>NC_091228.1:19044161-19741661 GCF_040958095.1 Procambarus clarkii | reverse complement strand
GGCAAGAATGGAACGGCAAGGATAGAGAGGCAGTACATGGGCTACTGAAGGGGTTACAGATGGAAGAGGCTGTACATAACATAGAGAAGGTTTTCTGGTTGGGCTGGTACAACAAGGACAGAAACCGACTTTTAAAGGTGGTGTTTACAAACTAAACCACGAAGGAGGACATTCTCAAAAGGAAGAGTCGTCTGCAGCATATGGAGGGATACAAAAAAGTATTCCTGCAGAGGTACAGGACGAAGGAGGAGAGAGCTAGGACAGCAAAGGCAAGGAGAAAGCGCAGGGAGAGAGGAGCAAACCAGGAAATCACAGCCCTCAACACAACAGTCCCAGAGACAAGAGGAGAACCCAAAACCAGCATCCAAGCAACACCAGAGGGGAGGGCAACACCACCACCCCCCTCTGCATAGAAACCCTCCCTTCCCCTCACCCTACCTGCCCCCACCAAACCCTCCCTCCCCCCCCCCCCCACCCCATTCTGACCCTGACACCCATTCCCCATTCCCATCATGTCCCCCCTCCCACCTTTTTCCCCCTGTCCCCCCTCCCCCTTCATCGCATACCCTCCCTATCCCTCCTCCCCCCTCACCCCGTATCCTCCATGTCCCCCCTACCTCCTTAACCCACACCCTACCTGTCCCGCCTTCCCTTAAACCCCCCACCCCAAAATTCTCTGAGACCCTGCAAACCACCTCACAGATCCTCTCACCCACGGAACAGCTTCCCACACCAGCACAATGCTTGCCAAGAAAGGGACATGAAAATGAACAGAAGAAAGTGAGCTTCAAGGCGATGTACACTAACATAAATGGGATTTCAAATAAAACAAGTGAACTTGGAGAATGGGCACTAGAAGAAAACCCAGACATAATAGTACTCACAGAAACAAAGTTAACGAAAATCATAACAAACACAGTGTTTCCTCAGGGCTACTATGTAGTGAGGAAAGAGAGAGAAGGGAGAGGAGGAGGTGATGTAGCTCTGCTACTAAGAGAAGGTTGGAGTTTCGAAGAGATGGTAATTCAGAACTGTGAAGGTTTCAGTGACTACATTTCAGGCACCATAGCAACTGGAGGACAGAAAATTATTATAGTAGTCATATATAACCCCCCACCGAATGACAGAAGACCCAGACAGGAATATGATAGAAACAACTTGGCCATCATCAATATAATAGAGAGAGCAGCTTCTGTGGCTAGCAGGAACGGATCCAGACTTCTAATCATGGGAGACTTCAACCATGGGAAGATAGATTGGGGGAACAGAGACTCACATGGAGGCCCAGACACATGGAGAGCTAAGCTGCTGGATGTGGCAACAAGAAACTTTCTAAGTCAACACGTCAAGGGACCGACAAGAATGAGAGGAGGGGATGAACCAGCCTTGCTTGATCTGATATTTACCCTAAATGAGTCGGATATAAGGGAAGTTAAGTTGGAAGCCCTCTTGGGAATGAGTGATTGAGCTGGGAATGAGTGGTTGAGCTGGGAATTATCACCCCCAAAAAAGAACTGGGAACCAAAGGGCTGGCATACCGAAAGGGAAACTATGAGGAAATGAATAAATTCCTATGGGATATACATTGGGACACAGAACTCGGAACCAAGTCCGTACAAGACATGATAGATTATGTCACCCAAAAATGTCAGGAGGTTGTAAGCAGGTTTGTCCCAGCCCAACAGGAAAAAACAGAGAAGCAAAGGAAGAATCCGTGGTTTAATAAGAAATGTATGAAAGCAAAGGAGCTGAACAAAACGGCATGGAGGAACTTCCATAATAACAGAACACCAGAAAATAGAGTGAGATACCAGAGAACCAGGAACGAGTATGTCAGTGTGAGAAGAGCAGCTGAGAAAATGTATGAAAATGATATAGCTAATAAAGCCAAGACCGAACCAAAGCTACTACACAGTCACATCAGGAGGAAGACAACAGTGAAGGAACAGGTGATGAAACTTAGGGTGGGCGAGGACAGGTACACAGAGAATGACAAAGAGGTGTGTGAAGAACTCAACAAAGGTTCCAGGAGGTCTTTACAATAGAAGAGGGAGAAGTCGCGGCGCTAGGAGAGGTGGCAGCAAACCAGGTGACCTTGGATAGGTTCGAAATTACAAGAGATTAGGTTAAGAAGCACCTATTGGAGCTGGATGTGAGAAGCTGTTGGGCCGGACGGAATCTCACCATGGGTATTGAAAGAGTGTGCAGGAGCACTTTGCTTGCCACTCTCCATAGTGTATAGTAGGTCACTGGAAACGGGAGATCTACCAGAAATATGGAAGACTGCTAATGTAGTACCAATATACAAAAAGGGTGACAGACAAGAGGCACTGAACTACAGGCCAGTGTCCTTAACTTGTATACCATGCAAGGTGATGGAGAAGATTGTGAGAAAAAACCTAGTAACACATCTGGAGAGAAGAGACTTTGTGACAACCCATCAACATGGGTTCAGGGAGGGTAAATCTTGCCTTACAGGATTGATAGAATTCTACGATCAGGTGACAAAGATTAAACAAGAAAGAGAAGGGTGGGCGGACTGCATTTTTTTGGACAGTCGGAAAGCCTTTGACAGAGTACCCCATAAAAGGTTGATGCATAAGCTGGAGAAACAGGCAGGAGTAACTGGTAGCGCGCTCCAGTGGATAAGGGAGTACCTAAGCAATAGGAAGCAGAGAGTTACAGTGAGGGGTGAGACCTCAGAATGGCGTGAAGTCACCAGTGGAGTCCCACAGGGCTCTGTTCTTGGGCCTATCCTTTTTCTGATATACGTAAAAGATCTCCCAGAGGGTATAAACTCATTCCTCTCAATGTTTACTGAAGACGCCAAAATTATGAGAAGGATTAAGACAGAGGAGGACAGCTTGAGGCTTCAAGAAGACCTGGACAAGCTGCAGGAATGGTCGAACAAATGGCTGTTAGAGTTTAACCCAAGCAAATGTAATGTAATGAAGATAGGGGTAGGAAGCAGGAGACCAGATACAAGGTATCATTTGGGAGATGAAATACTTCAAGAGACAGAGAGAGAGAAAGACCAGGGGGTTGATATCATGCCAGACCTGTCCCCTGAAGCTCATATCAAGAGGATAACATCAGCAGCATATGCCAGGTGGCTAACATAAGAACGGCCTTTAGAAACTTGTGTAAGGAATCTTTCAGAACATTATATACCACATATGTCAGACCAATCCTGGCGTATGCGGCTCCAACATGGAGTCCATATCTAGTCAAGCATAACACTAGACTGGAAAAGGTTCAGAGGTTTGCCACCAGACTACTACCCGAGCTGAGAGGTATGAACTACGAGGAGTACTACGGGAATTAAACCTCACTTTGTTGGAAGACAGAAGAGTTAGGGGGGGCATGATCACCACATTCAAGATTCTCAAGGGTATCGACAGGGTTGATAAAGACAGGCTATTTAACACAAGGGGCACATGCACTAGGGGACACAGGTGGAAACTGAGTGCCTAAATAAGCCACAGAGATATTAGAAAGAACTTTTTAGTGTCAGAGTGGTTGACAAATGGAATGCATTAGGAAGTGGTGGTGGAGGCTGACTCCATACACAGTTTCAAGTGTAGTTATGATAGCGCCCAGTAGGCTCAGGATTCTTTACACCTGTTGATTGACGGTTGGGAGGCGGGACCAAAGAGCCAGAGCTCAACCCCCGCAAGCACAACTTGGTGAGTACAGTCTTCTAGGCTTCCAGCGACACAGACTGTGCTACACAGTCTTCCTGGCGTCCAGCGACACAGACTGTGCTACACAGTCTTCCTGGCTTCCAGCGACACAGACTGTGCTACACAGTCTTCCTGGCTTCCAGAGATACAGACTGTGTTAGGCTTTGCTCCTTCTTCTAACAGTGACTTACGATAATGTCTAACCTCCTCATTCTAACTTAAGTCATGCCATTCACAGATCATCCTTGAGCGGTAACTGCTTCAAGTCACTCAAAACATTAATGATGCCATTAATTCTTATGTGTCTACTGTCTTGGTTTAGGTGTCTGTGAGGGTGCAGGAGAGTGAGGAGTACCAGATATTGGAGGAGGCGACTGAGCAGATTGTCCTCGGGAAGCGTAGCTCTTGTGTCCCGGCACAGGACAAGGTCGTTCACATAGTGAGGATCAAACCCCTGGTGATCGGAGAAGTCAACATTAGCGTTGCTGCCTTCGTCGACCATGAGTACTCGCAGCCCTGCGGCTCCGGTGATTCATCCATCAACAGAAGGTCAGCAAAATATTCCTTCTTTCCTCACTACTCATCAGCATTCAAGTCATGATGAGGATTTTAATAATAATAATAATAATAATAATAATAATAATAATAATAATAATAATAATAATGATAATAATAATAATAATAACAATAATAATAATAATAATAATAATAATAATAATAATAATAATAATAATGATAATACACAAGTAAATAATCTTTATGTGATAATATCTACGATAAAACCAATTTGAGCAATGTGGCAGAGTGAAGAACTCCATTACCTTGCCTGAGTGCATAGGGATTATCCTTTGCCCCTGCCAGAGTGCATGGCAGATTATCCATAGGTAATGGATAATTCGCATGCACTCTGGCTGGGGAGATGAGGCTGCAGAGTTGGGGAGCTTCATGCTCTCCTCTTGTTACGGACCCGAATCCAGCGTCTGAGCACGGAGCAGTGACGACCGCGCCATCTGTGGGTCAGCTCCCGAAACCCCCTCCAAATGGACGACGACACCTGGTGAGGACGAGGTGTACTGGCCACGAGGGCCAGTTTCCAGTCCTGTTCAGCTCACAACACAGCCGCTGCTGACCTCTGGTGAGGTGGTGCTCAGACAACAATGCCATCTATGGAATGGATACGTTGGGCGTTTGTGTCTGAGCCTGTAAGTGAGGTGCTTTTGTGTGTCCCTGTTACTGATGACGTGTCTGATTACAGAGTCGACCTGGGACTGCTGTAATGGAAGTTGGATCAGTCTACCCAAGGCAGCCATCTCGTCACCAAGTGTTTGCTGCAGCAACTGTGAGTCGCCCCCCCCCGGATGAACACTGTGGTGTTACCCTGCCTGTGAAGCGGCAGTTGAAGGATTGTCATACCCGGGACTGACTGGTGGAGACGCTTAACCACTGGGGTATTGTGGAAAGGAGAGTGATCTGTGGTATCACACGAGGCTCCTGACTAGGGCACGACCCTAGTATCACTCGTGGAGTGGCCTAACCAGCGTCGCTGATTCGGAACCTGCCAGCTATCTACTGGACTTGTGGTTGACGGCCTCCACGACAGTGCCCCCAGTGGAACTGTGTTTTGGCTGGCCTGTGGCCGGGGTAGACTCAAGATTCTCGAAGGATTCGTCGTGAGGCCACGAGAGCACCAAGAGCTTGGCACCGTGAACGTCCAGGGTCTTCAGAGGAAGACGACATCGTGTATTATAGTGTTGATATCCCCCCCCCCTCCCGTGTAATCGTTTATATCTTATTTATTGGTGACGGTAATTATAATATTAAGTTTTTGCCTTTCTTTCCCTTCCCCTTTTATTTTACTTGCGTTACGGATCACATCCCTTGAAAGCCACTACTGGCTTGGGGCCGGATACCCTTCCTCTAACAACATCAGAGTAAGAACCCAGTTGCGACCCGAGAGGGCCGTAACACCTCTGCAGGCTGAGGTTCTGTTCTTTGGTCACTGGTGGGCGGTTTGTTCGGTTGTTGTCTTCTACTTCTCTGGCCAAGAATGATTCAGGTGGTTCCCGGAGGGGTCCCGAGATGACTGATGCCTGGCAGGTCTGCGTGCTCCCGGTTCTGCCTCGTGGGTGCTATGTTGGCTGACCCCACTCCCTGGGTATCCCGTTCTTTGTGTCAGGAAAGCTAAGCAGCTTGTGGTCTGCCCTCAGGCCTCTGATATTCGTAAATATGCAGCTTTGGCCACAGTTTTTTCTTTAAAAATGTCGAGGACTTTGGGGCTTAGAGGTTTACATGGTTTAACCGGGTCTTGTGGGCCCAACACAGTGGGCTCAGTATCCAAGAACAGCGCCAATTCAACTCCGAATCAACGTCATCAACGTTTAATTTACATTGATAATGCTGATGCATCGTCGAACTCGCACCACTCTTGGATATCGTGCTCACTGGGGATTTGGTGAAAGTTCCTGGTCCCAGTCGGTCTTGTTTGACCTAAGACCTGCCGTTTCTCCTCATCCTCCCTGATTAGTTCCTTGTTTGCCTTCTGCTCTTTAGTTAGCTTCAAGAAGCCATGAAGCGGCTCCTCCCACAAAACTATCATTGAATATAATAAAACGCCTCGTTCTGGTGGCTCCCAGACTCCATCCCTGCCAGGTTAGTTAGTTCCTTGTACATCACTCCGAACTGACCTGCAACAGGCTCTTGGCAGGGGCTTCGAGCCGATTGGTGCCGGCCATAAGTATTAACGGGCGTGAGCTAGTTTTGAGTGAACAAATTGTTTGGAATGAATAGTTTGGCAGGTTTGATGCTTCATTTCCCATGAACTCTGCAGTTGTCTATCAAGTTTGACTGACTTTCTGGATCGATTCCTCAGTGAGGATGTTGACAAGTCACCTGCTTCTTGCACCTCACTCAAGAGGCCAGGTTCTGGCTTTGATCTCTATATAACATCTGATTTTTCTATCTACTCTGTGATTGTGAAAAAGTAAAGCAAAGTAAGGAAGAAAGGAGGGGATAAGGTTGGATAACATGGATAAAGTTGAGGGGGGAACTAAGGTAGAGAGAAGCGAGTGGGGATAGAAAACGGAGAGCGAACTGGAAGAGTGGAGGTAGGAGGAATGAAGGAAGGAGGGATAAGAAGGTGTAGGGAGAGTAGACAAGACTGTTATTCTGTTATACTATCTATGATGTTATACTATACTGATATTCTAAGATGTTCTGATGTTTGCTGCCGCCACCTGTCATTGAAACTAAATATAAATTCCACTTAAACAATGTGACAGGAGTACTGTTCAATTTATCACTTTCTAAATAAATTCCTAAGTAAACCCGACTGGTTAAGTGAGGCGAGGTGGCGCGCGAGCTCCTCTCATCAAGCCACACCTTCCCTCACTCACCTCACGGTGCCCTCACTCTCGTTCCTACCTTGTTCATCTCGTTATTTCTCTAGTCTTAACTCTTACTTGAGGGGACATTGGTTCAAAGAGAGGACTGAACAAAAGTCAAGCTTGTTATTCTACACATAGACATTTATCGAATCAAATTATTTGAAATTATTTCAATTTCCAGCAATTGATATTTAACATTTTAACATCCTAATATTTAACATAATATTGACCAAATTAAAAAGGGGGGGGGTCACCCACTCCATGCACGCCCACACCATACATGGCTAAATGGTTCAGACTCTACTAGCTTGTCACCACTAAGACACACTTCTGGTTTAAGACAATGCGTAACTGAACTCTTACCTCACTAGCAAGTTCACCCAGGGGTGGGTGATGGCTAATCACCAGCCCGGATGGAGGAGCTGGTTGGATGTACTCACCCTTGCAAAGGTTCCACTCTCACTGCTCAACCACCTCGCTGGCCGAGCCAGGGGTGGGTACTCTCGCAAGCCAGAACATGGCTTCTTTGTTGAAAGTACTGCCGTCAGCAAAGCTGTGCAGGCTCACCTCACCAACTACCACCTCGCTCTCGACTAACACGCACACACGTATACACTCACACACAATTACAACTCACAATTATACGTGAAAGAGTGCAAAATACTTGCACTGTTACATAAGTGCAATATACTTGCACTGTTACATAAGTGCAAAATTCTTGCACTGTTACATCCAGCAGGCCAAAGACCACTTGGTCTTCACCAGAAAAGATACATTTCATTACATTTAGCACATTTTTCTAGATTTTTATCCCTTTTTTGTAAAAAGAAACTCGTAAAAAATAAAATATAAAATTTTAAGAATAGTGAATAAGGATAAACCAGAACCTAGAGATTAGCACACTCCAAGAGATACACTTAATTGCTTAATTCATCCAATACAATCATAATAACTTTGTAATAGTTCTTCATAAACTAGCTAAACAGTATGCTAGTATAAATAGAACGAGATGATTTAAGTACTTTCCTATAATCGTTTTCAGAGACTCACTGATAAAACCCATCACAGTGGAGGCCGAGGGGTTCCTGAGAGAGAAGACCTGGAGCAAGTACATCTGCTCTAAAGGTAAGGATTTACCATCATTGTTGTGTAGCCGTGTACCACCCTCAGTGATCAGTGTGACTGTCACCCTCAGTGATCAGTGTGACTGTCACCCTCAGTGATCAGTGTAACTGTCACCCTCAGTGATCAGTGTGACTGTCACCCTCAGTGATCAGTGTGACTGTCACCCTCAGTGATCAGTGTGACTGTCACCCTCAGTGATCAGTGTGACTGTCACCCTCAGTGATCAGTGTGACTGTCACCCTCAGTGATCAGTGTGACTGTCACCCTCAGTGATCAGTGTGACTGTCACCCTCAGTGATCAGTGTGACTGTCACCCTCAGTGATCAGTGTGACTGTCACCCTCAGTGATCAGTGTGACTGTCACCCTCAGTGATCAGTGTGACTGTCACCCTCAGTGATCAGTGTGACTGTCACCCTCAGTGATCAGTGTGACTGTCACCCTCAGTGATCAGTGTGACTGTCACCCTCAGTGATCAGTGTGACTGTCACCCTCAGTGATCAGTGTGACTGTCACCCTCAGTGATCAGTGTGACTGTCACCCTCAGTGATCAGTGTGACTGTCACCCTCAGTGGTCAGTGTGACTGTCACCCTCAGTGGTCAGTGTGACTGTCACCCTCAGTGGTCAGTGTGACTGTCACCCTCAGTGATCAGTGTGACTGTCACCCTCAGTGATCAGTGTGACTGTCACCCTCAGTGATCAGTGTGACTGTCACCCTCAGTGATCAGTGTGACTGTCACCCTCAGTGATCAGTGTGACTGTCACCCTCAGTGATCAGTGTGACTGTCACCCTCAGTGATCAGTGTGACTGTCACCCTCAGTGATCAGTGTGACTGTCACCCTCAGTGATCAGTGTGTCTGTCACCCTCAGTGATCAGTGTGACTGTCACCCTCAGTGATCAGTGTGACTGTCACCCTCAGTGATCAGTGTGACTGTCACCCTCAGTGATCAGTGTGACTGTCACCCTCAGTGATCAGTGTGACTGTCACCCTCAGTGATCAGTGTGACTGTCACCCTCAGTGATCAGTGTGACTGTCACCCTCAGTGATCAGTGTGACTGTCACCCTCAGTGATCAGTGTGACTGTCACCCTCAGTGATCAGTGTGACTGTCACCCTCAGTGATCAGTGTGACTGTCACCCTCAGTGATCAGTGTGACTGTCACCCTCAGTGATCAGTGTGACTGTCACCCTCAGTGATCAGTGTGACTGTCACCCTCAGTGATCAGTGTGACTGTCACCCTCAGTGATCAGTGTGACTGTCACCCTCAGTGATCAGTGTGACTGTCACCCTCAGTGATCAGTGTGACTGTCACCCTCAGTGATCAGTGTGACTGTCACCCTCAGTGATCAGTGTGACTGTCACCCTCAGTGATCAGTGTGACTGTCACCCTCAGTGATCAGTGTGACTGTCACCCTCGACGGCTCTGTAGAAGGTGGACGATTTACCGGATGTGCATGTAACATATTTGAACAGTCTTCTCTCGTACATACAGCAATGAAGCGCGTCAATGACTGGGCAAGTACAACTCAAACCCAACTTGCAGGCATATACTTTGCCACTGAATTTTTAAAAGACAAAGGCAGTGGACTTATGTAATGTGACTCGCAGAGTGCACTCCTGGCATTGAACGCACACAGTAGTGACACCCAGAAAATAGTCAGTGATATTCGAATGAATGTTTTAGCTGCCAAAGAAAACAGATTTGAGATTAAATTCCTATGGATACCATCACATGTTGGCATCTCAAGGCATGACACTGTTGATATGCTTGCTAAGACAGCCTGCAGAAAACCAGTGGTAGAAATTGATATGGGTGTTTCATTAGCAGTGACAAAGAGAATACTTAAACAAATATCTATTGAAAATCTCACCGACCTAACAAATTCTCAAAGACCTGAAAGTTGTAGCATTAAATATTATGATAGATATCGTGAGGAGTCATTCACATATGGGACTAATAGAACAAGAACCCGGCATTGTGATGTTATAGTGGCCAGAATACGCCTGGGATATAGACGTGTCTGGCAGCTTTCTCAAAACCCAAATGTCGAGTACACAATGTGTCAACTTTGTGAAAGAGAAAACAAGAACTCTCTCGAACATTATATTGTAGAATGTTCCATACTGACTGACTTTCGCCCTCCTGGGCTAAGGTATGCTGAACTCTGTAATTACTATATGAGTACTGGAACACTTGATGATATATTGGACTTGTATCCAAGATTGATCATGTAATATATCAATCATACAATGTATATATATGATGTAACTATATAACCTGAGCTTGTAAAAGCACCTTCATCACCTTCAGTGATTAAGTGCTTAATTGCACACTAGTTTCTTCACCAGCTACCTCACCCTGTCAGAGTAAATGAGACAAATGTATGTGAATGCATGTGTGTGTGTATATATATGTATGTATATGTGTGTGTGTATGTATATGTATGGGTATAAAGTATATATGGAAGCTGATCAGAATTACATTTCACCTTTGTGCATGTACATTAATGACACTATGTAAAAGACACATCAAACACTTTATGTAGGGCATACGTAAATCTGTGTATCTATGTATTTACGTATGTAGGTTAGCTTAGCATTTTAAAAGCACCGAATCACCTTCTGTGGTTGAGTGTTCAATAAACCCTTGAACTATATGTTTAACACTTCTCTAACCCTGTCCATGGAGGATAGAAGAAAATGTATATATGCTGGTTAGCATTGTAAATGTGTGGCCACGTCTGTGGTAGAAAAAACCCCTCAGTGATCAGTGTGACTGTCACCCTCAGTGATCAGTGTGACTATCACCCTCAGTGATCAGTGTGACTGTCACCCTCAGTGATCAGTGGGACTGTCACCCTCAGTGATCAGTGTGACTGTCACCCTCAGTGATCAGTGGGACTGTCACCCTCAGTGATCAGTGTGACTGTCACCCTCAGTGATCAGTGTGACTGTCACCCTCAGTGATCAGTGTGACTGTCACCCTCAGTGATCAGTGTGACTGTCACCCTCAGTGATCAGTGTGACTGTCACCCTCAGTGATCAGTGTGACTGTCACCCTCAGTGATCAGTGGGACTGTCACCATCAGTGATCAGTGGGACTGTCACCCTCAGTGATCAGTGGGACTGTCACCCTCAGTGATCAGTGTGACTGTCACCCTCAGTGATCAGTGTGACTGTCACCCTCAGTGATCAGTGTGACTGTCACCCTCAGTGATCAGTGTGACTGTCACCCTCAGTGATCAGTGTGACTGTCACCCCTCAGTGATCAGTGTGACTGTCAACACTCGGCTCGTTACTTAAGCTCTAGGCCCAACTCTACATTGGTGCTTCACGCGGCTAACGACCAGATCATTTTGCATGATCATATGCCATCAGTCCCATCTCTCTCTTACACTAGACTCGGTGAGATGTTTGGTGATATTGACCTTGTCATTATACTGATAACGATAATTAATAATAATAAACAGATAAATCACACTAATGTGATATATATCAGAGACAATCACACTGGAGCTATTTAGTGACTGGTGACCAAGGCGCTGCCAGCCGCTTACTCCACCGCGGTACAGTGGTAAGGTCAGGCGTCGGCAGCTCACAGGCAAGGAAAAGGTGGTAGAAGAAGAATGCTTGAACAATGGGTAGAAGAAGGATGCTTAAATAGGGTACTGGAGAGAGGGGGAGATTGGAAAAGGTGTACAGGAGAGAAGGGGAGATCAACGGGGAGAAAGTTTGACATGGGAGGAGATGGGAAGAAAAGACGGGATAGGGGAAAGCGAGATGAGAAGGGGAAGATTCGGAGATAGGGGCGAGGGAGACCCGAGCACAGCCGGGTATCCTCCTTTAGTATATCTGTAAAAGAGAATGTCTGCTTGCTAGTCTATCTTCGGTTGGAGGCGATGGTTGTAATTAGCCTCATTCAACTTTCCATGGTGAATTGTTATTGTATGGTAAGCGTCAAAGGTGGATGCATTCGACCCCTCATGCCCCTCTTTAAGTTGGATTTGCTCCTGTTGCTACAAACACCGACTCTAAGGACAATCAAACCAATATTATTAATTTCATAGTTTGCTCACAAGCAGATTTCTCGGCTGTTACTGGATGGAGGGAGGTAGGATGGGAGTGACAGAGAATTAGGGAGTTGGAGTGAGGAGGAGGGGTTGAGGGGGGGGGGAGAGACCCGGACATCGCTGGGTACCCCATCTAGAGTTATATATGCAGTCCTCACACTGCTCTACCAAAATTTTGTTCCAGTGCTAGTCATTTTTTTTGTATTAGAAATGACCTACACAAGACTTGTTTTAGGAAACACTCATTGTATATTGTTTAGATATTTGGTGAAGTATATTTGTTGTTGTTGCAGACTTTGAGACTGGCGAGGACTCGCTGGAGGCGTGGGAGCTGGAGACCCCACAGGTCATGGTGGAGGGGTCAGAGCGAGGCTGGGTCACGGCCGTCGGTGACCTCATCGCTCTCACACTCGAGGTACTCACTCACTCACTCATGTTCTCTGTGATAGTTATGTGTAAACCTTAAACCATAGGGACTATCTTGTTGAGAGATCAGTGTAACAAGGTGAGCAATATCCCCCCATATGTTGGTTACATACTAACATGCATCAGAGTAAACATTAGTGCAGCTCAATACCATTGTCAGGTAAGATATTCTGGGCTCTCATATCACCTGTTTGGGCTTCATGATCTCTTTATAAACACTAATTGATTAAAATAAAAAACTATATGTCTTATCGACTTTCATGCTGGATACTATAGAACAATTAATGCTCCATTCTCTATTTTTATAAAATTTTGTGGTGTTCTTTCTTTGAAGTTAAGTAAATTAATGAAACAATTATTTTTCAAATATTTAGAACAATAATTCAATCTCCGTTTAAATATCATCTTATATAGTTCTTATAGTAGTCAGTTTAAATATAATTTTCCTTCTGATTTGACATCACAAGAAATTATTACACTGTAATTTCTTGTGAAGTGAAAGAGACTTGCTGATGACACTAATAATAAAGTGTTGCATGCACTTTACATACACCGTGTTGCATGCACTTTACATACACCGTGTTGCATGCACTTTACATACACCGTGTTGCATGCATACAACGGTGGATGCTTGGTGCATGTGCAACGGCTTCTTAACACATTATAACCCAGAATATTTCCATAATTCCTTGAAGAATTTGGGGAGCCTGATCCGGATGCCGTACGGGTGTGGGGAGCAGAACATGATCAACTTCGTGCCCAACATCTTCATCATGCAGTACCTGAAGGCCTCCAACCAGACCACCCCGGAGACCACCAGGAGGCTCCTCACCTACATGAAGACCGGTAACCTCATTATTATCTCTATCTATGTAAGGACAGTTAGCCAATATTTCTGGCTATGGTCGGTCTGAGGTCTGACAACGTGGGTGATGACTGGTCAGTACCTGCTGTCCCTCAAGCTAAGTAATGTTGTTGTTGTTTTAGATTCAGCTACTCGGAACAAAAGTTCCAAGCAGCACGGACTATGGTGATCACGTATTAGTCATCAAAACTACGGCCCACAATGGTTCCTGGACGTGCCCATGTTTATAACCTGAGTTAATGCTAAACGCGTTAGTTTACTGTGAACAAGTGTGGGCCGGAGTTTACATGTGCTTCAGAACAACTCTGGCTGCCTCGTCAGCAAACTCTAACAATGTGGTATACGTCTCTTATTGATATCGTCGTCAGGCAGAGAGCCCGTACTTGGGCTTATTCCAGGTCCCCCGTAGTCAACTATAGCTAACCCTGGTGGCTCTACTACACTTTAGAAACTCTCGAGTACCTATTTATTGCTAGGTGAGTACCTATTTACTGCTAGGTGAGTATCTAATTACTGCTAGGTGAGTATCTATTTACCCTAGGTGAGTACCTATTTACTGCTAGGTGAGTACCTATTTACTGCTAGGTGAGTACCTATTTACTGCTAGGTGAGTACCTAATTACTGCTAGGTGAGTATCTATTTACTGCTAGGTGAGTACCTAATTACTGCTAGGTGAGTATCTATTTACTGCTAGGTGAGTATCTATTTAATGCTAGGTGAGTGGATTTAGGTGGATTTACACCTATTTACTGTTACTTGATTACCTATTTACCGCTAGGTAAACATCGTGCGCAGGGAAAAAATATCCAACCGTTTCTGTTCGACCTAGAGAATAAATCCCGAGGTTATTAACCAAATACGTAGACCACTGTGCTAACAATAAGCATTTGAAACTACACGAACCAAACTAAGGAAGGGAATTATCAGGAGATAGCGCCAAGTCATCACGACTATATAGAACTTGGAAAGGGTCAGGATAAGGATTTGGAATGGGACGGGGGAAAGGAATGGTGCCCAACCAATTGAACGGTCGGGGATTGAACGCCGACCTGCATGAAGCGAGACCGTCACTCTACCGTCCAGCCCAAGTGGTTGGGTACCAAACTAAGGAGGTATATGCTAATTATCACAATGATTATAATTGATAAAATACCTTTAAAACGCCGAAATTTGTACTCTACTGTCGATGGCATCCAGAGTGTGGAACACCGCGGGGACCAGATGCCGGGTTACCACTTGATTGGTATCTGACTGGCTCACCGTTACAGCTGGCTCATTGTTACAGCTGGCTCAGTTAGAGCTAGCTCAACGTTACAGCTGGCTCGCCGTTACAGATGGCTCAGTTAGAGCTAGCTCAACGTAACAGTTGGCTCACCGTTGCAGCTGGCTCAGTTACAGCTGGCTCACCGTTGCAGCTAGCACAAAGGTACAGCTTGCTCACCGTTACAGCTGGTAGGCAGTGGCAGCTGTAACGGTGGCAGCTGGCTCATCGTTATTGGAAATTATAACAGAGTGTGGAAGTAGGCTACAGGGCAGACACAGCTTCAGAAGAGGAATTTCAAGATTTACATATCGTGAAAAATATGGTGAAGTCCAAGCTCTTATAATGGTAGATTTTAATCACTACACAATGGATTTTGGGTGAATCCAAAATCACAAGCCGAAGAGGAACAATTTCTTGGCCTGGTACAAGACTCATATTTTTTATTCAGCACGTGGTAGAGCCCACACGAGGCAGTAACATTCTGGACCTTGTGCTAACACCAGAGGAGGTCGTGGTCGATCAAACTCAGCAAGAGGAGAAGCTCGCCCCGTAATATTCTAAGATAGAACACAATTATAGAAACCCATATAAAGGTCTGGAACGATGACGTTCTAGACTGCTTTCGAGGAGTTCCTGTATGATGCAGTTCCTGTATCACAGAATGATACAGAAACTGCAAAATATCTCTTGGTAGTCAGGGACGTGGAAGTTTCGTGGGGAAATTTAAAAAATTTAACACTGAGCTTGGATCTGAGTGAGTACCAAAAAGTAAAAGTAAAAGGAGGAGGAGGTGGATGACGGGTTGTCACCAGTAGTATAACAGCAAGGCAAAACCTCTGAAAGAATTAAGAGTCCACCAGGAGGCACACGGGTTCACACATATAGAAGGGCTTTTATTTCTCTGCTCAGGGCACAAGAACAGGTAAAAGGAACTATGAAAGAAAACTTGCTCAGAATATAATGAAAGATCCAAAGTATATTTATGCCCACCAGAGAAGTAGAATAAAGACAAAAGACTCGATAGGACCCTTCGAAGATAAGTCCAACCAAATTTCAATTAATGATAAAAAGGCAGCCAACGTATATGAATACTTTACATCAGTGTTCACACTAGAAAGATTAGACAATTTAAAAAATACAAACAGATGTTTTAAGCAGAGGAAGAAAATGAATTAAGCAAAATTCCCATAACGTGCAAAACAATCAGGAAGACCGTCGAAATACCCGTCGAAGTCCTGGGTAAATACTGGTATGGAAACATGATTGTTGATTTGTGTTACAAATTTCGGGATACCGTAACAGACGTGTACGTCTGATCGATCCCACTTGATTGTTTCTAGTGCAGGTGAGACGTGTATATGGCTATTGGCTTTCTGTTGTTTCTTTAATTTTTATGCTTTTGTTATAAGAGCGTGTTGTAGCGACTAGTTAATGTATTAGTTGGCGATAATTACATTAGTGGCTGCCTGCAGGGTACCAACGGGAGCTCCTCTACCGTAGAGGTGACGGCTCCTTCAGCGCCTTCGGCAACGCTGACGACTCCGGCTCCACCTGGTTGTCGGCCTTCGTCCTCAAGTCCTTCAGCCAGGCCCAACAGTTTATTGTGGTGAGTGGACCTCCTCTTGGTGTGTTTTACATTACTCTACACTCAAGCATTCATTCTAAGCCAATTGTTTCACGCTAAGCTAACTTGAACTTCCTAGTGTAAATGGCGGTCAACAGACGGAGCCCAACAGACGGATCCCAACAGACGGAGCCCAACAGACGGATCCCAACAGACGGAGCACAACAGACGGAGCACAACAGACGGAGCACAACAGACGGAGCACAACAGACGGAGCACAACAGACGGAGCCCAACAGACGGAGTCCAACAGACGGATCCCAACAGACAGAGTCCAACAGACGGAGCACAACAGACGGATCCCAACAGACGGAGCCCAATTGACGGATCCCAACAGACGAATCCCAACAGACGGATCCCAACAGACGGATCCTAACAGACGGATCCCAACAGACGCATCCCAACAGACGCATCCCAACAGACGCATCCCAACAAACGGAGCCCAACAGACGGAGTCCAACAGACGGATCCAGACAGACGGAGCCCAACAGACGGATCTCAACAGACGGAGTCCAACAGACGGATCTCAACAGACGGAGTCCAACAGACGGATCCCAACAGACGCATCCCAACAGACAGATCCCAACAGACGGAGCCCAACAGACGGAGTCCAACAGACGGATCCCAACAGACGGAGCCCAACAGACGAATCCCAACAGACGGAGCCCAACAGACGGAGCCCAACAGACGGAGTCCAACAGACGGAGTCCAACAGACGGATCCCAACAGACGGAGTCCAACAGACGGAGCACAACAGACGGATCCCAACAGACGGAGCCCAATTGACGGATCCCAACAGACGAATCCCAACAGACGGAGCCCAACAGACGGAGCCCAACAGACGGAGCCCAACAGACGGATCCCAACAGACGGAGCCCAATTGACGGATCCCAACAGACGAATCCCAACAGACGGAGCCCAACAGACGGAGCCCAACAGACGGAGCCCAACAGACGGAGTCCAACTGACGGAGCCCAACAGATGGAGCGCAACTGACGGAGCCCAACTGACGGAGCCCAACAGACGGAGCCCAACAGACGGAGCCCAACAGACGGAGCCCAACAGACGGAGCCCAACAGATGGAGCCCAACAGACGGAGCCCAACTGACGGAGCCCAACAGACGGAGCCCAACTGACGGAGCCCAACAGACGGAGCCCAACAGACGGAGCCCAACAGACGGAGCCCAATTGACGGATCCCAACAGACGGAGCCCAACAGACGAAGCCCAACAGACGGAGCCCAACAGACGGAGCCCAACTGACGGAGCCCAACAGACGGAGCCCAACAGACGGAGCCCAACAGACGGAGCCCAACTTACGGAGCCCAACAGACGGAGCCCAACTGACGGAGCCCAACAGACGGAACCCAACAGACGGATCTCAACAGACGGAGTCCAACAGACGGATCTCAACAGACGGAGTCCAACAGACGGATCCCAACAGACGCATCCCAACAGACAGATCCCAACAGACGGAGCCCAACAGACGGAGTCCAACAGACGGATCCCAACAGACGGAGCCCAACAGACGAATCCCAACAGACGGAGCCCAACAGACGGAGTCCAACAGACGGAGTCCAACAGACGGATCCCAACAGATGGAGTCCAACAGACGGAGCACAACAGACGGATCCCAACAGACGGAGCCCAATTGACGGATCCCAACAGACGAATCCCAACAGACGGAGCCCAACAGACGGAGCCCAACAGACGGAGCCCAACAGACGGAGCCCAACAGACGGAGCCCAACAGACGGAGTCCAACAGACGGATCCCAACAGACGGAGCCCAACAGACGAATCCCAACAGACGGAGCCCAACAGACGGAGCCCAACAGACGGAGCCCAACAGACGGAGTCCAACAGACGGAGTCCAACAGACGGATCCCAACAGACGGAGTCCAACAGACGGAGCCCAACAGATGGAGCCCAACAGACGGAGCCCAACTGACGGAGCCCAACAGACGGAGCCCAACTGACGGAGCCCAACAGACGGAGCCCAACAGACGGAGCCCAACAGACGGAGCCCAATTGACGGATCCCAACAGACGGAGCCCAACAGACGAAGCCCAACAGACGGAGCCCAACAGACGGAGCCCAACTGACGGAGCCCAACAGACGGAGCCCAACAGACGGAGCCCAACAGACGGAGCCCAACTTACGGAGCCCAACAGACGGAGCCCAACTGACGGAGCCCAACTGACGGAACCCAACAGACGGATCTCAACAGACGGAGTCCAACAGACGGATCTCAACAGACGGAGTCCAACAGACGGATCCCAACAGACGCATCCCAACAGACAGATCCCAACAGACGGAGCCCAACAGACGGAGTCCAACAGACGGATCCCAACAGACGGAGCCCAACAGACGAATCCCAACAGACGGAGCCCAACAGACGGAGTCCAACAGACGGAGTCCAACAGACGGATCCCAACAGACGGAGTCCAACAGACGGAGCACAACAGACGGATCCCAACAGACGGAGCCCAATTGACGGATCCCAACAGACGAATCCCAACAGACGGAGCCCAACAGACGGAGCCCAACAGACGGAGCCCAACAGACGGAGCCCAACAGACGGAGTCCAACAGACGGATCCCAACAGACGGAGCCCAACAGACGAATCCCAACAGACGGAGCCCAACAGACGGAGCCCAACAGACGGAGTCCAACAGACGGAGTCCAACAGACGGATCCCAACAGACGGAGTCCAACAGACGGAGCACAACAGACGGATCCCAACAGACGGATCCCAACAGACGAATCCCAACAGACGGAGCCCAACAGACGGAGCCCAACAGACGGAGCCCAACAGACGGAGCCCAACAGACGGAGCCCAACAGACGGATCCCAACAGACGGAGCCCAATTGACGGATCCCAACAGACGAATCCCAACAAACGGAGCCCAACAGACGGAGCCCAACAGACGGAGCCCAACAGACGGAGTCCAACTGACGGAGCCCAACAGATGGAGCGCAACTGACGGAGCCCAACTGACGGAGCCCAACAGACGGAGCCCAACAGACGGAGCCCAACAGACGGAGCCCAACAGACGGAGCCCAACAGACGGAGCCCAACTGACGGAGCCCAACAGACGGAGCCCAACTGACGGAGCCCAACAGACGGAGCCCAACAGACGGAGCCCAACAGACGGAGTCCAACAGACGGAGCACAACAGACGGATCCCAACAGACGGAGCCCAACTGACGGAGCCCAACAGACGGAGCCCAACTGACGGAGCCCAACAGACGGAGCCCAACAGACGGAGCCCAACAGACGGAGCCCAATTGACGGATCCCAACAGACGAATCCCAACAGACGGAGCCCAACAGACGAAGCCCAACAGACGGAGCCCAACTGACGGAGCCCAACAGACGGAGCCCAACAGACGGAGCCCAACAGACGGAGCCCAACTGACGGAGCCCAACAGACGGAGCCCAACTGACGGAGCCCAACAGACGGAGCCCAACAGACGGAGCCCAACTGACGGAGCCCAACAGACGGAGCCCAACAGACGGATCTCAACAGACGGAGTCCAACAGACGGATCTCAACAGACGGAGTCCAACAGACGGATCCCAACAGACGCATCCCAACAGACAGATCCCAACAGACGGAGCCCAACAGACGGAGTCCAATTAACAGACGGATCCCAACAGACGGAGCCCAACAGACGAATCCCAACAGACGGAGCCCAACAGACGGAGCCCAACAGACGGAGCCCAACAGACGGAGTCCAACAGACGGAGTCCAACAGACGGATCCCAACAGACGGAGTCCAACAGACGGAGCACAACAGACGGATCCCAACAGACGGAGCCCAATTGACGGATCCCAACAGACGAATCCCAACAAACGGAGCCCAACAGACGGAGCCCAACAGACGGAGCCCAACAGACGGAGTCGAACTGACGGAGCCCAACAGATGGAGCGCAACTGACGGAGCCCAACTGACGGAGCCCAACAGACGGAGCCCAACAGACGGAGCCCAACAGACGGAGCCCAACTGACGGAGCCCAACAGACGGAGCCCAACAGACGGAGCCCAACAGACGGAGCCCAACAGACGGAGCCCAACAGACGAAGCCCAACAGACGGAGCCCAACAGACGGAGCCCAACAGACGGATCCCAACATACGGAGCCCAACAGACGGAGCCCAACAGACGGAGCCCAACAGACGGAGCCCAACTGACGGAGCCCAACAGACGGAGCCCAACAGACGGAGCCCAACTGACGGAGCCCAACAGACGGAGCCCAACAGACGGATCCCAACAGACGGAGCCCAACAGACGGAGCCCAACAGACGGAGCCCCAGGAGTTTGACTGTTTTGGGTGCAGTGGTGAAGTTTTGTACGTTCGACCACTGCTTCTATAAGTACTACACAATTGTTAATATCGGATTGTATTTCCACACCCTAAGCACCCTAAAGCGATGAGACCAATTCATCACTATTGACTGAGCAATCAGCACAATAATCTAGCAATATCCTCATCACAAATGCGGCCACTGGGACAGGTAGACTGATCGTATTGCTCATGACGGCTGAGAAGGTTCTGAGGCAAGACTGATCTTTTGAAATTCTGGCAGTAGGTCACTAGAGACCTGTGTTAGAAACAATAATAAACATTTTATCTACTGAATGGATTTCCGGATTGCCAGATGTTTAGGTCGATACCCAGCCCACACACCTGATACCCAGCCCACACACCTGATACCCAGCTCACACACCTGATACCCAGCCCACACACGTGATACCCAGCCCACACACGTGATACCTAGCCCACACACCTGATACCCAGCCCACACACCTGATACCCAGCCCACACACGTGATACCCAGCCCACACACCTGATACCCAGCCCACACACCTGATACCCAGCCCACACACGTGATACCCAGCCCACACACCTGATACCCAGCCCACACACCTGATACCCAGCCCACACACGTGATACCCAGCCCACACACGTGATACCCAGCCCACACACCTGATACCCAGCCCACACACCTGACACCGAGTCCACACACCTGATACCCAGCTCACACACTGATACCCAGCCCACACACCTGATACCCAGCCCACACACGTGATACCCAGCCCACACACGTGATACCCAGCCCACACACCTGATACCCAGCCCACACACCTGATACCCAGCCCACACACGTGATACCCAGCCCACACACCTGATACCCAGCCCACACACCTGACACCGAGTCCACACACCTGATACCCAGCTCACACACTGATACCCAGCCCACACACCTGATACCCAGCCCACACACGTGATACCCAGCCGACACACGTGATACCTAGCCCACACACCTGATACCCAGCCCACACACCTGATACCCAGCCCACACACGTGATACCCAGCCCACACACCTGATACCCAGCCCACACACCTGATACCCAGCCCACACACCTGATACCCATCCCACACACGTGATACCCAGCTCACAAAGACGGAAAGCCTTTGACACAGTATCTCATAAAAGGTTGATGCATAAGCTGGAGAAACTGGCAGGAATAACTGGTAGGGCTCTCCAGTGGATAAGGGAGTACCTAAGCAATAGGAAGCAGAGAGTTACAGTGAGGGGTGAGGCCTCAGACTGGCGTGAAGTCACCAGTGGAATCCCACAGGGCTCTGTTCTTGGACCTATCCTGTTTCTGATATACGTAAATGATCTCCAAGAGGGTATAGACTCATTCCTCTCAATGTTTGCTGACGACGCCAAAATTATGAGAAGTATTAAGAGAGAGGAGGACAGCTTGAGGCTTCAAGAAGACCTGGACAAGCTGCAGGAATGGTCGAACAAATGGTTGTTAGAGTTTAACCCAAGCAAATGTAATGTAATGAAGATTGGGGTAGGAAGAAGGAGACCAGATACAAGGTATCACTTAGGAGACGAAATACTTCAAGAGTCAAAGAGAGAGAGAAAGACCTGGGGGTTGATATCACGCCAGACCTGTCCCCCTGAAGCTCATATCAAGAGGATAACATCAGCGACATATGCCAGGTTGGCTAACATAAGAACGGCATTTAGAAACTTGTGTAAGGAATCTTTCAGAACATTATATACCACATATGTCAGACCAATCCTGGAGAATGCGGCTCCAGCATGGAGTCCATATCTAGTCAAGCATATGACTAAACTGGAAAAGGTTCAAAGGTTTGCCACCAGACCAGTACCCGAGCTGAGAGGTATGAGCTACGAGGAGAGACTACGGGAATTAAATCTCACTTCGTTGGAAGACAGGAGAGTTAGGGGGGACATGATCACCACATTCAAGGTTCTCAAGGGAATCGACAGGATTGATAAAGACAGGCTATTTAACACACGGGGCACACGCACTAGGGGGACACAGGTGGAAATTGAGTGCCCAAATGAGCCACAGAGATATTAGAAAGAACTTTTTTAGTGTCTGAGTGGTTGACAAATGGAATGCATTAGGAAGTGATGTGGTGGAGGCTGACTCGAAACACAGTTTCAAGTGTAGATATGATAGAGCCCGATAGGCTCAGGAACCTGTACACCTGTTGATTGACGGTTGAGAGGCGGGACCAAAGAGCCAGAGCTCAACCCCCGCAAGCACAACTAGGTGAGTTCACACTTGACACCGAGCCCACACACCTGACACATAGCCCACACACCTGACACCCAGCCCACATATGTAAAAATTAAAACACGACGACGTTTCGATCCGTCGTGGACCATCACACATAATGGTCCAGGACCGACCCATACATCAGGGATTTTTCATTTTCAAATGTTTGGGTTTGGTATTTTTTCCTGAGATGTAATTACTGAGCTGCTATGAGCTGTGGTAATACTATCAATTAAGCGCCCAAACGCTGCTAATTGTCGTTGAAGCAAATAGCAATAACTTTCTTACTCCTGTCTTATTTGGTGTGTACTGTATACTACTTCCTGAATCTGATTGTTGTTGGTAATTGCAGATTGACAAGAATGATTTGAACCAAACAAACACTTGGCTTCAGTCTAATCAGAGAAGGGACGGTTGCTTCAACAACACTGGTAAAGTCTTCAGCAAGGCCATGAAAGTGAGTATTTTTTCTCATGCATAACACCGATTGAATGAGAATCATTTGGAGAAATGTGGGAATTTGAACCATCATTCTGGTGAGTCCCAAACGCTCTAGAACGCCAGGTCACATCTTGCATTGTTATAAATTATTTCCTTTTTGTAATATTACGCTATTGCAATTTCTTTGTTTATTGATTTAATGTTAAAAATAAAAAAAGGACGTTCAATAAATATACACCAATATTATGAAGGAGACTTCAACAAGTTCCATATACATAATGCTGGAATAATGTGATCTGTTGTGGCATTACTCTTTTATGCTACACATGTCACACATGTGTGATATGTCACACGTTGAAGGCTAGAGTCTCATGTATGTGGGATTTAAATGAGGAAATTAAATGGACTGGAACTTAATAAATGATACTTTAAAATAAGAATGCAAAATAAATGAACTTATAATTCCTTAGCTTATACAAAGTCCTGCCAATCCTCTTGTCTTAGGATGCTATGTGGGCTTTACTTACTAACACCAGGATAGTGATGGAAGAAACACAATGTACCTGTTGGCATTTAAAACACATCAGCATTGTAGTTTACAATGGATTACATGATAAAACACAGTTCAGTGACTCTAAATACTGGTTCTCTTTTAGTATCAAAAGTTCTGAACACTACACAGTCTAACCTCGCTCTTAAACTGCATAGCCAATAACTGAGATCATGTCTAGTAATTATAACAACTAGTTATATGATACAAGCAAGATATTATATGCAAATATGCAAGCACTTATGATAAATTATTTATAAATGTGATAGCAATTGATAATTTATACAGATGAATTATATTTATATACAGATATTTGTACATATATTCAGAACAAATTGTAAAGATTAAGATAGATGTTCACTTGATTGCTTGATTTTCCCCTCTACATAACGATTAACAATTTGTATGGACATACTAAGGTCATAAGAGCATGCAATTGACCAATTTACACTCTACAAACACTTAATAACTGATGTTTGTAACTAATAATTATCCAGTTATTAACTGTAATTACTATAATAATAATAATAACTGTAATAACTAGTAATAACTAGTAAATAACTAGTTATAACTAATTATTACTAATAATAAGTAATAACTAGTAAATAACTAGTTATAACTAATTATAACTAGTTATTACTAATAACTAGTAATAACTATTATAGTAATAACTATAATAACTAATAACTATCCAAATTGAGAACTGATGCCCAACTGACCAGTTACCAGATTATCTCTCTCCTGATGAGATTAGCCACAGTATTTTAATGATATAACCGCATTGGTGCAGTGAATAGATACACGCTGTAGAGTTTTTATGAGGATTAAGCTATCCGTGGTAGTGGTGAGCGGTCAACAGTCAACACATGCTAGGGGTACCGCTCTCTACACTCGTATTTAGATACATGTATCAGTAATTTGTTCTGATTTATAGTTCACCACCTCCCTGAGTGTCTTAGGGAGCTATTCTGGTGATTATTATATTGTTTGTGCGGTGTTAATCT
Organism: Procambarus clarkii; assembly: GCF_040958095.1. Taxonomy (NCBI): domain Eukaryota; kingdom Metazoa; phylum Arthropoda; class Malacostraca; order Decapoda; family Cambaridae; genus Procambarus; species Procambarus clarkii. The sequence goes on along the minus strand of NC_091228.1, from coordinate 19,716,613 downwards.
TATTATAAAAGTCTCAAGCATCGTCACGTGTTCACTCTGTATGTAAACAATGGGTACTGGGCCTCAAGGCGCTCGTGGACGCTTGCTCTCGGAGGTAGCTCCTCCTTCTCTCAAGTGATAGAGGCCAACATTGAATATGGATTAATAATTGTTAATATCTAGACAGATTATTGAGAGCAATCGGGATTGAAAGATGAATATGTATTGGATCTAATGAATATAGGTAGTACTAGTAGTACAGATTGATTCTTTATTTAAAACTTGAAAAAAACATCACCGGAAGCCCAAAACATGTTGCAATGGTATTTCAATTAAGACAGCTTCTTATTGAACCTTATAGATCCTTGAAGATAAACGAACAAAGTCACGTAGGCATCCATAAGCCTAATGGTGGACGTGACCGTTGTGGTATTGTCGTGTAGGATCTAATAGATGATTTTGATATAATTCTGATGTAGGATTCAGATGATATAGAAATAATTATTCTGATGTACTTCATTTCTATGATTATAATAATGATGTAGTTGACGGAAATTTTCCACACACTGAATGTTTACATACACAATAATCATTTGAAGCACCTTTTTTCCGATCACATGTCTTTCAGCAAATCTCTCCAGAGATTTTTCCCTTTGGTTTGACGTTCTGGACTCTTCATGCGTGGAGTTTCTTACTCTGATCTTTCGCCATCTGTATGGCGAGCTATAAATAAGCTTAAGAATCATAACTGCCTCATTTGTCGCAGGGGCAGTATAAGGTTTCACTCATTTGTATCACTTTATGGTTTGTCTTCAGTTTTGGTGGTCCTCTCTCTTTTAATCTTAGTTGTTTGTTGGTCAACATCATGTGCTGAATACTGTCGCCTCTTTGTAATTCGGTCTAGGAGGAGCTACTTTTGCTGTCCTTCGAGGTCTATACTATCTTGACACCATTTTCCAAATTGTCTCTGGCAATTGTTCACCTTTGGCCTGCTCATTTTACTCCTTGACCATCTTGGTCTCTGGATCAGGGTTTTGTCGTCTCCTCTGTTCTCGGTTGTCCCTTTGGTCTATGACTTCTCATTGGAGGTCTTTGTTTTTGTTGGGCATTGCTTCCAGTTGTGGTGTTGAGAAGCTTCTCACTCTCCTCTGGAAGTGTGCGTTTTGTTCTTTTGTCCATGGCGTATTTTTTCCTCTTTTTTTTTTTTTTTTTTTTTTTTTGTAAGCGCATTGCAAGCGCGCGAAAAGCGCGTTGCAACCACCACCAGGTAAACCACATGCACCCTCACAAAAAAAAAAAAATGCGAGTGACCCCATAACTCTCCCGTCTCCCAACCCACACACGAAACACATAATCCACAACCAAAACACAACGTTTTGCACACCCTCTGCAAACAACCCAGAAAATGCATGAACAAAACCTGCAAAACACCACTCCGACACTCCGGTCCACAAAACACCTCCAGGACATCCTGATACCAGGCAACCCCTGCAACTGGTCACAAAAATAAAAGACATGTACTTGCGATTCACTAAAGCCACAGTGCACACACGCTGCAGAATCACGCAAGCCAAGCAAACAAAACCGCTCATTTGTCACCAGCGACAAATGCAGAAACTGCAACATTAACTCCCGCTGCTGAGGCGCCAAGACCCTCCCCCTCAAACACGACCAGATGCCACCTCAATCCAACACGGTAACAAGTCCTCCGAGGCAACAACACCCCAAATACAGCCTTACACGAAAAGGAAAACATAAAAAGGATGACGGCAGAGCGCCCAAAAAACCTCCACGGCCCAAGAATAAACAGGGGGTAAACAAAGCTACCTACCAACTAACCTCCAAATTAACCAAGCAAATCAACTGAACCGAATGGAGCAGAAAAAAACAGTGCATTAAACCCCCCCCCCCCTCCTGCCCGGAACCAGCCCCTGACACAGCGAGACCCAGAAGAGGGCCCTGGCCTTAGTAAAGACGTCGGGAATACCAACACCTCCCTCCCTCACCACTAACACCAGCGTCGAATGACATACCGTCTGATTATGACCACACCACACATACCTGTACACCAGCCTCTCCAGATCCAAGGCCTTCCGGCGATCCAAAGGAAAGCACCGAGCCATCAACCACACTCGCAACAGAACCTTACACGCAACAACCAACGCCCGCTGGTAGATCATCAACTGACGACACGACAATAACCCAACCGCAACCCCAACTGAATGAGAGACAGCTCCTAAATTCTACTCCAAGGAACAGTCATAAGAGGCAAACCAGGTAACCCCAAAAACCCGAAGCGACGAGACCACCGGAAACCCCGACCCACCTTATACCAGGCGGGAGGCCCACTCACCGATACTCATCAAACCCAACTTTGCAGGATTTGCCCCCGTGGCAGACTCAAACCGCAGGAGAACGTCCTGAACAGCACCAACCGAACCCACTGTAGCCAAAACCAAACGGTATCATCAGCATACCCGCAAATAGGCTGCCAAAGACGGAAGGCAGAAGAGGAGGCACAATCAAGGAACAAGCCTTGACCGCCCGAAAAAGACGTTTCTGAAACATCACATACAAGAACATAGACATGGGGCACCCCTGATGCACAGACGGCAAATCGAAAAAAGGAACTAAAAAACCCATTCACACAAACGTGACTGTGACACCAGGCATACAACATGCGCACCCAATCCACATACATCGATGGAAACCCAAACCGCTTTATCGCACGGAACTCAAACGTCAACGACACTTGATTGACGGCCTTCGACCAGTCCAAGCTGATCATCGCCGCTGAAAAGCGATACTTGGACGCGTACAGAAGCACGTCACGAATCAAAGAATTGCAATTCACAAGGGCACGACCAGGAACACCACAAAACTGCTCTACAGAGACCACCGACGCCCGACAACGCCACAGCGACAAGCTAAAACCTTAGACAAAATCTTATAATCAACATTGAAGAGCGTAATAGGCCTCCAATTAAAAAAAAAACTGCAAATCGCTCGGCTTCGGGAGCAGCCGCCCGTTTCCGTCACAATAGGAGTCAGGCAGGGCACCCACCTGCAGACAAGCGTGCACCACCTCCAAAAGGACCTCCCCCAACACATCCCAAAAGGTAATATAGAACTCAACGGGAAGGCCATCCACACCGGGCACCTTTCCCATACGAAACGACCGGACCACATCCAGGAGTTCCCCCAACGAAACATCCCTCACCAAGCGGGCACACTCCATCTCTGACAAACCAGAGTACACCCATCCAAAAAAAAATCTGCGAGCACACCATCCCCTTGCACCGCCCCATAGAGAGCCTTCAATTACCGCCGCATGTAAAGCAGAACCCCCTCCATGCAAGAAAAAACAGAACCATCAGGCTGGCGAAGGCCCGTAAGAAGAACAGAATCCCTCGCAGCCTTCTCCCACCCTAAAAGAAAGGGGGAAGAGCCTCTCCCCATCCACACGCTCAGCCACACGAGCACGCATCCGAACACCTTCAGCCAACTCTGTATGCAACCTACAAATACGCTCCTTACACTCAAAAATCTCCCCAAAGCAGTCAACCCCAGCATTCAACTGCACATACACACTAGACAGTCGAGCCTGAAGCAACCCGCAGCAGGCCAAACCTCCTGGCTGCCTCCTGCTTAGCGACAAAAAACCTCCAACACTTCACCTTACACCACTTCCACCAAACGAAGAGAGAAGAGAAGGCAGCCCTCCAGGCAAGGATCTCAACCAACCAGACAAAAAACTGGGCACATATACGCAGACAGTGTAACAACTGACAATTAAGTTTCTACCAACCCAGACCTGTATCCAGACACCAACCCGGACCACCACCAAACAATGATCAGACAAAGCCACCTGGACCATGAGAAAGTTCAACACAGAACACTTCCCACGTGAAACATAGAACCTATCTATCCTAGAACATGTCTGACATGCAGCGAAGGTATTCTCCAGTGGGCTGCCACACAAAACGGCAGTATCGTGAAACCCGCATGAACGCAAAATCTCACGCAAAGCAGCCGAAACATTCTGCGGGTGGGCACTAGAAATATTCCGCACACTCGTGACACAATTAAAATCCCCATGAAAGATCAAATCCCTCGTATCATGCCAGAGGAAGGGCGGTAGCCCCTCCCGAAAAAATAGTTCCTGGTCCCAACGATGTGCCACCCCAGTACACCGTCAAGAACAGAATTCCAACCCCCCAAAACTCTGCCCACACAAATAAGACCCACCCATCTTCATCCATTTCCGTGTGAAGCACGGAAATAGAAGCCCTCCGTGAAAATAACATGAGCGTCCCACCAAAGGACGTTCTCAGTGGGATCAACACAATATGAAAATCAGCACACAACCCTGGCAGAAGAGACACATCCCGAACATTGTGCTCCTGGATCAGTGCCACATCCACACGCTGCTCCCGAAGCACATCCACAAGGCCCAACTGGACCGCAAGCGCATTAAGACCACGTACATTCAAAGACGCGCAAACAAAAGCAGGTGCCATTGAAACCCATCAAGGACCCCCTAACCCCACAGGCCCACCAGGAGTAACACCGGCACTCACTGCAGAGGCAGGGTCTGCAACGCAAGGGCCAATGCCTGCTGCTCCACAGAGGAGGAATCCACAGAAACTCCGGGCCTCGGACCTTCAGGAAGCGAACGGTGCCGGCATCACCCAGTAAAGCCTGCCGAGACCCTGCCGCCACCGTCCTGGTACCACTCAAGCCCACCATCATCAAGGAAAGTCCGCCACCATCAGGCACCACATCACCTCCGGAATCCTCAGCAGATGCAGGAGAATTAGGAGGAAGGGAGGGGGCACCATCCGAGGCCAAGCCTTTGCGAAGCCTCTCCCCGCTTGCCAGGGGGCTCCCTACTGCGCGAGCCCCCCGCCCCCACCCCTGAAGTGCACTTCTGGTGAGGGGCAGGGGAGCACACTGCCTCCTCACGGAACACACTGCCAAGAGGGGCAAAAGGTGGCCGTGCAACACAGGCATCAGGAACGCCGCCACCTTCGAGGATAACCACCGGGGAGACGACGACACCCCCATCCGCAGGAAGCACACCCCCTCAATGGGAAGCACCGGCATCACACCCACACCACCACGGATGAACCAGGAACCTGATGCTCCTCCGCCTACACCGGAAGCTGAAGACGCGAAGCAGGGGCAGCCATGTCCTCCACCAAAACCAGCACAGGAGACACCCCAGGCACAGATGTAATAGCAGGCACATCCGCTGCAGGTACACCACCAGGCAAGCCCCCAGGATGAGGACCCTCCGGGGAGGCAGTCCGCTCACCTAGGGGGTTGGGAGGGAAATCCTCCTCCCGAAAAACAGAAGCGGCCTCCATGCGAGGAACATCACACCGGGCCGCATCGTGGCCTTTCTCCCCAGACTGGAAGCAAGTGAGGGCCTGACCATGATAAAAAACATGGAGATAAACACCACAACATAAAAGCTTGGAAGGGATGGACCCCGTGAGACGCATCTGCAGCGTACGAGTACCCAGATGGAGACCCTGCAGCTGCCGTAGCACCATACCAAACCTCGCAAACACTGAGCCAAGCACCGCTTCTGGAAAAGTCACATGCATCCCATGCACACTCACAAAGGTCAGGGGGCCCACAGATAAGAGACGGCCACTGATAGAGCTGTACCAGGGAGGGGAACCGTTCGCTCATTCCAACGCTCCACAAACTGCACACAGCCAACAAACGTGGTAAAACTTCTCAAGGCCGAGGAGATCCGGAATCTTCAAATCAAATGCATCCAAAAGTGCAACCACCACATGTTCCCAATTCACCGTAGCAGAAAAATCCAATTGGACAGTATTTACACGGCGGATGCGGCCACTACCAGCCGCCGCCATATTGCTAACCGCTGCCCTGGCCAGCAGGCACTCCACACTAACGGGCAGCCACTACTAAGCAGCGACAAACAGCTACAGGCAGCCAGAGTTCGACATCCACACCCTCTGGCGACAGAGGGTGAATCTCCTCATTAGTTGGTTGGTTTCTGACTGACTTAGGACAGGAATGATGATAGGGGAAAGCCAGTAGTTTCCGTGGTCCTGCCACCTGGTGATGAGTAGCTGTTACTAGGGGATGTAAGACCAAACTACTGAGCGGATTGTTTGTCGAATAGTTTGCTGCATTGTTTGTTTGCCTTCTTTCAACTTTGCATTTGTCTGTTTTTCTTCATTTCCTTTATTGGGGTTTAATTCTTCGGTGAAAGTGATCGTGAATCCCCTGCACGTCTGCGATGGTTCAAGATTTTGGCCTTTGGTTTCCAGTAGACTTTTGAGGGCTTATAAGGGCTGATGTAATTGGAATGTGTGGAACTCTCAGTTCTGGTAGCTACTGCAAGTCCCTGAGACCCTTTTCCCCAGAAAAAGGCATTCCATTACTTCAGTGCAAGTTTTCAGAACTTTCAAATGTAAGTAAATAGCGGTTATAATTTTCCTAAGTCATTCACAATTTAAAAAATATATTCTATAGAAGTGTTAGATATTAACCCTTAAATGGCGCATGGCTGTTGACATTTGACACCCACAGGCGCATACAAAAAATATATATTTTTTCTTCCTAACCTGTTAATTTGTATTCACTGATCATGGGAAAAATAATAAAAAAATCGTAAGTGGCATATATTGCCCGCTATAGGACGGGGAAGTCTGGCAAAAAACAGGCGCTGACTCAGCGTGAGTCCCAGGCGGTCTGTTGCTCACCAGCTGTCAGGCCTGAGTTGCCACAAAGAGATAATTACCTAATTATTTCAATGTCTCTGATTGATTTTTCATAGTTTTTTTGCTGTAATATTATTCAATAGTGTGTATTGTGATATATTTATATAATAAAATGAGTGAATCATCGCTGTACTCAAAAATATGGTGTACATATTGTTGGTTCAATTATGTTCATCAAATATAATACTTTGTCGGTTATTACATTATACGTACAGGTTATATATAAGTATCTGCATGTTTTGTTCACTATAACGAACCACTAAGTTGCTATTATGAGTCAAAAATTAACGAGGAGTGACCGCCACACACCAGCCAGCCACTCACTCCCTCCCTCAACACCTCACTTGCCCACATTCTCCTCCCACCATACTGTTTTTGCTTTTATTCACTATATACAAACGTTATATATAAGTATCTACATTCGTGTTCACCATAACGAACCACTAAGTTGGCATGCTGAGTGGCAGTGCCAGTGACAGCCCACCACTGGCTGCTACTTCCTCCCTCCCTCAAGTCACCTGACTCACTCACATTCTCCTTCCACAATACTGTTTTTGCTTTTATTCACTATATACACACACGTTATATATAAGTATCTACATTCGTGTTCACCATAACGAACCACTAAGTTGATATGCTGAGTGGCAGTGGCAGCCCGCCACTGGCTGCCACTCCCTCCCTCCCTCACCTCACCTGACTTGCCACCATTCACCACCCACCATACTGTTTTTGCTTCTATGTACAGACGTTATATATAAGTATTTACATGTTTTGTTCACCATAACTGTATATCTAAGCTTGTATGGTGAGTAAAGGCACAAAGACATAGCTACTCACACAGTCAGCTGGTGGCTGCCGCCCTCAAGGCCAGGCGCACTAATATTTCTCCTCCAACATTACTGTTTGTGGTGTTATTATGCTATATACACACATTATGTATAAGTATCTACCTGTTTTATTCACCATACTTGTACAAGTAAACTGGTATGGTGCCCAAAGACCATCGTGGTCACCAGTAAACAACATGATAAGTCGTGCAGACGACGCCACCGCACTCACCAAAATGGCGGCTCCCAACCTACTCCTCTCACTGTTTATACCCTCTATACACACGTTATATATAAGTATCTACATTTGTGTTCACCATAGCGAACCACTAAGCTGGTATGGTGAGTGCAGTCAATAAAAGGTGACCACACACAGTCAGAAGACAGCGCCACTACCCTCCCTCCCACTGCATTACTCCTCCCTCCTTGGAGCACAACGCTAAATATCACCACAATCCTGCTATTATCAGAACCCTGGTCAGTTTTATCACAGTCAGGGGTTTTCTGTAATAATATCATCACTACATCATAGCATGAACAAGTATATTATGGCATTTTTAGGTGATGTTGTGGTCACAAGCTGAACAGCAGTGCTGTGAGCTCATGCTGCGTGCGTCAGGCTTGGTAGCTTGCTCAATACTAAGCCCCCTAACACCCGAGAATTTGCCCCACGATTTTGTTTAAAAATGGCGTCTGTTTACAAGAGCCCTGATGAAGGTGTGGTGAACCCCCGTGTATCCGCGGGCCGTTTAAATCTTGCATAGTACTCCAAAGCATCATATGATGCGATGCACAATTTACTGAAAGTCGGTCAAAGCATCATATGATGCAATGCACAATTTAAGGTTAAAGGAGGCGGAAGATTTTCAGAATGAAATAATTGAAAGTAAGTTATGTGTTAGGAACTGATGATTGAATTTGCAAGAACATGCAGTAGAGTTCAACACTCAGGCGATCCTATAACAATATGTTATCACATTTCTAACAGGGAGGAATTGATGGAAGTGACTCTCCCGTGCCTCTAACAGCCTATGTGATGATTGCTCTCCTGGAGACCAATGACAAGTCATGCAGCCAGGCCGACTGTTTGGCTGCCCAGTGTCTACAAGCAGACTCCTCCTCTGACCCCTACGTTATGGCGCTCAAAGCCTATGCTTTCGCCTTGGCTAAGCTTCCTGAAGCCGAAGTAATTCTCCAGAAATTGCTGGAACAAGCTGTTGTGACAAAGAACTCCACTCACTGGGAGCTGCCCAAGGGACCAGGTATAGTCGGGGGAAGAAGGGAATAAGGTGTTACCTTCGTAAGTGCGTAAGCACTATATTTATTTTCTCTTTAACTTTACTTACGACTGAATAATCTTGCTGGTTGTACTGACAAGTAGTTATGGTTATAATTTTAGGCGAGCTTGATAGGCCTTAAATAGAGCTAAAATCCAAAACAAAATTGAGATGAATGTCATTCATTATTGTTTTATTAAATGCAACTCCTAGAATAATTTATATTTGAAAATAAACACAGGTAAATCAATATAAATATATCTAATCAAAGAACCCGTGTATTGTGGCTTGATATTTGCAGCCTAATCAAAATATTCACGTAATAAATTTTGTTCGGTTAAAAAGAAGTTTTAAATAGAATTTTAGTTTTAAGATGATTGTTTACAGCATTTGTTTTAATTTATTTTACATTTCATTCACGTAGACCATCAAAGCCTCGAACCAAATGCCACAAAAGCAGACAACTTTAGTTCTACCAACCAGGCTACAAGCACCACAACTGGTATCTGACTGAGAAACCAGCTGTCTCTCTGAGCTCCTCCCTTATTGTGGGTGCTCGTAGCTTGGTTGGTAGAACAAGTCTTCTGCTTTGTTGGTTCTGGGTTCGAGGCTCTGATGAGCAAAGCGAAAAAACATTATTATCTACGTGTCTTGTGGTCAGGGATATATTTTACCTGTGTCCAAATGATTGATATGTGTCATACAACAATTACGTATTGTATAATCAGGCAAGACGAAGGCTGTAGGGGTGGAAACAGCTGGCTACGCCATCATGGCCATGATGACCCTTGACCCTAAACAATACGAGCAGCAGGCTAGGAAGGTGGTCAAGTGGATCACGGCGCAGAGGAATGGCCAAGGAGGATTCTATTCCACACAGGTAGTATTCTCCTTCGTTACCCACATGCCTTGCCTATACATCCATCGTCGTTACCCAACATGTCTTGCCTATACAACCATCATTGTTACCCACGTGCCTTGCCTATACAACCATCATTGTTACCCAACATGTCTTGCCTATACAACCATCATTGTTACCCACATGTCTTGCCTATACAACCATCATTGTTACCCACATGTCTTGCCTATACAACCATCATTGTTACCCACATGTCTTGCCTATACAACCAACCATTTTATTGCATGGAAATTTAGCAGAATTTTGTTTACTTTCATGTTCTTTAGCAATTGAAGAACTCGTATAATTTCTTTTGAACAAAAGAAATGCTGATATGAAAGAAACTGACAAAGAAATATACACAAGTTGAGCACTGTGGAGCGGAAAAACATATTTCTGGGCTGTCCTCTATGTAGCACCCCAGTGTATTAAGTCCTTGTACCACAGAACCTCCAGTGTATTAAGACTTTGCACCACAGAACTCCCAGTGTATTAATTAAGTCCTTGTATCACAGAACCCCCAGTGTATTAAGCCCTTGTACCACAGAACTCCCTGTGTATTAAGTCCTTGTACCACAGAACTCCCTGTGTATTAAGTCCTTGTACCACAGAACTCCCATTGTATTAAGCCCTTGTACCACAGAACCCCCAGTGTATTAATCCCTAGTGCCACAGAACCCCCAGTGTATTAAGTCCTTATACCACAGAACCCCCAGTGTATGAAGTCCTTGTTCCACAGTCCCCGCGAGCTCCAGATGTTAAGGCGCAGTAGACGGCTGTCTGGTGTTGCTCCCTCGGTGGTGGTAGTGGCGGAGTCTGAGCCTTGCTTTTATTCTGTGGTTTCCTTCATGTGTTTTAGGGATGTGTTAGGATAAGTGGAAGCCACTGTTTTGTGCTGCTTTTCTGTCTTCTTCCCGTTATTTGTGTTTAGAGTTGGATTTGTAACCTTAAATAAGGAAATCAGGGGTTTGGTGTTACTGGCAGTGGGACTCGAGTGCTTCACTATAGTCTTGATGGTTGCCATGTTTCATGAGGGGCACCTTACATTCTGACCTGCCACCGGTAGTTGACTTTTGGAGTTCTTTATCCATGCTCTCCTCTTAAGTGGTGTAGGAAACTCGGTCGTTATTCACGTGTTGCCTGCCATGTTTTGTGAAATATATGATCTATTCTATGAGGGGGGACCTGCTGCATGGGTAACAGCTTCTCCTCCATATCTACCTACCCAGGCTTTGCGCCCTGGAGAGGACACTCCAGCTTCGCCTCACAGCGTCGAACCAACACGGGAAGCGACAGTCTACCGGTTTTAAGTCTTCTGCTCGATTGGCGAAGAGTGTGACGCCAGGGGTTGCTTCCGACGGTGGGAGGGGTCATCGCGCCCCACTGGGCAGCTACCGCCCGCCTCAAGCTGGGCAAACCCCAGCCAATAAGGTGTTGCCTCGCCACGGTCCGTTAACCTCACTGGGTGCGTGGGGTTTAGGGTGAAAACCGACAAGCGGCCCGACAACTTTGCACCAAGCAATACCAAACCAAAAAAGAAAATATCAACTGCCCTAAAGCTGGGCACATGGAACGTCAGGACACTGACACCAGGTTTCTCTGACGACCTGCAAGAAATCAATGACGCCCGAAAAACAGCAATTATCGACAGGGAGCTGAGCAAGCTGCAGATGGATATTGTTGCTCTCCAAGAGACCAGGCTCCCAGGATCAGGATCTGTGAGAGAGAGGACCTTCTCTTTCTTCTGGCAAGGAAAACCTCCAGATGAGACCAGAGAACATGGTGTGGGATTTGCCGTCAGGAATGCACTGTTGGGACACATTATGCCACCGATGGAGGAAACCGAACGAATTCTGTCTCTGCAACTGTACTCCCAAACAGGACCAGTCAATGTAATTAGTGCATATGCACCAACCCTGACTTCTCCAGCAGAGGCAAAGGAAAAATTCTACGATGACCTCAACAGAGTCATAGCGAGAATCCCTGTAAAGGAGCCACTGTTCATCCTCGGCGACTTCAATGCCAGAGTGGGTGCCGAGCACAACATTTGGCCCACTTGCCTGGGTCAATTCGGCATAGGAAGGATGAATGAGAACGGGCAACGTCTGCTAGAACTCTGCTGCCTTCATGGTCTTTGTGTCACCAACACGTTCTTCGGCACAAAGCCTCAACACCGAGTATCTTGGAGACACCCTAGATCCAAGCACTGGCACCAGCTTGACCTGATTCTTACCAGGCGTGCAAGTCTACCCAGCGTCAAGATTACGCGTAGCTACCAGAGTGCTGTCTGTGACACCGACCACTCCCTGGTATGTAGCAGGGTCAAGATGCAACCAAAGAAGATTCATCACTCGAAAAAGGCGGGCAGACCTCGCATCGACACCACCAAGATCCGCAACCAGGACAAGGTGGAAGATTTTGCACACGTGCTCGAGGAAGCTCTCCCTGGCCCAGCTGGGGTCACTGCCTGTAAAAGATGGGAGCACTTCAGAGACGCTGTGTTCAACGCTGCCATTTCCACCTTTGGCAAGAAGACCAGCAGGTCGGCAGACTGGTTCGAGGCTCACTCGGAAGAGATGACACCTGTAATCGAAGAGAAGAGAAACGCCTTGGCAGCCTACAAAGCCTGCCCAAGTCAGCGGAACTTACAGATCCTTCGGGCCGTCCGCTGCAAAGTGCAGCAGAGCGCCAGGCGATGTGCCAACAACTATTGGCTCCTGCTCTGCTCCCAGATACAGACTGCAGCGGATACAGGCAATGTAAGGGGAATGTATGGCGGCATCAAGCAGGCCCTCGGCCCAATCCAGAGGAAGACCGCTCCTCTGAAATCTGCCACTGACGAGGTGATTCAGGACCAGACACTGCAGCTGAAGCGCTGGGTCGAGCACTACTCTGAGCTATACGCCAGGGACAATGTGGTCACCGAAGATGCCCTGAGCGCCATTGAGTGTCTGCCTGTGTTAATGGAGCTCGACAGCGAACCGACCCTGGAAGAACTCAGCGATGCCCTAGACTCCCTTGCTTCTGGTAAAGCTTCTGGCAAAGATGGCATTCCTGCTGAGACCTTGAAGTGCTGCAGAGGTAGCCTGCTCATGGAGCTGCATGAAATTCTCTGCCTCTGCTGGGAAGAAGGAGAGGTGCCACAGGACATGAGGGATGCCAACATCGTCACACTGTATAAGAATAAAGGTGACAGGGGCGACTGCAACAACTACCGTGGAATCTCCCTCCTCAGTATTGTCGGAAAGCTGTTTGCTCGAGTCGCATTGAAGAGGCTCCAAGTACTTGCAGAGAGAGTCTATCCAGAATCACAATGCGGATTCAGAGCTGGCAGGTCCACCATCGACATGGTCTTTTCCCTCAGACAACTGCAGGAGAAATGCAGGGAACAGAAGCAGCCACTCTTTGTTGCCTTCATAGATCTGACGAAGGCCTTCGACCTCGTCAGCAGGGATGGCCTGTTCAAGATCCTCCCCAAGATCGGATGCCCACCCAGGCTCCTCAGCATCATCAGATCTTTCCATGAGAACATGAGGGGCACCGTGGTCTTTGATGGCCTAACATCAGACGCCTTTGACATCCGAAGTGGAGTAAAGCAGGGCTGCGTACTGGCTCCAACCCTATTCGGGATTTTCTTCGCAGTTATGCTGCGGCACGCCTTCGGATCTGTCACGGAAGGCATTTACCTCCGGACCAGGTCGGATGGAAAGCTCTTTAACCTCGCCAGGCTGAGAGCCAAGACAAAGGTTCGACTGAGGTGTCTGCGCGACTTCCTCTTTGCCGACGACGCAGCAGTCACTGCCCACTCAGCTGAAGACCTCCAACGGCTCATAACCCGCTTCAGCGAGACCTCTCAGGCTTTCGGACTCACCATCAGTCTGAAGAAAACACAAGTCATGGGACAAGGAGTGGATTCCCCACCTGACATCGGCATCTCTGATTCCAAACTGGAAGTCGTTCACGACTTCGTGTACCTGGGCTCCACAATCTCTGACTCCCTCTCTCTTGATACGGAGCTAAACAAACGCATCGGTAAGGCATCTACTACCATGTCCAAACTGACAAAGAGAGTGTGGGCCAACAATAAGCTAACTGAGTATACTAAGATTCAGGTTTACAGATCCTGTGTCCTGAGCACTCTCCTTTATGGCAGTGAGTCTTGGACACTCCGCGCCCGTCAGGAAAGACAGCTGAATGCCTACCACATGCGCTGCCTTAGACACATCTTGGACATCACCTGGCAGGACAAGGTGACAAGCAACAACGTCTTGGGGAGAGCAAGAATCACCAGCATGTACACAATGCTGAAACAGAGACGAATGCGCTGGCTCGGGCACGTTGTGCGAATGGGCGATGGCAGGATCCCCAAGGATCTCCTGTACGGAGAGCTGAGGCAGGGAAAGCGTCCAGCAGGCAAGCCCCAGCTACGGTACAAAGACGTATGCAAAAGGGACCTGAAAGCCATGGACGTCGATCTTGCTATATGGGAGACACTGGCTGCAGACCGTTCAGCCTGGAGGCAGTCTGTTCAACGAGGTCTCTCCAAGTTCGAGGAGTCACTTGCCAAGGAATCGGAGGCAAAGAGACAGAGAAGGAAAGCCGGTAACCAGGAAGACAGACCAGAATCGGACTTCGTTTGTGTTCGGTGTGGGATGGACTGCCACTCTCGGATTGGCCTCATCAGTCACACCAGACGCTGCACCAGGATTGACAACTAGGGCGCAACTCCATAGTCTCCCGAGACTAAAGGATGCCTACTATGATCTATTCTGAGGTTATCTTGAGATGATTTCGTTGCTTAGCGTCCCCGCTCCCCGGTCCTCAACCAGGCCTCCTTTTTGTTACACATCCCCAGGAAACAACCCGTAGCAGGTGTCTAACTCCCAGGCACCTATTTACTGCTAGGTAACAGGGGCATCTGGGTGATAGAAACATTTTGCCCATTTGTCTCCACCTCCACCGGGATCGAACCCGGAACCTCAGGACTACGAATCCGAAGTGCTGTCCACTCAGCTGTCAGGTGCCTGACAGGCATAATGGCGCCCTGACAGCTGGGCATGATGTAGGCATAAAGTTTATACCGAAGTAGTGTGAAAATGTTATACGACAATGAGTACTGGGAAGACGGGACACCACGAGTGTAACTCTTATCCTGGAACTACACTTAGATAATTATCCCGTCCACTGGCTGGTGTTCACTGTTACATGGATTTCTCGCTGAGTATACAGATAAAATATCAGCCCCTTCGACTCCTGTCTGGGTCCTCGCTTCAGGTGTGGGTGTTGCCTGTACCTGGGATGTCTCGTCACACACAGGCAGGACTAGCCTTGTTGCAGGTGGTGCTTCAGGTGTGTGTGTTGCCTGAACTCGGGACGTGACGGGCGCACCACATCTCCACACATGTCTAGAATAACTGTAAACAATACTAAAGAGGTCCCTCTCTTCTACTAATTAAATTTACATAATGGAGCGGTACTTGGGGATGTTGCAACATTGAGAAGTTTGCCGTGTTTTGTGAGTTGTGTTGCTGAGACAACACTAGCTCCTTGTCTTGATAGTATTTAGGTGGAAAATGTTTAAGGTTGACTGCAAAACATGTTTGTATGAACAAGATGGATATTACATTTGTGAAATTTGTCTGCATATTAAAAACGAATGGAACCTTAGCTAATTAAGAAATTAATATTGCTAACCAAATGTAAGAGTTAGGGTAGTTTGATGGTGACAACTGTGGGTTAGGTAATATGAGAAACAGAAGTACTTTGAGAATATCAGCATGAAGAGCGGATTGTGCGAAGCAAGTGGTTGACATTACACAATACTTGCACCTGTACATATATTACTTGTAATTGCTAAACGGAATTATGTTTACTGAAACTTTTCCAAATCTATGGTGTTGAATCTGGGACTAACACATAGGTACACAATGAAACATATTTTCAGTTAAAGGAAGCATCGTGAATGTTAGGGGAAAATCATAATTGAAAAATGTCTTTACTAACAGGACGTTTTGTGCCCATTATGCAGGATACGGTGGTGGCCCTCCAGGCGCTGGCACTGTACGAGACCCACTTGTACCAGGGACCTCTGAACGTGGTGGCAACGGTGACAGCTAGCGGCCTGGCACACCCCTTCACCGTCACCGACGACAACAAACTGCTGCAGCAGTTGGTAAAGCTGCCCACTGTTCCCACCAAGGTCTCCATCACTATGGAGGGCCAGGGATGTGCTGTCTTGCAGGTGAGCTTACTCTGTTAGTCTTTCTGTGTACGTGTGTTTGTGGCTGTGTGAGTGTATGTGTGTGTGCGTGTGTCTGTCGCTGTGTGAGTGTATGTGTGTGCATGTGTCTGTGTACGTGTGTCTGTGGCAGTGTGCGTATGTGTGTGCGTGTGTCTGTCGCTGTGTGAGTGTATGTGTGAGTGTGTCTGTGTACGTGTGTCTGTGGCTGTGTGTGCGTATGTGTGTGCGTGTGTCTGTCGCTGTGTGAGTACTCACCTAATTGTGCTTGCGGGGGTTGAGCTTTGAGCCTTTGGTCCCGCCTCTCAACTGTCAATCAACAGGTGTACAGATTCCTGAGCCTACTGGGCACTATCATATCTACACTTGAAACTGTGTATGGAGTCAGCCTCCACCACATCACTTCCTAGTGCATTCCATTTATTAACTACTCTGACACTGAAAAAATTCTTTCTAACGTCTCTGTGGCTCATCTGGGTACTAAGTTTCCACCTGTGTCCCTTTGTTCGTGTCCCACCCGTGCTGAAGAGTTTGTCTTTGTCCACCCTGTCAATTCCCCTGAGAATTTTGTAGGTGGTTATCATGTCTCCCTTTACTCTTCTGTTTTCCAGGGATGTGAGGTTGGCTCCTTTAGCCTTTCCTCGTAGCTCAATCCTCTCAGTTCCGGGACGAGCCTGGTGGCATACCGCTGAATCTTCTCTAACTTTGTCTTGTGTTTAACTAGGTATGGACTCCAGGTTGGAGCTGCATACTCCAGGATTGGTCTTACATAAGTGGTATACAGGGTTCTGAAAGATTCCTTACACAAGTTTCTGAAGGCAGTTCTTATGTTGGCCAGTCTAGCATATGCCGCTGATGATATTCTTTTGATATTGGCTTCTGGGGACAGGTTCGGTGTGATATCAACCCCCAGATCCTTCTCTCTATTTGACTCTTGCAGGATTTCCCCTTCCAGATGATACCTTGTGTTCAGCCTCCTGCTCCCTTCGCCTAATTTCATCACCTTACACTTTCCCGAGTTGAACTTTAGCAGCCATTTTCTAGACCCTTCCTCCAGTTTATCCAGGGCATCCTGTAGTCTCTGTCTATCTTCATCCGTCTTGATTCTTCTCATAATTTTTGCATCATCAGCAAACATCGAGAGGAATGAGTCTATACCCTCTGGAAGATCGTTCACATATATTAGAAACAGGATGGGTCCAAGTACTGAGCCCTGTGGGACTCCGCTGGTGACATCTCGCCACTCTGATGTCTCCCCCCTCACCGTTACTCGCTGTTTCCCGTTGCTTAAGTACTCCCTTATCCACTGGAGCACCTTCCCTTTTACTCCTGCCTGTTGCTCCAACTTTTTTAACAGCCTTTTATGGGGTACTGTGTCAAAGGCTTTTTGGCAATCCAGGAAAATGCAGTCGGCCCGCCCTTCTCTTTCCTGCCTAATTTTCGTTGCCTGGTCATAAAATTCTATTAAACCTGTGAGGCACGATTTACCATCTCTGAACCCATGTTGGTGGTGCGTTACAAAGTTATTTCCCTCCAGATGCTCTACGAGCCTTTTCCTCACGATCTTCTCCAGCACCTTGCATGGTATACAAGTTAAGGAAACTGGCCTGTATTTCAGTGCCTCTTGCCTGTCACCCTTTTTGTATATTGGGACCACGTTAGCTGTCTTCCAACTTTCTGGTAAGTCTCCTGTTTCCAGTGACCTGTTATTCACCATAGAGAGTGGCACACTTAGTGCTTCTGCACCTTCCTTTAGTATCCATGGTGAGATTCTATCAAGCCCAACATTCTTTTTCACATCCAGCTCCAGCAGACACCTTTTGATCTCATCACTGGTGAGGTCAAATTCCTCCAAGGTTGCTTGGTTTGCCGCCTCCGAGTGTATGTGTGTGCGTGTACTCACCTATTTGTGCTTGCGGGATCGAGCATTGACTCTTGGATCCCGCTTTTCGAGCCATCGGTTGTTTACACCAATGATTCCTGTCCAATTTCCCTTTCATACCTAATTTTAAAAGTATGAATAGAGTTTGCTTCCACAACCTGTTCCCCAAGTGCATTCCATTTTTCCACTACTCTCACGCTAAAAGAAAACTTCCTAACATCTCTGTGACTCATCTGAGTTTCCAGTTTCCACCCATGTCCCCTTGTTCTGTTATTATTACGTGTGAACATTTCATCTATTTCCACTTTGTCAATTCCCCTGAGTATTTTATATGTTCCTATCATATCTCCTCTTTCCCTTCTTTTCTCTTGTGTCATAAGGTTCAGTTCCCTCAGACGCTCTTCATATCCCATCCCTCGTAACTCTGGAACAAACCTCGTCGCAAACCTTTGAATTTTCTCCAGTTTCCTTATGTGTTTCTTCAGGTGGGGGCTCCATGATGGCGCGACATACTCTAAGACTGGTCTCACGTAGGCAGTGTAAAGCGCCCTAAAAGCCTCCTCACTTAGGTTTCTGAATGAAGTTCTAATTTTCGCCAGTGTAGAGTACGCTGCTGTCTTTATCCTATTTATATGTGCCTCAGGAGTTAGATTAGGTGTCACATCCACTCCCAGGTCTCTTTCTCGAATCGTTACAGGTAGGCAGTTCTCCTTCATTGTGTACTGTTCCTTTGGTCGCCTATCACCTGATCCCATTTCCATAACTTTACATTTACTAGTGTTGAACTCCAGTAGCCATTTCCCTGCCTATTTCTGCAACCTGTTTAAGTTCTCTTGGAGGATCCTACAATCCTCATCTGTCACAACTCTTCTCATTAATTATGCGTCATCCGCAAACATAGGCATGAAGGATTCCACTCCTGTAAACATATCATTTACGTAAATTAGAAAGACGATTGGGCCCAGCACCGATCCTTGAGGTACTCCACTCGTTACTGTTCGCCAGTCCGACTTCTCACCCCTTACCATTACCCTTTGGCTCCTTCCTGTTAGGTAGTTCTTCACCCATGCTAGGGCCTTTCCGCTTACTCCTGCCTGCCTCTCAAGTTTGTGTAGCAGTCTCATGTGCGGTACTGTATCAAAGGCCTTTTGACAGTCAAGAAATATGCAGTCTGCCCAGCCTTCTCTGTACTGCCTTATCCTTGTTACTTTGTCATAGAATTCTAAAAGGTTTGTTAGGCATAATTTACCTGTCCAGAACCCATGTTGGTGCTTGTTTACAAACCCAATGCTCTCCAGGTGCTCAACAAGTCTTAGCCTAATTATTCTTTCAAGTATTTTGCAGGGGATGCTTGTAAGTGATAGTGTGTCTCTGTACATGTGTCTGTGGCTGTGTGTGAGTATGTGTGTGCATGTGTCTGTCGCTGTGTGTGCGTAAATCTGTCGCTGTGAGAGTGAATGTCTGTGCGTGTGTCTGTCGCTCTGTGTGCGTATGTCTGTGGCTGCGTGTGTGTATTCACCTAGTTGTGTTTGCGGGGGATGAGCTCTGCTCTTTCGGCCCACCTCTCAACTGTCAATCAATCAACTGTTACAAACGACTAATTTTATCACACACACACACACACACACACACACACACACACACACACACACACACACACACACACACACACACACACACACACACACACACACACACACACACACACACACACGCACACACACACACACACATGGGGGCCTCGTAGCCTGGTGGATAGCGCGCAGGACTCGTAATTCTGTGGCGCGGGTTCGATTCCCGCACGAGGCAGAAACAAATGGGCAAAGTTTCTTTCACCCTAAGTGCCCCTGTTACCTAGCAGTAAATAGGTACCTGGGAGTTAGTCAGCTGTCACGGGTTGCTTCCTGGGGTGTGTGTGTGTGTGTGGTGTGGGGAAAAAAAAAAAAGTAGTTAGTAAACAGTTGATTGACAGTTGAGAGGTGGGCCGAAAGAGCAAAGCTCAACCCCCGCAAAAACACAACTAGTAAACACACACACACACATACACACACACACACACACACACACACACACACACATACACACACACACACACACACACACACACACACACACACACACACACACACACACACACACACACACACACACACACACACACACACACACACACCTTGGATAGATTCGAAATTACAAGAGATGAGGTCAAGAAGCACCTATTGGAGCTGGATGTGAGAAAAGCTGTTGGGCCGGACGGAATCTCACCATGGGTTTTGAAAGAGTGTGCAGGAGCACTTTGCTTGCCACTCTCCATAGTGTATAGTAGGTCACTGGAAACAGGGGACCTACCAGAAATATGGAAGATTGCTAATGTAGTACCAATATACAAAAAGGATGACAGACAAGAGGCACTGAACTACAGGCCAGTGTCCTTAACTTGTATACCATGCAAGGTGATGGAGAAGATTGTGAGAAAAAACCTAGTAACACATCTGAGAGAAGAGACTTTGTGACAACCCATCAACATGGGTTCAGGTTCAATCTTGCCTTACAGGCTTGATAGAATTCTACGATCAGGTGACAAAGATTAAGCAAGATAGAGAAGGATGGGCGGACTGCATTTTTTTGGACTGTCGGAAAGCCTTTGACACAGTACCCCATAAAAGGTCGATGCATAAGCTGGAGAAACAGGCAGGAGTAACTGGTAGGGCGCTCCAGTGGATAAGGGAGTACCTAAGCAATAGGAAGCAGAGAGTTACAGTGAGGGGCGAGACCTCAGAATGGCGTGAAGTCACCAGTGGAGTCCCGCAGGGCTCTGTACTTGGACCTATCCTGTTTCTGATATACGTAAATGATCTCCCAGAGGGTATAGACTCATTCCTCTCAATGTTTGCTGACGACGCCAAAATTTTGAGAAGGATTAAGACAGAGGAGGACAGCTTGAGGCTTCAAGAAGACCTGGACAAGCTGCAGGAATGGTCGAACAAATGGCTGTTAGAGTTTAATCCAAGCAAATGTAATGTAATGAAGATAGGGGTAGGAAGCAGGAGATCAGATACAAGGTACCATTTGGGAGATGAAATACTTCAAGAGTCAGAGAGAGAGAGAAAGACCTGGGGGTTGATATCACGCCAGACCTGTCCCCTGAAGCTCATATTAAGAGTATAACATCAGCAGCATATGCCAGGTTGGCTAACATTAGAACGGCCTTTAGGAACTTGTGTAAGGAATCTTTCAGAACATTATATTCCACATATGTCACACCAATCCTGGAGTTTGCGGCTCCAGCATGGAGTCCATATCTAGTGAAGCATAAGACTAAAGTGGAAAAGGTTCAAAGGTTTGCCACCAGACCAGTACCCGAGCTGAGAGGTATGAGCTACGAGGAGAGACTCCAGGAATTAAACCTCAATTCGTTGGAAGACGGAAGAGTTAGGGGGGACATGATCACCACATTCAAGATTCTCAAGGGAATCGACAGGGTTGATAAAGACAGGCTATTTAACACACGGGGCACAGGCACTAGGGGACACAGGTGAAAACTGAGTGCCCAAATGAGCCACAGAGATATTAGAAAGAACTTTTTTAGTGTCAGAGTTGTTGACAAATGGAATGCATTAAGAAGCGATGTGGTGGAGGCTGACTCCATTCACAGTTTCATGTGTAGATATGATAGAGCCCAATAGGCTTAGGAACCTGTACACTTGTTGATTGACAGTTGAGAAGTGGAACCAAAGAGCCAGAGCTCAACCCCCGCAAACACAACTAGGTGAGTAAAATTAGGTGAGTACAAACACAAACACACACACACACACACACACACACACACACAGGAAGCAGTCCGTAGCAGCTGTCTAACTCCCAGGTACCTATTTACTGCTAGGTAACAGGTGAATCAGGGTGAAAGAAACTTTGCCATTTGTTTCTGCCATCACTGGGGATCGAACCCGGACTATAGAATTACGAGTCCAGAGCGCTGTCTACTCAGCTATCAGGCCCCCGCGATAGATGTACTCACCTAATTGTGCTTACGGGGGTTGAGCTTTGGTTCTTCGGTCCCGCCTCTCAACCGTCAGTCAACTGGTGTACAGATTCCTGAGCCTACTGGGCTCTATCATATCTACATTTGAAACTGTGTATGGAGTCAGCCTCCACCACATCACTGCCTAATGCATTTTATTTACTAACTACTCTGACACTGAAAAAGTTCTTTCTAATGTCTCTGTGGCTCATTTGGGTACTCAGCTTCCACCTGTGTCCCCTTGTGCGTGCACCATCCCATGTTAAATAATCTATCTCTGTCTACCCGGTCAATTCCCCTTAGAATCTTGTATGTGGTGATCATGTCTCCCCGAGCTCTTCTGTCTTCCAGCGACGTGAGGTGCAGTTCCCTCAGCCTTTCCTCGTAACTCATGCCTCTTAGTTCTCGGATTAGTCTAGTGACATACCTCTGAACTTTTTCCAGTTTCATCCAAGGTACATGCTTCATGCTGGAGCCGCATACTTCAGGATTGGTCTTACATATGTAGTATACAAGGTTCTGAAAGAGTCCTTACACAAGTTTCTGAAGGCAGTTCTGATGTTAGCCAGCCTCGCATACGCTGCCGATGTTATTCTTTTGATGTGGACTTCAGGAGACAGAGTTGGTGTGATATCAACTCCTAGATCTTTCTGTCCGTTTCATGAAGGACTTCATCTCCCATTCTGTATCATGTGTCTGGTCTTCTATTTCCTCCCCCTAGTTTCATTACCTTACATTTACCTGGGTTGAAGTGTATGTGGTTGTGTGTGTATATGTCTGTGATTGGGTGTGCGTATGTCTTTGGCTGTGTGTGCGTGTGTATGTGCATGTGTGTACTCACCTATTTATACTCACCTACTTGTACTCACCTGTTTGTGCTCACCTATTTGTGCCTGCAGGATCGAGTATTGACTCTTGGATCCCGCCTTTCTAGCCATCGGTTGTTTACAGCAATGACTTCTGTCCCATTTCCCTATCATACCTAATGTTAAAATTATGAATACAGTTTGCTTCCACAACCTGCTCCTTAAGTACATTCCATTTTCCCACTACTCTCACACTAAATGTATACTTCCTAACATCTCTGTGACTCATCTGATTTTCCAGCTTCCACCCATGTCCCCTCGTTCTGTAACTATTACGTGGGAACGTTTCATCTATTTCCACTTTGTCAATTCCCCTAAGTATTTTCTACGTTCCTATCGTATCCCCCTTCTCCCTTCTTTTTTCTAGTGTCGTAAGGCTCAGTTCCTTAAGGCGCTCTTCATACCCCATTCCTCTTAACGCTGGGACGAGCATCGTCGCAAACTTCCAGTTTCCTTACGTGTTTCTTCAGGTGGGGACTCCATGATGGCATAGCATACTCTAAGATTGGTCTCACGTACCAATGGGGCGCCTGACAGCTGGGTGGACTTCGCTTCGGATTCGTAGTCCTGAGGTTCCGGGTTCGATCCCCGGTGGAGGCAGCGACAAATGGGCAAAAAGTTTCTTTCAGCCTGATGCCCCCCGTTACCTAGCAGTGAATAGGTACCTGGGTGTTAGACAGCTGCTACGGGCTGCTTCCTGGGGGTGGAGGCCTGGTCGAGGACCGGGCCGCGGGGACACTAAGCCCTGAAATCATCTCAAGATAACCTCAAGATAATGTAGGCAGTGTAAAGTGTCCTAAAAGCCTTCTCGCTTAGCTTTCTGAATGATGTTCTAACTTTTGCCAGTGTAGAGTACGCTGCTGTCATATGGGTGTGCATATGTCTTTGGTTGCGTGTGCGTATGTCTGTGGCTGTGTGCTCACAGCGATAGATATATGGGGAAATGGGAGAGCATAAAAGCTCACTCTTCTGTTGTGGAAATACTCCCGACATTGAACCTCTTTTAACGATCTGCCGTGGTCTAGAGGTAGAGTGCTGGTCATGTCAAGGTGCGCAAACACCTGGCTTTCCAAGGTTCGAGTCCGTTCACAGAAAAGTGAGCTCTTTGTGTTTCATTACCCTCATTAATGAATCCCTCCCTTGCTCCTAACTAATTTTCAGGTCTTAAACCTCTGCATTAGTGCCTCACTCCTAACTCATTCTACTTCCTTGCCACCAGCACTGATACAAGCAACGGGTTGGTTCCCATTTCCGGCCTTGATATCATTCATATTGTTTACAATATCCTCTATTCCTGCTCCCGGATATCAAGACCATAACTTGTTCCCTCCATCCCGGGCACAAAATGTTCTACCCAAATACCTCACCTGGGAATCACCCACAACCAAAATTCCCTTCCTTCCTTCACCGGCGCTCCCTCCGTTGACTTACTTTTCGGGTGAACTGCGGGCTTCCTACGGGATATTAGAATGACCTTACTTTAATCCCTCTCCTTCTATGCAATATTTCTTCCTCTTTATCCTACAGCTTTGATCGTTTTCTTGTGTAAATCATTACTTAATGTTTAACTTAAAATCATCTACCTCTCCTGCTTTATAGCAGGGACCGTTTACGAACCGTTCTGCTGGAACGGTTCAGCAGGAATATACTTTGACCAACTAGCCACTGCAATTAGTAATTTTGTACAAATTAACTGGTTAAGTGGTAATCAATGAGCAAATTAATAAACAAACATTGAAGATATTAAAGTCCCCAGGGCCAGAATAGTGTTTGCCAGAGCTTGTAAAAGAGCTTGCAGAGCCCCTATCTTGCTTATTGAATAAATGGTTAGAGTCTAGCAGAGTTCAGGAGCCGGGGAGGGTTGCTTATGTAGTTCTCATATTCAAGAATGGAAATAGATTTCTTGCAATGGACATTGCAAGAGATCATTGTCCAATTTGCTTAATATTCATTGTAGGTACATTGCTTGAACTGATAGTCACAAAATTCATTTGTGTGTCCTTAAAAACATAGATTAATAAATGAAACACAATGTAGTTTCACTAAGAACAGACCATGTTTCGCTAAATTACTTTCACTCTTGTCTTGTTTATTTTAAGCAGTTTATTACAAAGAATATCTGGGGGGGGGGTCATGATTAGTAGAAATTTAAAGCCAAACAATTTGTATATAAATGTATGATTTATGCAGTACAGTTTTGGTCATCATACTTTAGGATTAACATCAATTCACTAGTTCAGTGACGTTCAGCGAAGGATAACTAAGTTTATCCCACAAACTAGAAACATTCCATATTAAGAAAGGTTGAGAAACTTAGTTTACATTCGGTAGAAAAGTGAAGAGTTAAGAGTGACATAAATGAATGGGCGTAACAAGGAGGATTGTAATAAGCTATTAAATATATCAACGCAAAATAGAACACGAAATAATGGATATAAATTGAATGGGTTTAAATTCATAAAAGACCTGGGTAAATACTAGTTTGAAAACAGAGTTGTTGATTTGTGGAACAAATTACGAGGTTACATAATAAACGTGGGATCCCTTGATGGTTTCAAGCGTAGGATAGACATAGATAGAAGAGGTTGGGTGGATATAAACAGGAGCTGCCACGAGTAAGGCAATAGTCCTTCTGCAGCGTCCTTAATTCTTGTTCTCATGTTCATAAAGGTGGTATTGACTGCCAGCTTCTCATGGTGGAAGTTGGCGAGTATGAGGCCAAAGGTTCATAAAGGTGGTATTGACTGCCAGCTTCTCATGGTGGAAGTTGGCGAGTATGAGGCCAAAGGTTCATAAAGGTGGTATTGACTGCCAGCTTCTCATGGTGGAAGTTGGCGAGTATGAGGCCAAAGGTTCATAAAGGTGGTATTGACTGCCAGCTTCTCATGGTGGAAGTTGGTGTGTATGAGGCCAAAGGTTCATAAAGGTGGTATTGACTGCCAGCTTCTCATGGTGGAAGTTGGCGAGTATGAGGCCAAAGGTTCATAAAGGTGGTATTGACTGCCAGCTTCTCATGGTGGAAGTTGGCGTGTATGAGGCCAAAGGTTCATAAAGGTGGTATTGACTGCCAGCTTCTCATGGTGGAAGTTGGTGTGTATGAGGCCAAAGGTTCATAAAGGTGGTATTGACTGCCAGCTTCTCATGGTGAAAGTTGGTGTGTATGAGGCCAAAGGTTCATAAAGGTGGTATTGACTGCCAGCTTCTCATGGTGGAAGTTAGCGTGTATGAGGCCAAAGGTTCATAAAGGTGGTATTGACTGTCAGCTTCTCATGGTGGAAGTTGGTGTGTATGAGGCCAAAGGTTCATAAAGGTGGTATTGACTGCCAGCTTCTCATGGTGGAAGTTAGCGTGTATGAGGCCAAAGGTTCATAAAGGTGGTATTGACTGCCAGCTTCTCATGGTGGAAGTTGGCGAGTATGAGGCCAAAGGTTCATAAAGGTGGTATTGACTGCCAGCTTCTCATGGTGGAAGTTGGTGTGTATGAGGCCAAAGGTTCATAAAGGTGGTATTGACTGCCAGCTTCTCATGGTGGAAGTTAGCGTGTATGAGGCCAAAGGTTCATAAAGGTGGTATTGACTGCCAGCTTCTCATGGTGGAAGTTGGCGAGTATGAGGCCAAAGGTTCATAAAGGTGGTATTGACTGCCAGCTTCTCATGGTGGAAGTTGGCGAGTATGAGGCCAAAGGTTCATAAAGGTGGTATTGACTGCCAGCTTCTCATGGTAGAAGTTGGCGAGTATGAGGCCAAAGGCAAGCCAAGTAATGAGCTGCGATATTGTAACAATTGACTTGCAGGCTTAGTGCATTCTGATAATTATTGCATTAACAATTTGTTTCAGGCTGTTCTGCGGTACAACATTCCTGAGGCTGAGGCGAGTGACGCCTTCGACATGACCGTCAACACAAACACCGTGCCGGATGAGAAGTGCGTCACCAAGCGCATCACTGTGTGCGCCTCCTACCGCCTCCCGGACGGCAAGTCCAATATGGCCGTCATTGAGGTCAATCTCATTTCCGGTTACATCCCAGAGAAAGATGATCTGAAGGAACTTCTTAAAAAGGATAAAAATATAAAGCGATATGATGTAGATGGCAGCAAGATAGCTTTCTATATTGAAGAATTAACTGCTAAAGCCACTTGTGCAAACTTCCGTGTAATAAGAGACATAGATGTGGAGGAGGTCAAGCCCGGCACAGTGCGTCTCTATGACTACTATCAGCCAGAGTTCCAGATCTCAAAGGTCAGTCCATCGTTCTGGGTTGTCTTTCCTTCCTCATCTTTCCTCAACAACAAAATGCTATTTTTTATTCTGCTAAATATTTAAAACTAAAATATAAAAAATGAAATTAAATGAATTGACTTTCCGATAGAATATATTTTTTGTAATAATTAAATTTGTCTTATTTAAAATGTATTGCATCACATTTTTATTACTGGAATAGTTTCCAGTTTCAGTACAAATTGATTTTGCTCTGTAGCTTTTGAACTATTTGTGTTCTTTCATAGCACTCCTACGTTATAGCTAGACCGAAATTGTACTTACAGATCTCTTAGAGCTTATGTATAATTATGGGTTGAATGCAACGAAATGGCCCTTTTTGGGCGGCCTAAATAGCTGGCCAGGCCCCGGCACTACTGACCCGTCACACCTCTGGACTTGTTCCCACCCACCCAGACACAGGAAAATAATCTGGTGGGCTCATAGTGGCGAGAGGGATCCTAGAGCAACCTCATAATCGGTAAATACTGCCCAGGAAGTACTTGTGAACAGAGACAAATTGAGTGTCATTATGAGAGAGAACAGAAAAGAAGGGAAGAAGTAGGTTGCTGAATGCCAACATACTACGAGCCGCCTTAAAGCAGCCCCGAACAACACAGGGAACAACTACAGGAACAGGGAGCAAACGAGGCCGCCCAAACAAGCGAATTTCATGACTTTAAATGTTTGATTTCTGGGCTGGTCTTCGGTAGCTTTCCGGAGCAAATACCCAACAACGCCTTACAAATACAAATATTTATTCAGGTAAAGTACATACATACAGGGTGAGATACAAAAGTTGATGGATTTATAGATAGAGCTAGTACATGCCATGCCTAAAGCCACAATTACGCAAAGCGTTTCGGGCAGACTTAGTGACGAAAACCAACTTTGAACTGCAAGAGAGAGAAATAAAGAAGCACAAAGATGAAAGGCTGGCCAGTGAGGGGTGAGAGGCCGGGACCACAGAGCTTGGGGGGACGAACAGCTGATAAAGGTATCCCAGCTCCACAGACAAGGCGAGGGACTAGCAATATGCAACAGATAACGAGCAGCCAACACTGTTATAGCGTCTTCAACCCACAGCTCGAAAGTGTACAGCACACAGCTCTAAATATCTTACTATCACACCTAGATAGCGGCTTGTATGAGGGAAAGATCACAACACTGTCTGCAGGTATCAGTATAGTAGAGGACAAGGTCACCTGACACAACCTGACCTATACCCAACATGTAAACATTAGCGCATTAAAAAGTGTGACTGTTATTCTCAAGGACCGACAGACCGTCGCCACACAATTCCTGAACTGACTCTAATTGTTTCAGTGAATATCGTAATAAAACAATTTATGGTGTTTCACCCCCACAAAGGGAAAGAGGATGAGTAGAGATGTCCTCTATTGAAACCCTAGCACCCCTCCTCCACACATAAGGGAGGAAGGATGGGTACAAAGGCCCTTTATAAAAACCTTGACCCCCCTCCAACAAAAGTTGGGGTGGGGGGGGTTGATGGGAAACCATCTTGATGGGGTTTGATGATGGGAAAGTTTGATTCGATAGGAAAGGAACTCCCATCGTTTCACAAACACAATGGACGAACTCAGAAGAAGGGACTAGGCTTCCACAATACCGTCACTTACCCCCACAAGGATCCACCGCTAATATGTCAGAAACAGCAGAAGTCTGAGGCCAAAGTTGTTTAATAACCCTTATCAAAGGCGGTGGCAGAGGCAAGTAAAGATGCCAGCCGATCTCCCAGCCCCAGACAGTAAAACTAAGAATTTAACTCAAGTCGTTATACCAAAACCTCAGTATTCTCAAAAAAGAGGAGGCTCGCCTCCCACAGTGTTGGCCACTATTGAAGACCTGGAAAAGCCGAAACCTTGAGGTGTCTGGATGGAGTACAGAAAGTGTCTGATGCTGTCATCCTGGAGGGCGGCTCAGCCAACATAGGCAAATAGCAACAGCAAATTTTGCTTTCCTGAAAGCTGCAAGCAGCGTTAACCGAGTTAATTCTGCTTGCATTAACGAATCAAATGATACAGAAAATCCCAAAACATACAAAACATTATTATGAAAAATGTTTGGTTAACCAGCCACCCAATCCCAATGGGAACTATATGGGTGATTCATTAATAAACGTCCAGACGCACCGGACACAAGGGGAGCGTGGGCCAACTCAAGAAAGTACAAACGAGGAAAAAGTAGACGGTGCCACTGATATCAATCCCACGAATCCATATCGTCCACTAAAGTGGAATCGTATAAACGAGCAAGATAAATCGTTACACAGGGCACGACGAAGCACGAATATACTGAAAACAAAACAAAATATGCACACAAGGCACACCTACCTGACTTGTGGTCACTTAATGGAACAACGTCCTGCTCTCTCTTGTCCAAACTGCGTTGTCCATGTCCAGCCTTAAACCTCCTTGTCGATTGCCCTGATTTTCTGGCTGTTCGTGTGTCTTCCTTTCCTAATCTCTCTAGGAGTCGTTGTCTCTGATTACTATCCTTGGCAAATTCCATACCTTTGATATCATTCACCTTAGGCCCCCTCTGTTCTTGTATTGGCATTTTGAGTGATATCATGCTCCGTTTGAAAATCTTGCGACACAGACGGTGCTACATTGACTTCTGCCTTGGCGCCTTCTTTGATAATTACTTGTGTGCACAAGGACCTTTAGAATCTCCCCTCCGGGGAGACACCGGGGCAACTGATGCCCTCACTATAGGGCGATAGCTCTGCTGCAGAAACAGGAAACAAGCCGATGTCAGGAAAGATAAATCTGAAATACATTCAGGGTATTACCCGTCTTCTCTCTTCTTAACTGAACTAAAATCGTGAAAAGTAATGACAAATAAAACTAAGGAAGCTACCTGCCCCCCACCCCATAAGATAAAGACAATATATGTCCCAAGTAACGTTAACTTCTCCTATGTTAGACAACAATGATGGTCTTTACAAAAGAGCGTCTTTTGGCCAGCCATGTGAGTCAGCCGGACTCGCAAGTGAAACAAACACTAAGCTGACTTTAGCTGCCATTTGGTGATGCTCTTCGATACTAATGCAAGTTATCTTGACATTGGCAAATTACCGTACTCTTCTTCCATCGTTTTTCCCTTATCAAGGTATGTAGTTTGTTTTGCTGATTGTCTAATTTACTATACTCTCTGAAAACTCTGGTGCAGTGAGGAGTTTGTAAAAAATGGTAGACGTTGCTGTGAAAGGTGAGAAGCAATAGGTGAAAGAGGTGCAACTGGTTCAGGAGACTCAACTTTATTATTTATATGGTCGTAGTTTACCACAACCAAAATAATAATATATATTTTTTTCTCTCATTGCAGAGCTACACGCTTCCTCCTCCAACTGAGTGCCGCTAGGACATACACTTCTGATAGTATTCCTAGTATACTAAAATGATGCTAGGATCAATAGCTTGTGCTGGGATAACAGCTGATGCTAGGACTGACATTCATTCATAAATGTCTAGAAGATTCCAACGTTGCAAAAGTGGTGGACTCTGTTAACGAACACATCCGACTTCATCCTACAGTTATCATCTCTCCGTTATTATCTGTTTGCCTTGCAATAATGTTTGCCTATAATTTTATTACCAATCAAAAGGGACATCTGCCAGTTACTTGTGTATGTATTATCTCGTGTCCTTTTTGGTTATTGTGCATTTTAATTTTCCATCGTTAATTAAAAGTCTGTTTACACGTGCGTATATCAGCAGTATCAGTTGTGTGTATTCTGAGTGAGAGTAAACATGTGCCTTATTGTTTGCAACTGGAACAATTAAACAGTTTTTGTCAAAAAATAGTATAATCCTTCTCCGGAAACGCCATTTATTGTACATAACTCCTCTAGTTTTTGGCAACCACGGCAAGTCTTTCCATTTGCTCCGATCCTGTGCTGTCTTAACCCTTTGCAGGTATAAGACTAAATATTTGTTGCAGCCTAAATCGAGAATATTGAGATTTGTAGTTTTGTCACTGACCTATAGAGAGAAACCTGGTGTTTCCATCTGTACCAGTGAACTTAATCCTACTTGGAACTTTAGTCGAAATAGTTGATGAAGAGGTGTTGTAATTTTAGAGTAAGAGGTACAGATTTTTGGTCAAGTCAAGACTAACGTCTCTAATTAAACTAATTCTTAAAGTATAGTCTCCACAAGGTATAGTGGTTCAACCATACAAGTTCATTGCCTTGTATGGTTAGTTTATTTTAATAATCCATTGTGTCGGGGACAGACAGCCAGAGTATATTTATTCATTGGCATATTTTGCCAATATATTATACATTGGTATATTTATACATCCGATGTATATATTTATACATCGGCCCCCCCTTCACCCCAGGGTCGAACAACTGACCCTCCCCAGGATGCGGTGAACAGGTGCATTAGGTGATTCTCGGAGTTCCCGATTGTGAGTCGGGAACGAACCCGACTGTACTACGAAGACCCTAAAGTCTGTATTAGGTAAATCATCATAATATATTATACTCGAGTGGTATTTTTGCGTATTATGATTGCGCAAAAATGTGACTGGACACATTGGATTGGGAGGTGATTGGACACGGTTTGAAGTGGAGTTTTTATATAGAAATGGACGTAATAGAAAACGGAGATGTTTTGCATTTTACCCAAATTGACCTCCACTTTGAAAAATTCGATTCATATTGGAAATATTACTCGTGACCGTTATTTTTTACTGTAATTCAGGGTGATTGCATATATTTGAAGTTTTAAATTCCATCTTTTTATACGGGAAATATGACCATAGGTGAAGATTGAGATTTCTCCTATTTTGCCAATATTGACCTGAAGGTTAAAAACTATGATGGATATTTAAATTCTGATGTTTTAGTTCTTTTTTTTTGTAGCGTAATTCAGGGTAGTTGCACACATTTGTAAGTTTCACAATGGATGAAAAGCCTTTTAAAAGACAAATGCGATCAGTAATTAAAGGAAAGTTATCTGACTGGAAATGTCCCCAGCGGAGTACCATATGGTTCACTACCAATAGTAATGTGTATTAACTATGTAAATGGATATCTGCTAGAGGGTATACAACATTATATGTTTGCAGATGATGCAACATTGGAGAAGGGAGTTTGGGAATTAGAAGACTGTATTGACCTCCAAAATGATCATGACAAAGTGAGTGAGTGTAGCTATACATGGTGAATTGATTATGTATCTCATTCCATTATGTAAACAAATATAATGGAATGCAGAATAGCGGAAAACAGGCCAAACAGAACCTACACATTATGTGAAAAGATAATAAACACCTGTGACAAAGTTTTAGGGTGATTCTGAATAGTAAATATTTTTTTATAATATAAAATTATAAAATAAATACAATAAAAGGAAAGCTACTAAAGAACATTGCGGTACACAAACACCACCAGACACAGTGAGAGAAACAGTGAACCAAACCAAGATACAAACATACACCATACCAATACACAAACAAAATAAAAATACATACACAACGTTAATACAAAACACCGGTTCCCAGGGCACATTAGATAGTTGCACACTAAATTTACTCCCACCACACAAGTGGAACACAGATAAGGTACCACAACAACCACACTAGTGGAACACAGATAAGGTACCACAACAACCACACTAGTGGAACACAGATAAGGTACCACAACAACCACACTAGTGGAACACAGATAAGGTACCACAACAACCACACTAGTGGAACACAGATAAGGTACCACAACAACCACACTAGTGGAACACAGATAAGGTACCACAACAACCACACAAGTGGAACACAGATAAGGTACCACAACAACCACACAAGTGGAACACAGATAAGGTACCACAACAACCACACATGTGGAACACACATAAGGTACCACAACAACCACACAAGTGGAACACAGATAAGGTACCACAACAACCACACTAGTGGAACACAGATAAGGTACCACAACAACCACACTAGTGGAACACAGATAAGGTACCACAACAACCACACTAGTGGAACACAGATAAGGTACCACAACAACCACACTAGTGGAACACAGATAAGGTACCACAACAACCACACATGTGGAACACAGATAAGGTACCACAACAACCACACTAGTGGAACACAAATAAGGTACCACAACTACCACACTAGTGGAACACAGATAAGGTACCACAACAACCACACTAGTGGAACACAGATAAGGTACCACAACAACCACACTAGTGGAACACAGATAAGGTACCACAACAACCACACTAGTGGAACACAGATAAGGTACCACAACAACCACACATGTGGAACACAGATAAGGTACCACAACAACCACACTAGTGGAACAAAGATAAGGTACCACAACAACCACAGTAGTGGAACACAGATAAGGTACCACAACAACCACACATGTGGAACACAGATAAGGTACCACAACACCCACACATGTGGAACACAGATAAGGTACCACAACAACCACACTAGTGGAACACAGATAAGGTACCACGACAACCACACTAGTGGAACACAGATAAGGTACCACAACAACCACACTAGTGGAACACAAATAAGGTACCGTAAAAACAGAGCACTAAAAACACATATCAGTATATACAGAAATCATAAGACATAATAACATACACAATGGTCCTCAACTAACGGAGGCCGTTACCACCCACCATGATACGTAACAAATACAGAACACATACCATCATAATAATTCCCTACAAGGGAAATCTAATGTAGAAAATGGACCAGCCCACACAATGGCAATAATAAAAAATATATTGCAGTTCTCATGGCAAAGCTGGACACCACCCAGCAGCATGACAAGCATGGGCGGACACCCAACTCAAGGGTCCAGTAACAAATCCTAACACAATAAAACCTACATCAGCCGATTCACACAAACATCCAATAAAAATAACAGGATTATGGAAACCCATATAATCATTTAAGGGTGAGGATGCAGCCTCAACCCACGGGTTAAGAAAACAATACAACGACTAACGCCGCCGCCTGCTAAACCCTATAAGACTCGAGCAGCAGGCTGCAACCCGTCCTCGACTCAAGTCCATTACATCCAGCGGTCGCCCGCACAGACGCATTCATAAATTTTAACATGCTGTTCATTCAGAACAAGAATTTTCTCAAATATAAATTAATATTATAATATATTAGCATATTGTGCATATATAGGCATAGGTTAGGTTAGGTTAGGTGTTTAGGTTCTGTTGGCGATTATTTGTATTTGTAGTACGTGGGTGAAGCATTTACAGCGTTGTGGTTCGAACAAAATTCGTCAGTGAAGCACTTGTTCCTGAAGTGTTCGAACGTCAGCAGTTGTGAGTCGTGTGTAAACCGTTTTTCATTCATAAACAGGGGGTTTGGCGGGTGCATGGAATCACTTTTGGATCTTTGTTTGGAGGACGGGCTGCAACCTGTCCTCGAATCAAGTCCATTACATCCAGCGGTCGACCCCACAGACGCATTCATAAATTTCAATATGCTGTTCATTCAAAACGGGAATTTTCTGAAGTATAAATTAATATTATAATATATTAGCATATTGTGCATATATAGGTTAGGTTAGGTGTTTAGGTTCTGTTGGCGATTATTTGTATTTGTAGTACATGGGTGAAGCATTTCAACCCATCCTCGACTCAAGTCCATTACATTCAGCGGTCAACCCCACAGACGCATTCATAAATTTTAACATGCTGTTCATTCAAAACGAGAATTTTCTCAATATAAATTAATATTATAATATATTAGCATATTGTTTATAAATAGGCATAGATTAGGTTAGGTTAGGTGTTTAGGTTCTGTTGGCGATTATTTGTATTTGTAGTACGTGGGTGAAGCATTTACAGCGTTGTGGTTCGAACAAAATTCGTCAGTGAAGCACTTGTTCCTGAAGTGTTCGAACGTCAGCAGTTGTGAGTCGTGTGTAAACCGTTTTTCATTCATAAACAGGGGGTTTGGCGGGTGCATGGAATCACTTTTTGATCTTTGTTTGGAGGACGGGCTGCAGCAACATAAGCCGCCGTGAACCACCGAGCAAGAACCTTCGAACTTTATAATTTCTGCTTTATATGGGCTATTTGACTTCTTCAAATGTGTATCTACCGTTGCTTGAAGTAGAAACGGTGAAGAGGTCGCTCCGAATAGCACAGAGGCAAACCTGTAGGTAATGACATCACTGTCAAGATCCAGTGGATCCTTAATACAGAGAAATTTGGTAAAATCTCGATCCTCCTCTTGTAAGCCTACTCCAAGGGAAACTTTACTGATGTCAGCAGTATAAGCAAAAATACCAGTACGGAATCACAATAATACGTCGTATAGCCTTTGAGTTAGGCTATGTCCTGTTTGGAGACATTCATTCACGGACACGCTGTTTGCTGTCACTTTGGCACTACAGTTAAAAACGATACGTATTGGTGTCGTCACTGAGTCTTTCATTACAACGTGATGGGGTAGATAGTGATCGTTTTTCGGTTATCATTATCAGCAACTTCAATGAATTTACTGTTGAGTTGTTGTTGAATTAATTGATGATACATGTTCAATTTATCAAGCTGTTTCTGTAGCTGTATTAATTGAGACTTTACTTGGGATGCTGTCATGAAATAATTAACTGGAAGTTGTGAATGGTTCAACTTCCATGGCAGACTCACCCAGTATTGTTTGTCTCTATAGACAACTGTGTCCAGATATTGCTGGTAATTCCATGTACCATCAGGGCTTGGTTTATCAGGGACAATACCTAAAGTGTCTCGATCCCACAATCTAAATACAGGTAGATCAGATTCATTATCATCAGATATTTCTCTGAAATGTAGGGGTGACTGCTCCAAGCCTAGTCACGCCACAATTGAATTGTTTGGTTGTTTGTTGATTGACAAAGATTTTTGCTGGAAAAGCACCAGTCCTGTTAGCAATTTGCTTCCAGCAGATGACAACAAATTCATTCCAAGCTGTCGGGTGCATCCTGTTATAAATCTGTAATAATAGTCAGCACCTATTAGGATACCAACGTTTGAGAGGCAGTCAGAATTTATTTTGTGATCCGCTAGCCTCATGCAGTTACGTCTGAGATATTTCAGTGTGAGCGAGTCCTGTGACCTGCAGGTCTGAAGGAAGCTTATCCACTACTACCGCTTGTATTGAATTAGTGGAAGATCCAAGTCGTACTAGTACCTTGACTACTTGGTATTCACGAGATCCACTGTTAGTCAAGAACCCAGAGATACTTAATTTCACACATTTGGCAGGTTTTAATTTCAACTGCTCAACTAATTGTTGTGTGACGAAGGTCTTCTGTGATCCTTGATCGAAAGGACCTCTAGTATTGACTCTAGACTTCCTATTAATTAGTTTAAGCTGAGCTGTAGGCAGAGCAGTATTATTGCCTGACTCAGTTGCAAGTACATTAATTTCTTGGTGTGCTTTGCAGTATTGAACTGTGGTAGAATTCATAGAATCCTCACGAGGTGTTGTAAATTGTGATGATGTCTTTTTACATAAGGCATAATGATGCATACCTTTGTTGCATCTACTGCACAACCGTAGATGGACTACACATTCACTGGGGTCATGAGAACCCATGCACTTGGTTCGGAGTCTTGAAGTGGGTAGAATATAGTTGTGCATTAATTGGCTGTTGATTGCTGGTGTCGACTTCTTAATGTGTAGTGCCTCGCAGATATCTAGCTGCCTGCTATCGCTGTATCTATCGATGATTTCCGTGTTTTTTGTTAAGACTTCTCTGGTGATGGTCTGGTTGTGGGAAGAGATTATATGTTCCTTAATGGAGCCCTGTTGCTTATGCATCGTTAAACGCCTGGAAAGAGATGATGTTGTCTTGCCTATATACTGAATTCTTTGAGGCTTACAGTCCCCAAGTGGGCATTTGAAGGCACAGACGACATTGGTCTCTTTTAAAACGTTCTGCTTTGTGTCTGGAGAGTTACTCATGAGTAGGTTGGCCGTTTTCTTGTTTTTATAGTAGATCGTCAATTGTATCTTCTGATTTTTGACTGTAGGGATAACGTTTCTACTAACAATATCTTTCAGGACCCTTTCCTCTGTTTTATGAGCTGTGGAAAAGAAGTTCCTGTAAAATAGTCTAATAGGGGGTACAGGTGTTGTGTTAGTTGTCTCTTCAGAGGTTGCATGGCGTTTCACCTTCCTTCTTATGATGTCTTCAACGAAACCATTGGAGAAGCCGTTGTTGACTAGGACCTGCCTTACCCTACAGAGTTCTTCATCGACTTGCTTCCATCCTGAGCTGTGGCTGAGAGCACGGTCGACATAAGCGTTAACGGTCGACATAAGCGTTAACGACACTCCTCTTGTACCTGTCTGGGCAGTCACTGTTGGCATTGAGGCACATTCCTATGTTTGTTTCATTAGTGTAGACTGCAGTGTGGAAAACTCCGCTCCTTACCATGACTGTTACATCTAGAAAGGGCAGCTTCCCATCCTTCTCCATCTCGTAAGTGAAACGCAACACAGAATTCTGCTCAAATGCCTCCTTCAGCTCCTGCTGATGTCTGACATCAGGTACCTGTGTAAAAATGTCGTCAACATACCTGCAGTATATGGCCGGTTTCAAGTTCATGTCGACTAAGACTTTTTGCTCGATGGTACCCATGTAGAAGTTTGCAAACAGAACACCTAGGGGAGAACCCATGGCGACCCCATCTACTTGCTTATACATGTGTCCATCCGGGCTCAGGAAGGGTGCCTCTTTAGTACAAGCTTGGAGTAGTTTCTTTGTATATTGTATATATATACAATATATATATATATATATATAAGTTAAAGGGAAGAGTGGAAGTAACTGTGTTACGGCCCTATTGGGTCGCAACCGGGTTCTTTTCTGATGTTAGTTGAGTTTGGCAATCCGGCCCCAAGTTAGTAGTGGCTTTCAAGGGGTGTGTTCCGTAACGCAAGTTAAATTAAAGGGGGAGGGATACAAATGTTCTGATTTATATATATATTCTCACCACCACCATATAAATAAATATATAACAATCACACGGGGTTTATAACTACATGATAATATACAGAGTTGTCTTCCTTTGAAGACGACAGGATGCTCCACGGTGCGCACTCTCTGGGTAGGCCTTGTTCCTTCCTTGAGGCCTACGATGAATCCTCTTGGCTTCTCTCGGTGAATCTACCCTTGCCACAGGCCAGCGAAATCACAGTCCCACTGGGTGCTCCATCGTGAAGGCCTTCAACCACAATCCAGCCTGTAGCTGGCAGGTTCCGATCAACTCCGCTGTGTAGGCCACTCCACGACCAATACTAGGGTCGCGAGCCCTAGGCAGGAGTCTCATGTTATCCCGCTGATCACTCTCCTCTCTAAACACCACAGTGGCTAGTCTCTTCCACCAGCCAGCCCCGGATAAGGCGATTCTTGATACTGCCATGTCACAGGCAGGCTAACACTCTCAGCAGAGTTCGTCCGGGGGTGACTCACAGCTTCTTCAGCAGACTCATGGAGAGACCTTGGCTGTCTTGGGTAGACTGATCCATCGTCTAATACAGCAGTCCCAGGTCGACTCTGTAATCAGACACGTCATTAGTACTGGGACTAGGAAACCTCACTTACAGGCTTAGACACAAACGTCTACCTATCCACTTCATAGATGGCATTGCTGTCTAAGCGCCACCTCACCATAGGTCAGCAGTGGCTATGTTACGAGCTGATTAAGACGGGAATCCAGCACCTGTGGACGGTATATCCCGTCCTCACTAGATGGCGTTGTCCATTTGGAGGGGGTTTCGGGAGCAGACTCACAGATGGCGTTGTCGTCACTGCTCCCTGCTAAGACGCTGGATCGGGTATATATATATATATATATATATATATATATATATATATATATATATATATACTTCACCACACGCAATACCAGACCTTTCACACTTAGGTCCTTTGCTCTGCAACTTGCTTGCAAGCAAATCTAACAGGTAGCGGACAGGTCCTCACACCGAATCTTATATTCAGTGATTGAGGCTCTGGGCTGGATCCCGAGCCAACTCAAATTAATGACAATGTCAACTAGCAATTTAGATGAATAATGGGGGCAGTACTTCAAAATGAGAAATGACGTCAAAGGGATGTGTAACAAAATAAATGAATTTATTCAACAATTTAGTTACTAGTAAACAGTGACTCACATTCGTTATGTACTCAAGAGCCTGTCACCTTAACAACTGTCAAAACACCTCCCTGCAGCTTCGAGGCTGCGAGGGGCTTCACAGCTCACAGCAAATACACAGTTTCACATGTAGATATGATAGAGCCCAGTAGGCTCAGGAATCTGTACATCAGTTGATTGACAGTTGAGAGGCGGGGCCAAAGAGCCAGAGCTCAACACATATAGTTGAGAGGCGGGACCAAAGAGCCAGAGCTCAACCCCCGTAAGCACAATTAGATAACTACACACACACAAACACACTCACGCACATTAAGTATGTGTTTCTAATTTAAATTAGAAACATTAAAACGTAATTTGTATGTTTGCTTAAAATTTCTACAAATTTAATTGACTGAAATCAACGTATTTTATATGGTAAAAAGACGACTTTATATTAATAGTTACAATGTCACCTTTCTGCTTCCAAATATAAACGTCAAAAAACTTGTATTTACTTGGTTGTCACAGTGAGTGTTGCATGGTTTGCAGGGCGATGTATAAAGACACTGTGAGTGTTGCATGTGTTGCAGGGCGATGTATAAAGACACTGTGAGTGTTGCTTGTGTTGCAGGGCGATGTATATAGTCACTGTGGGTGTTGCATGTGTTGCAGGGCGATGTATATAGTCACTGTGGGTGTTGCAGGGCGATGTATAAAGACACTGTGGGTGTTGCATGTGTTGCAGGGCGGTGTATAAAGACACTGTGGGTGTTGCATGTGTTGCAGAGCGGTGTATAAAGACACTGTGGGTGTTGCATGTGTTGCAGGGCGATGTATAAAGACACTGTGGGTGTTGCATGTGTTGCAGGGCGATGTATAAAGACACTGTGGGTGTTGCATGTGTTGCAGGGCGGTGTATAAAGACACTGTGGGTGTTTCATGTGTTGCAGGGCGATGTATAATACTGCAGGGCGATGCATATAGACACTGTGGGGTGTTGCATGTGTTGCAGGGCAATGTATATAATCAATGTGGGTGTTGCAGGGCAATGTATATAATCAATGTGGGTGTTGCAGGACAATGTATATAATCAATGTGGGTGTTGCAGGGCAATGTATATAATCAATGTGGGTGTTGCAGGGCAATGTATATAATCAATGTGGGTGTTGCAGGGCAATGTATATAATCAATGTGGGTGTTGCAGGGCAATGTATATAATCAATGTGGGTGTTGCAGGGCAATGTATATAATCAATGTGGGTGTTGCAGGGCAATGTATATAATCAATGTGGGTGTTGCAGGGCAATGTATATAATCAATGTGGGTGTTGCAGGGCAATGTATATAATCAATGTGGGTGTTGCAGGGCAATGTACATAGGTATCATGAGTTTTTCCCGATGTTGAAATGCGTTAAACCGAGTGTTTCTACTTACAGGAAGTACACGCTGCCTGAGAACGTCCTGGTCAACATGGTGGCGTCCTCCCTCTCTCCTGATGGTGTTCTCACCATCGAGGCCCCGAAAAAGGTTGCTGGTTATATTGCATGGTTGTTCCCTTATTGTAGACAACTTCTGGCTATAGTGCATGGTTGTTCCCTTATTGTAGACAACTTCTGGCTATAGTGCATGGTTGTTCCCTTATTGTAGACAACTTCTGGCTATAGTGCATGGTTGTTCCCTTATTGTAGACAACTTCTGGCTATAGTGCATGGTTGTTCCCTTATTGTAGACAACTTCTGGCTATAGTGCATGGTTGTTCCCTTATTGTAGACTACTTTTGTACATTCCTGACCTCAGCGTTAAAGGAACATATATAGATTTATAAACCTGGAGAAACGTGAAATTGTGAACTGTTTTTCTAATTAAAGTTTAGATGTGTTTACTGTATCACACTGTTTTGTGTATCACACTAAAGGTGTTCAATATGTTTCCCGCACCACTCTGTATTATATCTCTTGGTAAACTGTTGCATAAGTTTACTTGATTATAGAAGAATTATTTAGCCGCATGACAGTGAATTTTTTTCATGTCATTTCAAAATTACAAAAGTACAAAATTTCATTTTTAAGATTACTTTTTCTATGCCGGCTGCAGTATCAAGATGTGTGATGCAATTATCAC
Source organism: Procambarus clarkii (assembly GCF_040958095.1). NCBI lineage: Eukaryota > Metazoa > Arthropoda > Malacostraca > Decapoda > Cambaridae > Procambarus > Procambarus clarkii. The sequence continues at coordinate 19,675,332 of NC_091228.1, read as the reverse complement.
TAAAGACGTAGTGAATGGCAACGCGACCGTTGTTGCACACATATTTACATATATGCTATAGATAAAGATTGTGTGTGTGTGTATTCTCACCTATTTGTACTCACCTATTTGTGCTTGAGGGGGTTGAGCTTTGGCTCTTTGGTCCCGCCTCTCAACTGTCAATCAACTGGTGTACAGGTTCCTGAGCCTACTCGCCTATATCATATTTACATTTGAAACTGTGTATGGAGTCAGCCTCTACCACATCACAGCCTAATGCATTCCATCCGTTAACTACTCTGACACTGAAAAAATTCCTTCTAATGTTCCAGTGGCTCATGTGGGTACTCAGTTTCCACCTGTGTCCCCTTGTTTGCGTACCACCAGTGTTGAATAGTTTATCCTTGTTTAACCGGTCGATTCCCCTGAGAATTTTTGTAGGTTGTGATCATGTGTCCCCTTACTCTTCTGTCCTCCAGGGTCGTAAGGTGCATTTCCCGCAGCCTTTCCTCGTAACTGATGCTTCTTAGTTCTGGGACTAGTCTAGTGGCATACCTTTGGACTTTTTCCAGCTTCGTTTTGTGCTTGACAAGGTACGGGCTCCATGCTGGGGCCGCATACTCCAGGATTGGTCTTACATATGTGGTGTACAAGATTCTGAATTATTCCTTACAAAGGTTCCTGAACGCTGTTCTGATATTAGCCAGCCTCGCATATGCCGCAGACGTTATTCTTTTTATGTGGGCTTCAGGAGACAGGTTTGGTGTGATATCAACTCCTAGATCTTTCTCTCTGTCCGTTTCATTAAGTACTTCATCTCCTATTCTGTATCCTGTGTCTGGCCTCCTGTTTCCACTGCCTAGTTACATTACTTTGCATTTACTCGGGTTGAACTTCAACAACCATTTGTTGGACCATTCACTCATCAGCAAATAGCATCATCAGCAAACATTGAGAGAAACGATTCTATACCCTATGGGAGATCATTTACATATATCAGAAACAGTATAGGTCCAAGGACTGACCCCTGCGGGACTCCACTTGTAACGTCTCGCCAATCTGAGACCTCACCCCTCACACTGACTCGTTGTCTCCTGTTGCTTAGGTACTCCTTTATCCAATGGAGTACCTTCCCTTTCACACCGGCCTGCATCTCCAGCTTTTTCACTAGCCTCTTGTGTGGTACTGTATCAAAGGCTTTCTGACAATCCAAAAATATGCAGTCTGCCCACCCTTCTCTTTCTTGACTGATTTTTGTTGCCTGGTCGTAGAATTCAAGAAACCCTGTGAGGCAGGACCTGCCATCCCTGAACCCATGTTGATGCTGTGTTACAAAGTTCTTTCGCTCCAGATGTTCCATTAGCTTTCTTCGCACAATCTTCTCCATCAGCTTACATGGAATGCAGGTTAGGGACACTGGCCTGTAATTCAGTGCCTCCTGTCTATCCCCTTTCTTGTATATCGGGACTACGTTAGCTGCTTTCTAAATTTCTGGCAGTTCCCCTGTTGCCAGTGATTTGTTGTACACCATGGGGAGTGGCAGGCACAGTTCTTTTGCTCCTTCCTTTAGTATCCAAGGGGAGATTCCATCTGGGCCTATAGCTTTTGTCACATCCAACTCTAGGTAACACTTTCTTACTTCCCTGCTGGTAATCTCAAACTCTTCCAGTGGTTCCTGGTTAGCTATTGCCTCTCTTATCTCTGGGATTTTTCCTTGCTCTAAGGTGAAGAACTTCTGTAATTTCTTATTCAGTTCCTCACACACTTCCTTGTTGTTTGTAGTTAATCCTTCTTCCCCTATTCTTAATTTCATAACCTGTTCCTTTACTGTTGTTTTTCTCCTGATGTGGCTATGCAACAATTTAGGCTGAGTCTTTGCCTTGCTTGCGATGTCGTTTTCGTATTGTCTTTCTGCCTCTCTTCTCATCATGACATATTCATTCCTGGCATTCTGATATTTTTCTCTGCTCTCAAGTGTCCTGTTACTCCAATAGTTTCTCCATGCCCTTTTACTTTGCAGCTTAGCTAGCCAACATCTCTGATTAAACCATGGGTTTCTCATCTTCATTTCACTGTTTTCCTTTTGGACTGGGACAGACTTGTTTGCTGCTTCCTTGCACTTCTGCGTGATGTAGTCCATCATGTCTTGGGCCGTCTTTCCCCTGAGCTCTGTTTCCCATGCTATATCTGTTAGGAATTTTCTTATCTCCTCATAGTTTCCCTTTCGGTATGCTAACCTTTTGTTTTCCGTATCCCTCCTAGAGTTTAATAACCCTTCTTCAATCAAGTACTCAAACACCAGTACACTGTGGTCGCTCATTCCTACTGGGGCATCAAAACCGATTTCTCTTATGTCGGGGTCGTTCAGAGTGAAGACTAGGTCGAGTCTCGCTTGTTCATCATTTCCTCTCATCTTTGTGGGTTCTCTGACATGCTGCGTTAAAAAGTTTCTAGTCACCACCTCCAATAGTTTGGCTCTCCACGTATCCTCGCCTCCATGCGGTTCCTTGTTCTCCCAGTCAATCTTTCTGTGATTGAAGTCCCTCATGATGAGCAGGTGGGATCTATTTCTACAGGCAGCAGAGGCTGCCCTCTCAATTATAGTGTTAACTGCCATGTTGTTGCTTTCATACTCTTGATTGGGTCTTCTGTCATTTGGTGAAGGGTTATATAACACTACTACTACTATTTTTGGTCCTCCCATTGTCATGGTGCCTGCTATGTAGTCTCTGAAACCCACACAGCCCGGTATTGCCATCTCCTGAAAACTCCATTCCTTTCTCATGTGTAGGGCCACTCCACCTCCTCCCCTACCTTCCCTCTTTTTCCTTATTAATGTGTACTTCTGGGGAAACACGACATTCGTTATGATTCCAGAGAGATTTGCTTCAGTGAGTCCGATTACATCTGGGTTAACTTCTTGTGCCCTTTCCCTTAGTTCACTTGTCTTGCTTGTGATCCCATAATGTTCGAGGACATTACCCTGAAACTGACTCTCTTCTGCTTTTCCTCTGGGGGGGGGGGGGACCTGTTGGATCTGGGGTGAGCAGGAGCTGGGAGGATCTGGTATGGGGAGACTGGTGGAGGAGGAAGGGCTTGGGAGATGGTGGGGGGAGGAGGGGAGGTGGGAGGTAAGGGGAGTGGGTGAGAGGGGGAGGGTGGGGTAAGGGGAGTGGGTGAGAGGGGGGAGGGTAAAGGGGGGTTGAGAGGGTTGGGGGGGTGAGAGGGCGAGAATTGGAGGAGCATGGGGGGAGGGGAGGCTTGGGGGGATGGGGGAGAAGGGGGGATTTGGGGGGGGGGCAGAAAAGTAGGGAGGCATGGGGGAATGGGAAGGCTGAGGTGGGTGAGGAAGAGGGAAGGGTTTAGGGGAGTGTTGGAGAGGGGAAGGCTTAGATGGGGTGGGATTAGGGGGGCGGGGTAGAACGGAGGGCTTGGGGGTGGGAGAGATGGGAGGGCATGAGGAGAAGGGAGGGCTTGGGGGATGGGGGAGAGATGGGAGGGCATGAGGAGAAGGGAGGGCTTGGGGGATGGGGGAGAAGGGAGGTCCTGGGGGGAGGGGGAGTGGGAGGAGGGGGGTGGGTGGGGGCAGAGTGCCTTAGGTGGGTACTTAGTTGGGGCTGACAGGGGACGGGGCAGGTAGGGTATCTGATGGGTAGAATGTGGGTGTGGTGCCCCACTCCCTGTGGCTATTGCACTGTTTGAGGAGGATTCCCCACTCCCCTCTGAGAATGAAGGGTTTGGGGTTGTGGTTCTCTGATTCCCTGTGATCCTTCCTCGCGTCTGCTGCCTGCTTTCTCTCTTACCTTGTCATATCCCTCTGCAGGAATACTTTTTTGAACTTCTATACATTTGCTAGACCGCTCTTCCTTGCTAACAGTTCCTCTTTCATGATTTCGCTCATGAAGACCACTTTTATCATCCGGTCTCTGTCCTTGTTGTACTTTCCAAGCCTGAAAACCTTTTCAACATTTTGTTCATTTCCCTCCATCCTTACCTCTTTAAGGATCTCGGTAACTATGTTTTTGTCCTTGTCTCTCCGCTCCTTTGGGCTGGTCCCTGTTTGCTCTTTAATGCCTGCTACTACTACTGCTCTTTTTATCTCTATCAGCCAGCTAATACATCTAGCTGCTTCCTGAGAGGAAGCCACTTCCATGGCAACTTCCCTAACTGCAGACCTAGCTTCAGGACTCTTTTTAAGCATTTCAGCAAATGAGAGCTGTGTTGTGGAGGTCCCCTCCACAGTAGCATTCCCATCTCCCTGAGGTACGGCTTGTGTCTGGTATTGCAGAGGAGTCTCCTTCAGGCATCTTATCTCCTCCTTTGCTGCCCTTAGTTCATCCTACAGGTTGGCTACTGTCTCCCTCATTACCCTCAGTCCTTCACTGAATTCATCCCACATTTGCTGGAATACTCCCTTCATCCAGGCTTCCTGTTCCATCCCATCCTCTGAGTTTGTTCCAGCCGTGATTGTCATCCTGCGTTTGTCACCCCGAGTTCGTGCCCCTTCCATGTTTACCCTATGAGAGAGAGAGAGAGAGAGAGAGAGAGAGAGAGAGAGAGAGAGAGAGAGAGAGAGAGAGAGAGAGAGAGAGAGAGAGAGAGAGAGAGAGAGAGAGAGAGAGAGAGGGAGGGAGGGAGGGAGGGAGGGAGGGAGGGAGAGAAAAAGAATGGGGGGGGGGTGAAAGAAAGAGAGAGAGATAGAGAGAGGGAGAGAGAGGGAGAGAGGAGAGAGAGAGAGAGGGGAGAGAGAGTGAGGAAGGGGGGAGAGAGAGAAAGAGAGAGGCGAGGAGAGAAAAGGGGGAGAGAGGAAGAAGTAGAAGAGAGAGAGAGAGGGGGGGGGGGAGAGGGGAGGGGGATTGATTGATGATTGATAAAGATTAAGCCACCCAAGAGGTGGCACGGGCATGAATAGCCCGTAAGTGGTACAATTTTTTTTTTCTCAGTATTCTGAGGTTGCATTTAACCATCAAGCTGTTATCGCGGGGAGGATACTGCTTCACATTCTTTATGAGGGTGTCCAGCTGCTGGACACCTTTGTTGACCAGGAGAGTGGCTGTGTTGATGGCTTCAGGGTGGCCACTGCATGATTCAGGAACTCTTAAAGCTCTTCTAAGGTCATTGGTTGCTTCACATTCCAGAAGATAGTGAAGTAATGGCTTTTCTGTGACAGTTTGGCAGAAGATGCACTCTCTCTGTCGGGGTTCACCAATCTCCCAGTTGCATCTGTAACCTAGACGTAGTCTATATAGCCTAACTGCTATTTCCCTGTGGATTCCTTTTGGGATATTTAACCTTTCTAATTTGGTTGCCTGAAGATACCATGTTGCAGATGGCGAACCGTCAGCTATTCTCTGGTGCAGGTAGGCTTTGTTGAGATGTGAGAGTTTTTTGGTGACGATGTTTTTTATGTTCTCTAGGCTGGGTTGAATTGTTTTATGTATCACTGGATGACGAGTTGCCAATATAGCAATTTCATCAGCTTTTTCATTTAATGGGATTCCAATATGGGATGGGATCCAGTTTAAAGTTATGTTGAGTCCTTTGCCTTTAGCGACTGCTCCAAGATACAAAATGGTGGTAATTATTTCCACATTATCTTTCCACTGTTTTTGTCCTAGTATTTGAAGTGCAGCTTTTGAGTCTGTGTGTATGATTGCATTTTGAGTGTTTTGTGCAATCACATATGCGAATGCCTGTTGTATGGCAAACAGCTCAGTTTGGGTTGATGATACTAGTCCTCCCAGTCTCCAATATGCCTGTACGCTGGTCGTGCAAAGAGCAGCGCCAACACTTTCATTTTCTGTGTCCACCGATCCGTCTGTGAAGATGTGGGTGGCTCCTGCTACTGCTATGCTATACATTTGCTCTTCTATTATGCGCCTTAGGATTGTTGGATCATAGGCAGCTTTTTTCATTGGGGAGAGGGGGAGAGAGAGAGAGAGAGATGTGTGTGTGAGTGTGCATGGGGGGGGGGGTGAGGTGGAAGAGAGGGAGGGGATGGTGAAGGTGTGTGGGGCGGATTAGAGTGGGAGGGTTATGGGAGGGTGTGGACCATATGGTTGGGAGGCTGTGTGTACTGTTGTTGCTATGATGGGAGAGGGTGGGGGTGAGAGAAGTGGGTGGGGAGTTGTCTCGGTGTAGGGTGAGGTGTTTTTTTCACACTTCGGTGCCACAAACTAGTTCCCACATGAGCCGAATATTTCCTTTGAGGATCGTTTCCGTTTCTTAACTTATATCCAAGACTAACTATTAAAAAGCAATAACACTGAACACTGTTTGACTGACTGACTTTGTGAGAGGCCTTACCTTACCATCAATTCAAAACATCCCACAGCACAAACAGGTGTTAAAAGTACTGTTGACAGTCGGGTGTAGGACTGCTGTCCCCATCCACGCCGCTGCCAGGCGTAGGTCCCTCCAACTTGTCGCTATCTATCACCAGTACTCTGCTTCTTGTTCCTCTTAGCACTGATATAGGTCTAATGCCACACGTTTAGAATCACTTCTTCACTATCCTATTCACTATTTGTTATGATCTTCACTATCGCATCTAATTGTGTACACTCTGACCATGCAGTGGCCCACGTGCTTGTCCTGGCACTGTTGTCGTACCCCTGATCTTGTCTAATATTCCCTATCAGACACAATACATAAATATGCTAGTTTTTAATTGGTGTGTGGCATTTTGTATTATCACTGAACACCGAATTTCACGTGTATCCCTCTGATGTCCCGAAATATGAAGCCTCATTGGCGAGCGCGGCGTAACGTGACCACCTCCCTCTGTGTGTGTGTGTGTGTGTGTGACACACACAGGTGACCACACCTGTATGTGTGTATGAGTACTTACTCGCCTAAATGTACTTCCTGGGTCATGCATCAGCTCCTGGCCACCAGCTTTCGGTAACTTTATACTTTATTTAAGTGACTGATCCGTTTTTCTAATCGTGTTCATAACCTGTAAGAGACAGTAACTGTACTGAGAAACGAACTGTGTGAGCAATGAGAGAGAGAACCGTGTGAGCAGTGAGAGAGAACTGTGTGAGCAGTGAGAGAGAACTGTGTGAGCAGTGAGAGAGAACTGTGTGAGCAGTGAGAGAGAACTGTGTGAGCAGTGAGAGAGAAAACCGTGCGAGCAGTGAGAGAGAGAACCGTGTGAGCAGTGAGAGAGAGAACCGTGTGAGCAGTGAGAGAGAGAACTGTGTGAGCAATGAGAGAGAGAACTGTGTGAACAGTGAGAAAGAGAACTGTGTGAGGAGTGAGAGAAAGAACCGTGTGAGCAGTGAGAGAGAGAACCATATGAGCAGTGAAAGAGAGAACCGTGTGAGCAGTGAGATAGAGAAAACTGTGTGAGCAGTGAGAGAGAGAACTGTGTGAGCAGTGAGAAAGAGAACTGTGTGAGGAGTGAGAGAGAGAACCGTGTGAGCAGTGAGGGAGAGAACTGTGTGAGCAGTGAGAGAGAGAACTGTGTGAGCAGTGAGAGAGAGAACTGTGTGAGCAGTGAGAAAGACAACTGTGTGAGCAGTGAGAGAGAGAACTGTGTGAGCAGTGAGAGAGAGAACTGTGTGAACAGTGAGAGAGAGACCTGTGCGAGCAGTGAGAGAGAGAACTATTTGACAAGTAGGAGAGAGAGAGAGAACTATTTGACAAATTAGAGAGAGAGAGAGAAGTATGTGAGCAGTGAGAGAGAAGTTTGTGAGTAGTGAGAGAGAGAACTGTGAGAAGGGTGAGGAACATCTGTGAGAGCAGTGACAAGTGAGAGACAAGTGTAAAAGATGAGGGATATCAATTCTCTTATTCCCAAATATATTCAGTCATTGATTCTCAAAATCAATGACTTTTAGACAAATAGATATTGAATAATTTCTTCGCAATTCCATCTAAACTTTACCCTTTGTGTTTTTTAATTCATCTTGACTTTGAATGAAAAAAATGCGTTGTCGACACCATCCCTCCTGCAGTCATAAAAATATGGGCATTCAAGTCTTTTGTGGGAAATTTTTACTCACCATATCTAATAATCATCTAAGAAATGTATAATTTCTATATTATATCTATATCATATCAAAATCGTATCAAATCATATCAAAATCATATCCGAATCATAATAGATTCATTATACAGCTTGATCCTAGACGACAATGCCACTATGATCCCGTACGCCATAGGGCCCTATAGATTCCTACGTGACATAGTGCATGATCTCTCATGGATCCAGAAGCTTCTAGAAGGATTGGTTAATTGAAAAACTATTGGAACATTGATTCGTTTCCGGTAGAGATTACAAATCGAATCCTTAATAAGAATCAGTGGTACTATCAAGTACTACTTTTAATCTTTATATCCCATTTCTAATTATATTATAATCACATCTTATCTCAATCATAAGTCTAAACTGTAAAAATAATCAATCTATATTCATAGAAGACTTCCGTGCTCTGGGAGCATGGGAGGGGATCTGGGGGAGAAGCGACCTCGAAGCCCGACAGCACCACGCGTTGTTGACAACTGTGAACAAGTGTGACGGATCCTTAGCGAACATTACCAGCTCAAGGACACCTTATCTAATATTATTATCACCAGTGAACACTCTCTAGAACTGGGGGAGTACCTGGACAATATCTACAAGGAAAATCCTAGAACATTTATATAAAATAGGAGTATATAGTGGAGCTCATAGTGACACAGTTTCCACCACCTTCATTCCTAATCTTCATCAACTATCATTTTTCTGCAACTGCAGGGTCAATCACGTAGCAACGCTACCAGATCATCATACAGCAAAGCTGTGATATCAAATATCGTGCCTAAACTCAACAAGAGAAAGTTAATCAGTCTGGCACCCTGTCAGACAGGCACTCCGACTAGCAGAGAAGTATATTGAAGGTTATTTTGGTATATGATTGGCCAATTGTATGCTTGTGTGATTTTAATATCCTACAAAATCTGTCTGTTGGTTAAAAAACGAGGCAACGCCTCATTTTTCAGTAGGTTTATTAATATTGTAGAAGAGCAGTAGGTCCTTATCCAAGCACTAGATCTCATGAGTGACCAGTTGTGTCAGAAAAAGATTCAGCCGCAATGCATAAATAAAGCCTCATGAGTGTCCATTGTGTGGAAAAGGATTCAGTCAAGCTGACTATACATAATCATATAAATTGAATATAAATACGTCTGCATATATACTTGAATATATAAATTAAGTTAACAATTGCTTGCTTAGTTATTTTATAAGTTATCATATAGGTTCATTGAATTGAATATAATTTTAGTACTTAGGTAACAGTACTTAGACTACATTTAAAGTCATTTATTATAATTTTACAATTTAAATTGTTGTTTATAGTATAAGTACATATTGGCTGTTAATAGTTATGGTGCTAGGTTAGACTATGTATGTTTAAATCCCTGATTTAAACTGAGCCAGTGTTCAGTCATATAACTAAATTTATCAAATCTTATCCTTGTATAAAATACAAGCTGATGTGAGATCCCTGTCTTCATGTGGACTGGAACATTTATCAACTAATTCATTCACCCCACCTGTCCCTTACAGCCTACAATCTGTTATTAGGAAAAGAGGAGCTAGGATTTACAACCCTAGCCAGAGATTTTAGATGAATTAATTTGCAGACAGTAATTTTTTAATTTAGTTCAGTACAAGTCCCTAGTAGTCTCCTCTTATATCAATCCCAGCAGGTTTTTCCCACATCTTTTGTATAGATAAGTGAGAGTGAGAGATATTTGGGAGTTATAAGAGCTCGTATATCATTTTATGCTGAAGTTCCCTTTGTTTTTTCAGCCTGTGGAGCCACCTCAACCTACACAACGGGACGTGCCTATCCGGAAGACTGACGAGCCCAGCAAGGTGTAGCCAGCAGTCTATCTAATGAACTTTCACCTCGTCCTAAGGGACTATACCAGCTTCTGCTAGATATTTTCACAGCTTCTGAAGCTTTACGACAACGGCAGATTCACGGGCTAGCCTGGATCACAGTTCTTTGAACACACAACTCATGTACCAAGGATCTAATTTCGACATTACTGTATTTAAATTGCTTGCAAACAAGCTATTCATAGTTACTAACTCGTTAATAATATCCAGTTATCCCTACTGATTTATTGTTTTATTCTCTCCTGTAAACCTGCTACACCATTATACACATCATTCATTCATATCTTGTAATTTCTTACATCCAAATTTATATTTCTGGCAAAGATTGAGTGGCCAGTGTTATGAACTCATGTAGCCTCATATATAGGAAAGTCTACCAGTGAATAATTCCTTTGTATTTATTTAGACTAAATTTAATCTCTGATATTTAATTATTCTTTCTAAGCAGATTGTATATTTTATTAGTAATCTTCACTGATAAACTTTCACTTCATACAATTTAAGGATTTATAATTTCAACCACACGAAAATTAATCAATGAGTTATTATTATTAGTTGGATTAATTATTGTAAAGTCATATTATTTAAATCTACCAACGTTATGGGTATTATTTAAAACATATCACAGCTTAGCTGTCATAGTAGAAGTTCTGAGTATCCAAGCCGGACTCTATTCAGTCACGTGGATCATGCCGTCGTTAAGATACAGGGGCCAGATTCACGAAGCAGTTACGTTCGTACTTACGAGCGTTTTCCTTCTTAGCATCTTCCTTGCGGCTACGTCGGTATTCAGGTTGGCATTTAAATATGAAAATCTTCGTAAGTACACACCGTCGCGCTAAGGACACTCTCGACCACAGGTAGCTTTACGTAAACTAGATATAACTCAATTGTTCTTTACTATACAACATGGAGGATCAATTTTATTATAAATAAACATTTTAACTGGAGAGTCTCATCCAGAAGGAGTCCTTATTGTTAGCTATATAAGAATTCTCAAATTGAAACTTGTAGTAAATATGTCTTTTATGATAGTAGAATTAGTTTTATAATAGCAATATATTATACCAGTAGTAATTAAAGTAAATAAACACTGATGAACATGAAATGTGAGAGGTGATGATCCCGTGCTGGTGGGAGCATTTACCACCACCAAATGCCCCTGTTCACCTAGCAATAAGTATAGCTATCGGTGTACTTTAGCTATACATACCAATTTTTAATTTATTTTGTTTGGTTTTATTTTTAAATTAAATCTGGGTGAGACATAAAAGAAAAATTATGCTGCACACATGATGTTAGGTAAGGGTAAAATTTCCAAAAACTTTTGCCATTGAATACCTAGGCATATAATTATGACTACATATATGGACTATTAAGGCTTGATAAAAAAGAGAGAGAGAGGGGGGGGGGAAGCAGCGGTCCAAGACCTCTTCCCGTTACACAATTTGGCTGTGTGTAACAATAAGTAATTATCGAAAGGAGGCACCAAGCCGGGAAGGCTATGTAACAGCATTGTGTGTAACAATAAACCAATTTTTTTTTTTAGCAGATAATGCACCTGTGAGTAAAACAAATCTTGTCAGTTGGTAAAATATTGATCAAGTTATTAACATAAAAAGATATAATGCAACAAATATTTATGGTTTTTTAAACTATCATTTCTACTGTATATCCAAAGAAGTGAAAAATTGAGACATACTACACAATTTAATGATTCAAAGGAAATACAGTATTAATAACATTGTCGTCGTCTTTTCATATTCTAGTGTGTGGTTTGGTCAACATTACTAACATTACATATCAATATGAGATCTTAATGATCAATGGTTAACATTTATGATTTAATAAGGATAATATTGGTAATAATAAATATTAGCCCGCACTAGCAAAATCTAGGTACAGCACAAGAATATCTTCCAATAATCTTGAGTGTATGAAGTAATTACAGAGCTCAAAGTACCTCATACCATTTGGACTGAAGTCACTGATAACAGGGTAATCACAAATATAGTGTTGGAGAGTATGTCCACTCAAGTAGGACAGAAAACAGATGTTTTTTCACCCAGAGGTTTATAAACCCATGGAACTGCCTACCCGCTGAGGCCGTAAATGCCAAAATCCAGCTAGAAAATGTCATTAATACAATTGACGAGACCTTTAACAAGCCACCTCGTCGAGGTGGCTTGTTTCTGTCCTCGTCGAGGCCACTAGATAGTTTGTGGTCCTTGGGCAAATTTAGGTAAATGTATACGTAAATAAATACCATCGCTTCTCAAATCTTGGAAGCGAAAAGGAAAGCCGCACAATATCTCTTAGAATTACGTAGGTAAAAATATATTTACCATATTTGTTTACTGCAATAACGGTGCTGGCTGTATAAGTTGAAAAAACCTAGTTTTACTTCAAAATATACAAATTTTATAAGAAAATTTGACGTAAATAGGTGGCAAGTGAACACGGATAAGTTCCGATATGTCAGCGTCGTGATTGGCTACGGCTGTAAGATGAAAAATGCTACCTTCTCTCTGATTGGCCAAACGAAAAACCCTAGTGAGCTCTAACGAGACTTAAGTGAAATTGCTAAAATCTTCGTAAGTACGTCTTTCTGAACTGGACGTAGGAACGTTCTTAGGCAATACTTAGGAACCTTCATAGCACACTTACTTACGAAGACATACATAGAGCTTCGTGAATCTAGGTCCAGGTCCGGACAAGAATCAGTCATGTGGTTTCGTTTCACCAGATAATATTCCACATTAGTAACTTCCACAGTCTCACTTTACCTGCTAACGCGTAACACCGTAAAATCTACTACAATAATGTATTCAGTTTCTATGACTTATTCAAATAATATAACGTTTGGGATGATATTAAATTTGGTCACCCTTTGGTGTTATTAGGCATACATTATAACTGCTATAGTACGTAAATAAATGAAAGAACTCTAACACAACAACATTGAACAGAAAATGACTTCCCAGGAACCGATGGTGTCAATCTGAGCTGCTCAGCTCCACGAGAATAACTTGTAGATCACAATACTCGGGATGACAGCTGACACATTAACACAGTTCCATTTTCAATATGGCTTCTCCCCCTCCCTCCTCGGGCATCACCTCATGAGAGAAACGACTATTTGAGAAGTGGGAGGACGAATAGTAGTGTGTCTCGGAGAGTGACGACGAAAAGGGGTGACCTGAAGCCTGTTGGGTGGTCGTTTCGTGATGGTCCACTGTGTTAGGGCCAAGAAGAGGCCTCTGAGTATCCTCCAAGATGATCGTTTGGGCAGGTGAACATCTGGTACCTGTGCACTGACCCCCTCCCCCCGCTCCCACACTCAAGTCAACACATAAAAAAGTCGACAGTGACAGTCAAAATTAACTTGTATGGGCCACTTGGAAGAGCGCCTTTTTTTACGTTGAGCAGCAAGCGTCATCACGTCATTATTTTGCGGTAAGAGCCTTTTAAATTACCATAGGTTGCCTAATGCAGAAATATCAAGTTCACAGTGATTGTGTGTGAAGTTTTGAAGTGTAAATTAAAAATGTTTGCATAAATAAGGAGATTATATAAGGAGTTTAAAATGAAATGACATGATGAAGGCGGGAGCGACACATGCTTGTGCAGCGGTAGTCGGTGATTGACTGATGGGGGTTTGCAGGCACGTGAAGATTTCTGATGCAGACCGACTGGTGATGTTCGGGTTATACGAAGAGTTTTATTTAACAACTGTATAGTGGTTTTTGAAATTATATAATTTTGTTGCGATAAAATTACAGGTTCATAAATGGTGGACGCAGTTCGTTCATGGTAGAGGCAGCATCGATTATGTGGGACTGCAAGAGGACTGTACTTACTCGAGGCCAAACTGATAGATAGTTCTGGTGTTGATTCGCAGGAAGATTAATCACTAAAGAGGAAACCTGTTAGCTAACAAGAGGAATAAATACATGTGGTATGCCTGATGCAGTGAAACGTGAGTGTATTGATTTATTATGATTATTAATTTATATGTGTGGAAGCTTAGCTCAGATTACGAAATTACGAGTTGCTAAGAAAGGGCGAGCAGCTGCCTAATGAAGAAAATTATGTTAAGTTAAATTCCCCTGCAGTTTTCAAAATGCAATTCCTCCCAGAAATATAACTCCTGAACGTTATTTACGGGGAGAATTAAGGGTAATTGCACGAATTTAGAATTTTAAATTACGACTTTTTATACCAAAAATATGCAAATTAGTGAAAACGGAGATTGGTCAAAATTTCCCCAAATCCTCCTGCAGTTTTAAAAATACGATGAATAATATGACACTTCAGCGTTATTTCTGCCCGGAATTCAGAGTGATTGCACGTATTTGGAGTTTTAAATTACGACTTTTTAATCCGAAAATATGCAAATTAGAGAAAACAGTGATTGGTCAGATTTTGCATAAGTCCCCCTCCAGTTTTCAAAATACGATGCCTATAGGAAATATGACTCCTGAGAATTATTATTTATTTTTTATTAATTCACGGTGATTACACGTTCTGCGTTCCATGGACCCTAGAGCAGTCAAGCAGGGAATTGAAGACAGGGGCGAGGATGCAGAAATCTTGAACTATGAACTGGAGACAAGTTGAAGAGGGGGGAGAAAATTCGGTGGCCCAACCACAGTGGGTAAGAATTGCAGCTGGCGCTGTGGTTTGGTGGTAGAGTGGAGTTTCTCATGGTTGCTCGCTGATGTGTCTTGCAGGAGGCAGGGCTTCTCGTCGCGGCGTTCTTTATAGTATTTCGTCGGTGTTCTTCTGTTTACTTGATTTTCTCAGGTGTAGATCGTCGGTGTTCTTCTTCCCAGGCTTCCTGGCCTGTCTGTTGGTCTTGCTACGCGTTGACATGGTGAGGCTATCGTTGGAGGTAGTGTCCAGCAGGAAATCTTCGGTTGTGTTGGGGTGCTTCCGTAGAGGTAATGGTGTTCCAACCAAGGCGTCATCATCCGATGAGTCTGCTGACTCAGAAACAGAGGCGGTGGATCTTGAGGGATGAGTTCTTGCTTGTTGAGGTTTGATGGGACCTGCAGCTGAGGTAGAACATTCAGAGGGTTCACACATGAGAGATGGAACTGTGGCAGTTGTCGATGGAGGAGGCGTCGGCGTCTGGGTGGCTAGTGATAATGTTGCTGGAGGAGCCGGCGTTGCAGCTGTTGATAGTAGATCCGTCAGCACGGCGGCGTTCACGGTGATGTTCGAGACCGGATCCGGATCTTGAGAACTAGTGGTTGAAGTGGTGTTGGTGTAAACTTCATCAGGAACGTTGAAAGCTGGGAGAATATTTGCTTTGTAGAGAATATTTAGAATTCTAACATATACTTGGGGGTTATTGCCAGCTATCATACTGGCCGCTGATGTCAACGCTTGAACTGTGCTGTATAGTGATTGGTCGGGGTGGACTGGAGGTGGCAGTGGCTGGCTCGATGTGTGGCTGGTTGGTTGGGAGCTGGGCTCCCACTGGCTAGTAGAAATAGCAGTAGCAGTAGGTCGTTCTCCCGGAAGCTCCGGGAAAATGGTGGCTTGGACGTTGAAATTTGAAGTTGAGGTGATCGCTGATTGGTTGGTTGCATCAGAGGTACTAGCTCCGGCAGAAGATGTGGTTTTCTCCATGTTCTTGATGACTTCTTGTCTATGAGGACAACGAATGAAGATTGCAGAATGATCGCCGCATAGTGTTTCTGACGTGCAGATAGAATAATGGTGATCAGCTGAGAAGAGGCTACACTTCTGAATACGCTGATTACACATGCTGGTGGAGTGGGTGTACTCGTAGCACCGGCGGTACTGGTTAACGATGTGGAAACGTTCCATCTTCACACGGAATTGAGGAATGTGGATACCGAAGCTGTAAACACCATTTCTGATAGCTAGAGTAGCCGAATCTACGGTCTGGAAGGTCAGCTTCAAGGAGTGATATCTGTTGATGAAGTTGGCTTCCTGGAGCCATAAGCCCGGGTTGGATTCATTGAAATCGTTCATGAATGCACTTTCATCTGCTAGATCTTGTTCCGCGATCCACTGGCTGAGATCATGAACAATGACAGAGCGTGCAGCAAGGTACTGACGTGGGAAGTTGAGATGAAGGTGATGTCTGAGAAAAGTGGGGCTGTAGAACAGAACTTTGTCGAGGTGCTCCTCACTATAGAAGAAGAAGAGGATGTCAGTGCCTTCCTGTCTGATGTCGTTGGGTGTCACTTCTGTAACTTCTTTAAATACCTTCAGGAGAGATGTATTGGAGAACGGGTGCTCGTCAAGGGGCGTTCTCCGGACCTTGTAGCGTTTGTGGCGCAAGGTAAACTTCCTGGTGGACGATGGGTCTCCCTCAAAGACTACACGTCACTGGAGATGGCCTACCGTCTCTACTCGGCATAAAACACCATGTTGAGAGGGGGGGGGGGGGTCGGACCGTCTTGAGTGACGCAAGTCTTGATGCCAATTATTTACCCATCTGGCAGTGTTAGGTGCGAGAGTTAGAGCTGGAGCAACGAGAACACGTCCGGCTGTGACGGTTGCAAGTTGCTGGTCATGATTGCACGTATTTAGAGTTTTAAATTTCGACATTTTATACCGAAAATATGCATATAAGTTAAAAATTGTGATTGGTCAGATTTTGCCCAAACTCAAATGCAGTTTTTAAAATACGATGCCTGATGGAAATATGACTCTTGACAACTCATCCTCCTGTTAAGATAGTACCTATAGTGACAATTGGCAATAGTCACGAATCGTACGTTCTTAGCTTTCAGAAATTATTATAGGAATTAATGGAAAAATAATTATTTTTTTGGTACTTTTTGCGGTTTGGTAAAAGAACATTTAGATATATGTATGTTGGTACAATTTTTTTTTTTTTGCGGTTTGATATATGAACTTTACTGAAGTTTTCAACTCTCTTGGATCATAGATAAATGTTCTGTTTGTAATTTTATGTCATGAAATATTAGATATGCGCTTTTGAATGTGGTGAGCTTATGATCTTTTTTAAATGTTATGTTATCTAGGCTAAAAATAGCGATTTTCTAAACGATTTAAACCGCTTTTATAGTTGCATCCTGTCGGAGTACAGTAATTTACCTATCGGAAGCCTTAATAGCTCTTAGTAATTAATAATTAGAATTGAATAAAGGATTAACCTTCAAGATTTTTATAACCTGTAAGCAATGTAATATAGATTAGGTTGTGCTCTGATGCATACACTAGTAGTTGCAGAAAACGATTGTAAGGTAAGTGTTACAGAAAACGGATCGGGGGGGGCAGAGCCCTGGGGGAATTTTATTTGTTTTTCAGTTGGTAATGCAGTGGCAATTGTTTGAGACTGAAAATAGCAAAAGTTTTGCACTTGTATCAAATGAATAAACATGGACACACACGAAAGTCATTCGAGGTTTGGAAGTATCCCGACATCGTACTTAATGCGGTTTTCTTCTACTTCACTTTGGGCCTAAACCTAAGAACGCCAGCATTATTGTGTGTGAACTGCAATTTATTGTGCGCTCTAGTGCTGTCATAAAGAAGAAGAAGCACAACCTGTGACTGCCAAATACTCACATCTAGTCTAACTCTAAAAAACACTATTGAAGCATCAAGATTGACGCGAGACTGTGATGCGTTTCATAACATCTCTTTTCTGTGTAATTATCCTGAAGGAAAATGCAACACACACATACTGCGCCTTTCAGTATTATGTTTACAGATTAAAGACCTATAAATGTGCCGAGTGTGGCAAAATATTTAGAGATCGAAGA
This sequence comes from Procambarus clarkii, assembly GCF_040958095.1. Classification (NCBI taxonomy): domain Eukaryota; kingdom Metazoa; phylum Arthropoda; class Malacostraca; order Decapoda; family Cambaridae; genus Procambarus; species Procambarus clarkii. Next base: position 19,657,686 of record NC_091228.1, on the reverse strand, counting down.
ACATCACGTTTTTATTTCTGTTTATTTTTTATGTGATATGATTTTCATGTAAAATAAATGTGTAGTTGGCTGTGTGGTCACGTAGCATGTGGACGTGCGCCTGCTCCTGTCCACCCAACACCTTGTCGTGTCCCCACCTCAACCTTCAAGTTCAAATATCTTGGACAACAGAGGAACTGGTTACTCCCACAGCAATATTAACATGGACACAACCTCAGAAAGTAGCCAATCAGCAATATATAAGGATTATCAGGAAGTTTTAACCAAGGGACAGAAGAAACGGAGAAGACAATATCGTAGGCATAGTGTAGACAGTGATATTGAAACTAACGGTAAAGACAAGAGAATGAAGAACAACGCTGAGAATGATCAAACTAGTGTCGACGAAACCATAGCACAACTATCACAAGCTTTCCCAGGAAGGTGACGGTGAGCGGAGGTGGAGACTTCTCTTCCCTACCTCACTCACAATGACCTACCACCAGAAGCTGCTGTGGACAGTGTTACGGACCCGAATCCAGCGTCCGAGCACGGAGCAGTGACGACCGCGCCATCTGTGGGTCAGCTCCCGAAACCCCCTCCAAATGGACGACGACACCTGGTGAGGACGAGGTGTACTGGCCACGAGGGCTAGTTTCCAGTCCTGATTAGCTCATAACACAGCCGCTGCTGACCTCTGGTGAGGTGGAGCTTAGACAGCAACGCCATCTATGGAATGTATACGTCGGGCGTTTGTGTCTAAGCCTGTAAGTGAGGTGCTTTTGTGTGTCCCTGTTACTGATGACGTGTCTGATTACAGAGTCGACCTGGGACTGCTGTAATGGAAGTTGGATCAGTCTACCCAAGGCAGCCGTCTCGCCACCAAGTGTTTGCTGCAGCAGCTGTGAGTCGCCCCCCGGATGAACACTGTGGTGTTACCCTGCCTGTGAAGCGGCAGTTGAAGGATTGTCATACCCGGGACTGACTGGTGGAGACGCTTAACCACTGGGGAGTTGTGGAAAGGAGAGTGATCTGTGGTATCACACGAGGCTCCTGACTAGGGCGCGACCCTAGTATCGCTCGTGGAATGGCCTAACCAGTGTCGCTGATTTGGAACCTGCCAGCTATCTGCTGGACTTGTGGTTGACGGCCTCCACGACGGTGCCCCCAGTGGAACTGTGTTTTGGCTGGCCTGTGGCCGGGGTAGACTCAAGATTCTCGAAGGATTCGTCGTGAGGCCACGAGAGAACCAAGAGCTTGGCACCGTGAACGTCCAGGGTCTTCAGAGGAAGACTACATCGTGTATTATAGTGTTTATACCCCCCCCCCCACCCCGTGTAATCGTTTATATCTTATTTATTGGTGACGGTGATAATTATATTATATTAAGTTTTTGACTTCATTTCCCTTCCCCTTTAATTTACTTGCGTTACGGATCACATCCCTTGAAAGCCACTACTGGCTTGGGGCCGGATACCCTTCCTCTAACAACATCAGAGTAAGAACCCAGTTGCGACCCGAGAGGGCCGTAACAGACAGTCAACATAGGAAGAGAGCACCGAAAGTTCGAGCCATTGTTGTGAAGGAGGGTGTGAACAGACCTCACTTAACGGTAGTCAACAGTGTTTCTGACCCGTCAAGAATATCGTGAAAATGTCGTAAAAATATGAGAGGAGAATGAGAAACTGACGAAGGTGATTGTTTACAAATACCCTCAGATTCCAAACCCCCGAATTCATCCTTGACGACCAACAAATTGTGTGGGCCAAGCGTCAGCTTATTATAGGTGAATATAGGAATCAGGTGGTGGCTCTAGTGAGAGGTAAAGTTTCCGAGAAAGTGTTCATCACCGGGGCTGACTACAGGCATGTGGCAAAGTATGTGGAAGAGCCCATAATATGTCTGCAATGTTGCAGATGGGGGCATAAATCTTGGAGCTGTCAACATGATCTATGATGTCGTTTCAGCAGAAAGTCTCACCTCTCTGATAAGTGCAGAAACAAACTTCAGCTGGGTGAGAAAATAGTTCCCCGATCCTGCAACTGTTCACAACGCTAGCTCAGCTGTGTGTAGCAAGAGGCCAAGTATGGATGTTCCCCGGTTGGCAAATGTTACAGAGCAGGCAAGAGCTCTTACTCAGACACCGGGAGAACAGCAGAAAGGTCAGCATCAAACAGCACCAGTGAACCGGACGACTGCGTGGTCAACCGAGTTACCTTTAATTCGTCAGGCTCAAGCAACAAGCAGCCATACCAACACTCAGGACTCCGGCAGTGACAGTGTAACGGTTAAACTGTCACGGTAACGTGACAACGGTAACGGTAAGCTGTGGTTACTGAGCCTCAGAAAGATGGCCAGAATGGCATTGTCCAGAATTTGTGGCCTGAAATAAGGGAAAGTTTGTGACTTCCTTCGAAATCTTGGGCAGAGAATTGAGTCCAGTGAGGCAAAAATTACCCTGTCTCCCTTTCCCCTCATCCTCTCTCCCTTCCCCCTCATCCTTTTTCCCTTTCCCCTCATCATATCTCTCTTTCCCCTCATCCTTTCTCCCTTTCCCCTCATCCTCTCTCCCTTTCCCCCCATTCCATCATCCGCTTGCAGTGTGGGAAAATTGTCGGGACAGATATGAGAGGAGAACTACTAGGGACTTGTACAGTACTTAATTAAAAAATTACTGCATGCAAAATTAATTTAACTAAAGTCCCTAGCTAGGGTTATAAAACCTAGCTCCTCTTTTCCTAATGACAGACTGTGGGCTGTAAAGGGCAAGAGGGGGTCCCTAAGGGTGAATGGAGAAGTTGATTGAAGATCCACAATCCACCTGCAGAAAATTTTACACATCAGCTTGTATTGTAAATACTGGGATAAGATTTAATAAACTCAGTTCTATAACTTAACACTGGTGCTGTTTAAATCAAGGATCTAAACATGTACACAGGTTACAAAATGCACCTTACGACACTGGAAGACAGAAGAGTAAGGGAGACATTATCACTACCTACAAAATCCTCAGGGTAGTCAACCGGGTAGACAAGGATGAACTATTCAACACTGGTGGTACGCGAACACAGGTGGAAACTGCGTATCCACATGAGCCACAGGGACGTTAGAAAGAACTTTTTCAGTGTTAGAGTAGTTAACAGATGGAACGCATTAAGCAGTGATGTGGTGGAGGCTGACTCCATACACAGTTTCAAATGTAGATGTGAAAGAGCCCAGTAGGCTCAGGAATCTGTGCACCAGTTGATTGACAGTTGAGAGGCGGAACCAAAGAGCAAAAGCTCAACCCCCTGCAAGCACAAATAGGTGAGTACAGTCCAGCCTAGCACCATACCTATAACAGCCAGTATTCTTAATCTAATAAACACAACAATTAGTATTATAGAGGTATGATACAGTGTATGTGAATATGCAATCAAATGACCTTAAATGTGGTCTAAATACTATTAACTAAGTACAAGAGATTATATTCAATATGATAAACGTATATGATAAAATAAAGATAACTAAGTTAGCAATTGTTAACTTAATGTATATTATATATATACAGATATATATTCAATTTATATGAAGAGATTCAGTTGAGCTTGACTTGACTTTCAATGACAATGACACTCATGAGTGTCTATATACATTGAAAAGCTTCAGTCACTGTAATATTAATAAAAACTTACTGAAATATGAGGCGTTGCCTCGCTCTGTAACGACAGACTTATTGGATATATCAAGGTTATACAAGCATGCAATTGGCCAATTAATACATCAAAATAACTCCATATACTTATGTCTGAGTGCCGGGTGCCTGTCTGTCGAGTTGCCAGACTGCTTAACTCTCTTGTCGAGTTTAGGCATTATAATTTATGTCACAGCTTCGCTGTTTATTATTCTGGTAGCGTTGTTAATTGATTATGTCCATAATTGCATTTGCAGTCGGATAAGATAGGTGTGGTGGAGGCGGCGTTACTTGGTGTGCTCCACTCGACACTCCTATTTATCATAGTACTAGGATTTTTTCCATTTAGATATTGTCCAAGTACTCACCCAGTTCTAGAGAATAATCACTGGTGATAATGATATGTTATTATGGCGTCCTTTTCAGTATAATGTTCGTAAGGCACCGTCACACGTTTCCACTCTATATGTAAACAAACGCTTTATGCCCCGGAGCGCCCCATAGGTCGCATCACTCAGGAGTTGGCTCCTCCCTCTTTCCTAGAGAGGATAGCTTCCAATGTATATTTATTGATTATTTTTACTCTCCAAACATATGATTGAGATAAGATGTGATTATAATATAATTAGATATGAGATTTAAAGATTATATGTAGTACATGCTAGTACTATTGAGTTTTATTAAGGATTTGATTTAATCCTTACCTGAAATCGATTGATTGTTCCAATCGTTTTTTTAATTAAGATATTCTTCTCGAAGCTTCTAGATCCTTGAGAAATCATGCACTAAGTAACGTAGACATCTTGGGCCCTAAGGCGTTTGTGATCATAGGCATTGTCATCTAGGATCCAGATGTAGGATATAGTGAATCTGTAGGGATTCTGAGATGATTTTAATATAATTTATATATGATATAGAAATAAGACATTTCTTAGATAATAATATAGATATAGTGGGTAGAATTTTCCACATCTTCCAGAGGGAGAGAACTGGCACAGAGTCTAATATTAAGGACAATGTGAACCCCAGGTATCCTGCTGAATAGAGTCTACCAAGTGAGGGTTATTCTGCATACCTGACCAGAAATTAGGAGGTCAGGGGAAGAAAAAATATTAGGTAAACGACAGTGAGTGACTTAAAAGCATACAAGCAGAGGATGAGCATCTTATGAAAATTAAAGAGAATAAAGGGTCTGCATTTTGTGACGTGACGCTGGCGGACATCGTAAAGTGTCACTTGAGTTGCCACAGTCGTCGGGAATGGACGTACGTCACTGTCTCCTGGGAAGATAGATGAATACTGTTCTGGATAAAGTTTATAAGTGAAGGCTACAGTGTACAACTGGCGAGGAAGCTGCCGAGGACGTGACCCACGGCATTTATCAGTATTTATGAAGATATTAGAGACAGCCTAGTGGGTGGTCTTGCCTGCGTGGAACTCTAATGTGTTATATAATCGAGTGGAGGAGAGTAAGCAAGTATTTCTGTGTGAAGCCTGCCAGGAGTCTTTGTGTACTCAAGTCAGGAGGAGATAAGCTGTGAGAGGCAGACCTGAAGTGATTTTGTTGGGCTGCCAAGAGTGATGCCATCTTGGAGCATCAGAGGGCAGGTGCCCTCACTTCCCGAATTGTGACGTAAGCTCATTTGATTAGTTGGTAGAATATTTGCCAGTGCTTGATCGTGTGCCCAGCGATCATAGAGAATGTATATGAATATAGGGAAGATATTTTATTGAGACACTGGGCTAATATAAGGAGTTATAGATAAGTGGACATGCTGGAGAGAGGAGCAACACATCCTCACTTGCTGGAGGTTAATGAGCAACTAAGGGGAGGCTGAGTACCCAAATGAGCCACAGAGACATTAGAAAGAACTTTTTCAGTGTCAGAGTAGTTAGTAAATGGAATGCACTAGGAAGTGATGTGGTGGAGGCTGACTCCATACACAGTTTCCAATGTAGATATGATAGAGCTCGAGAAGCTCAGGAATCTATACACAAGTAGATTGACGGTTGAGAGGCGGGACCAAAGAGTTAAAGCTCAACTCCCACAAGCACAAATAGGTGAGTACACTACACCAACCGTGTGTATGCGGGTGTTTCACACAGCTGCTGTATGCAAACAGCGTGCAGGAGGCTCACCACGATAGCCCGCTGCTGGTCATTTACTGTTAGTCAAGTATTAAAGTCGGTAACCAAACAATGGCTTTATGTCAACCCAACAACCAAGACCATCCACAACAACACAAAACACCACAACTCCCAAATAGATTACATTGTTTTTTCTTTCAACAGTGTAATTTGACTGCATTTTATATGTTGTGTCTGTTTTGATATTTTCGTTTTCTCCATGGCACAGTAGCTGAAATTTATTCATTAAACGTCATATTATTTTCATTGACCTATTGAAAGACCTAAAAGATTGGAGGTTTGCTGTGTCCTCTATACAGTCTACTCCCATGAAAATCGTCATGTCATCTGCAAATGATGATGCATTATTGAAGTTTGTATCCTTGTCTATGTCTGATATTAGGATGACAAAAAGTACCGGAGCAAGTACGGTACTTTGGGAGACTGAGCTTTTTACTGTAGATGATACGTATTTTACTGTGTTGACTATTACACTCATCAGTTTGTTCTTTAGGAAGTTAAAGATCCAACTCCCTACTTTGCCAGTAATTCCTTTTGCATGCATTTTGTGTGCAACAACACCACTGTCACAGTTGTCGAAAGCTTTTGCAAAGTCTGTGTATATTACATCAGCGTTTCGCTTGTCTTCCATGGTACTTAAGGCCATGCCACAGTGGTCAAGCTATTGTGATAAACAGGAGTGGCTGTCCTGAAGTTATGTTGGCCAGGGTTATGAAGACTGTGATTCCTTGTGTTTTGTGATCTTACTTGTTAGTACACCTTCCAAGTGCTATATAGTCGTAATGGTTTGGCGCTTTCTCCTGATAGTTCCTTCTCTTCTCTGATGTTGTATTTAGTAGAATATACAACCTGAGCAGGAAAGCATTATGACGTCACATCTTGTGCATACAATATATAAAACACACAAATTGTTCTTGTATTTCTGTTTGATTAGTTTGGGTTGAGTTAGGCTTACTTAAGAGTAGCTATGACAAAGTGCTGGAAATGTTTTCATTCCTATGACCCGAGAAGTATGTGGGCTTCAAACGGTACGGGTTTTAGGGTCTGTAACTAGTTTTTTGTGATTTTTTAATATGGAATTCCAGGAGTCTGGGCCTGGTGCATAGTGCATATCTATGGCTACTTCAATGTCCTGCGAGATTAGGTGACATTTATCACATGTCACCTATGAGTTAAGGTTTGAGTTGCGTCCAAAAAAAGATGTGTTGGCAATCTTCAGTGTGTTTAGAGGTTCACTGAAAACAGTCATACTATCACCCTAGCTCATTGTGCGTGTGTGTATTTGAATGTGTTCAATTACCTAAGAGTAGTTAGATGATGAGAGCTCCTCTCCTGGTGTCCCGTCTTCCAAGCATTCTTTGCTATATAACACTTGGAAACTACTGATTGTTCTGGCGTCTAGCGCCTTCTCACATAATATCTTCCAATCGTCTATCACTGTTTACAAAAGGAGAACGTTCTTATATTTTTCAGTAACCATTTCTTTATGATCTCATGATCCTGACGTTGCATGTTCAACAAAGTTTCCTTTGTCAATTTCGTCGATTTCCATTCCTATTCTGTATGTAGCGGTCATGTGCTTTCTTGGTATATTCTAGAAATACCTCCTCAAGCCTCTCCTCATCGCTCGTGTTCTTAAAGTTCCAGCAGCCATTTTGAGGCATGGCTTTGCACTCATTCTAATATGTTTATGTGAACCTTGAGATATGGGCACCACACCACTGCTGCATATCTCAATTTTGATACTGTTAGCTGCCTGTCAATGATTCCGAGGATCAACGTTGCAGGCTGCCTGGTCTCTGACGATGCCTCCTGCAGTTGGTGATCTGGTCATCCAGGCTGCTCGATGTAGCTGTTCGTAGTCTGATATAGAAGTCACAGCTGGTTGCTTGAAATTTCTTTAATTATTCTCCATCCATATATTTAAACATAGTTCTGAAATTTGCTGGTCAAGTGTAGGCTCCTCCCAGGATGCCTTGAAGAGTTTGCTGCTGGCCGCAGGACGTGCCCATGTCAACCAGGACGTGCCCATGTATTGGTCCTCAGTCGACGAGCTTGGCGTAGAGTCGGTGGTTGGGTGCCTGTTCCGTGTCCCGTGTGGTACATGGAGTGATGGTGGTGGAAGCGGTGGTTTTTGGGTAGCAAGTACAAAGAGTGGTTGCCCCTTGCCAGTTTTGGAATGTCTGTCCCGCACTGGTGCCAAAGGTCGTGAGGGGCGTGACTTGCGGATGATGTTGAAGAGGGGTGTGCTTGCCAAGCCTCCGGGGGATTCCCCTTCTCTGAGCCCCTCATTCTGCCTGATTCTGTTGATGATTCCCTGGGTGATGTTCCAGTTACAGTCGGAGCTTCCGTCGCCCGATAGTTCAGCCTGTCCTCGCATACGAAGATCCAAGCCAGTTAATCCAGCCGCCAAACCTCCTGTTTACGAATGAGAAACGGTTTACACATGACTCACAACTGATTTCATTCAAACACTTCCGGAACAAGTGTTTCACTGACGAATTTTGTTCGAACCACAATGCTGTAAATGCTTCACCCACGTACTACAAATACAAATAATCGACAGTTGAACCTAAACACCTAATCTAACCTAACCAGTGCCTAAATATGTACAATTTGCTAATATAAAATAACATTAGTTTATATTTGAGAAAAGTTCAGTCATGAATGAACAGAATGTTAAAATTGATGAATGCGTGTTTGGGGTCGACCACTGGATTGAATGGACTTGGTCCGAGAACGGGTTGATGCTGCAGTGTCCCGACGTTCATGAACGGTGAGCTTTGAATGTCTAAAGGAAACGTAGTTTCCCTTGTATTTTGGATTGGTATAAAGAGAAGTGGAAGAGGATGTTTATTGTTGAGATTTTGTGTAAAGACCAGATTCGTGGAGTTGGAGGAGATGGCCGCGGGGGTGCAGGTCCGAGCTAGGGTGGGGGAGCGGTTGTTTGGGGAACGTATTTCACAGTTCTTGCTCTAAAAAGAGGAGGAAGATCGTGAGTCGGTGTTGTTGACTAGTCTTCGTATGCCTGATGGTTCAATTTTGTCGAATACGGATGGTGTGCTTTTGTATGGTCGGCAGGAGCTTGAAAAACGTTATAGGAGGGTCGAGGGGGAGGGGGGGACCAGAGTATGGAGGAATTTATTCTTGGGTTTGGTTCTCCTGGGTTGTCGTCGTTGGACTCTTCGTTTTTTGAGGGTGAGGTTGGTTTTACAGAGGTCTAGGATGTAGTACGGTCCTTGAGAAAGGGCTAGGTGCCTGGGTTTGATGGGGTGTCGGCTGAGTTTTATGTAACATGTTGGGATATTATTGGAGCTGATTTCAGGGAGGTGGTCCAGTTTTGTTTTTCGCACATGCGGTTGGTGGGGTCCAATCGCTTGGAGAGTATTGTTGCCTGCTTGGCTGCGTTGACGTGGCGGTTCTGACTTGGGGGGACATCTTCCTCCTGTTCAGCGTGTGAACTCCGTGGGCCTGGAGTTCACTTGTAAGGCTGGTTATACGACCGTCGAGACGGTGATGTGTGACATGCTTCGTATCCCGGTGGAAGCTATCTACGGTGTGGAGCTTGTTATGGCCCACCGGGTTGTTATTAAGTTCATGAGGGAGGAGAAGTACCGGGACTTCCTCCGTCGGTACGGGGGGCATACGTTGCCGTTGCCAGATGATGCCGGCTCTGTGGCGATTTCGGACCGCAGTGGTGCCCTACCTTATGTCCGTGTACATGGTGTGCCCCTGGAGTTCCCTGATGACCTACGGTGTTACTTCGGGGGGTTTGGTACTGTTGTCAGTGTGCGGGTGAACACGCTCTCCTCGGGGTAGTATGCTGGGAGGCGAACAAACATTCGCACGTTGGGGATGCGTCTGAGGTCGGATATACCTTCTTCTGTCTGGCTTATGGGATACTACGTCCGAGTGTATTATGCCCGGCAGCCTCGTACTTGTTTCCGGTGTGGCCTGTTGGGGCATCAGGCTGCCGGTTGCTCTGAGGGTCCCAGCTGCTCCTGTCAACTTGTTCTGAGATGAGGATTTCCCGCCGCTCCCTGTGGAGGCAGTCTCCGGTGATGATGATGAGGGGGTGCGCGTCCCGTTTGCTGCTGCAGCTCCCCCGGCGGCGCCTGACGTTCCTCCGGTTGTTGCCGTCCCTCCTCCGGGTATTGTGGTACCGTCGGTTCGTCTGCCTGATCCTGTTGCTGTCCCAGCTTCTCCCGTAGGCCTTCCTGGAGCTCCCTGTGTGACGTCACTGTCTTCTCCCTCGTCTTCTGACGCTGCGCCTGGCCCTGTGTCCATGACTCGGGTCCCGGATGTGCTGGGTGCTGGGGTGGCTGCGGAACCTCCTGCTGTGTGTGGCCCGGTTCCCCCTGTGGTAGAGGCTGCTGCCGTTCTGTGTCGGGCGTCGGTTCATCCGGCTCGTGGTACCCGTGTTTCTGGGTCATTTAGCGGCTCTGACGATATCCGGCCAGTGCCCAAACGTTCCCGGCGTTCGTCTTCTGCTTGGGCCGACGTTGGTAACTTCAGTGACTGCGGGTCTTTGGGTATTGACGGTGTAGATACTGATACGTCGATGTTTCCGCGGTTCGTGGTGGCGGAGGTCCATGTGCCGGCTGGTGCTGGTGCCTATGTCTCGGACGTGCCTTCGGTTCTTACTCCGCCGGGGGACTCTCCGCAGTGGAGGGTGCTGGCTTCCCTTGCCAGGGATGGTGTGGACTCTGGTGCTGAGCGTGGCCTGGTGGTGACGTTATGGAAGGATGCGCGCTGTCCGGGTTCCCTGCTGTTCTCTGGTGGTGTGTCCGGGGCCGCGGGTACCCCAGTGTGCGGGTGCGCGTTGGGGCCCTGGGGGACGTGTTGCCGGCGTCTGTGATGCCGCCGGGTCACTGGTCGAAGATTTGCCGAGTTACTGCTGTCTGACAGACCGGAGTACTTTCATGGTGGGCAAGTTCCCTTGCTGTGGTGGGTGTTCTGGGAGGCGTTCAATGTACGGTTCCTGTGGGCCAGGTTCCCGGGCAAGTATGTACTCTGATTTCCTGTGTATTTGCTCTATGAAATGCTGTGTGCCTCTCTGACTGTTTGTTTGCCCTGTTATATTATGTGCTTCTGCCTCTCCCTTTGTGCGTTTCTTTGCCGTGTGGCATATTCGTTTCTAGTGCTTGGCGTCACTCGTTTCGCATTTTGGCTTGGCGTTTTGCCTTTCCTAGCTTCGCGATTCACCCTTCCCGGGTACGCTGGGGCGCATCCAATCCCACGATCGTCGTCGCTTCTAACTCACCAACAACAACAACAACAACAACAACAATCGCTTGGAATTGTGCGGCTCTTTTCTAAACCTGGCGACGTGTTCCTTGCTAATTGGCGTCCGATAACGCTTCTCAATCAGGATTACAAGATCATATCAAAACTGTTAGTGAATCACCTTCAGTCAGTGGTGGGCTCCCTGCTTTTATGGGAACAGTTTTGTGGGATGTCGGGTAGGTAGTTGGTACATTGCAACACCTGGTCCGGGATCTGATTGTCTATATGTTACAGTCTAGGGGTTCGGCAGCTTTGATCAAAATGGACTGGTCCTAAGCCTTCGACCATGTGGTCATTGATTTTGTATTGTGGGGTTTTGAGAGGCTTGGCGTTGCCCTCCAGTTTAAACATTAGGGGCGTATTTGTTGAATGCGGGGTGTTGTAGTCGAGAGTGTATGTGGATGGGTTGTTTAATACTCCGTTTTCCATTGGGTGCTCGGTTCGGCAGGGTTTCCCCCTGTCGATGCTTATGTATGTAAGTAATATTTCAGGAACAGTTGTTTCGAGCGGTGCGGGCCAGTGGCTCTATCGTCTCTCCATTAGTTGCCCAACAGGTTTAACCTGAGAGTGGGTGGGTATGCTGATGATACGACTGTGTTTGTGGCTACAGTGGATTCAGTAGTAGGTGTGCAGGACGTGGTGCATAGTTTTGAGCTGGCCACAGGTGCTGTCACCACTCGCCAAAAATCTTGTATTAGGGGGCTGGGTAGTTGCGCTGGTCGGGATTTGTGGGAGGGGTCGTGGCTGCCGGAGGTGCGATCAGTTCGTATGCTGGGAATCACATGGTTTGTTTCTTATGAGGAATTTTTGTTGCATAATTAGGTGGTGGTTGCTCGCTCAGTGGAGGGGGCGGTGGGGATGCTGTCCAAGAGGGTCTTTACGATTTTTCAGCAAGCACTAATAGTCTATTGTCGAGTTCTTTCTAAGGTATGGTATTTAGCTCATTGTTTCCCATTGATCAGGGCCCGTGCGCTGGATTTAGAAAAGATTGTTTTTCGGTATGTGTGGTGTGGCCGCTACCACCCGTTGGTTCGCAGGTCTTCCTTGTGTCAGGGTCTGGCGAAAGGTGGGATAGTGCTGGCTGATGTGTATGTAAAGTTGATGGCTGTTTTTTTGGGTGATGTTTCCTAGAGGGCTTGAGTTAGGGGATGGTCTCAATTCCCTGGCTCTGTACTTCAGTTCCATGCGGGTGAGTTATCTAATGGGCTACCTACCTACCTTGAGGCTACCTTGAGGTGCTTCCGGGGCTTAGTGTCCCCGCGGCCCGGTCGTCGACCAGGCCTCCTGGTTGCTGGACTGATCAACCAGGCTGTTAGACGCGGCTGCTCGCAGCCTGACGTATGAGTCACAGCCTGGTTGATCAGGTATCCTTTGGAGGTGCTTATCCAGTTCTCTCTTGAACACTGTGAGGGGTTTGCCAGTTATGCCCCTTATGTGTAGTGGAAGCGTGTTGAACAGTCTCGGGCCTCTGATGTTGATAGAGTTCTCTCTCAGAGTACCTGTTGCACCTCTGCTTTTCAACGGGGGTATTCTGCACATCCTGCCATGTCTTCTGGTCTCATGTGGTGTTATTTCTGTGTGCAGGTTTGGGACCAGCCCCTCAATTATTTTCCACGTGTAAATTATTATGTATCTCTCCCGCCTGCGCTCAAGGGAGTACAGATTTAGGCTCTTTAGTCGGTCCCAGTAATTTAGATGTTTTACTGAGTGGATTCTAGCAGTAAAGGATCTCTGCACGCTCTCTAGGTCAGCAATTTCTCCAGCTTTGAAAGGGGCTGTCATTGTGCAGCAGTACTCCACTCTAGATAGCACAAGCGTTTTGAAAAGTATCATCATCGGTATAGCATCTCTAGTGTGAAAAGTTCTTGTTATCCAACCTGTCATTTTTCTTGCAGTTGTGACGGCTACTTTATTGTGTTCTTTAAAGGTAAGGTCTTCCGACATGAGTACACCCAGGTCCTTTACATTGCCTTTTCGTTCTATGTTATGATTTGCCTGCGTTTTGTACGTGGTTCCTGTTTTTATGTTTTCAATTTTTCCGTAGCGCATGAGCTGAAACTTATCCTCGTTGAATACCATATTATTTTCTGTAGCCCATAGAAAGACCTGATCAACATCTGATTGGAGGTTTGCCGTGTCCTCTATGTTGCCAACTCTCATGAAAATCCTAGTGTCATCTGCAAAGGATGATACAGTGCTATAGGTTGTGTTCTGGTCTATGTCCGATATGAGGATGAGAAAAAGTACTGGAGCAAGCACAGTACCCTGGGGGACTGAGCTCTTCACGGTTGATGGGCTGGATTTTATTTTGTTGACTATTACACATTGGGTTCTGTCAGTCAGGAAATTGTAGATCCATCTGCCTATTTTCCCGGTAATTCCTTTTGAACGCATTTATGTGCAATAACACCATGGTCACATTTATCAAAAGCTTTTGCGAAATCTGTGTAAATTACATCAGCGTTTTGTTTGTCTTCCATAGCATCTAATGCCATATCATAGTGGTCCAGCAACTGCGACAGGCAAGAGCGCCCTGTTCTGAAACCATGTTGTCCGGGGTTATGGAGATGCTGTGATTCCATGTATTTTGTGATCTTACTTCTTAGCACTCTCTCAAAAATTGTTATGATGTGCGATGTTAGTGCTATCGGTCTGTAATTTTTTGCCTCTGCCTTATTTCCTCCTTTATGGAGTGGTGCTATCTCTGCTGTTTTTAGTATGTCAGGGATAACGCCAGTATCTAGGCTTTGTCTCCACAGAATGTGAAGGGCCTGCGATAGTGGTTTTTTACAGTTCTTGATGAATATGGAGTTCCAAGAATCCGGGCCTGGTGCAGAGTGCATAGGCATACTGTTTATGGCTTCTTCAAAATCTAGTGGGGATAGGGCGACGTCTGATATGTGATTTGATGTTGGTATCATATCCATGAAAAATTCATTTGGGTTATCAATCTTTAGTGCATTTAATGGCTCACTGAAAACAGAGTCGTACTGCTTCCTCAGTAACTCGCTCATTTCTTTGTTGTCATCTGTGGAAGTTCCATCTCCCTTTCGCAGGGGCCCGATACTAGATGTGGTTTTTGATCTTGATTTTGCATAGGAGAAAAAATATTTCGGATTTCTCTCTATTTCACTGATGGCCTTTTGCTCTCTTTGCCTCTCCTGGGTTTTGTATGATTCTTGTAGCTTGAGTTCAATTGTTTCTATTTCTCTACCTAACCTTCTTCGCCGTTCTTGAGATAGGGTGCGACTCTCAAGTTGTTCCGCGATTCGTTTTCTTCGCCTATATAAGGAACGACGTTCCCGTTCCAATCTGCATCTCTTTCTCTTTTTTCTTAGGGGTATGCGGTTTGAACATATTTCTAGTGCTACTGAGCTTATTTTTTCCAGGCACTGGTTCAGGTTTGCATTTCCTAGCTGTTCTTCCCAGTTTATTTCTGTGAAGTCCTGGTTTATTTGCTCCCAGTTTATCCGTTTGGGGGTGCCAGTCTGTATGGACGTAGCTTTCGTCACGCTGTCGGTCTACTCCTGTGCGGTACTCATCCTTCACCCCTTGTCATGGTATCATGGGTATGTCTTTTGGTTGTCGGAAGGTGTATCGGGTGCTTTTGGGTCGTGTGGCCCACCGTGTGGAAGGGTTGTACCCGTTATTTGATTGGAGGGCGGAGTGCGGCTCTCTGCGGGCGCCGTTTCTGGCCCCTAAATAACGGGAGTTGATGTTTCGATTTCTTCATGAGCTTCTGGCTACCAATGAGCGGTTGTTTATGTTAGGTATTGTGGGCTCAGCTGGTTGTGTCCATTAGGGGGCGGGTGAGTCTCAACTTCGTGTGTTTTACTTTTGTCGGCGGGTTTCTTGTTTGGTAGATTGGGTTCGGGGTATGAATGTTACCTTCTGTGGGTCGGATTTGCGGGTAGATTTGCTGCGATTTTTCTTCTTCTCGTTTCCGGGAGGGAATAGTAGAGTTCGTAACATGTTAGGGATATTGGCGTCCGACTACATTTTTTGTTTGTGGGTCAGTAGATTAGAAAGGTACGATGTGACTCAGTTATTTGGGTCCTTGAAGGGTAGGCTGCACTACACGATGTGGTGGCTACAGCGATTCGAAGGTTCTCTCTCAGTGGTTCACAGCGGCTTATGTTGCTGCTGCTCGAGTCTTATAGGGTTTAGCAGGCGGCGGCGTTAGTCGTTGTATTGTTTTCTTAACCCGTGGGTTGAGGCTGCGTCTTCACCCTTAAATGATTGTATGGGTTTCCATAATCCTGTTATTTTGATTGGATGTTTGTGTGAATCGGCTGATGTAGGTTTTATTGTGTTAGGCTTTGTTACTGGACCCTTGAGTTGGGTGTCCGCCCTTGCTTGTCATGCTGCTGGGTGGTGTCCAGCCTTGCCATGAGAACTGCAATATGTATTTTTATTATTGCCGTTGTGTGGGCTGGTCCATTTTCTATATTAGATTTCCCTTGTAGGGAATTATTATGATGGTATGTTTTCTGTATTTGTTACGTATCTTGGTGGGTGGTAACGGCCTCCGTTAGTTGAGGACCATTGTGTATGTTATTATGCCTTATGATTTCTGTATATACTGTTATGTGTTTTTAGTGCTCTGTTTTTACGGTACCTTATTTGTGTTCCACTAGTGTGGTTGTTGTGGTACCTTATTTGTGTTCCACTAGTGTGGTTGTCGTGGTACCTTATCTGTGTTCCACTAGTGTGGTTGTTGTGGTACCTTATTTGTGTTCCACTAGTGTGGTTGTCGTGGTACCTTATCTGTGTTCCACTAGTGTGGTTGTTGTGGTACCTTATCTTTGTTCCACATGTGTGGTTGTTGTGGTACCTTATGTGTGTTCCACTAGTGTGGTTGTCGTGGTACCTTATCTGTGTTCCACTAGTGTGGTTGTTGTGGTACCCTATGTGTGTTCCACTAGTGTGGTTGTTGTGGTACCTTATCTTTGTTCCACATGTGTGGTTGTTGTGGTACCTTATGTGTGTTCCACTAGTGTGGTTGTCGTGGTACCTTATCTGTGTTCCACTAGTGTGGTTGTTGTGGTACTTTATCTGTGTTCCACTAGTGTGGTACCTTATCTGTGTTCCACATGTGTGGTTGTTGTGGTACCTTATCTGTGTTCCACTAGTGTGGTTGTTGTGGTACTTTATCTGTGTTCCACTAGTGTGGTACCTTATCTGTGTTCCACTAGTGTGGTTGTTGTGGTACCTTATCTGTGTTCCACTAGTGTGGTTGTTGTGGTACCTTATCTGTGTTCCACTTGTGTGGTTGGAGTAAATTTAGTGCGCAACTATCTAATGTGCCCTGGGAACCGGTGTTTTGTATTAACGTTGTGTATGTATTTTTATTTTGTTTGTGTATTGGTATGGTGTATGTTTGTATCTTGGTTTGGTTCACTGTTTCTCTCACTGTGTCTGGTGGTGTTTGTGTACCGCAATGTTCTTTAGTAGCTTTCCTTTTATTGTATTTATTTTATAATTTTATATTATAAAAAAATGTTTACTATTCAGAATCACCCTAAAACTTTGTCACAGGTGTTTATTATCTTTTCACATAATGTGTAGGTTCTGTTTGGCCTGTTTTCCGCTATTCTGCATTCCATTATATTTGTTTACATAATGGAATGAGATACATAATCAATTCACCATGTATAGCTACACTCACTCACTTTGTCATGATCATTTTGGAGGTCAATACAGCCTTCTAATTCCCAAACTCCCTTCTCCAATGTTGCATCATCTGCAAACATATAATGTTGTATGCCCTCTAGCAGATATCCATTTATATAGTTAATACACATTACTATTGGTAGTGAACTATATGGTACTCCGCTGGGGACATTTCCAGTCAGATAACTTTCCTTTAATTACTGATCGCATTTGTCTTTTAAAAGGCTTCTCATCCATTGTGAAACTTACAAATGTGTGCAACTACCCTGAATTACGCTACAAAAATTGCACTAAAGCATCAGATTTTAAATAGCCATCATAGTTTTGAAACTTCAGATCAATATGGGTAAAATATGACAAAGCTCTATTTTCACCTATAGTCATATTTCCCATATAAAAAGATGTAATTTCAAATTTCAAATATTTGCAATCACCCTGAATTACAGTAAAAAAATAACGGTCAGGAGTAATATTTCCAATATACATCGTATTTTCAAACTGGAGGTCGATATGGGTAAAATGCAAGACATCTCTGTTTTCTATTTTTTCCATTTCTATATAAAAACTCAGCTTCAAACAGTGTTCAATCACCTTCAAATATGCGCAAAAATAGCACTCGGCATAATATTTTAAGTTGATTTACCTGATAGAGACTTTAGGGTCCTGGTAGTACAGTCGGGTTCGTTCCCGACTCACAATCGGGAACTACGAGAATCACCTAATGACTCTGTTCACCTAGCAGTAAGTAGGTACTCAGTAGTTAGTCAGCTTCTTGTGGGGCTTATCTTGGGAAGGGTCAGTAGTTCGACCCCGGGGGGATGGGGGAGGACCTCGATATGAGCCTATGTAATAAATATACACTGGCTGTCTGTCCCCCGACACAATGGATTATTAACTTAAACTAACTATACAAGGCAATGAACGAATGAACTCGATTTTATACATTGTGGAGACTATACTCTATGAATTAGTTTAATTAGAGACGTTAGTCTTGACTTGACCAAAAATCTGTACCTCTTACTCTAAAATTCCAACACCTCTTCATCAACTATTTCGACTAAAGTTCCAAGTAGGATTAAGTTCACTGGTACAGATGGAAATACCAGGTTTCTCTCTATAGGTCAGTGACAAAACTACAAATCTCAATATTCTCAATTTTGGCTGCAACAAATATTTAGCCTTATACCTGCAAAGGGTTAAGACAGCACAGGATCGGAGCAAATGGAAAGACTTGCCGTGGTTGCCAAAAACTAGAGGAGTTATGTACAATAAATGGCATTTCCGGAGAAGGATTATACTATTTTTTGACAAAAACTGTTTAATTGTTCCAGTTGCAAACAATAAGGCACATGTTTACTCTCACTCAGAATACACACAACTGATACTGCTGATATACGCACGTGTAAACAGACTTTTAATTAACGATGGAAAATTAAAATGCACAATAACCAAAAAGGACACGAGATAATACATACACAAGTAACTGGCAGATGTCCCTTTTGATTGGTAATAAAATTATAGGCAAACATTATTGCAAGGCAAACAGATAATAACGGAGAGATGATAACTGTAGGATGAAGTCGGATGTGTTCGTTAACAGAGTCCACCACTTTTGCAACGTTGGAATCTTCTAGAAATTTATGAATGAATGTCAGTCCTAGCATCAGTTGTTATCCCAGCACAAGCTATTGATCCTAGCATCATTTTAGTATACTAGGAATATTATCAGAAGTGTATGTCCTAGCGGCACTCAGTTGGAGGAGGAAGCGTGTAGCTCTGCAATGAGAGAAAAAAATATATATTAATATTTTGGTTGTGGTAAACTACGACCATATAAATAATAAAGTTGAGTCTCCTGAACCAGTTGCACCTCTTTCACCTATTGCTTCTCACCTTTCACAGCAACGTCTACCATTTTTTACAAACTCCTCACTGCACCAGAGTTTTCAGACAGTATAGTAAATTAGACAATCAGCAAAACAAACTACATACCTTGATAAGGAAAAAACGATGGAAGAAGAGTACGGTAATTTGCCAATGTCAAGATAACATGCATTAGTATCCAAGAGCATCACCAAATGGCAGCTAAAGTCAGCTTAGTGTTTGTTTCACTTGCGAGTCCGGTTGACTCACATGGCTGGCCCCAAGACGCTCTTTTGTAAAGACCATCATTGTTGTCTAACATAGGAGAAGTTAACGTTACTTGGGACATATTTTGTCTTTATCTTATGGGGTGGGGGGCAGGTAGCTTCCTTAGTTTTATTTGTCATTACTTTTCACGATTGTGGTTCAGTTAAGAAGAAAGAAGATAGGAAGGATGTAGTTCGCCCTGAATGTATTTCAGATTTATCTTTCCTGACATCAGCTTTTTTCCTGTTTCTGCAGCAGAGCTATCGTCTTATAGTGTGGGCTTCAGTTGCCCCGGTGTCTGAATAATACTTGGTTCCTCAACCCAGACTTGTTGAGGGGAGATTCTAAAGGTCCTTGTGCACACAAATAATTATCAAAGAAGCCGCCAAGCCAGAAGTCAATGTAGCACCGTCTGTGTTGCAAGATTTTCAAACGGAGCATGATATCACTCAAGATGCCAATACGAAAACAGAAGGGGGCCTAAGGTGAATGATATCAAGGTATCGAATTCGCCAATTATTGTAATCAGAGACAACACTCCTAGAGAGATTAGGAAAGGAAGACACACGAACAGCCAGAAAATCAGGGCAATCGACAAGGAGGTTTAAGGCTGGACATGGACAACGCAGTTTGGACAAGAGAGAGCAGGACGTTGTTCCATTAAGTGACCACTAAGTCAGGTAGGTGTGCCTTGTGTGCATATTTTGTTTTGTTTTCAGTATATTCGTGCTTCGTCGTGCCCTGTGTAACGATGTATCTTGCTCGTTTATACGATTCCACTTGAGTGGACGATATGGATCCGTGGGATTTATATCAGTGGCACCGTCTACTTTTTCCTCGTTTGTACTTTCTTGAGTTGGCCCACGCTCCCCTTGTGTCCAGTGCGTCTGGACGTTTACTAATGAATCACCCATATAGTTCCCATTGGGATTGGGTGGCTGGTTAACCAAACATTTTTCATAATAAAGTTTTCTATGTTTTGGGATTTTCTGTATCATTTGATTCGTTAATGCAAGCAGAATTAACTCGGTTAATGCTGCTTGCAGCTTTCAGGAAAACAAAACTTGCTGTTGCTATTTGTTTATGTTGGCTGAGCCGCCCTCCAGGATGACAGCATCAGACACTTTCTGTACTCCATCCAGACACCTCAAGGTTTTGGCTTTTGCAGGTCTTCAATTGTGGCCAACACTGTCGGAGGCGAGTCTCCTCTTTTTTAAGAATCCTGAAGTTTTGGTATACTGACTTGAGTTAAATTCTTAGTTTTACTGTCTGGGGCTGGGAGATCGGCTGGCATCTGTACTTGCCTCTGCCACCGCCTTTGATAAGGGTTATTAAACAACCTTGGCCTCAGACTTCTGCTGTTCCTGACATATTAACGGTGGATCCTTGTGGGGGTAAGTGACGGTATTGTAGAAGCCTAGTCCCTTCTTCTGAGTTCGTCCATTGTGTTTGTGAAACGATGGGAGTTCCTTTCCCATCGAATCAAACTTTCCCATCATCAAACCCCATCAAGATGCTTTCCCATTGTTACGACCCTGGGTTCCTCAGTGGAAACCAGAGGTCAAAACTGAGCTAATAAACTGCCTTTTAGTATTGAAAACGCATCACGAGGTGCACTTGTTTGTATCTTCCCTGCCAGACGTAAGACTATTCTTGTTTTTCAAAGAGCATTTAAGACTGAGCTTGGGGTTGATTATTAAATAATAACATAGGCACCAACTATGTTTACTAATACTTTCTAATCATTTGTAAAGTAAACCTGAGTAAACTTGGTATAGGGCTGCGGTACGATTAGTTGAGCAGTCTGCCGGCAGCGAGCCAGCTGGGGAAAGGAGACTGAGAGTCTTTCTTTTTCTGAGCTGGCGTTGGGTGGATAAGATCCTCCTACCCTTCCTCCTCGTTTCCTTATTTCTGTGTCTTGTTCAAGCTAAGTATATACTGTGTACATTATTCATTCTCTGGCATACACGTGTTCTAGGTGTATAGTAGTATACTTTGTGTGTAGTAGGTGTTTTTAGAGTTTATATTACTAGTTATTCTAAAGGGGGTCCCAGTGGAACCACGTGGTCTCCCTACCCTAAGCTGACTCTAGCTTCAAGTGTTTCCATAGTAGAACTTTACCCTAGCTTGTGTTCAGTGTAAACCTTGTATCCTGTCTATGTGGACCAAGGCTTTCAACGTAAGATAGTGTGGTAAAGTAATTATTATTATTGTTATTGGTGTGAGTGTATATGGGGGGGTTGTTAAGGGGTTAATAAATAAGTAAGTAGTAACGGAGTATCCCTTCTTCCTGTGTAGGCAGTGCTAGGATCAACCTCTAGTCTGACATAGTCTAGTAGCAAGTTATTATTACTGTGGATAGTTTATTTTGGGGGCCGGGCCTTTTAGTTCTCCCATATTTGATAACTCTGAATGCTACCTACTGCCCCTACACCCATGTTATAATAGATCCCCCATAGTACAGACACTCCTTTATTTAACACCCATCAACCCCCCCCCCCCCACCTTTGTTGGGGGATCAAGGTTTTTATAAAGGGCCTTTGTACCCATCCTTCCTCCCTTATGTGTGGAGGAGGGGTGCTAGGGTTTCAATAGAGGACATCTCTACTCCTCCTCTTTCCCTATGTGGGGGTGAAACACCATAAATTGTTTTATTTACGATATTCACTGAAACAATTCACTGAGTCAGTTCAGGAATTGTGTGGCGACGGTCTGTCGGTCCTTGAGAATAACAGTCACACTTTTTAATGCGCTAATGTTTACATGTTGTGGTCAGGTTGTGTCAGGTGACCTTGTCCTCTACTATACTGATACCTGCAGACAGTGTTGTGATCTTTCCCTCATACAAGCCGCTGTCTAGGTGTGATAGTTAAGAAAAAAACATCCACCTTGTGCCTACGGTGTTTCGCGCGCCTAAGCGGTAAGACCGAAAAGTGTATACTCTTTTGACTGTCCTGACACTAATTGTAGGCGTATGTATTTAAATTTGGTATCACTGTGTTCGCAATAGAATTGTCTATAAGAACATACCTATAAAATGCCGCCAAAGCATAAGGCATATCAACACAAAATAAACTATTCAGATAGATCACTTGCAGAGAGGGCCAAACAGCAACAAAATGTTTCCATTCTCTTAATGGTTGTTAAGCCCACAGTTGTGCTGCAGCGTTAATTTTGATAGTCACTGAAATTGCAATAAAATTATCTACACGGACATATGCGTATAAATATAGATTCAATGTCGTAGCTTACCCATAACAGTGTGGGAAGTGGCCGAAGTGTTACCCGCGGCGGCATATCGGCAAAACCCGTTTTGAAAAGTGAATATTCAATTCACTGTCCTTGACATTATTTTTCGATGTATATATTTCATTTTTGTTCCAATGTGTTTGCGATAGAATATTCTAGAAGAACATAAGTATAAAAGGTCACATAAGGATGCATTCGACCGGCAACATATATAAAAACTACGTCGATTAAACTCATCATGACAATAATACAATTGTCTTACCACGATGATTCACTGCTACGTCGTTCTCTTTAATAAGCTGGTCGGCTATTAGAGAAAACGTAAATTTCATGGCAAACATTTGGAAACTATCCCCAAGTTGATCGGATAATAAATGGAATTTATACAAATATTTTTTCTCGTGAGCGCGGCACGCCAGCGTAGTCAGGAGGAAAATTGGTGACGACGCTGTTGTCACCAAAGCGCGAAAGTGTTAGCGGTGGATCCTTGTGGGGGTAAGTGACGGTATTGTAGAAGCCTAGACCCTTCTTCTGAATTCGTCCATTGTGTTTGTGAAACGATGGGAGTTCGTTTCCCATCGAATCAAACTTTCCCATCATCAAACCGCATCAAGATGGTTTTCCATCAAACCCCCCCCCCCCCAACTTTTGTTGGGGGATCAAGGTTTTTATAAAGGGCCTTTGTACCCATCCTTCCTCCCTTATGTGTGGAGGAGGGGGGTTAGGGTTTCAATAGAGGACATCTCTACTCCTCCTCTTTCCCTTTGTGGGGGTGAAACACCATAAATTGTTTTATTACGATATTCACTGAAACAATTAGAGTCAGTCCAGGAATTGTGTGGCGACGGTCTGTCGGTCCTTGAGAATAACAGTCACACTTTTAATGCGCTAATGTTTACATGTTGGGTATAGGTCAGGTTGTGTCAGGTGACCTTGTCCTCTACTATACTGATACCTGCAGACAGTGTTGTGATCTTTCCCTCATACAAGCCGCTATCTAGGTGTGATAGTAAGATATTTAGAGCTGTGTGCTGTACACTTTCGAGCTGTGGGTTGAAGACGCTATTACAGTGTTGGCTGCTCGTTATCTGTTGCATATTGCTAGTCCATCGCCTTGTCTGTGGAGCTGGGATACCTTTATCAGCTGTTCGTCCCCCCAAGCTCTGTGGTCCCGGCCTCTCACCCCTCACTGGCCAGCCTTTCATCTTTGTGCTTCTTTATTTCTCTCTCTTGCAGTTCAAAGTTGGTTTTCGTCACTAAGGTCTGCCCGAAACGCTTTGCGTAATAGTGGCTTTAGGCATTGTATGTACTAACTCTATCAATAAATCCATCAACTTTTGTATCTCACCCTGTATGTATGTACTTTACCTGAATAAATATTTGTATTTGTAATGCGTTGTTGGGTATTTGCTCCGGAAAGCTACCGAAGACCAGCCCAGAAATCAAACATTTAAAGTCATGAAATTCGCTTGTTTGGGCGGCCTCGTTTGCTCCCTGTTCCTGTAGTTGTTCCCTGTGTTGTTCGGGGCTGCTTTAAGGCGGCTCGTAGTATGTTGGCATTCAGCAACCTACTTCTTCCCTTCTTTCCTGTTCTCTCTCATAATGCCACCCAATTTGTCTTTGTTCACAAGTACTTCTTGGGCAGTATTTACCGATTATGAGGTTGTTCTAGGATCCCTCTCGCCACTATGAGCTCACCAGATTATTTTCCTGTGTCTGGGTGGGTGGGAACAAGTCCAGAGGTGTGACGGGTCAGTAGTGCCGGGGCCTGGCAAGCTATTTAGGCCGCCCAAAAAGGGCCATTTCGTTACATTCAACCCATAATTATACATAAGCTCTAAGAGATCTGTAAGTACAATTTCGGTCTAGCTATAACGTAGGAGTGCTATGAAAGAATACATAAATAGTTCAAAAGCTACAGAGCAAAATCAATTTGTACTGAAACTGGAAACTATTCCAGTAATAAAAATGTGATGCAATACATTTTAAATAAGACAAATTTAATTATTACAAAAAATATATTCTATCGAAAAGTCATTTAATTAATTTTTTATATTTAAGTTTTAAATATTTAGCAGAATAAAAAATAGCATTTTGTTGTTGAGGAAAGATGAGGAAGGAAAGACAACCCGGAACGATGGACTGACCTTTGAGATCTGGAACTCTGGCTGATAGTAGTCATAGAGACGCACTGTGCCGGGCTTGACCTCCTCCACCTCTATGTCTCTTATTACACGGAAGTTTGCACAAGTGTCTTTAGCAGTTAATTCTTCAATATAGAAAGCTATCTTGCTGCCATCTACATCATATCGCTTTATATTTTTATCCTTTTTAAGAAGTTCCTTCAGATCATCTTTCTCTGGGATGTAACCGGAAATGAGATTGACCTCAATGACGGCCATATTGGACTTGCCGTCCGGGAGGCGGTAGGAGGCGCACACAGTGATGCGCTTGGTGACGCACTTGTCATCCGGCACAGTGTTTGTGTTGACGGTCATGTCGAAGGCGTCACTCGCCTCAGCCTCAGGAATGTTGTACCGCAGAACAGCCTGAAACAAATTGTTAATGCAATAATTATCAGAATGCACTAAGCCTGCATGTCAATTGTTACACTATCGCAGCTCATTACTTGGCTTGCCTTTGGCCTCATACTCGCCAACTTCCACCATGAGAAGCTGGCAGTCAATACCACCTTTATGAACCTTTGGCCTCATACTCGCCATCTTCCACCATGAGAAGCTGGCAGTCAATACCACCTTTATGAACCTTTGGCCTCATACACGCTAACTTCCACCATGAGAAGCTGGCAGTCAATACCACCTTTATGAATCTTTGGCCTCATACACACCAACTTCCACCATGAGAAGCTGGCAGTCAATACCACCTTTATGAACCTTTGGCCTCATACTCGCCAACTTCCACCATGAGAAGCTGGCAGTCAATACCACCTTTATGAACCTTTGGCCTCATACTCGCCAACTTCCACCATGAGAAGCTGGCAGTCAATACCACCTTTATGAACCTTTGGCCTCATACTCGCCAACTTCCACCATGAGAAGCTGGCAGTCAATACCACCTTTATGAACCTTTGGCCTCATACACACCAACTTCCACCATGAGAAGCTGGCAGTCAATACCACCTTTATGAACCTTTGGCCTCATACTCGCCAACTTCCACCATGAGAAGCTGACAGTCAATACCACCTTTATGAACCTTTGGCCTCATACTCGCCAACTTCCACCATGAGAAGCTGGCAGTCAATACTACCTTTATGAACCTTTGGCCTCATACTCGCCAACTTCCACCATGAGAAGCTGACAGTCAATACCACCTTTATGAACCTTTGGCCTCATACTCGCCAACTTCCACCATGAGAAGCTGGCAGTCAATACCACCTTTATGAACATGAGAACATGAATTAAGGACGCTGCAGAAGGACTATTGCCTTACTCGTGGCAGCTCCTGTTTATATCCACCCAACCTCATCTATCTATGTCTATCCTACGCTTGAAACAATCAAGGTATCCCACGTGTATAATGTAACCCTGGTAATTTGTTCCACAAATCAACAACTCTGTTTTCAAACCAGTATTTACCCAGGTCTTTTCTCAAATTAAACTCATTCAATTTATATTTATTACTTCATTTTGTATTTTGTGTTTAAATATTAAATAGCTTATTACAATCCTCCTTGTTATGCCCATTCATTTCTGTCACTCTTAACTCTTCACTTTTCTACCGAATGTAAACTAAGTTTTTCAACCTTTCTTAATATGGAATGTTTCTAGTTTGTGGGATAAACTTAGTTATCCTTCGCTGAACGTCACTGAACTAGTGAATTGATGTTAATCCTAAAGTATGATGACCAAAACTGTACTGCATAAATCATACATTTATATACAAATTGTTTGGCTTTAAATTTCTACTAATCATGACCCCCCCCCCCAGATATTCTTTGTAATTAACTGCTTAAAATAAACAAGACAAGAGTGAAAGTAATTTAGCGAAACATGGTCTGTTCTTAGTGAAACTACATTGAGTTTCATTTATTAATCCACGTCTTTAAAGACGAACAAATGAATTTTGTGACTATCAGTTCAAGCAATGTACCTACAATGAATATTAAGCTAATTAGACAATGATCTTTTCCAATGTCCATTGCAAGAAATCTATTTCCATTCTTGAATATGAGAACTACATAAGCAACCCTCCCCGGCTCCTGAACTCTGCTAGACTCTAACCATTTATTCAATAAGCAAGATAGGGGCTCTGCAAGCTCTTTTACAAGCTCTGGCAAACACTATTCTGGCCCTGGGGACTTTAATATCTTCAATGTTTGTTTATTAATTCGCTCATTGATTACCACTTAACCAGTTAATTTGTACATAATTACTAATTGCAGTAGCTAGTTGGTCAAAGTATATTCCTGCTGAACCGTTCCAGCAGAACGGTTCGTAAACGGTTCCTGCTATAAAGCAGGAGAGGTAGATGATTTTAAGTTAAACATTAAGTAATGATTTACACAAGAAAACGATCAAAGCTGTAGGATAAAGAGGAAGAAATATTGCATAGAAGGAGAGGGATTAAAGTAAGGTCATTCTAATATCCCGTAGGAAGCCCGCAGTTCACCCGAAAAGTAAGTCAACGGAGGGAGCGCCGGTGAAGGAAGGAAGGGAATTTTGGTTGTGGGTGATTCCCAGGTGAGGTATTTGGGTAGAACATTTTGTGCCCGGGATGGAGGGAACAAGTTATGGTCTTGATATCCGGGAGCAGGAATAGAGGATATTGTAAACAATATGAATGATATCAAGGCCGGAAATGAGAACCAACCCGTTGCTTGTATCAGTGTGAGCGTATGTCTTTGGCTGTACTCACCTATTTGTACTTACATGCTTGCGGGGGTTGAGTTTTGGCTTTTTGGTCCCGCCTCTCAACTGTCAATAACCTGGTGTACAGATTCCTGAGCCTACTGGGCTCTATCATATCTACATTTGAAACTGTGTATGGAGTCAGCCTCCACCACATCACTGCCTAATGCATTCCATCCGTTAACTACTCTGACATTGAAAAAGTTTTTTCTAACGTTTCTGTGGCTCATCTGGGTACTCAGTTTCGACCTGTGTCCCTTTGTTCGCGTACCACCAGTGTTGAATAGTTTATCCTTGTCTACCCGGTCGATTCCCCTGAGGATTTTGTAGGTAGTGATCATGTCTCCCCTTACTCTTCTGTCTTCCAGTGTCTTAAGGTGTATTTCCCACAGTCTTTCCTCGTAACTCATACCTCTTAGTTCTGGGACTAGTCTAGTGGCATAGCTTTGAACTTTTTCCAGCTTCGTTTTGTGCTTGACAAGGTACGGACTCCATGCTGGGGCTGCATATTCCAGGATTGGTCTTACATATGTGGTATACAAGATTCTGAACTATTCCTTACACAGGTTCCTGAATGCTGTTCTGATGTTAACCAGCCTCGCATATGCCGCAGACGTTATTCTTTTTATGTGGGCTTCAGGAGACAGGTTTGGTGTGATATCAACTCCTAGATCTTTCTCTCTGTCGGTTTCATTAAGTACTTCATCTCCTATTCTGTATCCTGTGTTTGGCCTCCTGTTTCTACTGCCTAGTTTCATTACTTTGCATTTACTCGGGTTGAACTTTAGCAGTCATTTGTTGGACCATTCACTCAGTCTGTCTAGATCATCTTGTAACCTCCTACTATCATCCTCTGTTTCAGTCCTCCTCATAATTTTTACATCATCAGCAAACATTCAGAGAAACGATTCTATACCCTCTGGGAGATCATTTACATATATCAGAAACAGTATAGGTCCAAGGACTGACCCCTGCGGGACTCCACTTCTAACGTCTCGCTAATCTGAGACCTCACCCCTCACATTGACTCGCTGTCTCCTGTTGCTTAGGTACTCCTTTATCCAATGGAGTACCTTCTCTTTCACTCCAGCCTGCATCTCCAGCTTTTTCATTAGCCTCATGTGTGGTACTGTATCAAAGGCTTTTTGGCAATCCAAAAATCATGTGTGAGTGTGTACTCACCTAGTTGTGTTTGCGGGGGTTGAGCGCTGGCTCTTTGGTCCCGAGTGTGTGTGAGTGTGTGTGTGTGTGTGTGTGTGTGTGTGTGTGTGTGTGTGTGTGTGTGTGTGTGTGTGTGTGTGTGTGTGTGTACTCACCTATATGTACTCACCTATATGTGCTTGCAGGATCGAGCATTGACTCTTGGATCCCGCCTTTCTAGCTATCGGTTGTTTACAGCAATGACTCCAATGTGTGTGTGTGTGTGTGTGTGTGTGTGTGTGTGTGTGTGTGTACTCACCTAGTTGTACTCACCTAGTTGTGTCTGCAGGATCGAGCATTGACTCTTGGATCCCGCCTTTCGAGCATCGGTTGTTTACAGCAATGACTCCTGTCCCATTTCCCTATCATACCTGGTTTTAAAATTATGAATAGTATTTGCTTCCACAGCCTGTTCCTGAAGTGCATTCCATTTTCCCACTACTCTCACGCAAAAAAAAACTTCCTAACATCTCTGTGACTCATCTGAGTTTCAAGCTTCCATCCATGTCCCCTCGTTCTGTTACTATTCCGTGTGAACATTTCGTCTATGTCCACTCTGTCAATCCCTCTGAGTATCTTATACGTTCCTATCATGTCCCCCCTCTCCCTTCTTCTTTCTAGTGTCGTAAGGCACAGTTCCCTCAGGCGCTTCCTCATACCCCATCCCTCGTAGCTCTGGGACGAGTCTCGTTGCAAACCTCTGAACCTTTTCCAGTTTCATTATATGCTTCTTCAGATGGGGACTCCATGATGAGGCGGCATACTCTAAGACTGGCCTTACGTAGGCAGTGTAAAGCGCCCTAAATGCCTCCTTACTTAGGTTTCTGAATGATGTTCTAACTTTTGCCAGTGTAGAGTACGCTGTTGTCGTTATCCTATTTATATGTGCCTCAGGAGATAGATTAGGTGTTACGTCCACCCCCAGGTCTCTTTCACGCGTCGTTACAGGTAGGCTGTTCCCCTTCATTGTGTACTGTCCCTTTGGTCTCCTATCTCCTAGTCCCATTTCCATAACTTTACATTTGCTCGTGTTGAATTCCAGTAGCCATTTCTCTGACCATCTCTGCAACCTGTTCAGGTCCTCTTGGTGGATCCTGCAATCCTCATCTGTCACAACTCTTCTCATCAACGTGTGTGTGTGTGTGTGTGTGTGTGTGTGTGTGTGTGTGTGTGTGTGTGTGTGTGTGTGTGTGTGTGTGTGTGTGTGTGTGTGTGTGTGTGTACTCACCTAATTGTGCTCGCGGGAGTTGAGCTTTGGCTCTTTGGGCCCGCCTCTCAACTGTCAATCAACTGGTGTACAGATTCCAGAGCCTACTGGGCTCTATCATATCTACATTTAAAACTGTGTATGGAGTTTGCCTCCACCATATCTCTGCCTAATGCATTCCACCTGTTAACTACTCTGACACTGAAAAAGTACTTTCTAATGTCCTTGTGGCTCATTTGGGTACTCAGTTTCCACCTGTGTCCCCTTGTTCGCGTACCACCAGTGTTGAATAGTTTATGCTTGTCTACCCTGCCAATTCCCCTGAGGATTTTGTAGGTAGTGATCATGTCTTTCCTCACTCTTCTGTCTTCCAGTGTCGTAAGGTGCATTTCCCGCTGTATTTCCTCGTAACTCATGCCTCTTAGTTCTGGGACCAGTCTTGTGGCATACCTCTGAACTTTTTCCAGCTTCGTCTTGTGCTTGATATGGTACGGGCTCCATGCTGGGGCCGCATACTCCATACTCCATGCTGGGGCCGTGTGTGTGTATGTGTGTGTGTGTGTGTGTGTGTGTGTGTGTGTGTGTGTGTGTGTGTGTGTGTGTGTGTGTGTGTGTGTGTGTGTGTGTGTGTGTGTGTGTGTGTGTGTGTAATTACCTAAGTGTAATTACCTAAGTGTAGTTACAGGATGAGAGCTACGCTCTCAAAATTAGCTAAGATGAAAAAATTAGTTGTTTGTAACAACTCAACTGTGTAACACACAGCGAGTGACAGTTGAGAAGCGGTCCGAAAGAGCAGGGCTCAACCCCCGCAAACACAACTAGCTGAAGCCACAGACACACGCACACACAGCGACAGACACACGCACAGACATACACTCACACAGCCACAGACACACGTACACACAGCGACAGACACACACGCACACACATACACTCACACAGCGACAGACACACGCACACACAGCGACAGACACACGTACACAGACACATGCACACACATACACTCACACAGTGACAGACACACGCACACACATACACTCACACAGCGACAGACACACGCACACACAGCGACAGACACACGTACACAGACACATGCACACACATACACTCACACAGCGACAGACACATGCACACACATACGCACACACAGTCACAGACACACGTACACAAACACACTCACACATACACTCACACAGCGACAGACACACGCACATACACATACACTCACACAGCGACAGACACACGTACACAGACACACTCACACATACACTCACACAGCGACAGACACACGCACACACATACGCACACTGCCACAGACACACGTACACAGACACATGCACACACATACACTCACACAGCCACAGACACACACACACACACATACACTCACACAGCGACAGACACACGCACATACACATACACTCACACAGCGACAGACACACGTACACAGACACATGCACACACATACACTCACACAGCGACAGACACACGCACACACACATACACTCACACAGCCACAAACACACGTACACAGAAAGACTAACAGAGTAAGCTCACCTGCAAGACAGCACATCCCTGGCCCTCCATAGTGATGGAGACCTTGGTGGGAAGAGTGGGCAGCTTTACCAACTGCTGCAGCAGTTTGTTGTCGTCGGTGACGGTGAAGGGGTGTGCCAGGCCGCTAGCTGTCACCGTTGCCACCACGTTCAGAGGTCCCTGGTACAAGTGGGTCTCGTACAGTGCCAGCGCCTGGAGGGCCACCACCGTATCCTGCGTAATGGGCACAAAACGTCCTGTTAGTAAAGACATTTTTCAATTATGATTTTCCCCTAACATTCACGATGCTTCCTTTAACTGAAAATATGTTTCATTGTGTACCTATGTGTTAGTCCCAGATTCAACACCATAGATTTGGAAAAGTTTCAGAAAACATAATTCTATTGAGCAATTCCAAATATTATATGTACAGGTGCAAGTATGATATGCGCAATCACTTGCTGTGTACAATCCGCTCTTCATGCTGATATTCTCAAAGTACTTCTGTTCTCATATTACCTAACCCACAGCTGTCACCATCAAACTACCCTAACTCTTACATTTTGTTAACAATTATAATTGCTACAAAGGCTTAATACACTGGGGGTTCTGTGGTACAAGGGCTTAATACACTGGGAGTTCTGTGGTACAAGGGCTTAATACACTGGGAGTTCTGTGGTACAAGGGCTTAATACACTGGGAGTTCTGTGGTACAAGGGCATAATACACTGGGAGTTCTGTGGTACAAGGGCTTAATACACTGGGGATTGTGTGGTACAAGGACTTAATACACAGGGAGTTCTGTGGTACAAGGGCTTAATACACTGGGAGTTCTGTGGTACAAGGGCTTAATACACTGGGGATTGTGTGGTACAAGGACTTAATACACAGGGTGTTCTGTGGTACAAGGACTTAATACACTGGGAGTTCTGTGGTAAAGGACTTAATACACTGGGAGTTCTGTGGTATAAGGACTTAATACACTGGGAGTTCTGTGGTACAAGGACTTAATACACTGGGAGTTCTGTGGTACAAGGACTTAATACACAGGGAGTTCTGTGGTACAAGGACTTAATACACTGGGAGTTCTGTGGTACAAGGGCTTAATACACTGGGAGTTCTGTGGTACAAGGACTTAATACACTGGGAGTTCTGTGGTACAAGGGCTTAATACACTGGGAGTTCTGTGGTACAAGGACTTAATACACAGGGAGTTCTGTGGTACAAGGACTTAATACACAGGGAGTTCTGTGGTATAAGGACTTAATACACTGGAGTGCTACATAGAGGACAGCCAAGAAATATGTTATCTGCTTCACGGTGCTCAACTTGCGTATATTTCTTTGTAAGTTTCTTTCATATCAACATTTCTTTCCTTTAAAAAAATATATACGAGTTTTTCTATTGCTAAAGAACATGAATATATAAAAAAAATCTGTTAAACTTCCACACAATAAAATGGTTGGTTGTATAGGGAAGACATGTTGAGTCACTATGATGGATGTATAGGCAAGACATGTGGGTAACGACGATGGATGTATAGGCAAGACATGTGGGTAACAATGATGGTTGTATAGGCAAGACATGTGGGTAACAATGATGGTTGTATAGGCAAGACATGTGGGTAACAATGATGGTTGTATAGGCAAGACATGTGGGTAACAATGATGGTTGTATAGGCAAGACATGTGGGTAACAATGATGGTTGTATGGGCAAGGCATGTGGGTAATGAAGGAGAATACTACCTGTGTGGAATAGAATCCTCCTTGGCCATTCCTCTGCGCCGTGATCCACTTGACCACCTTCCTAGCCTGCTGCTCATATTGTTTAGGGTCAAGGGTCATCATGGCCATGATGGCGTAGCCAGCTGTTTCCACCCCTACAGCCTTCGTCTTGCCTGATTATACAATACGTAATTGTTGTATGACACATATCAATCATTTGGACACAGGTAAAATATATCCCTGACCACAAGACACGTAGATAATAATGTTTTTTCGCTTTGCCCATCAGAGCCTCGAACCCAGAACCAACAAAGCAGAAGACTTGTTCTACTAACTAAGCTACGAGCACCCACAATAAGGGAGGAGCTCAGAGAGACAGCTGGTTTCTCAGTCAGATACCAGTTGTGGTGCTTGTAGCCTGGTTGGTAGAACTAAAGTTGTCTGCTTTTGTGGCATTTGGTTCGAGGCTCTGATGGTCTACGTGAATGAAATGTAAAATAAATTAAACAAATGCTGTAAACAATCATCTTAAAACTAAAATTTTATTTAAAACTTCTTTTTAACCGAACAAAATTTATTACGTGAATATTTTGATTAGGCTGCAAATATCAAGCCACAATACACGGGTTCTTTGATTAGATATATTTATATTGATTTACCTGTGTTTATTTTCAAATATAAATTATTCTAGGAGTTGCATTTAATAAAACAATAATGAATGACATTCATCTCAATTTTGTTTTGGATTTTAGCTTTATTTAAGGCCTATCAAGCTCGCCTAAAATTATAACCATAACTACTTGTCAGTACAACCAGCAAGATTATTCAGTCGTAAGCAAAGTTAAAGAGAAAATAAATATAGTGCTTACGCACTTACGAAGGTAACACCTTATTCCCTTCTTCCCCCGACTATACCTGGTCCCTTGGGCAGCTCCCAGTGAGTGGAGTTCTTTGTCACAACAGCTTGTTCCAGCAATTTCTGGAGAATTACTTCGGCTTCAGGAAGCTTAGCCAAGGCGAAAGCATAGGCTTTGAGCGCCATAACGTAGGGGTCAGAGGAGGAGTCTGCTTGTAGACACTGGGCAGCCGCACAGACGGCCTGGCTGCATGACTGGTCATTGGCCTCCAGGAGAGCAATCATCACATAGGCTGTTAGAGGCACGGGAGAGTCACTTCCATCAATTCCTCCCTGTTAGAAATGTGATAACATTGTTATTGGATCGCCTGAGTGTTGAGCTCTACTGCATGTTCGTGCATATTCCATCATCAGTTCCTAACACATAACTTACTTTCAATTATTTCATTCTGAAACTCTGCCACCTCCTTTAATATCTAACACTTCTATAGCATATTTTTTGTTAAATTGTGAATGACTTAGGAAAATTATAACCGCTATTTACTTACATTTGAAAGTTCTGAAAACTTGCAGTGAATTAATGGAATGCCTCTTTCTGGGGAGAATGGTCTCAGGGACTTGCAGTAGCTACCAGAACTGAGAGGTCCCCACATTCAAGTTACATCAGCCCTTATAGGCCCTTAAAAGCCTACTGGAAACCAAAGGCCAAAATCTTGAACCATCACAGACGTGCAGGGGATTCACGATCACCCTCACCGATGAAATAAACCCTTATAGAGGAAATGAAGCAAAACAGACAAATGCAAAGTTCAAAGAAGGCAAACAAAATGCAGTAAACTATTCGACAAACAATCCGCCCAGTAGTTAAGTCTTACACCCCCTAGTAACAGCTACTCATCATCACCAGGTGGCGGCACAACGGAAACTGCTGGTTTCCCCCCTATCAACAGTCCTGTCCTAAGTCAGAGAGAAACCAACTAATGGGGCCCCACCAATGACCCTCAGAAGAAGGGGTTTCACTTTATACAATGCAGTTTTTCTGGCGGCTGCACGGTGGCTTCCTGTAGCTCCCCACTGATAAGATAAAAATGGGAATTACCAGGGAAGAGAGCAAAGATCAACCCACCTTCGGTGAGTTGATCTTTGAACCAGAACGTCAAAACCAGAGAGAAAAATCTCTGGACAGATAGATTTGCTGAAAGACATGGAATCGGAAAAAGATACTTGGGATCGGACAGCGAAGAAAGGCTTGAAAACAAGGCGGAGCCGGCCACTTAAAGAAATAGAGAAAGGAATTCTCACCTTGACCAGACCACCCAAAAGAAACTTTGTAGGGAGATCCAGACGACAAAATTAGACAGCTTCACATGATAATTGTGTATGTAGACATTCAGTGTGGGAAAAATTTCCACCAACTAAATCAATATTACAATCAAAGAAATGAAGTACATCAGAATTATTATTTCTATATCATACATCTGAATCCTACATCAGATTTATATCAGAATCATCTATTAGATCCTACACGACAATACCACAACGGTCACGTCCACCATTAGGCTTATGGATGCCTACGGGACTTTGTTCTTGTATCTTCAAGGATCTATAAGGTTCAATAAGAAGCTGTCTTAATTGAAATACCATTGCAACATGTTTTGGGCTTCCGGTGATGTATTTTCAAGTCCTAAATAAAGAATCAATCTGTACTACTAGTACTACCTATAATCATTAGATCCAATACATATTTATCTTTCAATCCCGATTGATCTCAATAATCTGTCTAGGCATTAACAATTATTAATCCATATTCAATGTTGGCCTCCCCTCACTTGAGAGAGGGAGGAGCTACCTCCGAGAGCAAGTGTCCACGAGCGCCTTGAGGCCCAGAACCCATTGTTTACATTGTGACGATAATCTCTTTCAAGAGAGATTGAGCCTGCTCTTCCCTACAAAGTACGTAAAAAGTAAAGATAATATAGAAGATACGTACAGCAAGTATCTCCAAAACGTTTTGCCCAGAGAGCAAAACGTATCCAGCACACCGGCACACCTGCTTGCTACCGCCACCGTAAACCGGCAAACTGCTTGTCCATTGCCTGCCTGTCGCTGATTGGCTGGTGTCCCGTCGCACCTGCCCTCCGCCCTCCGCCACAAGTTGATGTCTGGGCTGCAGTGGCCCAGTATTGTCAGAATATCTCAGTGCTCCTTGCAGTTGACATCTCTCGCTGGTAAACTTTCGTGTACTAAGGGAGGTGACAGCTCGAAGCCAATATTCCAGCTCCATTCATATTTATTTTGCTATCACTGTAACTCACTTGTCTTAACGTAACTTTTCATTTGCCAGTGATTATTCATATTATTTTGTTTGTTGACTTATCTTTTATATTTTATGTGCTTAACTTTATTCATGTCTTGTTTTTCTAACGTAATTAAAATTTCATTGTTAAATTTACTTGTGTTTTGTGTGTCTTCCCATTACCTTACCACAGACGAAAGTTCCAGCTTTTCTCTTTTTTTTCTCTAATGTGACGAGGCCCTGCCCCTAGCTTTTGAAACAGCCGAACACCAACGCTTTACCGTCACAACATACAGAGTGAACACGTGACGATGCTTGAGACTTTTATAATAAGATTAACACCGCACAAACAATCTAATTATCACCAGAATAGCTCCCTAAGACACTCAGGGAGGTGGTGAACTATAAATCAGAACAAATTACTGATACATGTATCTAAATACGAGTGTAGAGAGCGGTACCCCCCAGCATGTGTTGACTGTTGACCGCTCACCACTACCACGGATAGCTTAATCCTCATAAAAACTCTACAGCGTGTATCTATTCACTGCACCAATGCGGTTATATCATTAAAATACTGTGGCTAATCTCATCAGGAGAGAGATAATCTGGTAACTGGTCAGTTGGGCATCAGTTCTCAATTTGGGAAGTTATTAATTAAGTGTTTGTAGAGTGAAAATTGGCCAATTGCATTCTTTTATGACCTTAATATGTCCATATAAATTGTTAATAGTTATGTAGAGGGGAAAAATCCCCGCAATCAAGTGAGCATCTATCTCTACAATTTATTCAGAATATATGTATAAATATCTATATATATAATTCATCTGTGTATAAATTATCAATTGATATCTCATTTAACATTAATTTATCATAAGTACTTGCTTATTTGCATATAATATCTTACTTGTATCATATAACTAGTTGTTATAATTACTAGACATGATCTCAGTTATTGGCTATGCAGTTTAAGAGCGAGGTTAGACTGTGTAGTGTTCAGAACTTTTGATACTAAAGGAGAACCAGTATTTAGAGTCACTGAACTGTGTTTTATCATGTAATCCATTGTAAACTACAATGCTGATGTGTTTTAAATGCCAACAGGTACATTGTGTTTCTTCCATCACTATCCTGGTGTTAGTAAGTAAAGCCCACATAGCATCCCAAGACAAGAGGATTGGCAGGACTTTGTATAAGCTAAGGAATTGAGTTATGCATGAGAAAAATACTCACTTTCATTGCCTTGTGGAAAACTTTACCAGAGTTGTTGAAGCAACCGTCCTCTCTCTGATTAGACTGAAGCCAAGTGCTTGTTTGATTCAAATCATTCTTGTCAATCTGCAATTACGAATAACAATCA
The DNA here is from genome assembly GCF_040958095.1 of Procambarus clarkii. Taxonomy (NCBI): domain Eukaryota; kingdom Metazoa; phylum Arthropoda; class Malacostraca; order Decapoda; family Cambaridae; genus Procambarus; species Procambarus clarkii. The sequence continues at coordinate 19,620,499 of NC_091228.1, read as the reverse complement.
GATTCAGGAAGTAGTTTACAGTATACATCAAATAAAACAGGAGTAAGCAAATTTTTGCTGTTTGCTTCTACGACAATTAGCAGCGTCTGGGCGCTTAATTGGTATCATTACCACAGCTCATGGCAGCTCAGTAAATACATCTCACGAAAAATATCAAACCCAAACATCAAAAAATTATAAATCGATGATATTTCGGTCGGTCCTGGACCATTATGTGTCATGGTCCAGAACCATTATGTGTCATGGTCCAGGACCATTATGTGTCATGGTCCAGGACCATTATGTGTCATGGTCCTCGACCATTATGTGTCATGGTCCAGGACCATTATGTGTCATGGTCCAGGACCATTATGTGTCATGGTCCAGGACCATTGTGTGTCATGGTCCAGGACCATTATGTGTCATAGCCCAGGACCAGTATGTGGGCATGGTCCAGGACCATTGTGTGTCATGGTCTAGGACCATTGTGTGTCATGGTCCAGGACCATTATGTGTCATGGCCCAGGACCAGTATGTGTCATGGTCCAGGACCATTATGTGTCATGGCCCAGGACCAGTATGTGTCATGGTCCAGGACCATTATGTGTCATGATCCAGGACCATTATGTGTCATGATCCAGGACCATTATGTGTCCTGGTCCAGGACCATTATGTGTCATGGTCCAGGACCATTGTGTGTCATGGTCCAGGACCATTGTGTGTCATGGTCCAGGACCATTATGTGTCATGGTCCAGGACCATTATGTGTCATTGTCCAGGACTATTATGTGTCATGGCCCAGGACCAGTATGTCTCATGGTCCAGGACCATTATGTCTTATGGTCCAGGACCATTATGTGTCATGGTCCAGGACCATTATGTGTCATGGCCCAGGACCAGTATGTGTCATGGTCCAGGACCATTATGTGTCATTGTCCAGGACCATTATGTGTCATGGCTCAGGACCAGTATGTCTTATGGTCCAGGACCATTATGTCTTATGGTCCAGGACCATTATGTGTCATGGTCCAGGACCATTATGTCTCATGGTCCAGGACCATTATGTTTCATTGTCCAGGACCATTATGTGTCATGGCCCAGGACCAGTATGTCTCATGGTCCAGGACCATTATACCTTATGGTCCAGGACCATTGTGTGTCATGGTCCAGGACCATTATGTCTTATGGGCCAGGACCATTGTGTGACATGGTCCCGGACTATTAGGTGTCATAGTCCAGGACCATTATATGTCATGGTCCCGGACCATTATGTCTCATGGTCCAGGACCATTATGTGCCATGGTCCAGGACTATTATGTCATATCGTCCAGGACCATTATGTCTCATGGTCCAGGACCATTATGTGCCAAGGTACAGGACCATTATGTGCCAAGGTCCAGGACCATTATGTCTCATGGTCCAGGACTATTATGTGCCAAGGTCCAGAACCATTATGTTCCAAGATCCAGGACCATTATGTGCCATGGTTCAGGACCATTATGTCTCATGGTCCAGGACCATTATGTCTCATGGTCCAGGACCATTATGTCTCATGGTCCAGGACCATTACGTCTTATGGTCCAGGACGATTGTGTGTCATGGTCCAGGACCATTATGTCTCATGGTCCAGGACCATTATGTGCCATGGTCCAGGACCATTATGTCTCATCGTCCAGGACCATTATGTCTCATGGTCCAGGATCATTATGTCTCATGGTCCAGGACCATTATGTGCCAAGGTGCAGGACCATTATGTGCCAAGGTCCAGGACCATTATGTCTCATGGTCCAGGACCATTATGTGTCATGGTCCAGGACCATTATGTGCCAAGGTACAGGACCATTATGTGCCAAGGTCCAGGACCATTATGTGCCAAGGTCCAGGACCATTATGTCTCATGGTCCAGGACCATTATGTGTCATGGTCCAGGACCATTATGTGCCAAGGTCCAGGACCATTATGTCTCATGGTCCAGGACCATTATGTCTCATGATCCAGGACGGATCGAAACGTTGTCGTATTTTATTTTTTTACATGTGTGGGTTGGGTGTCAGGTATGTGGGCTGGTTGTCAGGTGTGTGAGCTGGGTGTCAGGTGTGTGGGCTGGGTGTCAGGTGTGTGGGCTGGGTGTCAGGTGTGTGGGTTGGGTGTCAGGTATGTGGGCTGGGTGTCAGGTGTGTGGGCTGGGTGTCAGGTGTGTGGGCTGAGTGTCAGGTGTGTGGGCTGGGTGTCAGGTGTGTGGGCTGGGTGTCAGGTGTGTGGGCTGGGTGTCAGGTGTGTGGGCTGGGTGTCAGGTGTGTGGGCTGGGTGTCAGTTGTGTGGGTTGGGTGTCAGGTGTGTGGGTTGGGTGTCAGGTATGTGGGCTGGGTGTCAGGTGTGTGGGCTGGGTGTCAGGTGTGTGGGCTGGGTGTCAGGTGTGTGGGCTGGGTGTCAGGTGTGTGGGCTGGGTGTCAGGTGTGTGGGCTGGGTGTCAGGTGTGTGGGCTGGGTGTCAGGTGTGTGGGCTGGGTGTCAGTTGTGTGGGCTGGGTGTCAGGTGTGTGGGCTAGGTGTCAGGTGTGTGGGCTGGGTGTCAGGTGTGTGGGCTGGGTGTCAGGTGTGTGGGCTGGGTGTCAGGTATGTGGGCTGGGTGTCAGGTGTGTGGGCTTGGTGTCAGTTGAGTGGGAAGCAGTCTCAACAAGAGAGCTTCTTGGAGTTCTACAAGAAACGGGAGTTTCATTTCATCTAACGTTTGGTGTTGTATTAACAAACTTAAGCAATGTGCTGCTACCCTATTATACGAGGGATTACAGAATATAGATCAAGAGCTACATTTGAGTTCATCAGATATCCTTACCTTACTGGATGGTTAGTCATACATGGAATCAGGAGAACACAGATGCAAGTCTAGTCCACTAGCTCTACCAAAGTTGGGTAAAACCACAAAATATCCTCCAATATTCGCAGGCGTACGAAGCAGTTACAAAGCTCAAAGTATTTCATCATATTTGGGCTAAACTCACAAATTAGTTGGAGAGCAGGTCCTAGCTTCACAGATTACAGTTGGAGAGCAGGTCCTAACTTCACAGATTACAGTTGGAGAGCAGGTCCTAGCTTCGCAGATTACAGTTGGAGAGCAGGTCCTAGCTTCACAGATTACAGTTGGAGAGCAGGTCCTAGCTTCACAGATTACAGTTAGAGAGCAGGTCCTAGCTTCACAGATTACAGTTGGAGAGCAGGTCCTAGCTTCACAGATTACAGTTGGAGAGCAGGTCCTAGCTTCACAGATTACAGTTGGAGAGCCGGTCCTAGCTTCACAGATTACAGTTGGAGAGCAGGTCCTAGCTTCACAGATTACAGTTGGAGAACAGGTCCTAGCTTCACAGATTACAGTTGGAATGCTCAGACTGGGGCCACTCATTACCAGCAGCCACCTGCCATAGGTATCGATATCCCAGCCTCATTCTGACAGTTACATCACACTGTCTAGTATATATTTTGTGCTGTCCGTACATTAAGATCTTAATTCTAAATATATATCTCTTTACACTAGTGTTTTCTGCCCTTTGAGTGTCAGTGATTGATCTCGTCAACCTGAAACTGCGGTTTTGACAACAAAGCGAAATGTCTAGGTCTAGCTCAATTAATTAACTAACTGAGCCGTAATTAAAAATGTACCGTAATTACTTTGTTAGATACGCAGCACTATTTGTTACTGAGAACTTCCATCTAACAATATGCCTGTTAACAAATGTGTCAACCATGCCAGTGGTAATGTAAAACACAGCAAGAGGAGGTCCACTCACCACAATAAACTGTTGGGCTCTGTCTGTTGGGCTCTGTCTGTTGGGATCCGTCTGTTGGGATCCGTCTGTTGGGATCCGTTTGTGGGCTCTGTTGGGCTCTGTCTGTTGGGCTCCGTCTGTTGGGCTCTGTCTGTTGGGCTCCGTCTGTTGGGCTCCGTCTGTTGGGCTCCGTCTGTTGGGCTCCGTCTGTTGGGCTCCGTCTGTTGGGCTCCGTCTGTTGGGCTCCGTCTGTTGGGATCCGTCTGTTGGACTCCGTCTGTTGGACTCCGGTCTGTTGGGCTCCGTCTTTTGGCTCCGTCTGTTGGGCTCCGTCTGTTGGGCTCTGTCTGTTGGGCTCTGTCTGTTGGGCTCCGTCTGTTGGGCTCTGTCTGTTGGGCTCCGTCTGTTGGGCTCCGTCTGTTGGGCTCCGTCTGTTAAGCTCCGTCTGTTGGGCTCTGTCTGTTGGGCTCCGTCTGTTGGGCTCCGTCTGTTGGGCTCCGTCTGTTGGGCTCTGTCTGTTGGGCTCCGTCTGTTGGGCTCCGTCTGTTGGGCTCTGTCTGTTGGGCTCTGTCTGTTGGGCTCCGTCTGTTGGGCTCTGTCTGTTGGGCTCTGTCTGTTGGGCTCTGTCTGTTGGGCTCTGTCTGTTGGGCTCCGTCTGTTGGGCTCTGTCTGTTGGGCTCCGTCTGTTGGGCTCCGTCTGTTGGGCTCCGTCTGTTGGGCTCCGTCTGTTGGGCTCTGTCTGTTGGGATCCGTCTGTTGGGCTCCGTTTGTTGGGCTCTGTCTGTTGGGCTCTGTCTGTTGGGCTCCGTCTGTTGGGCTCTGTCTGTTGGGCTCTGTCTGTTGGGCTCTGTCTGTTGGGCTCTGTCTGTTGGGCTCCGCCTGTTGGGCTCCGTCTGTTGGGCTCCGTCTGTTGGGCTCCGTCTGTTGGGCTCCGTCTGTTGGGCTCCGTCTGTTGGGCTCCGTCTGTTGGGATCCGTCTGTTGGACTCCGTCTGTTGGACTCCGTCTGTTGGGCTCCGTCTTTTGGGCTCCGTCTGTTGGGCTCCGTCTGTTGGGCTCTGTCTGTTGGGCTCTGTCTGTTGGGCTCCGTCTGTTGGGCTCTGTCTGTTGGGCTCTGTCTGTTGGGCTCTGTCTGTTGGGCTCCGTCTGTTGGGCTCCGTCTGTTGGGCTCCGTCTGTTGGGCTCCGTCTGTTGGGCTCCGTCTGTTGGGCTCCGTCTGTTGGGATCCGTCTGTTGGACTCCGTCTGTTGGACTCCGTCTGTTGGGCTCCGTCTTTTGGGCTCCGTCTGTTGGGCTCCGTCTGTTGACCGCCATTTACACTAGGAAGTTCAAGTTAGCTTGGCGTGAAACAATTGGCTTAGAATGAATGCTTGAGTGTAGAGTAATGTAAAACACAGCAAGAGGAGGTCCACTCACCACAATAAACTGTTGGGCCTGGCTGAAGGACTTGAGGACGAAGGCCGACAACCAGGTGGAGCCGGAGTCGTCAGCGTTGCCGAAGGCGCTGAAGGAGCCGTCACCTCTACGGTAGAGGAGCTCCCGTTGGTACCCTGCAGGCAGCCACTAATGTAATTATCGCCAACTAATACATTAACTAGTTACTATAACACGCGCTTATAACAAAAGTATAAAAATTAAAGAAACAACAGAAAGCCAATTGCCATATACATGTCTCACCTGCACTAGAAACAATTAAGTGATCTACACTTCTGTTAAGGTATCCCGAAATTTGTAACACAAATCAACAAACATGTTTCCATACCAGTATTTACCCAGGACTTCTATAATATGATCTTACTCATATTTTATCCAAAGGTTCGGGTTCTCAATTGTGTTTATATAATTATCACCTTATTAGAACACCGCTTGTTGAAAATCCCCGTTGTTGTCCTCACCAGCCTCTAGTACACCTCAGTCATGTCTGCTCACTCCTCACCAGCCTCTAGTACACCTCAGTCATGTCTCCTCACTCCTCACCTGCCTCGAGTACACCTCAGTCATGTCTCCTCACTCCTCACCAGCCTCTAGTACACCTCAGTCATGTCTCCTCACTCCTCACCTGCCTCTAGTACACCTCAGTCATGTCTGCTCACTCCTCACCAGCCTCTAGTACACCTCAGTCATGTCTCCTCACTCCTCACCTGCCTCGAGTACACCTCAGTCATGTCTCCTCACTCCTCACCTGCCTCGAGTACACCTCAGTCATGTCTCCTCACTCCTCACCAGCCTCGAGTACACCTCAGTCATGTCTCCTCACTCCTCACCTGCCTCGAGTACACCTCAGTCATGTCTGCTCACTCCTCACCTGCCTCGAGTACACCTCAGTCATGTCTCCTCACTCCTCACCTGCCTCTAGTACACCTCAGTCATGTCTCCTCACTCCTCACCAGCCTCGAGTACACCTCAGTCATGTCTCCTCACTCCTCACCTGCCTCGAGTACACCTCAGTCATGTCTGCTCACTCCTCACCTGCCTCGAGTACACCTCAGTCATGTCTCCTCACTCCGCACCAGCCTCTAGTACACCTCAGTCATGTCTCCTCACTCCTCACCTGCCTCTAGTACACCTCAGTCATGTCTCCTCACTCCTCACCTGCCTCTAGTACACCTCAGTCATGTCTGCTCACTCCTCACCTGCCTCGAGTACACCTCAGTCATGTCTCCTCACTCCTCACCTGCCTCGAGTACACCTCAGTCATGTCTCCTCACTCCTCACCTGCCTCGAGTACACCTCAGTCATGTCTCCTCACTCCTCACCTGCCTCGAGTACACCTCAGTCATGTCTCCTCACTCCTCACCAGCCTCTAGTACACCTCAGTCATGTCTCCTCACTCCTCACCTGCCTCTAGTACACCTCAGTCATGTCTCCTCACTCCTCACCTGCCTCGAGTACACCTCAGTCATGTCTCCTCACTCCTCACCAGCCTCTAGTACACCTCAGTCATGTCTCCTCACTCCTCACCTGCCTCTAGTACACCTCAGTCATGTCTCCTCACTCCTCACCTGCCTCTAGTACACCTCAGTCATGTCTCCTCACTCCTCACCTGCCTCTAGTACATCTCAGTCATGTCTGCTCACTCCTCACCTGCCTCTAGTACACCTCAGTCATGTCTCCTCACTCCTCACCTGCCTCTAGTACACCTCAGTCATGTCTCCTCACTCCTCACCTGCCTCTAGTACACCTCAGTCATGTCTCCTCACTCCTCACCTGCCTCTAGTACACCTCAGTCATGTCTCCTCACTCCTCACCAGCCTCTAGTACACCTCGGTCATGTCTCCTCACTCCTCACCAGCCTCTAGTACACCTCAGTCATGTCTGCTCACTCCTCACCAGCCTCTAGTACACCTCAGTCATGTCTCCTCACTCCTCACCTGCCTCGAGTACACCTCAGTCATGTCTCCTCACTCCTCACAATCGTCAAGAATACAAACTAGACTCTCGGTTCACATAAAAGAGTCTACTGGCAGGAATTATCTTTCATCCCTTACTAAACTAGTGGGAGTGTGTCAGTTCTTCAGTACTAAACAAGTGGGAGTATGTCAGTTCTATAGTACTAAACTAGTGGGAGTTTGTCAGTTCTAGAGTACTAAACTAGTGGGAGTTTGTCAGTTCTAGAGTACTAAACTAGTGGGAGTATGTCAGTTCTATAGTACTAAACTAGTGGGAGTATGTCAGTTCTAGAGTACTAAACTAGTGGGAGTTATGTCAGTTCTAGAGTACTAAACTAGTGGGAGTATGTCAGTTCTATAGTACTGAACTAGTGGGAGTTTGTCAGTTCTAGAGTACTAAACTAGTGGGAGTTTGTCAGTTCTAGAGTACTAAACTAGTGGGAGTTTGTCAGTTCTAGAGTACTAAACTAGTGGGAGTTTGTCAGTTCTAGAGTACTAAACTAGTGGGAGTATGTCAGTTCTATAGTACTAAACTAGTGGGAGTTTGTCAGTTCTAGAGTACTAAACTAGTGGGAGTTTGTCAGTTCTAGAGTACTAAACTAGTGGGAGTTTGTCAGTTCTAGAGTACTAAACTAGTGGGAGTTTGTCAGTTCTAGAGTACTAAACTAGTGGGAGTTTGTCAGTTCTAGAGTACTAAACTAGTGGGAGTATGTCAGTTCTATAGTACTAAACTAGTGGGAGTATGTCAGTTCTATAGTACTAAACTAGTGGGAGTATGTCAGTTTTATAGTACTAAACTAGTGGGGATATATCAGTTCTAGAGTACTAACTAGTGGGAGTTTGTCAGTTCTAGAGTACTAAACTAGTGGGAATATGTCAGTTCTAGAGTACTAAACTAGTGGGAGTATGTCAGTTCTAGAGTACTAAACTAGTAGGAGTATGTCAGTACTATAGTACTATACTAGTGGGAGTATGATAGTTCTAGAGTACTAAACTAGTGGGAATATGTCAGTTCTAGAGTACTAAACTAGTGGGAATATGTCAGTTCTAGAGTACTAAACTAGTGGGAATATGTCAGTTCTAGAGTACTAAACTAGTGGGAATATGTCAGTTCTAGAGTACTAAACTAGTGGGGATATGTCAGTTCTAGAGTACTAAACTAGTAGGAGTATGTCAGTACTATAGTACTATACTAGTGGGAGTATGATAGTTCTAGAGTACTAAACTAGTGGGAATATGTCAGTTCTAGAGTACTAAACTAGTGGGAATATGTCAGTTCTAGAGTACTAAACTAGTGGGGATATGTCAGTTCTAGAGTACTAAACTAGTGAGAATATGTCAGTTCTAGAGTACTAAACTAGTGAGAATATGTCAGTTCTAGAGTACTAAACTAGTGAGAATATGTCAGTTCTAGAGTACTAAACTAGTGAGAATATGTCAGTTCTAGAGTACTAAACTAGTGAGAATATGTCAGTTCTAGAGTACTAAACTAGTGAGAATATGTCAGTTCTAGAGTACTAAACTAGTGAGAATATGTCAGTTCTAGAGTACTAAACTAGTGAGAATATGTCAGTTCTAGAGTACTAAACTAGTGGGAATATGTCAGTTCTAGAGTACTAAACTAGTGGGAATATGTCAGTTCTAGAGTACTAAACTAGTGGGAATATGTCAGTTCTAGAGTACTAAACTAGTGGGAATATGTCAGTTCTAGAGTACTAAACTAGTGAGAATATGTCAGTTCTAGAGTACTAAACTAGTGGGAATATGTCAGTTCTAGAGTACTAAACTAGTGAGAATATGTCAGTTCTAGAGTACTAAACTAGTGGGAATATGTCAGTTCTAGAGTACTAAACTAGTGAGAATATGTCAGTTCTAGAGTACGCCACTAAAATTTAATTGCATAATGTAAATGGAGCCTAACAAGAGTAAGATACAGCTGACGGATATTATTGTTTTATTGCTCTTCTAAAAATTAATCCCACTGCCTTTTAGCATTTAGTACCTGAATGAACATTTATGCATTGAATTTCTAACATATTCCCTGTGTACTATGCCCCCCCCCCCCTCATTTTCCTTGCGTCCTGACAGCAATTACAACATCTTCCAACTGATATCTGGTAACAAAATTTCTTAGACTCGGAACAGAAGGGAATTATCAAGAGAAATCGCCAAGTTATTACGACTATATATCACTGGGAAGGGGTCAGGATAAGGATTTGGGATGGGACGGGGGACAGGAATGGTGCCCAACCACTTGGATGTTCGGGGAATGATCGCCGACTTGCATGAAGCGAAACAGTCGCTTTAGCGTCCAGCCTTAGACTCGGAAGTAAACATTTTCAACCTTAAACTGAATCTGCCAAATTTACGCCAATTTCAAAGGTCTATATAATCGTTTTAAGGTGATTTTGAGAAGTATGAATTTATTTTCCGTCCAATTTTTTATTTGCAAATTATCAAATAATACTGTTTGATTCCAACTCTGAATAATGTTGTGAAGCCTTTATTAACCTGTTTTCCAACATGTAGATGAGTGGTGTTTGCGATTATCGTTGTAAGTAATTTTCGTCCAATAAATGTTATGTTATTTGGCTGATAGTTCGTTGAAATTCATCTATTTTCATCCTTAAAAATTGTCTCAACTTTTGCAACGCTCCACAAGGCCTGCACTCTGCTCGCCTGTAAGCATTTATTAAATATGAAAGCCAAAGACTCACAAAGCTCTTCCTTACATTTGTTATGACCTGGGAAAGACTTTCTCTGGTGCTGGAAATTTGTTTCTGCCTTGATATTGACCAGACCACACACTAGAAGGTAAAGGGACGACGACGTTTCGGTCCGTCCTGGACCATTCTCAAGTCGATTCAAGTCAAGTCGTCCCTTCACCTTCTAGTGTGTGGTCTGGTCAACTTACTTTAGCCACGTTATTGTGACTCATCACCTGCCTTGATATTACTACTAAACACTTCCCTCATGGTAATGACAACAGTTCACCTCTCCTTCTTTACCATCGACACAGATTTGTTCAGGTATAGGTAAAATATCAAGCCCTTCTCTAGAAAATATAAATAAAGTACATATATCAATTGCTACATCTTTCACTGTTGTTATCAGTTACATGACCAAGCTCACTTTTGAGGGGACCAGACTTCTCTCTAGTGCTTGTTGGGAATATCAACACAAATACTTTTAGCGAGTGTTTGGCTTGCCCTGCTATATGCACTTCGTCATTTATTATGCTCCATTATATATTCTTAATCGTTTTTGACTTATGATAAATTGTTGTTTTAGATATCCAGTTTTTTATATGATTATATAGAGCTTTCTTATTGCCAATGAGGTTCTTTAGTCCCATGATAAACCATTCGACCAAGTGTATAAGTCTGTTTATCTGTGTTCTAGGCTGGAGGCCACACACCTAAGGCAAGCCTCATGAAGCTTTGCAAGATTAATGGTAATTTATGCGGCAAATATTGACAAGTCTTCCAACCATTTGAGGAGTTTATGTAGATCTCTTTGTAAGGCCTCAATACAATTTTCTCTTCCTACTTCATCTTAGATCTTAGTGTCGTCTGCAAATATGATAATGTGATATAATATTGTCAATTATGTCATTGACGTATAACCAAGTGTTGACCTGCAGGATGGAACCTTGCGGTGCCCCAATCATCACATTTCTGCAGTCAAATTCCCTCTCATTCAGGACGACCCTTTGCTTTCTTTGTTTCAATCATTATGGTATGCATTCTAGTTCTTTATCATTTATTCCATGTCACTATAATTGCTTTGCCAGTTTTTCATGTGGTACCTTATCAAAAGTTTAAGAGAAGGCCGTGAACATTAAGTCCATTGGAAGTCCGTTGTAGAGCTGGTTACCGTCTCCATAAAGCTGAGCAGCTTAGTAAGGCGGGATTTATTAAAAAAAAAAAAAGGTTGTATGGATTTTACTAGATTGTTCTATGCAAGATGGTCACAACTCGTCTCCTTGGAGTCCCTGCATGAGCTTGTAAATATGAGAGGAATAGGCTGATCTGTCGGTAGTTTGCTTCCTACCTTTCTTAAAGACAGGAATTATGTTTGTTCCTCTGTAGTGGAACTTTCCTTGATCCAGAGATTTTCCGAAAATAGTTTCACCGAGGAAAGACAGTTCATCTAACGCGTTCTTTATGTCTTTGGATTAAATTCCATCAACACAGCACGCTGGGCTTGTGATCCTGTGTTCGATCCCAGGCGCCGGCGAGAAACAATGGGCAGAGTTTCTTTCACCCTATGCCCCTGTTACCTAGCAGTACAATAGGTACCTGGGTGTTAGTCAGCTGTCACGGGCTGCTTCCTGGGGGTGGAGGCCTGGTCGAGGACCGGGCCGCGGGGACACTAAAAAGCCCCGAAATCATCTCAAGATAATCTCAAGATAAAACACCTGGCTCTTCCGAGTCCTGTAGTTTGTCGACGATCTTCCTGATTGTTTTGCACGTTATGGGAATATTCCTTGATTCATTATCTTTTTCTGCTTAAAACATCTGTTTGGTTTTTTAAATTGTCTAATCTTTCTAGTGTGAACACTGACGTAAAGTATTCATAGCGTTGGCTGCCTTTTTATCAATAATTGAAATTTGGTTGGACTTATCTTCGAAGGGTCCTATCGAGTCTTTTGTCTTTATTCTACTTCTCACGTGGACATAAAAGTACTTTGGATCTTTCATTATATTTTGAGCAAGTTTTCTTTCATAGTTCCTTTTACCTGTTCTTGTGCCCTGAGCAGAGAAATAAAAGCCCTTCTAGTATGTGTGAACCCGTGTGCCTCCTGGTGGACTCTTAATTCTTCCAGAGGTTTTGCTTTGCTGTTATAGCTACTGGTGACAACCCGTCATCCACCTCCTCCTCCTTTTAGTTTTTGGTACTCACTCAGATCCAAGCTCAGTGATGATTTTTTTTAATTTCCCCACGAAGCTTTCACATCTCTGACTACCAAGAGATATTTTGCAGTTTCTGTATCATTCTGTGATACAGGAACTGTATCATACAGGAACTCCTCGAAAGTAGTCTAGAACGTCATCGTTCCAGACCTTTATATGGGTTTCTATAATTGTGTTCTATCTTAGAATATTACGGGGCGAGCTTCTCCTCTTGCTGAGTTTGATCGACCACGACCTCCTCTGGTGTTAGCACAAGGTCCAGAATGTTACTGCCTCGTGTGGGCTCTACCACGTGCTGAATACAAAATATGAGTCCTGGACCCGGCCGAGAAATTGTTCCTCCTCGGCTTGTGATTTTGGATTCACCCAAAATCCATTGTGTAGTGATTAAAATCTACCATTATAAGAGCTTAGACTTCACTGTATTTTTCACAATATGTAAATCTGTAAATTCCTCTGCTGATGCAGTGTTTGCCCTGTAGCCTACTTCCACACTCTGTTTATTAACTTTTCCGGTAACGGTGAGCCAGCTGGCACCGTTTCAGCTGCCTCTTTCTACCAGCTGTAACGGTGAGTCAGCTGTACCTTCGTGCAAGCTGTAACGGTGAGCCAGCTGTAACGATGAGCCAGATGTAGATGAAAGCCAGTTGTAACGTTGAGCCAGCTGTAACTGAGCCATCTGTAACGGTGAGCCAGCTGTAACAGTGAGCCATCTGTAACGGTGAGCCAGCTGTAACAGTGAGCCAGCTCTAACAGAGCAAGCTGTAACGGTGAGCTAGTTATAACAGTGCGGTAACAGTGAGTCAGCTGTAGCTAAGAACCAGCTGTAACGTCGAGCCAGCTGTAACGTTGAGCCAGCTGTAACTGAGCGAGCTGCAAGCGTTGAGCCAGATGTAGAAGTAAACCAGCTGTAACGTTGAGCCAGCTTTAACTGAGCCATCTGTAACGTCGAGCCAGCTGTAACGTTGAGCCAGCTGTAACGGTGATCCAGCTGTAACGTTGAGCCAGCTGTAACGGTGAGCCAGCTGTAACGGTGAGCCAGCTGTAACGTTGAGCCAGCTGTAACGGTGAGCCAGCTGTAACGGTGAGCCAGCTGTAACGTTGAGCGAGCTCTAACTGAGCCAGCTGTAACAGTGAGCCAGCTCTAACTGAGCCAGCTGTAACAGTGAGCCAGCTGTAACGGTGAGCCAGTCAGATACCAGTCAAGTGGTAACCCGGCATCTGGTCCCCGCGGTGTTCCACACTCTGGATGCCATCGACAGTAGAGTACAAATTTCGGCGTTTTAAAGGTATTTTATCAATTATAATCATTGTGATAATTAGCATATACCTCCTTAGTTTGCTACCCAACCACTTGGGCTGGACGGTAGAGTGACGTTCTCGCTTCATGCAGGTCGGCGTTCAATTCCCGACCGGGGATTGAACGCCAAGTAGTTGGGCACCATTCCTTTCCCCCGTCCCATCCCAAATCCTTATTCTGTCCCCTTCCAAGTGCTATATAGTCGTGATGGCTTGGCGCTTTCCCCAGGCAATTCCCTTCACTTCCATAGTTTGGTTCGTCTAGTTTCAAATGCTTATTGTTAGCACAGTGGTCTACGTCTTTGGTTAATAACCTCGGGGTTTATTCTTTTCGACAGAAACGGTTGGACATTTTTTCCCTGCGCACGATGTTTACCTAGCGGTAAATAGGTAATTAAGTAGCAGTAAATAGATACTCACCTAGCAGTAATTAGATACTCACCTAGCAGTAAATAGATACTCACCTAGCAGTAAATAGGTACTCACCTAGCAGTAAATAGGTACTCACCTAGCAATAAATAGGTACTCACCTAGCAGTAAATAGATACTCACCTAGCAGTAATTAGATACTCACCTAGCAGTAAATAGATACTCACCTAGCAGTAAATAGGTACTCACCTAGCAATAAATAGGTACTCACCTAGCAGTAAATAGATACTCACCTAGCAGTAAATAGGTACTCACCTAGCAGTAAATAGGTACTCACCTAGCAATAAATAGGTACTCGAGAGTTTCTAAAGTGTAGTAGAGCCACCAGGGTTAGCTATAGTTGACTACGGGGGACCTGGAATAAGCCCAAGTACGGGCTCTCTGCCTGACGACGATATCAATAAGAGACGTATACCACATTGTTAGAGTTTGCTGACGAGGCAGCCAGAGTTGTTCTGAAGCACATGTAAACTCCGGCCCACACTTGTTCACAGTAAACTAACGCGTTTAGCATTAACTCAGGTTATAAACATGGGCACGTCCAGGAACCATTGTGGGCCGTAGTTTTGATGACTAATGCGGGATCACCATAGCCCGTGCTGCTTGAAACTTTTGTTCCGAGTAGCTGAATCTAAAACAACAACAACATTACTTAGCTTGAGGGACAGCAGGTACTGACCAGTCATCACCCACGTTGTCAGACCTCAGACCGACCATAGCCAGAAATATTGGCTAACTGTCCTTACATAGATAGAGATAATAATGAGGTTACCGGTCTTCATGTAGGTGAGGAGCCTCCTGGTGGTCTCCGGGGTGGTCTGGTTGGAGGCCTTCAGGTACTGCATGATGAAGATGTTGGGCACGAAGTTGATCATGTTCTGCTCCCCACACCCGTACGGCATCCGGATCAGGCTCCCCAAATTCTTCAAGGAATTATGGAAATATTCTGGGTTATAATGTGTTAAGAAGCCGTTGCACATGCACCAAGCATCCACCGTTGTATGCATGCAACACGGTGTATGTAAAGTGCATGCAACACGGTGTATGTAAAGTGCATGCAACACTTTATTATTAGTGTCATCAGCAAGTCTCTTTCACTTCACAAGAAATTACAGTGTATTAATTTCTTGTGATGTCAAATCAGAAGGAAAATTATATTTAAAATGACTACTATATGAACTATATAAGATGATATTTAAACGGAGATTGAATTATTGTTCTAAATATTTGAAAAATGATTGTTTCACTAATTTACTTAACTTCAAAAAAAGGACACCACAAAATTTTCTAAAAATAGAGAATGGAGCATTAATTGTTTTATAGTATCCAACATGAAAGTCGATAAGACATATATTTTTTATTTTAATCAATTAGTGTTTATAAAGAGATCATGAAGCCCAAACAGGTGATATGAGAGCCCAGAATATCTTACCTGACAATGGTATTGAGCTGCACTAATGTTTACTCTGATGCATGTTAGTATGTAACCAACATATGGGGGGATATTGCTCACCTTCTTACACTGATCTCTCAACAAGATAGTCCCTATAGTTTAAGGTTTACACATAACTATCACAGAGAACATGAGTGAGTGAGTACCTCGAGTGTGAGAGCGATGAGGTCACCGACGGCCGTGACCCAGCCTCGCTCTGACCCCTCCACCATGACCTGTGGGGTCTCCAGCTCCCACGCCTCCAGCGAGTCCTCGCCAGTCTCAAAGTCTGCAACAACAACAAATATACTTCACCAAATGTTTAGACAATATACAATGAGTATTTCCTAGAATAACTCTTGTGTAAGCCTTTTCTAAAACAAAAATAATGGCTAGCACTGGAACAAAGTTTTGGTAGTCAGTGTGGAGACTGCATATATAACTCTAGATGGGGTACCCAGCGGTGTCCGGGTCTCTCTCCCGCCTCACTCCAACTCCCTAATTCTCTCTCATTCCCATCCTACCTCCCTCCATCCAGTAACAGCCGAGAAATCTGCTGGTGAGCAAACTATGAAAATAAAAATATTGGTTTGATTGTCCCTAGAGTCGGTGTTTGTAGCAATAGGAGACAATCCAACTTAAGGAGGGGCATGAGGCGTCGAATGGAACCACCCTTTGACGCTTACCATACAATAACCATTACCACCCTTTCCCTCTCACCATACAATCACCATTTCACCACAGAAAGTTAAATGAGGCTAATTACAACCATCTGGCCTCCAATCTAAGCCAGTTTAGCAAGCAGGCATTCTCTTACAGATATTCTAAAGTGGGGGGGGGGGGGATACCCGGCTGTGCTCGGGTCTCCCTCGCCCCTATCTCCGAATCTTCCCCTTCTCATCTTGCTTTCCCCTATCCCGTCTTTTCTTCCCATCTCCTCCCATGTCAAACTTTCTCCCCGTTGATCCCCCCTTCTCTCCTGTACACCTTTTCCAATTTTCCTCTCTCTCCAGTACCCTATTTAAGCATCCTTCTTCTACCCATTGTTCAAGCATTCTTCTTCTACCACCTTTTCCTTGCCTGTGAGCTGCCGACGCCTGACCTTACCACTGTACCGCGGTGGAGTAAGCGACTGGCAGCGCCTTGGTCACCAGTCACTAAATAGCTCCAGGTGATTGTCTCTGATATATATCACATTAGTGTGATTTATCTGTTTATTATTATTAATTATCGTTATCAGTATAATGACAAGGTCAATATCACCAAACATCTCACCGAGTCTAGTGTAAGAGAGAGATGGGACTGATGGCATATGATCATGCAAAATGATCTGGTCGTTAGCCGCGTGAAGCACCAATGTAGAGTTGGGCCTAGAGCTTAAGTAACGAGCCGAGTGTTGACAGTCACACTGATCCCTGAGGGTGACAGTCACACTGATCACTGAGGGTGACAGTCACACTGATCACTGAGGGTGACAGTCACACTGATCACTGAGGGTGACAGTCACACTGATCACTGAGGGTGACAGTCACACTGATCACTGAGGGTGACAGTCACACTGATCACTGAGGGTGACAGTCACACTGATCACTGAGGGTGACAGTCACACTGATCACTGAGGGTGACAGTCACACTGATCACTGAGGGTGACAGTCACACTGATCACTGAGGGTGACAGTCACACTGATCACTGAGGGTGACAGTCACACTGATCACTGAGGGTGACAGTCACACTGATCACTGAGGGTGACAGTCACACTGATCACTGAGGGTGACAGTCCCACTGATCACTGAGGGTGACAGTCACACTGATCACTGAGGGTGACAGTCACACTGATCACTGAGGGTGACAGTCACACTGATCACTGAGGGTGACAGTCACACTGATCACTGAGGGTGACAGTCACACTGATCACTGAGGGTGACAGTCACACTGATCACTGAGGGTGACAGTCACACTGATCACTGAGGGTGGTACACGGCTACACAACAATCATGGTAAATCCTTACCTTTAGAGCAGATGTACTTGCTCCAGGTCTTCTCTCTCAGGAACCCCTCGGCCTCCACTGTGATGGGTTTTATCAGTGAGTCTCTGAAAACGATTATAGGAAAGTACTTAAACCATCTCGTTCTATTTATACAAGCATACTGTTTAGCTAGTTTATGAAGAACTATTACAAAGTTATTATTTATTTATTTATTTATTTATTTATTTATTTTTATATATACAAGAAGGTACATTGGGTTTGTGAGAATACATTGGATAGTACAGTATTTACATTCTTGTAAAGCCACTAGTACGCGCAGCGTTTCGGGCAGGTCCTTAATCTAGCAGATAATTTTAAGTAGGTAATTTCAATCAGAATTGATAAATGATAAAGATACATTACAAGAGAAAAATGAGATGAGAGAGATAAGTAGGTATATTAAAGCACATTGTTATATTAAAGCTCTGATTGATTACATTGACATCTTGATTAGTAATTTAAACAAGGTTAATAGACACCATACAGCAGATTGACAGCACATATAAGACAGCAATGATCACAATGGTAAAGATGTTCAGATTGGGAGACTGGGTAGCAAAAGATACAGATAAACAAGATTTATAAACACCATACAACAGATTGGCAGCACATATAAGAAAACAGCAATGATCACAATGGTAAAGATGTTCAAATTTGGAACATAAAGGTTGGGAGATTGGGTAGCAATTTGATACAGTGCAATTTTAAGGCAAAAAGTGAAAAACTATGAAGATGAAATTAGGTACTTTTTAGTATTGATTTTGAATGATGTAAAAGTTGGACAACTTTTCAATTCAGTAGGGAGTGAGTTCCATAAACTGGGCCCCTTTATTTGCATAGAGTGTTTACACAGATTAAGTTTAACTCTGGGGATATCAAAGAGATATTTATTTCTGGTGTGGTGATAATGGGTCCTATTACATCTGTCCAAGAAGAGTTTCAGACAAGGATTTGCATTTAAGAACAGGGTTTTGTAAATGTAGTTGACACAAGAGAATTTGTGGAGTGAGATTATGTTTAGCATGTTGAGGGAGTTAAACAAGGGGGCTGTGTGTTGTCTGAAAGCAGAATTTGATATTATTCTGATAGCAGATTTTTGCTGGGTGATGATGGACTTGAGGTGGTTTGCAGTGGTTGAACCCCATGCACAGATACTATAGTTGAGATAGGGATAGATTAGTGCATAATATAGAGAGATGAGAGCAGAGTTAGGAACATAATATCTGATTTTGGAGAGTATACCAACTGTTTTAGAGACTTTCTTAGTTATGTGTTGTATGTGGGTACTGAAGTTGAGTCTCTTGTCTAGGAATATGCCAAGAAACTTTCCGTCATTTTTATTGCTAATGTTTACATTGTCAATCTGAAGCTGAATTGCATTTGTAGATTTGCTTCCGAATAGGATGTAGTAGGTCTTTTCTATGTTAAGTGTTAGTTTGTTGGTTGGCACTTTATTATGATTGTGTTGGATGAATTAACCCTTGCACTGCTCACCTATTTTCGGCAAAAACGTCTTGGTGCAATTGTCAAGGACATATTTTTGTTATTTTTACAAATGTTCAGGTAAATTTAATGTCAAAATGTTTCCAAAGTCAACTATTTCCATTTCAAAACACAAATAGTAATGAAAACATTAAAAAACATTAAAATATAGCCAAATTAAAAAACAAAAAGCACAACTCTCTGAGCGCCTAAAGGCGCTTTGCGCAGTGCAGTGGTTAAGCAATTAAGTGTATCTCTTAGAGCGTGCAAATCTCTAGGTTCTGGTTTACACTTATTCACAATTCTTATTTTTTTCGATTTTATTTTTTACAAGTTTCTTTTTTACAAAAAGAGTTAAAAATATAGAAAAAAAGTGCTAAATGTACTGAAATGTCTCTTTTTCTGGTGGAGCTCAAGTGGCTCCCTGAAGCTATCTCCTCAAGGTGGTTCCCAACTACGGGGTGTTACGAACCCGGATCCAGCGTCCGAGCACGGAGCAGTGACCACCGCGCCATCTGTGGGTCAGCTCCCGAAACCCCCACCAAATGGACGACGACACCTGGAGAGGGCGACGTGTACTAGCTACGAGGGTCAGTTTCCAGTCCCGTTCAGCACTCTATACCGCCGCTGCTGACCTCTGGTGAGGTGGTGCTCAGACACCAGCGCCATCTATGGAGTGGATAGATGGGCGTTTGTGTCTGAGCCCGTAAGTGAGGTGCCTTAGTGTGTCCCAGTTATTGATGACGTGTCTGCTTACAGAGTCGACCTGGGACTGCTGTGATGAGAGTTGAGTCAGTCTACCCGAGGCAGCCGTCTCCGAACCTTGAGCTTTGCTGCAGCAGTTGCGAAGTCGTCCCCCCCCGGAAGAACACTGTGGCGTGTTAGCCTGCCAGTGGAGTGGCAGTGAAAGATTTACCTGGGACCGACTGTTGGAGACGATCGTCCACTGGGGTATTGAGGACGGGAGAGTGATTTGTGGTGTCACACGAGGCTCCTGTCCAGGGCGTTCCCCTTATATCGTTCGTGGAGTGGCCTGACCAGCGTTGCGGGTCCGGAACCTGCCAGCAGAGCCCCTGCTGGATTTGTGGTTGACGGCCTCCACGGCGGTGCCCCCAGTGGACCTGTGTTTTGGCTGACCTGTGGCCAGGGTAGGCTCGACGTCTCAGAAGAATTCGTTGTGAGGCCACGAAGAAGCACCGAGGAATCAGCACCAAGATCGAGGATCCATAGTCTTCAGCAGAAGACTACACCCGCCAAACACACACCGAAACTACGACGTTGGTACAACGTTAGAACAAGTTTTAACACCACCTAACCAGTTATAACAACCAATATAGCAAGTTGTAACAACGTTCTAATACGTCATAAACACGTTAAGCCAAGATGTAACAACTTTATTACAAGTTGTAACAAGCGGAAAATAGAGACAGTTTCGGTTTGTTTCCAGGGCAGTGTCAATCCCCTTGTATAGTGTTAATACCCCTCCCCCTGTGTACTCCTTTGATATCTTATTTATTTATTTGGTGATGGTAATTATAATATTAAGTTCTTAACTTTCTTTCCCTACTCCCTTTAAGTTACTTGCGTCACAGATCACATCCCTTGATAGCCACTACTGGCTTGGGAACGGATATATATCTTCCTCTAACAACATCAGAGTAAGAACCCCGTTGCGTCCCGAGAGGGCCGTAACACGGGGTCACAGGAGTCCTCCAGGAGTCTGCTGGAGATCAAAGCCAGAACCTGGCCTCTTGAGTGAGGTGCAAGAAGCAGGTGACTTGTCAACATCCTCACTGAGGAATCCATCTAGAAAGTCAGTCAAGCTTGATAGACAACTGCAGAGTTCATGGGAAATGAAGCATCAAACCTGCCAAACTATTCATTCCAAACAATTTGTTCACTCAAAACTAGCTCACGCCCGTTAATACTTATGGCCGGCACCAATCGGCTCGAAGCCCCTGCCAAGAGCCTGTTGCAGGTCAGTTCGGAGTGATGTACAAGGAACTAACTAACCTGGCAGGGATGAAGTCTGGGAGCCACCAGAACGAGGCTTTTTATTATATTCAATGATAGTTTTGTGGGAGGAGCCGCTTCATGGCTTCTTGAAGCTAACTATAGAGCAGAAGGCAAACAAGGAACTAATCAGGGAGGATGAGGAGAAACGGCAGGTCTTAGGTCAAACAAGACCGACTGGGACCAGGAACTTTCACCAAATCCCCAGTGAGCACGATATCCAAGAGTGGTTCGAGTTCGACGATGCATCAGCATTATCAATGTAAATTAAACGTTGATGACGTTGATTCGGCGTTGAATTGGCGCTGTTCTTGGATACTGAGCCCACTGTGTTGGGCCCACAAGACCCGGTTAAACCATGTAAACCTCTAAGCCCCAAAATCCTCGACATTAAAAAAACAAAAAAATGCAGCCAAAGCTGCGTATTGATGAATATCAGAGTCCTGAGGGGAAACCACAAGCTGGTTAGTTTCCCTGACACAAGGAACGGGGTTCCCAGGGAGTGGGGTCAGCCAACATAGCACCCACGAGGCAGAACCGGTAGCACGCAGACCTGCCAGGTATCAGTCATCTCGGGACCCCTCCGGGAACCACCTGAATCATTCTTTACCAGAAAAGGAGAAGGCGCCAGGGACCTAAGAAGAGAACCTCAGCCTGCAGAGGAGAACATAAAGCTCCCCAAAACTGCAACCTCATCTACCCAACTAGAGTGCATGCGGATTATCCATTACCTATGCCAGAGTGCATGTGGATTATCCATTACCTATGCCAGAGTGCATGCGGATTATCCATTACCTATGCCAGAGTGCATGCGGATTATCCATTACCTATGCCAGAGTGCATGCGGATTATCCATTACCTATGCCAGAGTGCATGCAGATTATCCATTACCTATGCCAGAGTGCATGCGGATTATCCATTACCTATGGATAATCCCCCCATGCACTCTGGCAGAGGTAATGGAGTTCTTCCACTCTGCCGCATTGCTCAAATTGATTTTATTATATATATATCACAAAAGGATCATTTACTTGTGTATTATCATTATTATTATTATTATTATTATTATTATTATTATTATTATTATTATTATTATTATTATCCTCATCATGACTTGAATGCTGATAAGTAGTGAGGAAAGAAGGAATATTTTGCTGACCTTCTGTTGATGGATGAATCACCGGAGCCGCAGGGCTGCGAGTATTCATGGTCGACGAAGGCAGCAACGCTAATGTTGACTTCTCCGATCACCAGGGGTTTGATCCTCACTATGTGAACGACCTTGTCCTGTGCCGGGACACAAGAGCTACGCTTCCCGAGGACAATCTGCTCAGTCGCCTCCTCCAAGATCTGGTACTCCTCACTCTCCTGCACCCTCACAGACACCTAAACCAAGACAGTAGACACATAAGAATTAATGGCATCATTAATGTTTTGAGTGACTTGAAGCAGTTACCGCTCCAGGATGATCTGTGAATGGCATGACTTAAGTTAGAATGAGGAGGTTAGACATTATCGTAAGTCACTGTTAGAAGAAGGAGCAAAGCCTAACACAGTTTGTATCTCTGGAAGCCAGGAAGACTGTGTAGCTCAGTCTGTGTCGCTGGAAGCCAGGAAGACTGTGTAGCACAGTCTGTGTCGCTGGAAGCCTAGAAGACTGTACTCACCTAGTTGTGCTTGCGGGGGTTGAGCTCTGGCTCTTGGGTCCCGCCTCCCAACCGTCAATCAACTGTTTACTAACTACTTTTTTTTCCACACCACACACACACACACACACACACACACACACACACACACACACACACACACACACACGTCAGGTAGCAGCCCGTGACAGCTGACTAAATCCAAGGTACCTTTTATTGCTAGGTAACAGGGGCATTCAGGGTGAAAGAAACTTTGTCATTTGTTTCTGCCTCGTGCGGGAATCGAACCCGCACCACAGAATTACGAGTCCTGCGCGCTGTCCAAAAGGCTACAAGGCTGTGTGTGTGTGTGTGTGTGTGTGTGTGTGTGTGTGTGTGTACTCACCTAGTTGTGTTTGCAGGGGTTGAGCTCTGGCTCTTTGGTCCCGCCTCTCAACCGTCAATCAACAGGTGTACAGATTCATGAGCCTATCGGGCTCTGTCATATCTACACTTGAAACTGTGTATGGAGTCAGCCTCCACCACATCACTTCCTAATGCATTCCATTTGTCAACCACTCTGACACTAAAAAAGTTCTTTCTAATATCTCTGTGGCTCATTTGGGCACTCAGTTTCCACCTGTGTCCCCTTGTGCGTGTTCCCCTTGTGTTAAATAGACTGTCTTTATCGACCCTATCAATCCCCTTCAGAATCTTGAATGTGGTGATCATGTCCCCCCTAACTCTTCTGTCTTCCAGCGAAGTGAGGTTTAATTCCCGTAGTCTCTCCTCGTAGCTCATACCTCTCAGCTCGGGTACTAGTCTGGTGGCAAACCTTTGAACCTTTTCCAGTTTAGTCTTATCCTTGACTAGATATGGACTCCATGCTGGGGCTGCATACTCCAGGATTGGCCTGACATATGTGGTATACAAAGTTCTGAATGATTCTTTACACAAGTTTCTGAATGCCGTTCGTATGTTGGCCAGCCTGGCATATGCCGCTGATGTTATCCGCTTGATATGTGCTGCAGGAGACAGGTCTGGCGTGATATCAACCCCCATGTCTTTTTCCTTCTCTGACTCCTGAAGAATTTCCTCTCCCAAATGATACCTTGTATCTGGCCTCCTGCTCCCTACACCTATCTTCATTACATTACATTTGGTTGGGTTAAACTCTAACAACCATTTGTTCGACCATTCCTTCAGCTTGTCTAGGTCTTCTTGAAGCCTCAAACAGTCCTCTTCTGTTTTAATCCTTCTCATAATTTTAGCATCGTCCGCAAACATTGAGAGAAATGAATCGATATCCTCCGGGAGATCATTTACATATATCAGAAACAAGATAGGACCGAGTACAGAGCCCTGTGGGACTCCACTGGTGACTTCACGCCAATCGGAGGTCTCACCCCTCACCGTAACTCTCTGCTTCCTATTGCTTAGATACTCCCTTATCCACTGGAGCACCTTACCAGCTACACCTGCCTGTCTCTCCAGCTTATGTACCAGCCTCTTATGCGGTACTGTGTCAAAGGCTTTTCGACAATCCAAGAAAATGCAGTCCGCCCAGCCCTCTCTATCTTGCTTAATCTGTGTCACCTGATCGTAGAATTCTATCAAGCCTGTAAGGCAAGATTTACCCTCCCTGAATCCATGTTGGCGATTTGTCACGAAGTCCCTTCTCTCCAGATGTGTTACCAGGTTTTTTCTCACGATCTTCTCCATCACCTTGCATGGTATACAAGTCAAGGACACTGGCCTGTAGTTCAGTGCCTCTTGTCTGTCGCCCTTTTTGTATATTGGGACCACATTCGCCGTCTTCCATATTTCTGGTAGGTCTCCCGTCTCTAGTGACTTACTATACACTATGGAGAGTGGCAGGCAAAGTGCCTCTGCACACTCTTTCAGTACCCATGGTGAGATCCCATCTGGACCAACAGCCTTTCTAACATCCAGATCCAGCAGGTGTCTCTTGACCTCCTCTCTCGTAATTTCGAACTCCTCCAAGGCCGCCTGGTTTACCTCCCTTTCTCCTAGCACAGTGACCTCACCCTGTTCTATTGTGAAGACCTCCTGGAACCTCTTGTTGAGTTCCTCACACACCTCTCTGTCATTCTCTGTATACCTGTCCTCGCCTGTTCTAAGTTTCAATACCTGTTCTTTCACTGTTGTTTTCCTTCTGATGTGACTGTGGAGTAGCTTTGGTTCGGTCTTGGCTTTGTTTGCTATATCATTTTCAAAATTTTTCTCTGCTTCTCTTCTCACCCTGACGTACTCATTCCTGGTTCTCTGGTATCTCTCTCTGCTTTCTGGTGTTCTGTTATTCCGGATGTTCCTCCACGCCTTTTTGTTCAGTTTCTTCGCTTCCATACATGCCCTATTATACCATGAATTCTTCTGTTGCTTCTCGGATTTTTCCCTTTGGGCCGGGATGAACCTGTTTACTGCCTCCTGACACTTTTGGGTAACATAGTCCATCATACCCTGTACAGACTTGTCTCTGAGGTCTGTGTCCCAAGGTATTTCACTTAGGAAACTTCTCATCTGTTCATAATTCCCCTTTCGGTATGCCAGCCTTTTGATTCCTAGTTCTTTTTGGGGGGAGATAAGTCCTAGCTCTACCAGGTACTCAAAGTTCAATACACTGTGGTCACTCATTCCCAAGGGCGCTTCCATCTTAACTTCCCTTATATCCCATTCATTTAGGGTAAATATCAAATAGAGCATTGCTGGTTCATCTTCTCCTCTCATTCTTGTTGGTTCTTTGGTGTGCTGGCTTAGAAAGTTTCTTGTTGCCACGTCCAGCAGCTTAGCTCTCCATGTTTCTGGTCCTCCATGCGGGTCTCTGTTCTTCCAATCTATCTTCCCATGGTTGAAGTCTCCCATAATTAGTAGTCCAGATCCATTCCTGCTAGCAACAGAAGCTGCTCTTTCTATTATGTTAATGGTGGCCATGTTGTTTCTATCATATTCCTGTCTAGGTCTTCTGTCATTTGGTGGTGGATTATATATGACTGCGACTATAATTTTTTTCCCTCCATTTGTTACAGTACCTGCTATGTAGTCACTGAAACCTTCGCAGCCCTGAATATCCATCTCCTCAAAATCCCAGCCTTGTCTTACCAGCAGAGCTACACCACCCCCACCTCTTCCTTCCCTCTCTTTCCTCATAACATAATAGTCCTGTGGGAACACTGCATTTGGTATCGTTTTCGTGATCTTTGTTTCTGTGAGGGCTATTATGTCTGGGTTTTCCTCTAGTACCAGTTCTCCAAGCTCATTTGCTTTATTTGTAATTCCATCTATGTTTGTGTACATCGCTTTGAGGCTCACTTTCTTCTGTCCCTTCTCAAATCGCCTCCTTGGTGAGTGTTCTGCTGGTGGGGGAAGCTGTTCCATGGGTGTGAGGACCTGTGAGGTGGATAACAGGGTCTCAGAGGATACTGGGATGAGGGGCGGGGGATCCAGTGAAGGGGGAGGGACAGGGAGGGTATGGGGTGAAAGGGGAGGGAGGACGGGAAGGAAAGGGGGGGGAGGGAGGACTCGGGAGGAGGGGAGGGGTAGAAGGGTGGGGATTGGGTGTGGGGGGAGGGAGATTTTGCTGAACATTTGAGTGGGGGCAGGGAGGGTTTGGGGTAGGGGGGTTTTCTATGCAGTGGAGGGAGGCGGGGTTGTCCTCCCTTCTGGTGTTACTGGGTAGCTGGTTGTGGGTTCCCCCCTCGCCTCTGGGGGTGTTGGGTTGGAAGCTGTGACTTCCTGGTTTTCCCCTCTCGCCCTGCGCCTCTTCCTTGCTTCTGCCGCCACGGCTCTCTCCTCCCTTGTCATGTCTCTCTGGAGGAATACATTTTTTAATTTTCCCACGTTTTTCAGGGAGCTCTTCCTTGATAGGATCTTCTCCTTTGTTTTCTCGTTTGCAAACACTATCTTTATCATTCGGTCTCGGTCTTTGTTGTACCGGCCTAGCCTGAAAACCTTCTCAATGCTATGCTCAGCCCCTTCCATGTCTAGTGCCTTTAGTACTTCATTCACTGCTGCTTTGTCCTTGTCACTCCACTCTGTCCTATTAGATCCTTCCTGCTCCTTAATACCCACAGCAACCACTGATCTGTTCCTTTCCAGCAGTTGGCTAGTGGAGCGTGCCGCCTCCTGCGAGGTGGCTGCTTTCATGGCCACCTCCATCACTGCAGTCATTACTTCAGAGTTATTTTTTTTTAGTATTTCCGCAAATGTTGCTTTTATTGTGGCATTCTCATCCAGAAAACTATTACCACCTTCTCCCTGGGTGGTTTTTTGATTCTCAGCCTCGATACCATTTTCTTTGAGGGCTCTAATCTCCTCCTTTGCTGTTGTCAGCTCTCTTTTCAGGTTGCTTATTTCGTTCTTCATTTCCTGCATCATTTCTTGCATCTCACTCTTGATGTCCTCCAGAAACTGGGCGAACATTTCCTTCATCTCGTCACCTTGGCTCTTTCCTGTTCCCCTGGGACCTCTGGCTGCCATGCTTGACCCTGTTGGGATGGGGGAGGGAGAGAGAGAGAGAGAGAGGAAGAGAGAGAGAAAGAGAGAGAGAGAGAAAGGGAGTGATAAAGGGAGAGATAAATGGGTGGGTGGGGGGGATCCAGAGCCTTCCACTGAAGTGAGAAGAAAGTAGAAGGGGAGGGGGGGGGGAGGAGATGGAGAGAGAGGCGGGAGGGAGAGAGAGGAGAGGGAGAGAGTGGGTGAGGGAGAGAGCGGGTGAGGGAGAGAGCGGGTGAGGGAGAGAGCGGGTGAGGTGTGTGTGTGTGTGGGCAGAGAGGGAGGGGGAAGGAAAGAGAGGGAGGGAGAGGGGGAGGGAGGGAGAGAGGGAGGGAGAGAGAGAGAGAGGGAGGGAGAGAGAGAGAGAGAGAGAGAGAGAGAGAGAGAGAGAGAGAGAGAGAGAGAGAGAGAGAGAGAGAGAGAGAGAGAGAGAGAGAGAGAGAGAGAGAGAGAGAGAGAGAGAGAGAGCAGGAGAGAGAGAGAGAGAGCAGGAGAGAGAGAGAGAGAGCAGGAGAGAGAGAGAGAGAGCAGGAGAGAGAGAGAGAGAGCAGGAGAGAGAGAGAGAGAGCAGGAGAGAGAGAGAGAGAGCAGGAGAGAGAGAGCAGGAGAGAGATAGTGGGAGAGGGAGAGAGGGAGTGGGAGAGAGGGAGAGTGGGGAGGGGAAGAGTGTGTGTATGGGCGATGCGGGGGACTGGGGGTGGGGGGGGGGGGAAAGGCGACTAAGTCAGGTCAGGTCCGATGGTGGGGTCAAGATGGGGGGGGGGATAGTAAGGTCCTATCCCAGATGCCTTTTCCCCTGACTGGACAATTGTGTGTGTGTGTGTGTGTGTGCACGCGTGTGTGTGTCTGTTTTAGTGTGTGCACACTTGTGTGCGTGTATGTGTCAAGATATCCCTTATGCGTTACCTCTGCCTAAATGAGCCACTCTGAGATTTTTAAATATATATGATATCCTGAACGAGAATTTGATAATCTTTTACCTCAATCTGTACACCTGATTAATTGACCAGAGAGGGGTACATACCAGTCTGCCTCCCGCTCACACAACCAGATGAGCGATGTATGATGACGATGGTTATCCGTCGTTGTCTCCCACTAGGTGATTCACTAAGTGCTGGTAGATTGATGAGGTCGTTCTTCTCTTTCAACACAAAGCTCTGGAGTCAGTCACTGTATCGTTATGTGACAGTTCACTAATTCACTGTACCACTGATCACAGTCACCACTCAACAGCACAATCAGGTAGCTCCACGGCGGGTCGTCCCACCCGGTCAGGTCACACACTTACATGCACCGGTGATGCCCTAGCTCCACTTTTGGTTTCTTCGCCAAATCTTCGCACTATCACTAGCGATATGACTATGCTATGTTGCACCCTGCTAGCTACACACTGCGAGAGGCCAAATACTATGATCTAGCCTCTATACTCCTTCAATGTCCCGAGAAATTGACGAATTTCCGCGGACCTCACTAATCGCGTGTGTCTCCTACCTTCTCCGCGCGCTTTGTAACTCTGTATCTATGTATGCACTTTTCCTGAATAATTATTATTCAGGAAATATACACATTTGTAAGTTCCTTATCCACACCACACGGCCAATATCTGCATCGCCAATATCCACACCTACACATCCATAACCAGATTTACACGTCCTATAACCACATCTACATGTCTAATGTGTGTGTGTGTGTGTGTGTGTGTGTGTGTGTGTGTGTGCGTGTGTGTGTACTCACCTAGTTGTGTTTGCGGGGGTTGAGCTCTGGCTCTTTGGTCCCGCCTCTCAACCATCAATCAACGGGTGTACAGATTCCTGAGCCTATTGGGCTTTATCATATCTACACTTGAAACTGTGTATGGAGTCAGCCTCCACCACATCACTTCCTAATGCATTCCATTTGTCAACCACTCTGACACTAAAAAAGTTCTAAAAAAGTTAAAAAAGGCCAGGCATAGTTCACCATCTTTCGGTGTGTGTGTGAGTGTTGCTGGCAAGTCAGAGATAAAGAGGCGGACTTACAGGTATGGGTTGGTCGAGGTAGTTGAAGACAGACATCTTGACGGGGAGGATCTCTCCACGCTTGAGAGAGGGGGGAAGGGTGAGGTCGACGAAGAAGGGGGTGAAGGTGGTGATGGACTTCCTCTGGGAGAGTCCTACGCCCTTCTGTGGGTGGGCACACACGGCCTTGCCCACCCACTGTGTGATGGTGTCCGGTACAGTCACCTGCTGGGTGCTCATGCCTGACGACCTGCCAATAACCACATACAACACTAATTATTACATTTACACCTTTATGCCAAAACTGTAACCAAGTTCATAATTATTACAACACTGATGATATATATATTCTGATTTAAATTATCACTGAGAACTTCCCAATAGAAGTGATGATTAGTGAAGGAGTGTTCATCATCCTCATCATACTTACGCATCTCAGGAGGCCGTGATTTAAAGTGCAACAATTGATCGTCACTCACCGGTTATAGTATAACAATTGACCATCACGTGCAACTCCACACAGTCAATCTCCACCTACCGACAGGTTGACAGCCAGCCCCTCCACCCACCGACACGTCGACAGCCAGATCCTAAACCCACTGATACGTCGACAGCCAGCCACACTAGTAGCCGACCCGTCGACAGCCAGACCGTCCACCCACCTACACGTCGACAGCCAGCCCCTCAACCCAACGACATGTCGACAGCCAGATCCTCAACCAACTGACACGTCGACAGCCAGACCCTCCAACCACCGACACTTTGACAGCTAGCCCCTGTACCCACCAACACGTCGACAGCTAGCCCCTGTACCCACCAACACGTCGACAGCCAGCACCCTCCACCCACCGACACGTCGACAGTCAGCCCCTCCACCCACCGACATGCCGACAGCCAGATCCTCACCCAACTGACACGTCGACAGCCAGACCCTCCAACCACCGACACTTTGACAGCTAGCCTCTGTACCAACCGACACGTCGACAGCTAGCCCCTGTACCCATCGACACGCCGACAGCCATCCCCCTTCCCCCACCGACACGTCGACAGCCAGCCCCTCCACCCACCAACAAGCCGACAGCCAGCCCCTCCACCCACCAACACATCGACAGCCAGCACCCTCTACCCACCGACACGTCGACAGCCAGCACCCTCTACCCACCGACACGTCGACAGCCAGCCCCTCCACCCACCAACACATCGACAGCCAGCACCCTCTACCCACCGACACGTCGACAGCCAGCCCCTCCACCCACCGACATGTCGACAGCCAGTCCCTCCACCCACCAACACGCCGACAACCAGCCCCTCCACCCACCAACACATCGACAGCCAGCACCCTCTACCCACCGACACGTCGACAGCCAGCACCCTCTACCCACCGACACGTCGACAGCCAGCCCCTCCACCCACCGACACGTCGACAGCCAGCACCCTCCACCCACCAACACGTTGACAGCCAGCCCCTCCACCCACCAAAACGCCGACAGCCAGCCCCTCCACCCACCGACCTGTCAACCGCCAGCCCCTCCACCCACCGACCTGTCAACCGCCAGCCCCTCCACCCACCGACCTGTCAACCGCCAGCCCCTCCACCCACCGACCTGTCAACCGCCAGCCCCTCCACCCACCAACACGCCGACAACCAGCCCCTCCACCCACCAACACATCGACAGCCAGCACCCTCTACCCACCGACACGTCGACAGCCAGCACCCTCTACCCACCGACACGTCGACAGTCAGCCCCTCCACCCACCAACACGTCCAGCCAGCACCTCCACCCACCGACACGTCGACAGTCAGCCCCTCCACCCACCGACACGTCGACAGCCAACACCTCCACTCACCGACACGTCGACAGCCAACACCTCCACTCACCGACACGTCGACAGCCAGCACCCTCCACCCACCGACACGTCAACAGCCAACATCCTCCACCCACCGACACGTCGACAGCCAGCCTTTCCACCCACCGACACGTCGACAGCCAGCACGCTCTACCCACCGACATGTCGACAGCCAGCCCCTCCACCCACCGACACATCGACAGCCAGCACCCTCTACCCACCGACACGTCGACAGCCAGCCCCTCCACCCACCGACACGTCGACAGCCAGCACGCTCTACCCACCGACACGTCGACAGTTAGCCTCTCCACCCACCAACACGTCGACAGCTAGCCCATTCATCCACCAACACGTCGACAGCCAGCCCCTCCACCCACCGACACGTCGACAGCCAGCCTCTCCACCATCCGACACGTCGACAGCCAGCCCCTTCATCCACCAACACGTCGACAGCCAGCCCCTCCACCCACCGTCGACAGCCAGCACCCTAAACCACCGACACGTCGACAGCTAGCCCCTCCACCCACCGACACGTTGACAGCCAGCCCCTTCATCCACCGACATGTCGACAGCCAGCCCCTCCACCCACCGACACGTCGACAGCCAGCCCCTCCACCCTGCGACACGTCGACAGCCAGCCCCTCCACCCACCGACACGTCAACAGCCAGCCCCTCCACCCACCGTTACGTCGACAGCTAGCCCCTCCTCCCACCAACACGTCGACAGTCAGACCCTCCACTCACCGACACGTCGACAGCTAGCACTCTCCACCCACCGACACGTCGACAGCCAGCCTCTCCACCCACCGACACGTCGATAACCAGCCCTTAATCTACCCACCGACAGGTCGACAGTTAGCCCCTTCAAACATCGAAAGGTCGACAGTCAGCCCCTCCTGACCTAGAGAGCGTGCAGAGATCCTTTACTGCTAGAATCCACTCAGTAAAACATCTAAATTACTGGGACCGACTAAAGAGCCTAAATCTGTACTCCCTTGAGCGCAGGCGGGAGAGATACATAATAATTTACACGTGGAAAATAATTGAGGGGCTGGTCCCAAACCTGCACACAGAAATAACACCACATGAGACCAGAAGACATGGCAGGATGTGCAGAATACCCCCGTTGAAAAGCAGAGGTGCAACAGGTACTCTGAGAGAGAACTCTATCAACATCAGAGGCCCGAGACTGTTCAACACGCTTCCACTACACATAAGGGGCATAACTGGCAAACCCCTCACAGTGTTCAAGAGAGAACTGGATAAGCACCTCCAAAGGATACCTGATCAACCAGGCTGTGAGCAGCCGCGTCTAACAGCCTGGTTGATCAGTCCAGCAACCAGGAGGCCTGGTCGACGACCGGGCCGCGGGGACACTAAGCCCCGGAAGCACCTCAAGGTAGGTACCCACCGACACGTCGATATCCAGCCCCTCCACCCACCGACACGTCGACAGCTAGCCCCTCCTCCCACCGACACGTCGACAGCCAGCACCTCCACCCACTGACAAATAGTGCAGGAATGTGTGACACTAGAGCAAGATAAGTGTTAAGTTTTTCTAGTAAGTGGAATGAAATGTCAGAAGTTCCAAGGTGGTCTGAAGTTCTATCGTGCTCTGCATGAATGTAAATTATATGTATTATGGATTTGAACTATTGCTGGAAACCTTTCGAAATAAAGATCAAATGCAACACCCAATATAGTCTGTGAAGATCAGTGTTCACAGACAAACAAAACGAAACAACTTCACAGATACAACTATAAGTTGGAGACTTACGGGACAACGATGATGTCCCAGAGCCAAGTCTCTGGGAAATTGGTCCTAGGAACATCTGGCTGTTGTTCGCTGCCTTTCTTACTGGCGCTGTCTGTGGCGAAGGGCGGCGGGGGTGACTGGGGCCGGGCGGCGGCGGGCGCAACGCCATCAGCGAGGCCGCCACCAAAACCACCCACAGGTCTACCACCCTCTGCCAAGTGGTGCACACTCTCTAAATAGTGACGACGCTCTGTAAAGTCAAGAGTTTTTATGTTCATCAGAAGATTCAAGTTAAGCAATTGCCCGCTCAACCACTTGGGCTGGACGGTAGAGCGACGGTCTCGCGTCAGGCAGTTCTGTGTTCAATCCTCGACCGTCCAAGTAGTTGAGCACCATTCCTTCCACACCAACCAATCCCAAATCCGTATCCTGACCCCTTCCAAGTGCTATACAGTTGTAGTGACTTGGCGTTTTCCCCTTGATAGTTCCCTTCCCTTCCTTCTTCTCCCCCCTCCCTTCCCCCCACAAAAAGCACCGAGCTCAAAAGACTACTTACCTTCGCATGTGTCAGATATAAAATCAAATCTCAAGATATAATTTAGTATGGCACAACATGTGCATCCACACCAAGGTAATGTGCACAACACTAGCAGGGGTAACATCATGTGCACCTACACCACAGTAGTGTGCACAACACTTGTGGGGGTAACATCTTGTGCACCTACACCACGGTCGTGTGCACAACACTAGCGGGGGGGGGGGGGGGGGGGTAAAATCATGTGCACCAACACCACAGACTCAAGCCTCCAGCCTGAGTCAGTGTTACGAACAAAACTCCCGAGCCCGAGCACGAAGCCATAAAGTCCACGCCATCTGTGAGTCCGCTCCCGAAAACCCCACAACATGGACAACGCCATCTAGTGGTGACAGGATATGCCAGCAACAGGCGCTGGATTCCTGTCCTAGTCGGCTCGCGAAATAGCCGCTGCTGACCTCTGGCGAGGTGGCGCTTAGACAGTGAATGCCATCTATGGAGCGAAGAGGTGGACGTTTGTGTCTAAGCTAGTAAGTGATGTTTCCTAGTGGTCCCATGTAGTGTCCCAGTACTGATGATGTGTCTGGTTTCAGAGTCAACCTAGGACTGCTGTGTTGGACGATGGATCAATCTACCCAAGGCAGCCAAGGTCTCTACACCAGTCTGCTTTGAAGAAGCTGTGAGCCACCCCCGGACGAAATCTGCTGAGAGTGTAATTGCCTGCCTGAGGAGTGGCAGTGACGGGAATCGCCGTATCCGGGGCTGGCTGGTGGAAGAGACTACCCACTGGTGTGCCAAATGAGGAGAGTGACCAGCGAGTCACACGAGGCTCCTGCCTAGGGCTCGCAACCCTAGAATTAGTCGTGGAGTGGCCTAACAGCGATGCTGATTGGTACCTGCCAGCTACAGGCTGGACTCTGGTTGTAGACCATCCCGACGAGGCACCCAGTGGGATTGTGATTTGGCTGGCCCGTGGCCAGGGTAGATTCATCATGGATTCATCGTGGGCCACGGAAAAGGAAACCAAGAAAGGCTACCCAGAGTAAGCGTCGCCAAGTGTCCAGCGTCTTCAGAGAGGGAGACTATCATTGTTCATATAGTGTAGTAACACATCCGCCTAAGTTTTATATTTTATATGGTGGAAAATTATAAAACTGGAAATTATATATGGAGGAAAGTGCTAATTTTGTATATTTAAAGTACCTTCATTGTTGCTTTAACTTGCATTATGGGGCACACCCCTTGAAAGCCTCTACTAACTTGGGGCCGGATACCCAAACTTTAATACCATCAGAGAAGAACCCGGTTGCGTCCCAGTAGGGCCGTAACAGTCAGCATATCCAATTACTGATTAACTGAATTTGTCTTTGAGTTTGACTTGATATAATGTTATTATTACTACAACTATTATCATAATGTTCGGGCTTTTAACTTTTTAAAGCTGAAATAAAAATTTACTTTACATATTTACAATTGAAAAATATAAATGAATAATTATTGTGCATTTCAAATTTGTGATTTAATACTTCCGAATTTTATTACATTTTGAATATGATGTGATTTTATGGAAGTGGGAGAAGAAAGGTGCTCCTGGTCTTGTTTGGCAGTAAATATGCAGGTATAAATAACAGTACAAAATATTTATAGCAATACAGTCAGTTATAATCATGTAACACTTACAATTAGGAGTCTGAGAAAACAACCTGTTCTCGCACTTGCTTACAGTTATTATTGGCTTATTTAATAAGTGAATATGTGACATACTAATTGATTGTGAATATTTTAGTTTACCTTGAAAAGCTTCATAGAAAACACCGACCTCACCTAACCTTCTTAGTATGTTAAGATAAGCATCTTATTGCTTCTTATTTACAATTATTACTTAACCTATCAACGGTATAGGTTAAGTAATAATTGTAATTAAGAAGCAGTAAGATGCTTATCTTAACATACTAAGAAGGTTAGGTGAGGTCGGTGTTTTCTATGAATCTTTTCAAGGTAAACTAAAATATTCACAATCAATTAGTATGTCACATATGCACTTATTAATAAGCCAATATTGACTATAAGCAAGTGCGAGAACGGGTTGGAGAAAAACAGCTGAATGACAAAGTAAACATTGATAATTTTGACACTAGGAAGAGAGGCCGTTGATGAAGAGAAGGGAACATTACCTTCCTCACACGGTCTCGTCTCTAGTGTCAAGTCGCTGAAGACGAACAAACCAGAGTTCTGAAAAACAAGTTAAAGAATTAATACATGTTTTACAATGGCAGAAAGGCATCACAAATAACGGAGACTATAAGAACTATATTTATTATAAAACTTACCAAGAACATCAATACCAATAATAATTCAAACGATAATGTCAAGAAACTTCACTAACTGCTAGAAAATTAAACTGCATAATATATCTGGCGTTGTCTCCAGTTGAATTAATACGAATCAATGCTACTATTAGTACGTCCTTCACACGATGATAACTGAATATTAGGCAAGACTCGAAGTCAGCAAAGACCCAAGCAAGAGCTCCCAGGAGGTCAGCAAAGACCCAAGCAAGAGCTTCCAGGAGGTCAGCAAAGACCCAAGCAAGAGCTTCCAGGAGGTCAGCAAAGACCCAAGCAAGAGCTCCCAGGAGGTCAGCAAAGACCCAAGCAAGAGCTCCCAGGAGTTCAGCAAAGACCCAAGCAAGAGCTTCCAGGATGTCAGTGATGACCCAAGCAAGAGCTTCCAGGAGGTCAGCAAAGACCCAAGCAAGAGCTTCCAGGAGGTCAGCAAAGACCCAAGCAAGAGCTTCCAAGAGGTCAGCAAAGACCCAAGCAAGAGCTTCCAAGAGGTTAGCAAAGACCCAAGCAAGAGCTTCCAGGAGGTCAGCAAAGACCCAAGCAAAAGCTTCCAGGAGGTCAGCAAAGACCCAAGCAAGAGCTTCCAGGAGGTCAGCATAGACCCAAGCAAGAGCTTCCAGGAGGTCAGTAATGACCCAAGTAGAAGCTTCCAGGAGGTCAGTGATGAACCAAACAAGTGCTTCCAGGAGGTCAGTGATGACCCAAGCAAGAGCTTCCAGGAGGTCAGTGATGACCCAAGCAAGAGCTTCCAGGAGGTCAGTGATGACCCAAGCAAGAGCTTCCAGGAGGTCAGTGATGACCCAAGCAAGAGCTTCCAGGAGGTCAGTGATGACCCAAGCAAGAGCTTCCAGGAGGTCAGTGATGACCCAAGCAAGAGCTTCCAGGAGGTCAGTGATGACCCAAGCAAGAGCTTACAGGAAGTCAGTGATGACCCAAGCAAGAGCTTCCAGGAGGTCAGTGATGACCCAAGCAAGAGCTTCCAGGAGGTCAGTGATGACCCAAGCAAGAGCTTCTAGGAGGTCAGTGATGACCCAAGCAAGAGCTTCCAGGAGGTCAGTGATGATCCAAGTAGGAGCTTCCTGGAGGTCAGTGATGAACCAAACAAGTGCTTCCAGAAGGTCAGTGATGACCAAAGCAAGAGCTTCCAGGAGGTCAGTGATGACCCAAGCAAGAGCTTCCAGGAGGTCAGTGATGACCCAAGCAAGAGCTTCCAGGAGGTCAGTGATGACCCAAGCAAGAGCTTCCAGGAGGTCAGTGATGACCCAAGCAAGAGCTTCCAGGAGGTCAGTGATGACCCAAGCAAGAGCTTCCAGGAGGTCAGTGATGACCCAAGCAAGAGCTTCCAGGAAGTCAGTGATGACCCAAGCAAGAGCTTCCAGGAAGTCAGTGATGACCCAAGCAAGAGCTTCCAGGAGGTCAGTGATGACCCAAGCAAGAACTTCCAGGAGGTCAGTGATGACCGAAGCAAGAGCTTCTAGGAGGTCAGTGATGACCCAAGCAAGAGCTTCCAGGAGGTCAGTGATGATCCAAGTAGGAGCTTCCTGGAGGTCAGTGATGAACCAAACAAGTGCTTCCAGGAGGTCAGTGATGACCCAAGCAAGAGCTTCCAGGAGGTCAGTGATGACCCAAGCAAGAGCTTCCAGGAGGTCAGTGATGACCCAAGCAAGAGCTTCCAGGAGGTCAGTGATGACCCAAGCAAGAGCTTCCAGGAGGTCAGTGATGACCCAAGCAAGAGCTTCCAGGAGGTCAGTGATGACCCAAGCAAGAGCTTCCAGGAGGTCAGTGATGACCCAAGCAAGAGCTTCCAGGAGGTCAGTGATGACCCAAGCAAGAGCTTCCAGGAGGTCAGTGATGACCCAAGCAAGAGCTTCCAGGAGGTCAGTGATGACCCAAGCAAGAGCTTCCAGGAGGTCAGTGATGACCCAAGCAAGAGCTTCCAGGTCAGTGATGAACCAAGCAAGAGCTTCCAGGAGGTCAGTGATGACCCAAGCAAGAGCTTCCAGGAGGTCAGTGATGAACCAAGCAAGAGCTTCCAGGAAAAATGTACAATACCGTTCCAGCATTCGCCACCTGAAGATGTGAACATACACGAAACCACTCTCCAGGAAGACATTCAGCTGCAGCAAAGCAATTTCAGTCATCATCCCAGGAAACACAAAACGAAAAAATTATTTGTTCTACAGTTAAGAAGTTAAAGAGTAAGAGCTGACTCAACATCTTTAGAAAGTATCTGAAGAGAAGGAAGAACTCTGTTAAGAGCAGTGATATCTGAAGCAAGACGAGTTTCTAAAGAGGTGAAGGAACCAAGATGGTTTGAGTGGTGTCAAACTCTAAATGAACATAATAGTCTTGGAGAGACATGAGGCCAGATTAAAGCCATATCAGGGTGACCATTCCGACCACAGACATATATTCAACAAATACAAGAGGTTGAGAGACTTCCTCACCAATTTCCAGAGAGAGCAGCTTAACATCAGCTTACTACAACGGTCAGAACAAGTAAATCATGAGAGGTTGACAGCCATTCATGAGAACATAGCTATATTCAACGAATGAGGATGAATGAGAATATTCCCTTCAACGAATGAGGTTGTCCCTTCACCAAACAAGAAGGTTCTCTCGCTGGAGAATAAGCCATATTGGACGCTATATATGCATCTGGGGTAAACTACCGACCTCTTAGAAGAAAGGAGATATAATTCCGTTTCCTGAGCCAAAAGAACCTGGTAATTACAGACCCATTATCATCATGTTGCAGGACTGAAGGTCTTAAATAGGCTTCTGTGGAAAACTGGAGGTCTGCATTAGTACATATTTGACTTCACTAGAGCAGTAGGTACTGCCAACGGCATAGCAACATTACTAGGAACAGTTAACTCAGGTTCTGCTATAATAATCTCCGTATATTTAGTGAAAGGATTCGAACTTGCAAGTCCGCAATCAATTTTATAGATGTTAAAAAAAAAGTGTCGGAGGAAAACTGCCTTGATTCAAAATGACCTGAAAGGTATGCCAGAGTAAACCTGCAAGGCCAAGTGTCAGGTTACCAGTTGCATGAGAATGGGACTCCACAAGGAGGAGTTACAGACTCAGTGCTAGTCATTAACATCCTTATGAAAAACCTCGCTTCCCTGACATTTCCAGAAAGGGTTAAATTCCTAAGCTATGCTGATGTATCATTAGTCGTCACAGGTCCTTCTCTTTTGAATAAAGTCCAAATGACGCTAGATAAAGTAACATTTGAATGGTGTATTTTTGGGCAAAAAATATCTGCACATAAATCTAAAGCAATGAGACTGGGTGGCAATAATCAGGAGTCACCTACGCATTCAAGACATTAATCTTAAGGGGTTATACAATATCAATATCTCGGAGTATGGATTGGTTCTAAAAACATTCAACAAGCAAATTTAATGTCTGAAGGAGAAATCAAAATCACGACTGAATATAATGAAAATAATCACAGGGCCCCATCCAGGAGCGAGACACAGAGTGTTAATAATGTTTAACATACACACCGTTCATTCCATAGTTGATTATGCAGCGCTTGCCTTACTCACTCTTTCTCCTGGTCAATGGGCAATGGTTGAGGGTATTCAAAATGATGCAATGCGAGTCATAACAGGGACTCCCAGATGGACTAAAATACAAAACCTAAGACTAGAAACTAAACTAACATGGGTTGAAATAATGGTAAAAGGGCCTGCTGCCTGCATGCTGACCTACATATTGACTAGACTAATAATCAGTTCACTCAAAAATATAATCACTAGAGGAGTTACTTGGGATAGAAGAGCTTTGAAAAAAACACATAGACTCTCCATGCAATACATTCGAAATTATAAATAGAATCATAAAGAGATAGCTCGAAATACACGAAGACTTCGTTATGCAGCCTATTGGAAATCCCTGGCACCCGACTAAGATTATGACTCTTCAAGTAAATATAGAACTAGACTAATCCTCATCTGCTATGCATCATTGCACACACATGGATATAGAAGCAAACTTGGCATCTGGAGACATCATTTAGTTCACAGATGGATCAGTAGACCAGCAGGGACAAGAAACCGGAGCTGCAGTTAGGGCAAGAAAGTCTGTAGTTAGTTGGAGACTCTCAAACGGGTGTTCATCTTTACAAACAGAGATGCAAACTGAGATTCAAAAGGCTTTGGAACATGCTCTTGCTGAACACCGAGAACATGTAATCATACACACAGATTAGAGAACTGCCATTGAAATCTTGCAATAAGAACACATACATGACAACATCCATCTGATCACAAATGTCATATCATTAATGCAAACACCCATACGTCAAGGCCGTCGGGTACTTATCAACTGGGTGCTAACTCACGTGTGAATAGAATACTAGAGAATGACAATGCAGATGAAGCTGCAAATCTTGCAACTAAGAGGAGGAATGTAAACTTTTATATACCACAGAGTTGAGCACAGATTAAGAAAATAATTAGAGTTTGATTAATTCAGAAAATGTACAGTGACCCCAACACAGCAGTTGCAAGATCAGGATCTGCGTGCTGGTACAAAAAAAAATCTACCAACTACGAACTACTTAGTTTGATGAAAGGGAGCAGCAGAACAACAAATGTACACTTACGCCGCATCAGGCTTGGATACCCATGTGCATGGGAAACAGACTTACAGGTTCCAGAAGATGAGAGGAAATATCAACACTGGAGAAATGCCCGACAGACAACTGGAACATTACCTAACACAGTGAACAGTTACAACCCAAATAAATTTACAAATGAGATTTAGCACTACATAAGAAGTTGTTAAACATTTTGGACATAATGTTACGAAGCCAATATAAGAGTCATCACTGGTCATCCACCATTTGAAACAGAGAGCAACAAGCAAGAGTGAGAGGACCAGCCAGAGGCTTCACAGGCTCCCAAACGTCTGGCCCAATAGGCAACTTACACAAGAAAACCACCATGATTTTGTTACTGTAATTCATGAATTATCAGTAAACTTTTCATCACAATACAAGTTCAAAATAACATAAATTTACTTTATTACATTTTCGAACGCGTTCAACGCAAGACCTTTGAACATTTCTCAGTATAGACTATAGTATATAATACACTATATGGCTATACTCAGTATAGCCATAAAATAAGATACTTCTATACTGAAAAATGTTCAGTTTGATGGCTTCAAATTATCTTGTTATGTTACCTTTTAGTGCATATATAGTTCTGGATGTGTATTACAAACTACTGATTTAAGCCGTCTTAATGCACCAATCTTTAAAATTAAAACAAATTAATAAATATTTTAAACGAAAATTACAGTGTTACAACTATACGTGTCATATGGGGCCAGACTTTTAGAACACACTGTATAAAGCAATTCACAATTCTGAGTGTTTATTTTCACTGAAATCTTATGTTAGGTAACCTAGCCGAAGTCTTGGAACACACCTGGAGTGTCTTGAGAGAGACGAGCTGCCCAGTTGGTCTCCTGAGACAACCGGCAGACACACACTGCCACTGACGGACTGCCAGATCCTCCTTCCAGAAAATAAGCACTCAGACAACTCTAAGAATTTCTTTTCTCACAACCTCCACCCACTGCTTCCGTCACAACCTCCACCCACTGCTTCCATCACAACCTCCACCCACTGCTTCCATCACAACCTCCACCCACTGCTTCCATCACAACCTCCACCCGCTGCTTCCATCACAACCTCCACCCACTGCTTCCATCACAACCTTCCCCCACTGCTTCCATCACAACCTCCACCCACTGCTTCCATCACAACCTCCACCCACTGCTTCCATCACAACCTCCACCCACTGCTTCCATCACAACCTCCACCCACTGCTTCCATCACAACCTCCACCCACTGCTTCCATCACAACCTCCACCCGCTGCTTCCATCACAACCTCCACCCACTGCTTCCATCACAACCTCCACCCACTGCTTCCATCACAACCTCCACCCGCTGCTTCCATCACAACCTCCACCCACTGCTTCCATCACAACCTCCACCCGCTGCTTCCATCACAACCTCCACCCACTGCTTCCATCACAACCTCCACCCACTGCTTCCATCACAACCTCCACCCACTGCTTCCATCACAACCTCCACCCACTGCTTCCATCACAACCTCCACCCACTGCTTCCATCACAACCTCCACCCACTGATTCCATCACAACCTCCACCCGCTGCTTCCATCACAACCTCCACCCACTGCTTCCATCACAACCTTCCCCCACTGCTTCCATCACAACCTCCACCCACTGCTTCCATCACAACCTCCACCCACTGCTTCCATCACAACCTTCTCCCACTGCTTCCATCACAACCTTCCCCCACTGCTTCCATCACAACCTCCACCCACTGCTTCCATCACAACCTTCCCCCACTGCTTCCATCACAACCTCCACCCACTGCTTCCATCACAACCTTCCCCCACTGCTTCCATCACAACCTCCACCCACTGCTTCCATCACAACCTCCACCCACTGCTTCCATCACAACCTTCCCCCACTGCTTCCATCACAACCTCCACCCACTGCTTCCATCACAACCTTCCCCCACTGCTTCCATCACAACCTCCACCCACTGCTTCCATCACAACCTCCACCCACTGCTTCCATCACAACCTCCACCCACTGCTTCCATCACAACCTCCACCCACTGCTTCCATCACAACCTCCACCCACTGCTTCCATCACAACCTCCACCCACTGCTTCCATCACAACCTCCACCCGCTGCTTCCATCACAACCTTCCCCCACTGCTTCCATCACAACCTCCACCCACTGCTTCCATCACAACCTCCACCCACTGCTTCCATCACAACCTCCACCCACTGCTTCCATCACAACCTCCACCCGCTGCTTCCATCACAACCTCCACCCAGTGCTTCCATCACAACCTCCACCCACTGCTTCCATCACAACCTCCACCCACTGCTTCCATCACAACCTCCACCCGCTGCTTCCATCACAACCTCCACCCACTGCTTCCATCACAACCTCCACCCACTGCTTCCATCACAACCTCCACCCACTGCTTCCATCACAACCTCCACCCACTGCTTCCATCACAACCTCCACCCACTGCTTCCATCACAACCTCCACCCACTGCTTCCATCACAACCTCCACCCGCTGCTTCCATCACAACCTTCCCCCACTGCTTCCATCACAACCTCCACCCACTGCTTCCATCACAACCTCCACCCACTGCTTCCATCACAACCTCCACCCACTGCTTCCATCACAACCTCCACCCGCTGCTTCCATCACAACCTCCACCCAGTGCTTCCATCACAACCTCCACCCAGTGCTTCCATCACAACCTCCACCCACTGCTTGCGTAGAGGAAGGAGTATCATCGGGAGATTCACAATACTGAGAGCAACTTACCCAAACCAAAGAAATGTTTTAATTTAAAATTAAAATTAAATTAAAATAATATTGACTGACATAATATGAGAGTAAACATCGCAACACTCCAGGGCTGAGTGGCAGCAGCAGACCGATCTGAGCTGACGTAGTCGTGCAAGAGGTCCGACAACACTGAACCAGTTCAGTCCCGAGAGGTCGGTCCCGGGAGGTCGGTCCCGGGAGGTTAGTCCCGAGAGGTCAGTCCCAACAGGTCAGTCCCGAGAGGTCGGTCCCGGGAGGTCAGTCCCAAGAGGTCAGTCCCCAGAGGTCGGTCCCGAGAGGTCGGCACCGAGAGGTCGGTCCCGGGAGGTCAGTCCCGAGAGGTCAATCCCGGGAGGTCGGTCCCGGGAGGTCAGTCCCGAGAGGTCGGTCCCGAGAGGTCGGTCCCGAGAGGTCGGTCCCGGGAGGTCAGTCCCGAGAGGTCGGTCCCGGGAGGTCAGTCCCAAGAGGTCAGTCCCGAGAGGTCGGTCCCGGGAGGTCAGTCCCGAGAGGTCGGTCCCGGGAGGTCAGTCCCAAGAGGTCGGTCCCGAGAGGTCAATCCCGAGAGGTCGGTCCCGGGAGGTCGGTCCCGGGAGGTCAGTCCCAAGAGGTCGGTCCCGAGAGGTCGGTCCCGAGAGATCGGTCCCGGGAGGTCGGTCCCGGAAAGGTCAGTCCCAAGAGGTCAGGAATGCATTGCAAGTGCGTCGAGTCCCACATGAGCAGCGGGAGCACCAGAGACCCACCAGAGAGAACTGGTCAAGTCGACCACACCAGAGACCCACCAGAGAGAACTGGTCAAGTCGACCACATCAGAGACCCACCAGAGAGAACTGGTCAACTCGACCATACCAGAGACCCACCAGAGAGAACTGGTCAACTCGACCACACCAGAGACCCACCAAGTCGCCACGACAGAACAGGACGGCAGGGAACACCTAACTCCTGAACTAAAACTTCTGAAATACGAAAAGGTTAAAGTTGACCACATTCCGCTAGGCCGCCGGCAGACAACTTGTCAAGTACGTTCATCATGGGTCCAGGAGCTGGCAAACATATTGTCATTAAACGGGATTTAATGAGGTACCTGAGGGAGGTAGAGAATGAACTACCACTATACGACCTATCCCAGTCAATCCTCCTTGTTTCCGTTGTATAGTAACGATAGCGACCATAGTACATATTCCGACGTACACCGCAGTTAGGAAGTAGAAATCGGTACTTTTGGATTAGAAAAACCGGAAAATATTTCCGATTTTTGTTGTGAAGACACTCACGTAACCTAACCTCCCTAGGCCTAACTCACGTTATATGAGGTCTAATATTGTGCATAAGGGAGCTTTACTAGCAATATATAGTTTGTTTTTTACCTTCATTTTTCGGACTATTATGCGAATGGTATTATTATTTACTATTTACTTTACTATTATAAAGTGTAATGAATAGTACCATATTCTACTCGCTAATTGCCTAGTATGTCAAGTTTTATTCTATTGTGCTCATGGCTACAAAAGGTGCTATCTGAACAAGAGGATGGGTTACCTAGCCCTAGCAACCTCTAAGGCGTGTTGCTAGGGGGATGAGAGCAGTGAGACACACTGACAGTGTGAGACTCACACTGATAGTGTGAAACACACTTATAGTGTTAAACACACTGATAGTGTGAAACACACTTATAGTGTTGGACACACTGATAGTGTGAGACTCACACTGACAGTGTGAGACTCACACTGATAGTATGAAACACACTTATAGTGTTGGACACACTGATAGTGTGAGACTCACACTGATAGTGTGTGACCCACACTGATAGTGAGACACACACTGATAGTGAGAGACACACACTGATAGTGTGACACACACTGATAGTGTGACACACACTATCGAAGCTGACGAAAACAATAACAAATGCAGTGTTCCCCACAGGACTATTATGTTATGAGGAAAGAGAGAGAGAAGGAAGAGGTAGTGGTGGTGTGGCCCTACTGGTAAGAAAAGGCTGGGATTTTGAGGAGTTGGTTGTTCAAGGATGTGAAGGTTTCAGTGACTACATAATAGGAACAATAACAACTGGAGGGCAAAAAATTATAGTCGTAGTCATATACAATCCACCACCAAATGACAGAAGACCCAGACAGGAATATGATAGAAACATAATGGCCACCATTAACATAATAGAGAGAGCAGCTTCTG
Source organism: Procambarus clarkii (assembly GCF_040958095.1). Classification (NCBI taxonomy): domain Eukaryota; kingdom Metazoa; phylum Arthropoda; class Malacostraca; order Decapoda; family Cambaridae; genus Procambarus; species Procambarus clarkii. Next base: position 19,575,555 of record NC_091228.1, on the reverse strand, counting down.
TTGCTAGCAGGAATGTATCTGGACTACTAATTATGAGAGACTTCAACCATGGTAAGATAGATTGGGAGAACAGAGACCCGCGTGAAGGACCAGAAACATGGAGAGCTAAGCTGCTGGACGTGGCAACAAGAAACTTTCTAAGCCAGCACATCAAGGATCCAACAAGAATGAGAGGAGAAGATGAACCCGCAATGCTTGATCTGATATTTACTCTAAATGAGTGGGATATAAGGGAAGTCAAGATGGAAGCACCCTTGGGAATGAGTGATCACAGTGTATTGAACTTTGAGTACCTGGTAGAGTAAGAAATTAACCCCTCCCCCCCCCCCCGAAAAAGAACTAGGAAACAAAAGGCTGGCATACCGAAAGGGAAATTATGAGGAGATGAGAAGCTTCCTCAGGGAAATACCTTGGGACACAGACCTCAGAGCTAAGTCTGTACAAGATGTGATGAACTATGTCACCCAAAAGTGTCAGGAGGCAGTGAGCAGATACATCCCGGCCCAAAAGGAAAAATCCGAGAAGCAAAAGAAGAATCCATGGTATAATAGGGCATGTATGGAAGCAAAGAAACTGAACAAAAGGGCGTGGAGGAATTTTCGGAATAACAGAACACCAGAAAGCAGAGAGAGTTACCAGAGAACCAGGAATGAGTATGTCAGGGCAAGAAGAGAAGCAGAGAAAAGTTATGAAAATGTTATAGCAAACAAAGCCAAGGCAGAACCAAAGCTACTCCACAGTCACATCAGAAGGAAAACAACAGTGAAAGAACAGGTAGTGAAACTTAGAAGAGGCGAGGACAGGTATACAGAGAATGACAAAGAGGTGTGTGATGAACTCAACAAGAGGTTCCAAGAGGTCTTCACAACAGAACAAGGTGAGGTCACTGTGCTAGGAGAAAGGGAAGTAAACCAGGCGGCCTTGGAAGAGTTCGAAATTACGAGAGAGGAGGTCAGGAGTCACCTGCTGGATCTGGATGTCAGAAAGGCTGTTGGTCCAGACGGGATCTCGCCATGAGTACTGAAAGAGTGTGCAGAGGCACTTTGCTTGCCACTCTCAATAGTGTATAGTAAGTCACTGGAGACGGGAGACCTACCAGAAATATGAAAGACGGCGAATGTGGTCCCAATATACAAAAAGGGCGACAGGCAAGAGGCACTGAACTACAGGGCAGTGTCCTTGACTTATATACCATGCAAGGTGATGGAGAAGATCGTGAGAAAAAACACTGGTAGCACATCTGGAGAGAAGAGACTTCGTGACAAATCGCCAACATGGGTTCAGGGAGGGTAAATCTTGCCTGACTGCCTTAATAGAATTCTACGACCAGGTGACAAACATTAAGCAAGAAAGAGAGGGCGGGGCGGACTGCATTTTCATGGATAGTCGGAAAGCCTTTGACACAGTACCGCGTAAGAGGCTGATACATAAGCTGGAAAGACAGGCAGGTGTAGCTGGTAAGGTGCTCCAGTGGATAAGGGAGTACCTAGGTAATAGGAAGCAGAGAGTTACGGTGAGAGGTGAGACCTCCGATTGGCGTGACGTCACCAGTGGAGACCCACAAGGCTCTGTACTTGGTCCTATCTTGTTTCTGATATATGTAAATGATCTCCCGGAGGGTATAGATTCATTTCTCTCAATGTTTGTAGACGATGCCAAAATTATGAGAAGGATTATAACAGAAGAGGACTGTTTGAGGCTTCAAGAAGACCTAGACAAACTGAAGGAATGGTCGAACAAATGGTTTTTAGAGTTTAACCCAACCAAATGTAATGTAATGAAGATAGGTGTAGGGAGCAGGAGGCCAGATACAAGGTATCATCTGGGAGAGAAAATTCGTCAGGAGACAGAGAAAGAAAAAGACTTGGGGGTTGATATCACGCAAGACCTGTCTCCTGCGGCCCATATCAAGAAGATAACATCAGCGGCATATGCCAGACTGGCCAACATACGAACGGCATTCAGAAACTTGTGTCAAGAATCATTCAGAACTTTGTATACCACATATGTCAGGCCAATCCTGGAGTATGCAGCCCCAGCATGGAGTCCATATCTAGTCAAGGATAAGACTAAACTGAAAAAGGTTCATAGGTTTGCCACCAGACTAGTACTTGAGCTGAGGGGTATGAGCTACGAGGAGAGACTACGGGAATTAAACCTCACTTCGCTGGAAGACAGTAGAGTTAGGGGGGACATGATCATCATATTCAAGATTCTCAAGGGAATTGATAGGGTAGATAAAGACAGTCTATTTAACACAAGGGGCACACGACCTAGGGGACACAGGTGGAAACTGAGTGCCCAAATGAGCCACAGAGATATTAGAAAGAACTTTTTTAGTGTCAGAGTTGTTGACAAATGGAATGCATTAGGAGGTGATATGGTGGAGGCTGACTCCATACACAGTTTCAAGTGTAGATATGATAGAGCCCAATAGGCTCAGGAATCTGTACACCAGTTGATTGAAGTTTGAGAGGCGGGACCAAAGAGCCAGAGCTCAACCCCCGCAAACACAACTAGGTGAGCACACAGCGGGACCAAAGAGCCAGAGCTCAACAGCGCATACACAATTAGGTAAGTACACACTGATAGTGTGTCTCACACTGATAGTGTGAGACACACACTGATAGTGTGAAACACACACTGATAGTGAGACACACACTGATAGTGAGACACACACTGATAGTGAGACACACACTGATAGTGTGATTCACACTGATAGTGTGAGACACACACTGATAGTGAGACACACACTGATAGTGAGGTGACTCACAATAAATGACAATAATAACTCACGTCAAACATGTGGAGAGCGTCGACGTATTCACTATGGTAGTCATATATTCCCGGGTCTATTGTTGCAAATTCTGCAAAGATAAAAAATTTCATAAATTTACATAAAATATTTTACATCATATGAGCAACTGAGAGCTCTGGTCCATGATAACTAACTCCACCCAGCACCTAGTGAGTCAACTGAGAGCTCTGGTCCATGATAACTAACTCCACCCAGCACCTAGTGAGTCAACTGAGAGCTCTGGTCCATGATAACTAACTCCACCCAGCACCTAGTGAGTCAACTGAGAGCTCTGGTCCATGATAACTAACTCCACCCAGCACCTAGTGAGTCAACTGAGAGCTCTGGTGCATGATAACTAACTCCACCCAGCACCTAGTGAGTCAACTGAGAGCTCTAGTTCATGCTAACTAACTCCACCCAGCACCTAGTAAGTCAACTGAGAGCTCTGGTCCATGATAACTAACTCCACCCAGCACCTAGTGAGTTAACTGAGAGCTCTAGTTCATGCTAACTAACTCCACCCAGCACCTAGTAAGTCAACTGAGAGCTCTAGTTCATGCTAACTAACTCCACCCAGCACCTAGTAAGTCAACTGAGAGCTCTGGTCCATGATAACTAACTCCACCCAGCACCTAGTGAGTCAACTGAGAGCTCTAGTTCATGCTAACTAACTCCACCCAGCACCTAGTAAGTCAACTGAGAGCTCTAGTTCATGCTAACTAACTCCACCCAGCACCTAGTAAGTCAACTGAGAGCTCTGGTCCATGATAACTAACTCCACCCAGCACCTAGTAAGTCAACTGAGAGCTCTAGTTCATGCTAACTAACTCTACCCAGCACCTAGTAAGTCAACTGAGAGCTCTAGTCCATGATAACTAACTCCACCCAGCACCTAGTGAGTCAACTGAGAGCTCTAGTCCATGCTAACTAACTCCACCCAGCACCTAGTAAGTCAACTGAGAGCTCTAGTCCATGATAACTAACTCCACCCAGCACCTAATAAGTCAACTGAGAGCTCTAGTCCATGATAACTAACTCCACCCAGCACCTAGTGAGTCAACTGAGAGCTCTAGTCCATGCTAACTAACTCCACCCAGCACCTAGTAAGTCAACTGAGAGCTCTAGTCCATGATAACTAACTCCACCCAGCACCTAGTGAGTCAACTGAGAGCTCTAGTCCATGATAACTAACTCCACCCAGCACCTAGTGAGTCAACTGAGAGCTCTAGTCCATGATAACTAACTCCACCCAGCACCTAGTAAGTCAACTGAGAGCTCTGGTCCATGATAACTAACTCCACCCAGCACCTAGTGAGTCAACTGAGAGCTCTGGTCCATGATAACTAACTCCACCCAGCACCTAGTGAGTCAACTGAAAGCTCTGGTCCATGATAACTAACTCCACCCAGCACCTAGTAAGTCAACTGAAAGCTCTGGTCCATGATAACTAACTCCACCCAGCACCTAGTGAGTCAACTGAGAGCTCTGGTCCATGACAACTAACTCCACCCAGCACCTAGTGAGTCAACTGAGAGCTCTGGTCCATGATAACTAACTCCACCCAGCACCTAGTGAGTCAACTGAGAGCTCTGGTCCATGATAACTAACTCCACCCAGCACCTAGTGAGTCAACAATTATGTATAGGACTGCACCTTATAATATATTTGGAACAAATTATTTAACAGCTTTAACGTGAGCAAAAGTTAGGAAGATTTATTTGCCAAAAAATGCAGATAACGGATCAACGTTTATCATGTATAACTCTACACACCTTCATGTATAACTCTACACACCTTCATGTATAACTCTCCACACCTTCATGTATAACTCTCCACACCTTCATGTATAACTCTCCACACCTTCATGTATAACTCTACACACCTTCATGTATATCTCACCACACCGTCATGTATAACTCTCCACACCTTCATGTATAACTCTCCACACCTTCATGTAAACTCACCACACCTTCATGTATAACTCTCCACACCTACATGTATAACTCTCCACACCTTCATGTATTACTCTCCACACCTTCATGTATAACTCTCCACATCTACATGTATAACTCTCCACACCTTCATGTATTACTCTCCACATCTTCATGTTTCACTCTCCACACCTTCATGTATTACTCTCCACACCTTCATGTATAACTCTCCACACCTTCATGTATAACTCTCCACACCTTCATGTATAACTCTCCACATCTTCATGTATCACTCTCCACACCTTCATGTATAACTCTCCACACCTTCATGTATAACTCTCCACACCTTCATGTATAACTCTCCACACCTTCATGTAAAACTCTCCACACCTACATGTATAACTTTCCACACCTTCATGTATTACTCTCCACACCTTCATGTATAACTCTCCACACCTTCATGTATAACTCTCCACACCTTCATGTAAAACTCTCCACACCTACATGTATAACTTTCCACACCTTCATGTATAACTCTCCACACCTTCATGTATAACTCTCCACACCTTCATGTATAACTCTCCACACCTTCATGTAAAACTCTCCACACCTACATGTATAACTTTCCACACCTTCATGTATTACTCTCCACACCTTCATGTATAACTCTCCACACCTTCATGTATAACTCTCCACACCTTCATGTATCACTCACCACACCTTCATGTATTACTCTCCACATCTTCATGTATCACTCTCCACACCTTCATGTATAACTCTACACACCTTCATGTATAACTCTCCACACCTTCATGTATAACTCTCCACACCTTCATGTATAACTCTCCACACCTTCATGTATAACTCTCCACACCTTCATGTATAACTCTCCTCACCTTCATGCATAACTCACCACACCTTCATGTATAACTCTACACACCTTCATGTATAACTCTACACACCTTCATGTATATCTCTACACACCTTCATGTATAACTCTACACACCTTCATGTATATCTCACCACACCTTCATGTATAACTCTCCACACCTTCATGTATAACTCACCACACCTTCATGTATAACTCACCACACCTTCATGTATAACTCTCCACACCTTCATGTATAACTCTCCACACCTTCATGTATAACTCTCCACACCTTCATGTATAACTCTCCACACCTTCATGTATAACTCACCACACCTTCATGTATAACTCTCCACACCTTCATGTATAACTCTCCACACCTACATGTATAACTCTCCACACCTTCATGTATTACTCTCCACACCTTCATGTATAACTCTCCTCACCTTCATGTATTACTCTCCACATCTTCATGTATCACTCTCCACACCTTCATGTATTACTCTCCACACCTTCATGTATAACTCTCCACACCTTTATGTATAACTCTCCACACCTTCATGTATAACTCTCCACATCTTCATGTATCACTCTCCACACCTTCATGTATAACTCTCCACACCTTCATGTATAACTCTCCACACCTTCATGTATAACTCTCGACACCTTCATGTAAAACTCTCCACACCTACATGTATAACTTTTAACACCTACATGTATTACTCTCCACATCTTCATGTATAACTCTTCACACCTTCATATATAACTCACCACACCTTCATTATAACTCTCCCTACCTTCATGTATTACTCTCCACATCTTCATGCATCACTCTCCACACCTTCATGTATTACTCTCCACACCTTCATTATAACTCTCCACACCTTCATGTCTTACTCTCCACATCTTCATGCATCACTCACCACACCTTTATGTATAACTCTACACACCTTCATGTTTAACTCTCCACACCTTCATGTATAACTCACCACACCTTCATTTATAACTCTCCACACCTTCATGTATAACTCTCCACACCTTCATGTATAACTCACCACACCTTCATGTATAACTCTCTACTCCTTCATGTATAACTCTCCACTGCAGCCGACGTTCTCTCGACTTAGTCCTGCAAGACGACTAAGTAAACCGCCGCCGATATAAAGCAGTGTGTGTCGACTGGTGTTTAAGTAGAACTGGAAGAGATTGGCATACCCCGGGACCGGCTTAGGGAAGAAACGGACGACAGTGAGGGTGCCTGTTGGGAAGCGCTGCTAGCCAGACGCTAGGGGCTTTTGCCAGAGGTTCACTACCTCTGTATCGACTGTTTAAGTGGCCCCGATCAGCGTGTGGCCTGAGGTTCTCTGCCAGCAAGTGGCCGGAGAGTGGTCGTGGGGTATAGGCACCTCGTGAGACTGTCAGTGGGCTGGCCCACGTACAAGATGAACCTCGCCAGTGTTTTCCAGTATGGTTGGACAAAGTACTGAGTGAGAGAGGCCTAGCTCTACCAAGTACTCAAAGATCAATACACTGTGATCACTCATACCCAAGGGTGGTTCCAACGTAACTTCCCTTATATCCCACTCATTTAGTGTAAATATCAAATCAAGCATGGCTGGTTCATCTTCCACTCTCATTCGTGTCGGTCCCTTGATGTGTTGGCTTCGAAAGTTACTTGTTGCCACATCCAGCAGCTTAGCTCCCCATGTGGGACTTTGCTCTCCAAGTCTATCTTCCCGTGGTTGAAGTCTCGCATGATTAGTAGTCCAGATCCATTCCTGCTAGCGACAGAAGCTGCTCTCTCTCTGTTATGTTTATGGTGGCTATGTTGTTTCTATCATAGTCCTTTCTGGGTTTTCTGTCATTTAGTGATGGGTTATATATGACTATGATTATAATTTTTTGTCCTCCAATTGTTATGGTACCTGTTATGTAGTCACAGAAATCTTCATAGCCTTAAATAACCATCTCCTCAAAACTCCAGCCTTTTCTTACCAGCAGAGCTACACCACCACCTCCCCTTCCTTCTCTCTCTTTCCTCACTACATAGTTCTCCTGTGGAAACACTGCATTTGTTATGGTTTTCGTTAACTTTGTTTCTGTGAGTGCTATTATGCCTGAGTTTTCTTCTTGTTCCTCTTCTCTAAGTTCATATGATTTATTTGTAATTCCATCTATGTTAGTGTACATTGTCTTGAGACTCACTTTCTTCTGTTCATTCTCATGTCCCCTTCTTTGTGAGTGTTCTGCTGATGGGGGAAGCTGTTTCATAAGTGAGAGGATTTGTGAGGTGGATAAGAGTCTCAGAGGATACTGGGGTGAGGGGTGGGGGGGTCAAGTGAAAGGGAGACTGGGAGGGAATGGGATGAAGGGGGACAGGGGACAGGGAGGGAAAGGGGGGAAGGTGGAAATGTTGGAAGTGAAGAAGGGAGTAGAAGGGAAGGAATGAGGAGAAAAGGGAAGGAGGACCTGGGAAAGTATGGGGTTAGGAGGGAGGGAGGGCTGACAGAGCATTTGAGTAGGGGCAGGGAGGGTTCAGGGTAGGGGAGTTTTCTATGAAGAGGAGGGTGGTGGAGTAGCCCTCCCCTCTGGTGTTACTGGGCTGCTTATTGTGGGTTCCCCCTCTCACGTCTGGTGATATTGTGTTAGGGGGCTGTGATTTCCTGGTTTTCTCCTCTCGCCTTGCGCTTTTTCCTTGCTTCTGCCGCTATCGCTCTCTCCTACCTTGTCATGTCTATTGGGCTCTATCATATCAAAATTTGAAACTGTTTATGGAATCAGCCTCCACCACATCACTGCCTAATGCATTCCATTTGTTAACTACTCTGACATTGAAAAAGTTCTTTCTAACATCCCTGTGGCGCATTTGGGTACTCAGTTTCTACCTGTGTCCCCTTGTTCATGTACAATCCATACTAAACAGTTTATTTTTATCTACTGTGTCAATTCCTCTGAGAATTTGGTAGATCGTGATTATGTCTCCCCTAACTCGTCTGCCTTCCAGTGTCATGAGGTTCAGTTCCAGTAATTTTTCCCCCATAGCTCATTCCTCTCGGTGTACTCTCTTTCTCCTCTCATTTCTTGGGGACTAGCCTGGTGGCATACCTCTGAACCTTTTCTAACTTCATTTTGTGTTTGACTAAAGGTGGACGCCACGCTGTGCGTATGCGTGTGTGTGTGTGTGTGTATTTACTATATGTATCTTGAATTTGTATGTATATTTGTATCTATTTGTATCAAGGCACAATGGGTATAATAGTCTATTGCATGTTCTATCTTCTTGTTATACTATGTTGGTTCGGGGTCTTGAAGTAGGTAGAACGTTGTTATGTGTTAACTGGCTGTTGATTGCTGGGTTTGAGTTTTTGATGTGCAGTGCCTCGCTGATGTCGAGTCTCCTGTTGTTGTTGTACCTGTCGATAATTTCTGTGTTGCTTGAAAGATTTCTCTGGTGATGGTCTGGTTGTGTGAGGAGATTATATGCTCATTAATGGAGCCCTGTTGTTTGTGCATTGTTAATCACCTAGAAAGACGTTGCTGTCTTGCCTATATACTGAGATCTTTGGGGCTGGCAGTTCCCAAGTGGGCATCAAGTGGTGGCATAGACGACGTTGGTCTCTTTTAAGGCGTTCTGTTTGGTGCCTGGAGACTTGTTCATAAGTTGGTTTGCCGTCTTCTTGTTTTTGTAGTAAATTGTAAACTGTGTCTTCTGATTTTTGTCTGTGGTGATAACGTTCCTATTAATAATATATATCCATCAATCACTGCATGGGGAATTGTGTAAAACCCTGATTTGCGTCTCGGAGAGGCTGCAGGATCCGTGTGAATTCAATGGAATTCCCGGTTGCAATTCTTTTGACCGTGTCGAGGCTTAGTCGACTAAGGCGGCGTCTGGGATCATCCCAGTCGAAAGTTCGAACCCTCATCACGGCCCTTGTGGATTTGTTCATAAGAACTTTCACTTTAGAAGGATGGGCTGAACAGAGACCAGGGATTCCCCTAGCTATATATGAAAGAGAAAGTATTTGTCTTTCCAAGGATGGAAGCCATAGACTTCAGGTTAATCTCGCACAACTTTGCACGGTGATTGGTGATTTTTGGAGTGTTTGGGGGTGTTGGTGGGAGACCTGTGAGGGAGTGCTACAGGTCTAGGCACGGGGTCCACCCGGGTACTGCTGGGTACCGCCTCTAGTAACACAAAGGGAGCATTACCGGCACTAACCTTACGACCAACCTCCTCCAAAGGATCAGCTTCTTGTTAGACAATACACATTTAATTATTGCAACATTATTGTAAGATACCTGAAGAAATTCTCGTTCAATGGTGTTAATTTGAGAAAATTTGAAATTTCTCAAATTTCTTAATTTGAGAAAGCTTTTTTAAGAAAAGCAAATAATAAATGATTATTTGGTTTATAAAATTATTATAAAATGATTCCGCTAAATGTAAAAAAAAATATTGAGACTAGTCTGTTAGTATATTTTAAAAGGAAGTAAATTTATTTAAATTTATCCGAGGGCTTCTATCTCAAGTGGTCTTGATGGGGCCAGAAAGCCGACGGCTTGTCAAGGGTCCTTCTTTCTTTCTTTCTCCATGGCAACACTGTTATACTGAACCATAACATGGTAACACTGTTATACTGAACCATAACATGGTAACACTGTTATACTGAACCATAACATGTCAACACTGTTATACTGAACCATAACATGGCAACACTGTTATACTGAACCATAACATGGTAACACTGTTATACTGAACCATAACATGGCAACACTTATACTGAACCATAACATGGCAACACTGTTATACTGAACCATAACATGGTAACACTGTTATACTGAACTATAACATGGCAACACTTATACTGAACCATAACATGGCAACACTGTTATACTGAACCATAACATGGCAACACTGTTATACTGAACCATAACATGTCAACACTGTTATACTGAACCATAACATGGCAACACTGTTATACTGAACCATAACATGGTAACACTGTTATACTGAACCATAACATGGTAACACTGTTATACTGAACCATAACATGGCAACACTGTTATACTGAACCATAACATGTCAACACTGTTATACTGAACCATAACATGGCAACACTGTTATACTGAACCATAACATGGCAACACTGTTATACTGAACCATAACATGGTAACACTGTTATACTGAACCATAACATGGCAACACTGTTATACTGAACTATAACATGTCAACACTGTTATACTGAACCATAACATGGTAACACTGTTATACTGAACTATAATATGTCAACACTGTTATACTGAACCATAACATGGCAACACTGTTATACTGAACCATAACATGGTAACACTGTTATACTGAACCATAACATGGCAACACTGTTATACTGAACCATAACATGGTGCCACTGTTATACTGAACCATAACATGGCAACACTGTTATACTGAACCATAACATGGCAACACTGTTATACTGAACCATAACATGGCAACACTGTTATACTGAACCATAACATGGCAACACTGTTATACTGAACAATAACATGGCAACACTGTTATACTGAACCATAACATGGCAACACTGTTATACTGAACCATAACATGGCAACACTGTTATACTGAACCATAACATGGTAACACTGTTATACTGAACCATAACATGTCAACACTGTTATACTGAACCATAACATGGTAACACTGTTATACTGAACCATAACATGGCAACACTGTTATACTGAACCATAACATGTCAACACCGTTATACTGAACCATAACATGGTAACACTGTTATACTGAACCATAACATGGTAACACTGTTATACTGAACCATAACATGGCAACACTGTTATACTGAACCATAACAAATTTGAACCAACCTATATTAGAGCTTTCAGGTTTCGCACTCGCTATCCTTTCTCTCCTCTTTTTTTCACAGTATTTATAGTCGTCGATCTGAGAGCCGAGCCATCGTCCCACATCAAAACTTCCAGCAAAGTTGAACACTGCTTCCAGGGAAATGGGGTCAGGGTTTACTGCCAGCAGCTCTGTGCTTCTGTCTACCACTCCTGGGTTTAGGAAATAATAAAGTTTTATGTTAGTGTCTGGGCTGGCATATGCATATAAATATATAGTATGGTCAAATAAGAATACAATTGTCTTACTGTACTAGAATAACAACAAAATTTGCTTGTCCTGCTTGAATGAGCATCAGATTTTCTCAGCACATGTTTCCCTCAAGCAGGTCTAAGTCAGCCTTGGCGTGCTTTACTTACCGAGGCTACACACAGAGTCTGGCTCTGAGGAGAGGGACAGAGAGGCTTGTTCCCCAGGTTGTACGCGAGAGGCTGACCAAGTGAGGTTTACGGTGTTACTGAGGCACTTGTCCACCTCCAGCTCCCTCGAGTCCGCCACCACCTCCCCATCTTGACGGGTATACCACACCAACACCTGCAAAACATTATCAGTCTTAATGCCCCTCTTCATATGGCATACCAAACCTGGAACATATTATTGTTTTAGATTTATTAATGGAGGGGGAGAAAATAAGGTTAATGCCATCATTCCACGTTACACATTCTACCAACAGTGATACAGACCCAATAGCTGGTCATATTTGGGACGGGAAGATGCTTAACTAGCACTCAGCATCCCAGTATATTGAATTAGCTATTTAGTTGTCATACATTGATAGCAGTATTGGTGTTGAGCTCGGCCTGCAAGCTGTTCACACTCAGGGTCCTTTCCAGACTTTTCTTCTGAACATGAAATTAAAATGTCAGTATTTTTCACATTTTATGTAAGTAAATACACAATTCTAAGATGTGGGACAAAATTTTAGCAGTGTAGCCTTAAAAATTAATTACAAATAAAATAAAATTGCATCTTTAAAAACGAAACGTGAACAAAAAAATGTTGACTTAAAATTTTGAAACATTTAAATTGTAACCGATTATTCGTTTCGAAGTTGCAAAAACTCACTTTTAATTAAATAAAGTTAAAACTTTTCCCCACTAATAGGAGAGGCAGATATGGGCTGATTATTATCAAACTTTACACATCTGTTGAGTCTGGCGGACTCATTGTGGTACGTACTGTTGCAACTATATTGATTTTGAAGCAAATGAGAAAAAATTCACTTAACAATGATAATTTTACTCATTAGCAGATATATATTTCTGCATATGTTTATCTAATTTCTTTAGTTAATGCATTTAGTTTTATCTTGTAGCACATTTATACACTAAAAGGCATGTATTCGGTATAGCTAATATATGTATACCCTGTATACACAGTATGTTGTATATAATTTAGTATACCATGTATAGTATATATTTATTATTCATTTATTGCAATAAAAGTCCAGGGCCTTTCTCCTACAACAAGCCACAGTTGTGTCCGCCTACAACAAGCCACAGTTGTGTCCGCCTACAACAAGCTACAGTTGTGTCCGCCTACAACAAGCCACAGTTGTGTCCGCCTACAACAAGCTACAGTTGTGTCCGCCTACAATAAGCCACAGTTGTGTCCGCCTACAACAAGCCACAGTTGTGTCCACCTACAACAAGCCACAGTTGTGTCCGCCTACAACAAGCTACAGTTGTGTCCGCCTACAACAAGCCACAGTTGTGTCCGCCTACAACAAGCCACAGTTGTGTCCGCCTACAACAAGCCACAGTTGTGTCCGCCTACAACAAGCCACAGTTGTGTCCGCCTACAACAAGCTACAGTTGTGTCCGCCTACAACAAGCCACAGTTGTGTCCGCCTACAACAAGCCACAGTTGTGTCCACCTACAACTGTTGTAATCCACAAGTTAGTAGGAATTATTAGCTAGAGGATAATTACTACAACACTTAACGAATGATGATTGGAAGTACATGTACGTAGACAGACTATGGATCACATATCTAAGAAAGGTCAATGGATTAAGACCAAAGCAGTTTAGCCAAATTAATAATTCCTGGAAAGAGGAATTATTCTTCGTCAGGCTTCTAGAATCAAGGTTACCGCTCTAGGGATAAGGTTAATCGGATTATACCTTCCTTGAGAGGCGGGGGTAAATGGTTGAGATAGATGGCTGACTGGAGTCAGTCTGATTGTGGGAGTTGAACTGGCAAGTCCTCTGGATCCCCGTTTGCGGCAGCAACGAAGTGTAGCAGACAGCTATGCGAGAACCTGATGTGATCTTAGTGACCAAGTTAAGTCTGCAGTATGTGAGTATTGAATGAAAGACTAACCGGGTGTGGAGCGTTGTAGTAATCATTCCGTATTAGGGACTTAGGCGGAAGTTATGAGTGCGGGTGGTGATCGCGGAGGTCAAGTGGTCTATGGGTATTGGAATCGTATTGACCTAATAGAGTATGTTAATATGTACTTATTTGTCAGAGTCTATTCTTTGTAATTAAGTGACAAAACCCGACGGCCTTTAAATACCTTCCATATGTTCATTCATTGTGTTCCAGTACAAACCGAGTGGTACGCCTCAAGGGTCTGGTGTGTGTAGGAGTATAGGTGGTAGTAACGGTTGCTGAGGCAAGGTGTTATGTGTTGTATAATCGCTGTGTTCGGAATGAACCGGGGTTCAGCGACACGACATATTTAGTGGCAGCGCAAACAGGTTTGGAACACTTTGAGAGATGAAGGAAGTGTGTTACTGGTTTAGTTGGTGAGGGAATGTTCGGGAATTGGTAGACATCGGGTTGTGTTCAGGACGGTGGATATTGGAGTGAGGAAGGAAAGGTGTGTGGGCCAGTGAGTGGCCATAGTGGGGTGTGGGGCCAAGGTGTGTGGCCAAGTGGAGTGGCCACGTTGTGCGGCAGGGAAAAGTCCCCTAAGGGGTGGAAACAGTAGTGTGGGGAACTGATAAGTGACGTTGTTGATGGTGGCTTAAAATTATAAGTGATTCTAGTGAGATTAAGGGAATAAGGCCAAGTAAGGTTACTGTACGGCAAAGCGTCAAGCTGGTTCATACACGAGCACATAAGGGGCGAGTAGCCATGACGGGTACGGGTAGTAATAGGGGCGCCAGTGGCCAGGCCACGAGTAATGTCGGTCAGGGTGAGAGTGGTGATAACACGGCGGCGTTGCTTACGGCGCAGGCGGCAGCGTCAGAGACATTTGGGCAGGTTGCACAGTGGTTGAAAAATGTGTTGAGCACGCATGAGACGACTAATGCAGGACCTAAGGTATATGGAGACATACCCACGTTTTGGGGCGCCAAACGGGATTCGAAAGGTCAGTTACTGACGGATATTAGAACATTTTTCTTTGCTCTAGAGAAGGCGACTAGTGTGGGGTCATGGTCGGATCAGGCAAAGATTGCATTGGCATATTCCAAGGTGAAAGGGGAAGCAAAGACCCTGCTCAACTCGGCGGAAATTAGAGAAATATATAGTTATAGCGAGTTTAAGCAGGAACTGATAGATCATTATGATGTGCAGCACGATGCAGTAGAACTAAAGGCTCAGTTAGCTGCACTTAAACGAGAACCAGGGGAACAATTAAGGGCGTTTGGCCATAGAATAAGACTCTTGGGTGATGTGATTGAGCGGACGGAAACGCAGTTCACGGGGGTAGTATGAGATTCTATGCAACGGAGTGTTTTTTTCGGTGCATTACCGCGGGAAAGTGCGTTACACTGCAGGGAAGCTAAGTCTTTTAATGAAGCGGTGAAACATGCAGTGTTTTGGGCGGAGAATAGCCCGACACATAAACTGACAGAGGATGACATTTTTAAAGAAGTGTCCCCTAAGGAACAGGCAAATCTTGCAGACACGCAAGAGAGACAGGCTCAGCTCTGGGCCCCAGTAGCTCAGCCAGTGGAGGATGGACCCGCGGCGGGGGTCACACATTCCAAGGGCAAGGGGCGAGGTGCTCCTCGACGTAACAATAATAAGGGCTGGGAGCCAAGGGTGTTCCAAGGACACAATACGAGTGGGGTGTCGTGGGGACCCCATCAGGGTACTCGTGGGCAGCGAGGAGGCTATAATCAAGGGGCACGTGGAGGCAGGTTCACTCCTGCTCCACCACGATACACGCCTGCTCAGGGAGCAACAGGAATGTACCACCAGAACCAGGGTACCGGTAGAGGGTATCCCCGGGGAACGGGGTACACTACAGGTAAACACGAGCCAGAACGACCTAAGCAGACCAAAGTGTGTAAGCTGTGTGGTGACGGTAGTCACTTGGCCTGGCAGTGTAAGCTTTTTGTTCCGTCTAATTACCCAGTGTGTACAGTAGGGGGTGGCGGACAGTGGTTGTGTACCGTCGGGTCGGGTCATCCCATAAAGGTGCATTTACGGTTAAAGGGCACTATCTATACAGCCTTGGTGGACACCGGTGCTTCCGTGTCCATCATGAGTCGTAGCGTGTTAGGATCAGACGTCAGGCTGATACCGAACAACAGGAGATTAACGGCGGTGGGGGATAATGCGTTGCGGATGTTGGGTGAGACAACTGTGGATTTCCAGCTAGAAGATAGATGGTTTAAACATAGTTTTGTAGTAATACAGGATATAGGGCTGAAACATACCAACATTATCCTGGGAATTGATTTCCTCGAAAAATACTCATGTGCCATAGCGTTCAGCGCAATGGGGAATAAATTGGTATGTGGGGGTCAAGCGGTAGACGTTAACAAGGTGAGGAGTAGAGAAGGAGTAGCAGTAGTGAGGGGTAACTGTGGTAACTCGGCTGGGGACCAGAATATACAGTGGGCAGTCACGGTACCCAAGGATGTCACCATTCCGGGAGAAGCATCCTTAGTGATTAAAATGGCATGTAAAGCCAAGGGAGTAGACGTTGTGCAAATTGAGCCATTGGATAATCCAGCAGGGTTGGTGATAATGGAGACTATTGAAGACATAAATGAAGGGGTAATTCGGTTGAGGGTTTTTAATCCCTCTCGGTGGCCAGTCACCTTGAGTAAGCATGCACAGGTAGCGTGGGCGCACCCTGTGGAGGAGATTATTGCAGCCATGTCAGTAAGTCAGAGTGAGGGCGATGAGGATAGAATGGATAAATTAATGGGAATAGTGGATAGGATGTCCATGGAAAGGGAGGTTAAGGAAGCCTTAAGGGGCTTAGTCAGGGAGTTCCCGGATGTTTTTGCGTTGAGAGGGGAACCTCCAGGGTGCATTACTCAAGGAGCACATAGAATTGACGTAGAGGGTGCACATCCAGTATATACGAGAGCATATAGCATACCAGTGGCACACCAGAGGGAGGTGAAAGAGGAGATAAGCCAGCTAAGAGATCATGATATCATTGAACCATCCAGTTCACCGTGGCACAGCCCTCTCGTAGTAGTCAGGAAAAAGAATGGGGGAGTGAGGTTATGCGTAGATTTCCGCAGAATAAACAAGCTGACGAAGGACGAAGCATACCCATTACCTAACATACAGGACACATTGACACACTTGAAGGGTACACAATATTTTACCACATTAGACCTACTCAGTGGGTATCACCAGATACCGCTGGAGGAAGAGTCGAGGGAAATCACAGCGTTTAGTGCGTGCAACAACGAGCTCTGGCAATATAAACCACTTCCAACGACCTCTGGCAATATAAACCACTTCCAACGAGCTCTGGCAATATAAACCACTTCCAACGAGCTCTGGCAATATAAACCACTTCCAACGAGCTCTGGCAATATAAACAACGACCTCTGGCAATATAAACCAACGAGCTCTGGCAATATAAACCAACGAGCTCTGGCAATATAAACCAACGAGCTCTGGCAATATAAACCACTTCCAACGAGCTCTGGCAATATAAACCACTTCCAACGAGCTCTGGCAATATAAACAACGACCTCTGGCAATATAAACCAACGAGCTCTGGCAATATAAACCAACGAGCTCTGGCAATATAAACCAACGAGCTCTGGCAATATAAACCACTTCCAACGACCTCTGGCAATATAAACCACTTCCAACGAGCTCTGGCAATATAAACCACTTCCTTTCGGGTTGAAGTCAGCACCTGCTGTGTTCAGTAGGCTAATGATGAGTGTATTATCGGGGTTGATAGGTCCCACAGCGTTGCTGTACCTCGATGACGTAATCGTGCTGGGAAAGTCATTAGAGGAGCACATGCATAATTTGAGGAAACTCTTGCTAAGGCTGAGGTCACACAACCTCAAAGTGAATTTCGAAAAATGCAGTTTTTTTTGGAGAATCGGTAACATTCCTGGGTCATACAGTGGGCCGGATGGGTATCAGTCCATTGCCAGATAAAACCAGGGATATTCAAGAGTTCCCAGTTCCACAGAAAAAGAAAGAGTGCAAATCTTTCCTGGGGTTGGTTAGCTATTATCGGCGATTATTAAAGATTTTTCAAAAATTGCAAGACCATTACATGAGATCAGTGGACTTGCAGAGTTCGTGTGGGGGAAGGAAGAACAGCAGGCGTTCCAGGTACTGAGGGCTGCTGTCAGCTCTCGCAGTATCTTGGCGCACCCAGATTTTAGCAAACCGTTTCTGGTGTATGCGGATGCTTCTGGCGCAGCGATAGGTGGTGTGGTAGCTCAGGTGGATGAGCGAGGACGGGAGCGTCCCATTGCATTTTGTTCACGAGTACTATGTCCTGCAGAGAAGAACTATAGTATGATTGAGAGGGAAGCGCTAGCGATCACATTCATATTACAACGGAACCGGTACATCTTGCTTGGACATGAAATTTGGCTCAGAAGCGATCACAAACCCCTTAAGTATGTGTTCGAGTCCAAGGAGCCTTGTCAGCGACTGGCACGGTGGGTTACCTCGCTCTCAGAGTTTAACATTACAAACTTTGAACATGTACCAGGGAAAAGCAATGTGGTCGCTGACGCGTTGTCAAGGTGTCACAATGTAGCAGTGGTGAGTGGAAGGGGGAGGAAGATGTGTCGTGGAATGTGAGGGAGTTGATACGAAGTCAGGAAGGTCACCCCCTGTGGTGGAAGGTAGGAAAGTTTTTGAGGGGTCAGCGTGCGGAGTTGAGGAAGACACTTCCAGCACCAGTGGATGAGTTTGTGGTTGAAGATGAGGTGTTGTATCATCTTGGTAGGGTTTCGGGTATACGGTCTGAACCAGTATACCAGGCAGTCTTGACTCCGGAGTTCCAGAGGACTGCAATGTATCTGTGTCATAACATCCCAGCAGCAGGCCATGGAGGGGAGTCCAAGACGTTGCAGAGGGCACGTCAAAGGTTCTATTGGCCATCCATGGGTAAAGATATCAAGGTCTATGTAGCCTCTTGTGACAGTTGTCTGAGGTACAAGGCACATAGGTTGGGAGCGGAACCTTTGCGTAGGTGGCCGGAGGTGAGTACTCCCTTCGAGAGAGTACACATAGATCTCATTGGGCCGCTACCACAAGCTCATTCAGGGGCGAGGTACATATTTGTAGCAGTGGATGCACTCACATGGTTCACTGTGGTGAGTGCACTCCGTTCGAAGTCGGCAGAGGATGTGACCCAGGCCATGGTGGAAAAGTGTGTTAACCAGGTTTGGGGCTCCTCAACAAGTTGTGTCAGACCAAGGGTCAGAGTTTATCAATCAAGTATTTCAAAGCATCGCGAGTGTGTATCAATTCTAACATACTCCAGTGCTGGCATATCGACCATCGGCGAATGGTTTGGTTGAAAGACACAATGCTGAAGTAATCAGTATTCTGCGGCATTTGGCTGCAGATGATGTGCTTGCATGGGATCAGAGTTTGTCGATGGTGGAGTCGGCGCTCAACACGGCGTTCAATAGGTCGGTGGGAGAAACCCCGCATTTTTTGTTGCATGGATTCGATCCCCGACTTCCGTTCACGACGTTCACAAGCAAGCAACTGCCATGCTATGCGTTAGACTTCAAAAGTGTTGTCTGTAGGCGAGCAACCAAGGCATTTGACTTGGCGAAACTACATTTAAGAAAGTCGACAGAGGTAGCAGAGGCATATTATAATGCGCGGAACAAGGTCCAAGCAAAGGTGATCAATGAAGGTGATAGGGTATTCGTGAAGCAGATGCACGCTCAGGCAGAAGGTAAGTTGGCACCCAAGTTTGTGGGGCCATGTCGGGTAATTAGCAAAAAGAATGCAGAAGTTAAGGTTAAGGTGCTAAACACAGGGCATGTGTTCTGTCACTCAGACCGCGTCTATACACTGACCGGTCAGGCAAGTGAGGAGCCATACCCTACGGGGAGTGTGCCAGGGGAGAGCACACCAGCGGCTGAGAACATAGGTAGGGGGTACGAGGAGTTGGCAATCAAGGGTAGATAACACAGAACAGCCTTCGCAGGACCGGGGACAAGGTCCACAGGCGACGGTGACACATCGCTATCCGACCCGCTCTCGTGGGGTCATGAATACAGAAGGAGCATAGTATGTACTGTAGAGTAGTGCATGGCCATGGTAGTTTTTGTAGAGTGCGGGGTAGTGTGTAGAGTGCGGTGTTGAGTGGTGCATGGGCATGGTAGTTTTGTAGAGTGTGGGGTAGTGTGTAGAGTGCGGTGTTGAGTGGTGCATGGGCATGGTAGTTTTGTAGAGTGTGGGGTAGTGTGTAGAGTGTGGTGTAGAGTAGCATGTGTAGTGTTGTGGCGTTTGGACGCCTGGTATGGAGTGTGGTGTTGTGGAGTGCATAGCGGCACAGGAGGCAAGGTGGTGGTGGGTACGGTGAGTATCGGTGTAATGAGGTCAGGTGCGTCAGGACGCAGAGCCTGGCTGTTGAGAGACGTGGTGTTATAATGAGGTCATCAGTGGTTGGGTTGACCAGAGGTGATGGTGTGTCGGAGTGGGTAAGTCTTATGGATAAGATTATAATGTAGAATTTCAAAATTTCAGGTGTTGGTGGTTGCAGTGGACGAGCGAAGTAGATATACTAATTTCTTATTAAGTTGTTACAGGAATCTCGCTAGAGGCGAGCCAGTGGCAGTATGATGTTTTAGTGACATAAGTGTGAAATTATTTTAATGAGGTATTTATTGTGATAATGTATGTGTTTGTATATACTGTATATTACCTCATCGACACCATTACTGAGTGTTAGGCTTGAGAAGGTCCCCCGGGATCATGTCACAGAGCTTCAGGTAGAGTAGAAGGGAAGCTATGAGGCTACACTCAGTTATTCTAGGAAAAAAAAGGGGGAGGAAGTGAAGCCAACGTGACGTTATAGGCGAAATTCGCCCCCTGACATCAAAGCAGGGATAAGGGCCAGCTGCAATGGTTTTGCAGCTGCGCTCAGGCTATATACGGGGAGAGAGTAAGGAGCCGAGGGGGTTATGTAATAATGGGATCGAGCCAGGGGGCTCCGAGGGAATATTTTGCAGGTACAGCGGTCGGGAAGGTGTGAATACAGGTGGACACACTCTGGGCGGATGGGCCTAGACCAGAGAGCTGTGAGGGATCTACAGCGTTCTGGGATTGGTGCCCTGGAACGAGACGTCAGCACAGACCCAAGGGAACATGACCCTGGGGTAGGAATCTCCGTTGCTCTGGAGGCCAGGATCACGTTAACCCAGAGCAACGATGGGACATTGACAACATTCACCAGGCTGGACAGCCTGGGTTTTGTCTGGGTCATGGAGGATCTATGACCTAGCAACCATGGGACACGAAGACAAGAGAAGTGATGCTGCCAATTGTGGAGGAGGCCAGTGAAACATTGTGTGATCATTGTAAGCCTTATGTCAACAGTACAGGGCAAGATGTTAAATTATAATTAACTTATTACTAAGGATGAAGAACCTTAGATATATATATGTGTTGTGTATATATTAATGACTAGTGTCATTTCTGTTTAAGTGCCAGCATTCTGGTCAATGTAATTTTATGTTTATGTTTGTATGTAATTATATGTCAGCAGTTTAGGTATATGTGCATTGTTGGAGATGGGAAAAATTATTACAGACTATTTAACCTGTGATATGATGTGAATAAAATGTATATGTTGGAGAAGTGTTGTGAGTCATGTCGGGGAAAATTTTAATTTATTTCATCGTGTGTATAATGAACTTATTGGATGATTTCTTAGTTGTACACATATGGTGGGTGCATCCTCCAGGTCCTTGCACTAATGGAACCATTGCAATGATGCATATGGGGACATATGCGTGTTTAAGGAGGGGAGTGGTGTTGTAATCCACAAGTTAGTAGGAATTATTAGCTAGAGGATCATTACTACAACACTTAACGAATGATGATTGGAAGTACATGTAAGTAGACAGACTATGGATCACATATCTAAGAAAGGTCAATGGATTAAGACCAAAGCTGTTTAGCCAAATTAATAATTCCTGGAAAGAGGAATTATTCTTCGTCAGGCTTCTAGGATCAAGGTTACCGCTCTAGGGATAAGGTTAATCGGATTATACCTTCCTTGAGAGGCGGGGTGAAATGGTTGAGATAGATGGCTGACTGGAGTCAGTCTGATTGTGGGAGTTGAACTGGCAAGTCCTCTGGATCCCCGTTTGCGGCAGCAACGAAGTGTAGCAGACAGCTATGAGAGAACCTGATGTGATCTTAGTGACCAAGTTAAGTCTGCAGTATGTGAGTATTGAATGAAAGACTAACCGGGTGTGGAGCGTTGTAGTAATCATTCCGTATTAGGGACTTAGGCGGAAGTTACGAGTGTGGGTGGTGATCACGGAGGTCAAGTGGTCTATGGGTATTGGAATCGTATTGACCTAATAGAGTATGTTAATATGTACTTATTTGTCAGAGTCTATTCTTTGTAATTAAATGACAAAACCCGACGGCCTTTAAATACCTTCCATATGTTCATTCATTGTGTTCCAGTACAAACCGAGTGGTACGCCTCAAGGGTCTGGTGTGTGTAGGAGTATAGGTGGTAGTAACGGTTGCTGAGGCAAGGTGTTATGTGTTGTATAATCGCTGTGTTCGGAATGAACCGGGGTTCAGCGTCACGACACAACAAGCCACAGTTGTGTCCGCCTACAACAAGCTACAATTGTGGCCGCCTACAACAAGCCACAGTTGTGTCCGCCTACAACAAGCCACAGTTGTGTCCGCCTACAACAAGCCACAGTTGTGTCCGCCCACAACAAGCCACAGTTGTGTCCGCCTACAACAAGCCACAGTTGTGTCCGCCTACATCAAGCCACAGTTGTGTCCGCCTACAACAAGCCACAGTTGTGTCCGCCTACAACAAGCCACAGCTGTGGCCGCCCACAACAGGCCACAGTTGTGTCCGCCTACAACAAGCCACAGTTGTGTCCACCTACAACAAGCCACAGTTGTGGCCGCCCACAACAAGCCACAGTTGTGTCCGCCTACAACAAGCCACAGTTGTGTCCGCCTACAACAAGCCACAGTTGTGGCCGCCCACAACAAGCCACAGTTGTGTCCGCCTACAACAAGCAACAGTTGTGTCCGCCTACAACAAGCCACAGTTATGGCCACCTACAACAAGCCACAGTTGAGTGCTCACTACACGACCATGTAAGGCTGGAGGGAACATGTTGAGGACCTCCCCAGACCAGCGGCCACACACGCGGTGTAACTCTTCTTCCAGGCGGTGTTTTGCTGACTGTATTATAGCGCTACTTTACTAATTTCCACCTGTGTATTTTCACATAATAGTTTCAATAGTTTGATTTTCACATTCAGTATTCATGGTATATAAATAAAATAAGGATATATTATGGCAAAAAAAAAAAATTGACCGCAGGTGTGTTGACTCAAGAGCATAATCTCTCCTCTCCTGAACGTCACAATGTTAACGGAGCGCTTCGTCTCCCACAAACAACGCTCCTGCCATGTGTGTGTGTCAAATGTGCTGACAAAGAAGCAGCAGTAGATATCACACTAATAATTTTAATTTTATAACATTTTAATATATAAAATACTATCTACATATACAGTAGTATTATTTCATAGCAATGACGTTTTATTTCTGTCTAGGCCGTCAACAGGCGGTCGGCAGTTCGCAGGTATAAAGAGGTTGAAGAACGCACCTTTAGAGCGCAGGCGGGAGAAATACATTATAATTTACACTTGTAAAATATCAGAGGGTCTGGTTCCAACTAATATTTTAATATTAATGTTTTCCCTCTAATATTATTATTTTCCCTCTAATAATATTATTCCTCGAATATTTTCTTCGAGAATCTTCTCGAAGTAAAACTAACTAATCTCAGTAAGACATATGAGCACAGACGTTGTGGTGTCCAGAGTAGGGATAGTGATTCCACAGAACCCTGCCCCACAGTTCCCAGAAATCAGGTAATTGAGCATTATTCTGAAACTTCGACATCCCTTGGTGAGTCTCTAGGGGAGTCCCGGTGAGTCCCTGGAGAGTCCCCTAAGAGGTCCCTGGGAGTCCCCTAGGAGGTCCCTGGGGAGTCCCCTAGGAGGTCCCTGGGGAGTCCCCTAGGAGGTCCCTGGGGAGTCCCCTAGGAGATTCCTGGGAAGTCCCCTAGGAGGTCCCTGGAGAGTCCCCTAGGAGGTCCCTGGGGATTCCCTGGCTCCTGGGGAGGATGATAACAACGATGTCTTATGATGAACGCCAAGTGAGGCGCTCTGCCAGACATAAAAACACAAACTTCTGGAAACTTATTCAGAACACTGTATACAGCTGCTTGTGAGAAGGAATGTGGGTTACATCCGAAAATTTGGTTTGTAATGCACTTACACGTGCATTGTGTCTTCACTTTCATTGAAGCACTGTGGCTTTTTGGTAAGTTTCTCCAAAAATATAATGTATTTATGAAGAAATTCATGCATGTAATATTTCTCGTATATTCAAGAAATTTGCAAGTAGAATGACAGTTCAGTTAATCTTGAAGTTAAAGGTTTGGTTAATAAACAATGAAAGCTTAGGAAGAAAACTGCTAACAATCTCTCAAGGTTATTTGTGCATCCTTAAAGTGTGGAAGTTGGACGACTCGCAGCAGGCAAATGTTGCAAACGTCTATCATTATCTTAAACAAATTATCCTTACTGAGTAGACTTACTAAAAGGCAAATATAATCCTTATACAGACCTTGACCTTGGGAGACGCAGTTGGAGGAATGTTGATATTGATGTTGACGACTCCCCTGATGGTGTTGGGGAGGGGAGGGGGGAGAGGCTCCACCAGGTGCTCCACACTGATGGGCAGCTCCCCGCTGGTCAGCTGGTACTCCTGGCTGCCCTGGTACTGGACCTTCCCGCGAGACACAACCTGAAGTAATAGTAGAGTGTTAGACCCCGGTGGTCAGCTGGTACTCCTGGCTGCCCTGGTACTGGACCTTCCTGCGAGACACAACCTGAAGTAATAGTAGAGCGTTAGGCCCCGCTGGTCAGCTGGTACTCCTGGCTGCTCTGGTACTGGACCTTCCCGCGAGACACAACCTGAAGTAATAGTAGAGTGTTAGGCCCCGCTGGTCAGCTGGTACTCCTGGCTGCCCTGGTACTGGACCTTCCCGCGAGACACAACCTGAAGTAATAGTAGAGTGTTAGGCCCCGCTGGTCAGCTGGTACTCCTGGCTGCCCTGGTACTGGACCTTCCTGCGAGACACAACCTGACGCAAGCAAGTAGCTTCGTATGCAGGTCTAATGGTCAATGAGAATTTTAAGTTGTATATTTCATTAAACAACTTTTATATCTAACATTCATTAGAACTCTTCCAGCTAAACAATTGAGGATCCCGGGGTAAGCCCCAGCCAGGACAGAAATGGTTTGGTTTGGTTCCTTTCACCTGATGACTCTGTTCACCTAGCAGTAAATAAGTATCTGGAAGTTAGGTAACTGTTGAGGGTTGCATCCTGGTGAGGGTCAGCAGGGTCAAAACCCCCCAACATGGGTGGTGAATATTGCCGGAACAGAGGCGGACTTTTTATTAAGAAACAAGCCAGTTCCTGCAAGGAGTGGATGACCAACAGGCTGTAGTGGATATATGGGCCTGTGGCCTGCTACAAGGAAAAGCATGTTGGATGAAATTTTTTAAATAATTAATTAATAATTGTACATGATTAACAAAAATAAATATAATGTAGTTATACTAATTGTGTTATTTTTTCCCATTTTAAGTCAAGTGTATTCATGCCAAAAAAGTATATTTACCTCTCTATAACAATCCCCTCGAGCATATAACTTGCATGGCTGATTCATTCAGTTTTACTCATTTTCCTCTGCTAAGTAATTAAATTGATTTATGGTCACAATACTTATGAGTTCACATACTTTGTAATTACAGTAACATCAAAAATCACTTTAGGATCATGTACAATTACTAAAAGAGTAAAAGTATATTGCACAAATGTTGCTATTGAACCTTACGATACTCAGAGTTAATGAAATACTTTGCCACTAATAACCTATGGAGCTCAGATCTATTGTGCAGTGTTAATACTTAATTTATGATCATTACGAACAAACACGAAGGCACCAATTTCCTTGAGTATAACACATGTCAGGTAGACAGCGTTAAATTTCCTTACAATTACCTGGAGAGTAAAGATGGCGGAGGTCTGGTCGGAGGCGGAGAAGAGGACAGGCAGGAGGTGGTCCTGGGCCTCTCCAGGCACACACTTGAGCTTGCCCTCCGGGGCGTGGATCAACAGCGACGAGTTAGAGGGAGAGAAGGAGTGCTCCAGGGTCTTCGAGAACTCCGACTGATACATATTCGCCCGGCAGTTCAGGGCCTTTATCTGAGGAGAGTTAAACACACTTTAGCATACTACACAATGATCACTAAATCCTTTTGGAAAAGTTAAACCCAGTGTACTCAAGCTTGCTCTCACTTTATTGTGTTATCAGGTTAATTTCAGTAGGTTAACAAGCCTTAGGTAATTGCATGAAGCCTCCGAGACCCACCCTTGCACGAAGCCTCCGAGGCCCACTCTCCGAGGCCCAGCCTTACCTAGCAAGAAGGAAACTCAGTCTGGCTGTCTACAAGGTGCAGGAGCAAGGGGAGGAAAGGTATCAGGGGAAAGCGCAACCCATTTTATTATGACTATATAACACTGGGAAAGGGTCAGCATAAGGATTTGTGATGGGACGGGAGGGTGTGGTGGGGGGGGGGGGGGAAGAATGATGCCCAACCAACTTGGACGGTCGAGTGAGCTGCCTGAAAAAAATGGTAACCCCGAGGAAAACATCCCAGCGGCCACCCGTGATCGATGAACCTTGGTCAACCTATTGATTTCACTGCACCAACATCAAAGTAGTGAGTAATCCCCCATTTGGTTTGTAATGCACTTACACGTGCATTGGGTCTTCACTTTCTTCACAAAAAGCCGCAGAGTTCAGGGCAGACTAACACTCCCAGAATAAAGTATTACACGTCTCCAAGTACAACAAGCATATGCTTGGCACGAGAGCACAGACAGTATTCAGCCGGGCTTCTTAACCACGAGCCAGAGTGTCACGGGAGAACCTACGGGGTGTTCCGAGGCGCCACCAGCGGAGCCCGATGGAGCTCAGATCCCCCGATGGAGCCACACAGATCCCAGCACACAAAGTAGCTGATATACGAGGTGGGATATCCCCGGTAACCTAAACTTTTTGTGAAGTATTTTTTGGCTGAAAAGTAGGGACGTGGAGGGATGGAATCATTACACATTGATGACACTTGTCCCACACGCCGGAAAAAGAAGTTAACGACAACGTTTTGGTCCGTCCACATCCTCATTTCTTTTCAGACGTGTGAGATGGACGTCAAATTTTCTTACAGTTATTGTGATTTTTTGCATTAAATTATGAAGTTTATAAAGTCATCCTATTTAAGAGTGGAAGAAAATTACATTTTTGAGGTCTTTGGACCCTAAGATTATTTTTGCCATATTCTTTAAAGTTTTATTTGCATGCTCTTATTTACTCTGGCTCTCATATGGATGTATGACAGTCTGGGACCCGCATTATCAAGGTAAACTCTACTTTAAGCTCTACAGAAAAAGCTGCAGATGGCAAGGAGGACGGCCATGAGTGTCCAAGAACTCCTAATAGCATACAGCACTCCTGGGCTGTGCATCTCTGCCAGTTCTTGCAGTCATTTGCAATAATCCAAACGTTTTGGAAACAAAACAGCAGTTGAGTATAACCTTGAACAGGTGGGCAGAAGGTTTGCCGGTGACCGAAGCTGCAATACCAAAAGCCAAGCTCTCTTTGAAAGATCAACCGGCTATCAATAGTCAAACTCTCACATTCAGAGAACATATAGAACAGCACACAAGACGGTGAAAAGCGGTCTTAGAAACCTGGTACAATGTAACAACTACACTTTAAGAAAATGTTCCAAGAAACCGAGAGTGAATGGTAGCACACATCGAGCAACACAACTAACGTGAACCACCAGCACCGCAGTAACGACCATCACAACTACCGTGAACCACCAGCACCGAAGTAACGACCATCACAACTACCGTGAACCACCAGCACCGAAGTAACGAGCAACACAACTACCGTGAACCACCAGCATCGAAGTAACGACCATCACAACTACCGTGAACCACCAGCACCGAAGTAACGAGCAACACAACTACCGTGAACCACCAGCACAGAAGTAACGAGGCAACACAACTACCGTGAACCACCAGCACAGAAGTAACGAGCAACACAACTACCGTGAACCACCAGCACAGAAGTAACGAGGCAACACAACTACCGTGAACCACCAGCACCGAAGTAACGAGCAACACAACTACCGTGAACCACCAGCACCGAAGTAACGAGGCAACACAACTACCGTGAACCACCAGCACAGAAGTAACGAGGCAACACAACTACCGTGAACCACCAGCACAGAAGTAACGAGGCAACACAACTACCGTGAACCACCAGCACAGAAGTAACGAGGCAACACAACTACCGTGAACCACCAGCATAGAAGTAACGAGGCAACACAACTACCGTGAACCACCAGCACAGAAGTAACGAGCATCACAACTACCGTGAACCACCAGCACAGAGGTAACGAGCAACACAACTACCGTGAACCACCAGCACAGAGGTAACGAGCAACACAACTACCGTGAACCACCAGCACAGAGGTAACGAGCAACACAACTACCGTGAACCACCAGCACAGAGGTAACGAGCATCACAACTACCGTGAACCACCAGCACAGAGGTAACGAGCAACACAACTACCGTGAACCACCAGCACAGAGGTAACGAGCAACACAACTACCGTGAACCACCAGCACAGAGGTAACGAGCAACACAACTACCGTGAACCACCGGCACAGAAGTAACGAGGCAACACAACTACCGTGAACCACCAGCACAGAAGTAACGAGGCAACACAACTACCGTGAACCACCAGCACAGAGGTAACGAGCACAAGCTCAGAAGTCAAGATTCAAATATGTGTCAACACAGAACTAACGAACACAGTAATATATGGGACTGCACAAGGCATGTTGTCCCATGTGAGGCAGCTCTTATTTATGCTACACAACTCGTCCATTCATGTTTATATTCATTGATCCCACTTGTATTTTATTTATAAGTAATATCTTTTATAAATCAACAAATCTATTCTCAAACCTGTATTTACCGAGGCCTTTCCTGAATCTAAACGTCCAGTTTGTACCCATTGTTTCGTGCTTTACTTTGTCTTCCTATAAACTATGAGTTTCGTCCTCTCCCTTGTTCTTGCCAATCACTATACAGAGTATTTGAACCTCTTATTCTTCCCACTGTTGATACTCGTCCCTCTCCCTGGTTTGGCTATGTTGATGACAGTTTTGTTCTATGGGCTCATAACCGTCTTTTTCTAGCCTTTCCTCTCCTCTCTTAACAATCTGGCTCCTCCTATCAATTTCTAAGTATAATTGTAATCTAATTCCATCCTTCCTTTCCTAGACGTTCAAGTTCACAGCTCTGTGTCCGGTTTGTCTTTCTCTGTGTGCCCCAATCTTAAGCACAATGGTACATATATTTACTTCATTTCCTACCATCCACTTTGTCAAGAAAAGTGTTCTTGTCTCTCTTCCTCCGCGTCCAACACATCAGTGACCTTCAGTTTTTTATTCTGAAATTTCTATTATTTACAAGTCTTTCTCTCGCCTTGGTTACCTTTTACATTTTATCAACTTTGCCTATTATCAAGCTAAAGGAAATTTCTTTCATCTTAAACCTGTTTCAACACTAGTAGTACAGTCCACTACAGGCTCACCATAGCCCGTGCTACTTGGAACTTTTGGTTCCGAGTAGCAAATCTTTAACAACAACAACAAACTAGTATCACTATGTTCTGCCTTCCTTTCATAGCTGAACTAAAAAAAAAAAATTCACTAATACCCTCCGTCCTCTTGATGTAAAGCTCACCCGTCAACAAAAATTTAGTGTTGTTAAAAGTGCTTCAGACTTTTACTGTAAAGTTATGTTGAGAAACTGAACAACACTTGGAATTTATATTAGAAACTATAATAATAATTGTTTACTGACTAAACGTTATAATAATAATTGTTTACTGACTAAACGTTATAATAATAATTGTTTACTGACTAAACGTTATAATAATAATTGTTTACTGACTAAACGTTATAATAATAATTGTTTACTGACTAAACGTTATAATAATAATTGTTTACTGACTAAACGTTATAATAATAATTGTTTACTGACTAAACATTATAATAATAATTGTTTACTGACTAAACGTTATAATAATAATTGTTTACTGACTAAACGTTATAATACTAACTGTTTAATGACTAAACGTTATAATAATAATTGTTTACTGACTAAATGTTATAATAATAATTAAGTCAAGAAGACACTTACGTAAACTCTGTTGGTGTTGTAGACTGGCAAGACTGTTGTGAAGAGACCATCTGGTGCTGTGGTCATGTTGGTGCAGCGACCAGCTGCACACACCTCCATGGGGACACCACCTGCCGGAGTGCCGTCTGGCTTCTCAGCCCTCACCTGCAACATGTTAAAGAAGTTCTGGAGGTTTAGATATTATGCAGACGAGGAGTCACTATAACGTGGTTGAAATATGTTGCCTAAACCACCCACTAGAAAGTGAAGGGACGACGACGTTTCGGTCCGTCCTGGACCATTCTCAAGTCGATTGTGAAGAGACCATCACAATCGACTTTACATATTAATTTTATTAAGTTAACAGTATCTTAGATGCCGTCACTGGCATCCCTGATGACTAGCTTAGTCCTGGAAGACTGTAGGTTGCCAGGACAGTGTTCTGCTGTATGGCTAAACACCATATATTTTTTTTAAATTTATATTTTACACGCGATAGATTATTTGGCCTTGGAATTGTAAACAAGTTGATACTTGATGAGTCAGTAAGATCACAAAGTATCGAGGAAAATCGACACAGAACTTGAAGTAAGAGTTTCCAAGTATATACAATAATTACCATCTCCTGTTGAGTTATCACAATGATCTGTATCTTAACGTAACATAATTAACAGTTAACGCTTATCCTAGGTAAAATAACAGTGAATAATGGCTGATTGCTATGTAAGTATGTATGAAAAAGGCACCAAGTCTCGAAGACTGTTCTGCACGCCTGTGGGCTGAACAGTAAAACACTCCTGGATATTGTTCATGATGCAAATGTGCAAAAACAAAACAAAAAACAAGACGATTGAAGTAAACAAAATAAAATTCGCTATGGATTTTATCGAGGGACAAGACTCACGAGGTACATTTGTAAACAAGATTTCTAATAATTTTTAAAACCAGCCTGGACAATAAGGCAGGTGTGTCCCATTAGTGTACACGAGTTATGAGTGTGATCGATATGCCACCTTACCTCAGCTGTTTCCTATCAGCTATGTTAGTAAGAGGAAGACTCTGGTTAAAGATCACATATAATTGTACACAAATATGTGATAATGTTTGTATATTTGGGCAGCAGGCGTTACTTTAAGCATATTTGGTTAAATATGACCGAAATGTTGGCGTTGTTAATGTTAAAGTGCTAGTTTTTTTATGCTTCTAACTTATTTTCTCTTCATCAGTGCCAAGGAGAGCAATCTTAAGGAATTAATAAACAAGGAGCAATTTCGGATTATATACACATGTGTAAGGGGATGAATTGAAGCCTTAGGTAATCTCCTTCGACGCCACTGTTGCCGCCTGCAACAGTGGCGTCGGAGGTGTATGGGAGCAATGAAACGTAGGGTAAGGAATAGGGGAATAAGGTAAGAGTAAGGGAAAAGGGGCAATCATATATTGGGTAAGGCGTTGCATAGGACTAGTACTCTCTGTGGGCGGTAAGAATCCGGTAGAGATGTGGTAGTTACCCCGTGATGTAGGTGAGTTCTGCATCTAGGTGTTGCCAGGGAAGCGAAGTAGTTATTCAATATATTTATAAGTGATTTTTTCTCTCATTTTAGTATAGCTGCCAGGATTTGTAGTCGTCTTAGGTCAGTGGTCGACTCCAGGATTTTTGTATTGTCAACTAGCAAGTTCCTAGGGAGTGTTGTGTTATGTTCACTATGAATTGAACCCGAAGTAAGTAAGTAATTATCAAAAGAAGGCACCAGACATCCCGAGAAAGTCGCAACACCTGTCCCTCACGGATCACGTACCCGGCAGCCGGGACAAGGCTCCCCCCCCTCCTGACCGGGGGAACCGCAGGGGACGCAGGCACGGCATCGTCCCCGCCACCGGACACAGGAGCTGAGGACCCCTGGCGCACATCCCTTCTCAGCACCATGACAAGATCCTGATCATCAGGGAAAACTTCGCACTGCGGGGATCCAACAGCGCAATAGACACAGGAGATGGGGGCACAGGAAGCAACTCGGAGCCCCTCACAGCCCCGTCACCGACGGCGGGGGACGCCGGAGCACCATACTTCTCCACCTCCTCCCAAGGCTCACCACGATGGGGAGACACACTCTGAACCCGCTTCGATCATTTCGAGACAGGCCGCCGGTCGTTCGAGTTATCACTCCCATCTTTTGTTGATGCTACGAATGTTCCAACTGAGAAACCTAATGGTTCTTGTGTCAACAGCGGCCATCGTCTTGGTGTTGTTCCTCCCTGGGACTGGTGGTCCCATTGTTGTCCTTGTCCCACTTACACAATGTGTCAATAAGTGACTCTACGACGTAAAGAGCCGCACCAACCTGGCGTTTGGTGTCGTCAGGAACATCTCGTCATCAACGTCGTCATCAACAAAAGACTGAATGACCTAATTGCATATGTTACCTGTAACAACATAGATATAATTGCTATACAGGAGCCCTACACGTCCAATATGATAAACAAAACCCCACCAAAAATCAGAGGGTATGCATCCTATAATAACAGTAACGCCACAGGCCTATTCACTTACGTCAGAAGTGATTTACCGCACATTCTTGTGAGCACGTCACACAATGTACACACACAGTACCATGACTTTCATGTACAAACTACAGCAGGCCACTTCTCATTCCTCAACGTATATGCCAGAAGCCAGAAACTCAATGTAACATTGTTCCCAGATCTAGACAATCATGGGACAATATACATGGGAGATTTTAATGCTAGACATATTACGCTGGGAGACAGTACTAACAACGATAATGGATGCAAATTTATCAAATATGTTTATGACAACAGATTAACCGTGTATACTACGGATACCCAAACTCATTTATTGGGAGGCAGACTTGATTACTGTAATGGGTAGAAACCTTGTGCAAGATAGGATGGAATGTTCGTTGGTAAATCACTTGGTTAGTGATCACTATGCAGTTTCTGCTTCCTATGAGGTACAGTGTGATGTACCTAATAGACATCAGAGACGGAAAATGAATATTCCATATGGCTTGCATGACCACTTTATTAATTGTATATCAAAATGGTATCAAGATTACACAATAACGAATGTACAAGCCTTCTCCAGAGATCTCGTTGATACGATTACTACCTACTATGACACATGGGTGTGTTGGGGAACATGTCGTAAGCCTAGCAGAAGTGGGCAACACCTATCACCACCCAAGTGGGTCCTTGACCCCGTATTTGTTAAAGAAAATGAACGAGTAAAGCAACTTGGAGATACGTACAAACGAACCAAAGCACAAGGTGACTTGCATGCATTTCTAGTTGCAAGTAGAGAGGTGAGAGACATGAGCAACGTTATACGTAATAAACATTGGGAAGAGTTCCTACAAAGTATAAATGAGCAAACAACACTTGTTGAAGTTTGGGAAAAGATACGAAAAATCTCTAGAAGCAGCCCAACCTAACCGCTGCACCACAGCCCACTAAAACAAGCAAACATGCTTGTTTTAGCTTGACATGCTTGACACACGCCCCAACAGACAACGAACCATCAATCTTGCCTGTACAGCTATCGACGTGTCGGACCTTAATGATGTAACTGAATGGGAATTAAATCATGCACTAAAGATGGGAAAATCAACTGCTCCTGGAGAGGATTGTATTACTTACAGTCTACTGAGATTAGTCTCACACGTATCAGGTAATCCACTATTAGTGTTGTACAGAATGAGTTTACGTGAAGGAGTATTACCTGATGCTTGGACAAAGAGTGTCATTGTTCCTATCCCCAAACCAAACTCAGATAATTATAGACCCATATCTTTAACATCGTGTGTTTGTAAAGTGCTTGAACGTATTGTTCTAAACCGGCTCATGTATCGTATACAGGGGCACCTGTCACCCCAACTGTTTGGATATATGCCTGGGCTCAGTACACAACACTGTTTTGCTGAGTACTTCACACATATTGAAGCTTCCCCTCAAACAGTCTTCATCGACCTAGCAGCAGTTTTTGATACAGCAAACAGAGAAATCATACTGGAACAGCTTGCCGAGCTGGGAATACAAGGAAAATTACTGAAATGGATAAAGGGCTATTTGTCTAATCGAACAGCATATGTTTTGTTTAATGGTGTTAAAAGCACAGAGAGCAAACACTTTGAACTGGGAACTCCACAAGGAGGGGTCCTCAGTCCCTTGTTGTTCAACGTTCTGATGCATAAACTTATTAAAGATCTTCCAACTAATAATGAAGACACTGTCATTTGTTATGCTGATGATATATGTTTACAGGCTGCCTCCGAGCCTAGAATGCAAGTTCTGCTCTACGCTTTTGCTACTAGAGCTGAGGAATGTGGCCTCCTTATCTCTGTACAGAAAACTCGTGCCCTCATTCCATGTGGTATTCCACCAGCCAATTATCATATAGATGGGCGAGCACTTGAGAACTGCGAGTCTTACAGATACCTTGGTGTCCCCATTAACGACCCTGGGTACCTTTCTTCTCTCAAGAGGAGACTTTGGGAGAGATTAAAGCCCTTGCGGGTCCTTGTTGGTGTCAATCATGGGCTTAACATGAGACTTGCTAGAATGTTTTATGTATCATTTATACGCTCTGTGATTGACTACAATGCTCTACATCTCACACTGTATACTGACAAAGAGCTGAAATCTCTTGAAACCTTGCAAAATGAAGCTATGCGTCTCATCCTTGGGGCTCCAAAGTCCACGAGAATAGTTAATATGAGAGCAGAGTTAAAATTACCTACCATAAGTGAGAGAATCTTGTCTATTAGCACAGTTTTCGGCGTGAAGGTATTGAGTAGATCTAGACAACACATGAAGTTTCAAGCTAAACTTTCTAATATGCTACACTCACCTGAGGTCTATAGAAGAAGAACGAAATCTGATTATGTATATTGGTTCTACAAGGTACCCAACTCCATCAAAATATTAAATATGTACCCAACTCGACTAATGATTAATCAGCCAATTACTCCATGGGATAACTGGGATCTATCAGTTGATTTTGTAAATGCGCCCAAGAAAGATAGTGTGCACACTACATTATTAAAACAGTTAACACTGAAAAGCATCACTGAAAGTACTCAGAGTATGGGTAACGATGTTTATCAGTGCTATACCGACGGCTCTGTAGAAGAAGGTGGACGATGTACCGGATGTGCATGTAACATATTTGAACAATCTTCTCTCGTACATACAGCAATGAAGCGCGTCAATGACTGGGCAAGTACAACTCAAACCGAACTTGCAGGCATATACCTTGCCACTGAATTTTTAAAAGACAAAGGCAGTGGACTTATATACTGTGACTCGCAGAGTGCACTCCTGGCATTGAAGGCACATAGTAGTGACACCCAGAAAATAGTCAGTGATATTCGAATGAATGTTTTAGCTGCCAAAGAAAACAGATTTGAGATTAAATTCCTATGGATACCATCACATGTTGGCATCTCAAGGCATGACACTGTTGATATGCTTGCTAAGTCAGCCTGCAGAAAACCAGTGGTAGAAATTGATATGGGTGTTTCATTAGCAGTGACAAAGAGAATACTTAAACAAATATCTAATGAAAATCTCACCGACCTAACAAATTCTCAAAGACCTGAAAGTTGTAGCATTAAATATTATGATAGATATCGTGAGGAGACATTCACATATGGGACTAATAGAACAAGAACCCGGCAATGTGATGTTATAGTGGCCAGAATACGCCTGGGATATAGACGTATCTGGCAGCTTTCTCAAAACCCAAATGTCGAGTACACAATGTGTCAACTTTGTGAAAGAGAAAACATGCACTCTCTTGAACATTATATTGTAGAATGTCCCATACTGACTGACTTTCGCCCTCCTGGGCTAAGGTATGCTGAACTCTGTAGTTACTATATGAGTACTGGAACATTTGATGATATATTGGACTTGTATCCAAAATTGACCATGTAATATATCAATCATACAATGTATATATATGATGTAACTATATAACCTGAGCTTGTAAAAGCACCCTTCATCACCTTCAGTGATTAAATGCTTAATTGCACACTAGTTTCTTTATCAGCTACCTCACCCTGTCAGGGTAAATGAGACAAATATATGTGAATGCTTGTGTGTGTGTATATATGTATGTGTATGTGTGTGTGTATGTATATGTATGGGTATAAAGCATATATGGAAGCTGATCAGAATTACATTTCACCTTTGTGAATGTACATTAATGACACTATGTAAAAGACACATCTAATACTTTATGTAGGGCATACGCAAATCTGTGTATCTATGTATTTACGTATGTAGGTTAGCTTAGCATTTTAAAAGCACCGAATCACCTTCTGTGGTTGAGTGTTCAATAAACCCTTGAACTGTATGTTTAACACTTCTCTAACCCTGTCCATGGAGGACAGAAGAAAATGTATATATGCTAGTTAGCATTGTAAATGTGTGGCCACGTCTGTGGTAGGAAATAATAAAAAAAAAAATAAAAATACTCCCATCTTCCTGCACCACAATAGAACTCTCCGGCAGGTGTGCTTGTAAAGCACGACCCCCGAGAACCACAGCTTTAACAACCGGGGCCACCGGACCACACACTGCAGGAGACAACCCCTCGCGGACAGCCAGAGCGACAGGAGACACCGTATCCTGGAACATAGTAGGCAGCTGAGACGGGGCGGGGTGAGGCAGCTGGGGCAGGGATGGTCGTGGCGGGGCCACACTAACCTCCACGTCAACACCCACATCTGCATCCAGACGAGCCGCAGGATCCGACACCGGAGCAGCAGACAGTAGGGAAGCAACACACAAATCCCAGCACCCATTGACGGGTCCGAGGTCGACAAGGGAGAGAATCCTCCTCCCAGAACAGGTTAATAGGAGTGACCCCGGTGGACCTCACACCCTGCAGCCTGGTGGCCCTGTAGGTCACACTTGAAACACATCTGGAGCTGGCCCGTATGAAACAAACATAGAGGGAAACGCAACAGCATGATGGAGGACAGTATATGATCCCTGAGGTGCATGGTGAGAGTGTGGGTCCACACGGGACCCGATTCTACCTCCCGGTGGGGACGGCGTTCATCCGCACATGAAGAACCCGCCAAAAACGGGCAAAGTACCGACGTAGAAGGTCCTCAAGGAACTCGAAGGGTGCCCCATGCACTGCCAGATACATCGTCATAGGACAGCGATCAGAGAAAGTCACTGATCCACCATTAACAAGAAGAGGGAAAGTGTCCCCATCATAGCACGTGATGAGATCACGGTAAACCACTGAGGAGCCAAACTTCACAATCGCACGTCCCCCAGCAAGCAGCTACACACCACACACAGCCTCCAAAGAAACACGTAAC
Organism: Procambarus clarkii; assembly: GCF_040958095.1. NCBI lineage: Eukaryota > Metazoa > Arthropoda > Malacostraca > Decapoda > Cambaridae > Procambarus > Procambarus clarkii. The sequence continues at coordinate 19,537,917 of NC_091228.1, read as the reverse complement.
ATGTCCAAAATCACCACTTCTACTGCTTGGTAGGAAGTATTACTGGAAAATTCCAGGCCTGATGATAGGTGGCACAGGCTTCCCCATACTGCAGGCCGACACGGCCACTTTCAAGTCACGCCAGCAGCCACACCAAGGCCCGCACATCATGCCGGGTTGTCAACAAACCCCACACCGGCCAAGTAACAACTGGATAGGCAAAGAGAAGCGTCCTGCTCGCCACACCACCCAGCGCCGGACTGACGTGCTGTCAAACTGATCTCAAACGTTGTCGTTCTGGATTAGGTGATACTGTATGTCGTGTCTATGTTCACACTACGTACTGATATTCGTCATTCCAATGTTATCCCTGTGTCAACATTTCTTAATATTCTTTTGGTACTTGATAACTGAATTATTTAATTATCTATATTTATTGTGTTTAAGTTGATGTACAGTAATATTAACAGCTATTATTTATATATTGCTCAGTCATTTCATTAACTGGTTAGTATGAACGTGTCAGTCTATTATTCTTGCTGGCGGAGTTAATAGTTTAGGGTTTTAATAGTTTTGGGTTAAAAACTGTAAATAATGACGTAAACAAGTTTTTTTGTTATACACGTGTGTGATCACATTTACACACACAGGTGACACGTCCAACAGTCTAGTCGTGTCCATCTCCCAGTAGCAACAGTCTTGTCGTGTCCATCTCCCAATAGCATCAGCCTTGTCGTGTCCATCTCCCAATAGCATCAGTCTTGTCGTGTCCATCTCCCAGTAGCAACAGTCTTGTCGTGTCCATCCCCCAGTAGCAACAGTCTTGTCGTGTCCAGTAGCAACAATAGGCGGTGTTGAACGCCCAGAAGATGGAAATCAATGAACTATAAAATGTGTTGCACAGCAAGCCAAATCGACAATATTTAGTGAATAATAAAACATGAACATAAATTTGTTCTAACACATTTTTACAATTATAATTACCAACCTTGAGGGAGTAAGGAAGGTTCGGCTTCATGTAAGCGTCTTCGTAGATAGTTTTGAAGGTCACGGCGTTTCGGGTGATGGAGACTGAGGCATCTTTTTTAATTTCCACTCCAGTACCTTCCTCAGTGACGATGGCCGAGGCCTTGAGACTGTACACGTCGCAGTCATTGATCCTCAGCTCCGATGCTTGCACCTCCACCTCCTTACACCCGGAGATCTGCAATGAGAACCTTTCTTGTATATTGAGTCGGTGTCTGGAGGAATACACCACTTATGACAGTATACCCCATTAATTTACGTAACTCATTAGTTTACATAACCCATTAGTTTATGTAACCCATTAGTTTATGTAACCCATTAGTTTATGTAACCCATTAGCTTATGTAACCCATTAGTTTACGTAACTCTTTAGTTTATGTAACCTATTAATTTATGTAACCCATTACTTTATGTAACCCATTACTTTACACAACCAATTAGTTTACATAACCCATTAGTTTACGAACCCATTCGTTTATGTAACCTATTAGTTTATGTAACCCATTAGTTTATGTAACTCATTAGTTTATATAAACCCATAAGTTTATGTAACCCATTAGTATATGTGAACCCATTTGTTTCTGTATCCCATTAGTTTATGTAACCCATTAGTTTATGTAAACCCCATTAGTTTATGTAACCTATTAGTTTACATAAACCCATACGTTTATGTAACCCATTAGTTTATGTGAACCCATTAGTTTCTGTAACCCATTAGTTTATGTAACCCATTAGTTTATGTAACCCATAATTTATGTAAACCCCTTAGTTTATGTAACCCATTAGTTTATATAAACCTATTAGTTTAAGTGAACCCATTAAATTCTGTAACACATTAGTTTATGTAAACCCATTAGTTTATGTAAACCCATTAGTTTATGTAACCCATTAGTTTACATAAACACATTAGTTTACATAACCCATTAGTATATGTAACCTATTAGTTTATGTAAACTATTAGTTTATGTAAACTATTAGTTTATGTAACCCATTAGTTTACATAGCCCATTAGTATATGTAACCCATTAGTTTATGTAAACCATTAGTTTATGTAACACATTAGTTTACATATCCCATTAGTTTATGAAACCCATTAGTTTATGTAACCCATTAGTTTATATAAACCCATCAGTTTGTCTCCCATTAGTTTACGTAAACCATTAGTTTATTTAACCCCGTTGGTTTAGCTTATATAACCCCGTTAGTTTAGCTTATGTAACCCATTCGTTTATATAAACCAAATAGTTTATATAAACCATTAGTTTACTTAACCCATTAGTTTGTCACCCAATAGTTATGTAATCCATTAGTTTATGTAAATCATTAGTTTATGTAAACCATTAGTTTATGTAAACCATTAGTTTATGTAACCCCGTTAGTTTAGCTTATGTAACCCTTAGTTTATGAAAAAACAATAGTTTATATAAACCATTAGTTTATGTAAACCATTAGTTTACTTAACCCATTAGTTTGTCACCCAATAGTTATGTAATCCATTAGTTTATGTAAACCATTAGTTTATGTAACCCCGTTAGTTTAGCTTATGTAACCCATTAGTTTATGTAAACCCAATAGTTTATATAAACCATTAGTTTATGTAAACCATTAGTTTACTTAACCCATTAGTTTATGTAAACCCAATAGTTTATATAAACCATTAGTTTATGTAAACCATTAGTTTACTTAACCCATTAGTTTATGTAACCCCGTTAGTTTAGATTATGTAACCCATTAGTTTATGTAAACCCAATAGTTTATATAAACCATTAGTTTATGTAAACCATTAGTTTACTTAACCCATTAGTTTGTCACCCAATAGTTTATATAACCCATTAGTTTATGTAAAATCTTCAGCTTTTTCAAAGGATTAAGAATACTTGAAGGTGACCAATTGTGTGGAAATCACAGTAACACTGTGGTACTCACGGTAACACTGAGGTACTCACCGTAACACTGAGGTACTCACCGTAACACTGAGGTACTCACCGTAACACTGAGGTACTCACAGTAACACTGAGGTACTCACCGTAACACTGAGGTACTCACGGTAAGACTCAGAGGTATTCACAGTAACACTGAGGTGCTCACAGTAACACTGAGGTACTCCCAGTAACACTGAGGTACTCACGGTAACACTGAGGTACTCACCGTAACACTGAGGTACTCACCGTAACACTGAGGTACTCACAGTAACACTGAGGTGCTCACAGTAACACTGAGGTACTCACAGTAACACTGAGGTACTCACAGTAACACTGAGGTATTCAAAGTAACACTGAGGTACTCACAGTAACACTGACTCACTCCCAGTAACACTGAGGTACTCAAAGTAACACTGAGGTACTCACAGTAACACTGAGGTACTCACAGTAACACTGAAGTACTCACAGTAACACTGAGGTACTCACAGTAACACTGAGGTACTCACAGTAACACTGAGGTACTCACCGTAACACTGAGCTACTCACAGTAACACTGAGGTACTCACAGTAACACTGAGGTACTCACAGTAACACTGAGGTACTCACAGTAACACTGAGGTACTCACGGTAACACTGAGCTACTCACAGTAACACTGAGGTACTCACGGTAACACTGAGGTACTCACAGTAACACTGAGGTACTCACGGTAACACTGAGCTACTCACAGTAACACTGAGTTACTCACGGTAACACTGAGGTACTCACAGTAACACTGAAGTACTCACAGTAACACTGAGGTACTCACAGTAACACTGAGGTACTCACCGTAACACTGAGGTACTCACCGAAACACTGAGGTACTCACGGTAACACTGAGGTACTCACGGTAGCACTGAGGTACTCACAGTAACACTGAGGTACTCACAGTAACACCGAGGTACTCACGGTAACACTGAGGTACTCACAGTTACACTGAGGTACTCACAGTAACACTGAGGTACTCACCGTAACACTGAGGCACTCACAGTAACACTGAGGTACTCACAGTAACACTGAGGTACTCACAGTAACACTGAGGTACTCACAGTAACACTGAGGTACTCACAGTAACACTGAGGTACTCACCGTAACACTGAGGTACTCACCGTAACACTGAGGTACTCACGGTAACACTGCGGTACCACAGTAACACTGAGGTACTCACGGTAACACTGAGGTACTCACAGTAACACTGAGGTACTCACGGTAACACTGAGGTACTCACAGTAACAATGAGGTACTCACAGTAACACTGAGGTACTCACCGTAACACTGAGGTACTCACAATAACACTGAGGTACTCACAGTAACACTGAGGTACTCACAGTAACACTGAGGTACTCACAGTAACACTGAGGTACTCACAGTAACACTGAGGTACTCACCGGTAACACTGAGGTACTCACCGTAACACTGAGGTACTCACCGTAGCACTGAGGTACTCACGGTAACACTGAGGTACTCACAGTAACACTGAGGTACTCACGGTAACACTGAGGTACTCACAGTAACACTGAGGTATCACCGTAACACTGAGGTACTCACCGTAACACTGAGGTACCCACCGTAACACTGAGGTACTCACAGTAACACTGAGGTACTCAGCGTAACACTGAGGTACTCACAGTAACACTAAGGTACTCACAGTAACACTGAGGTGCTAACGGTAACACTGAGGGACTCACGGTAACACTGAGGTACTCACAGTAACACTGAGGTACTCACCGTAACACTCAGGTACTCACCGTAACACTGAGGTACTCACCGTAGCACTGAGGTACTCACGGTAACACTGAGGTACTCACAGTAACACTGAGGTACTCACGGTAACACTGAGGTACTCACAGTATCACTGAGGTACTCACAGTAACACTGAGGTACTCACAGTAAACACTGAGGTACTCACAGTAACACTGAGGTACTCACCATAACACTCAGGTACTCACCGTAATACTGAGGTACTCACCGTAACACTGAGGTTCTCACGGTAACACTGAGGTACTCACAGTAACACTGAGGTGCTCACAGTAACACTGAGGTACTCACAGTAACACTGAGGTACTCACAGTAACACTGAGGTACTCACGGTAACACTGAGGTACTCACCGTAACACTGAGGTACTCACGGTAACACTGAGGTACTCGCCGTAACACTGAGGTACTCACAGTAACACTGAGGTACTCACCGTAACACTGAGGTACTCACAGTAACACTGAGGTACTCACGGTAACACTGAGGTACTCACAGTAACACTGACGTACTCACAGTAACACTGAGGTTCTCACGGTAGCACTGAGGTACTCAGAGTAACACTGAGATACTCACAGTAACACTGAGGTACTCACAGTAACACTGAGGTACTCACAGTAACACTGAGGTACTCACAGTAACACTGAGGTACTCACAGTAACACTGAGGTACTCACCGTAACACTGAGGTACTCACGGTAACACTTAGGTACTCACGGTAACACTGAGGTACTCACAGTAACACTGAGGTACTCACGGTAACACTGAGGTACTCACGGTAACACTGAGGTACTCACCGTAACACTGAGGTACTCACGGTAACACTGAGGTACTCACCGTAACACTGAGGTACTCACGGTAACACTGAGGTACTCACCGTAACACTGAGGTACTCACAGTAACACTGAGGTACTCACAGTAACACTGAGGTACTCACCGTAACACTGAGGTACTCACAGTAACACTGAGGTACTCACCGTAACACTGAGGTACTCACAGTAACACTGAGGTACTCACAGTAACACTGAGGTACTCACAGTAACACTGAGGTACTCACCGTAACACTGAGGTACTCACCGTAACACTGAGGAACTCACAGTAACACTGAGGTACTCACCGTAACACTGAGGTACTCACAGTAACACTGAGGTACTCAGAGTAACATTGAGGTACTCACAGTAACACTGAGGTACTCACCGTAACCCTGAGGTACTCACAGTAACACTGAGGTACTCACGGTAACACTGAGGTACTCACGGTAACACTGAGGTACTCACCGTAACACTGAGGTACTCACGGTAACACTGAGGTACTCACCGTAACACTGAGGTACTCACGGTAACACTTAGGTACTCACGGTAACACTGAGGTACTCACAGTAACACTGAGGTACTCACGGTAACACTGAGGTACTCACGGTAACACTGAGGTACTCACCGTAACACTGAGGTACTCACAGTAACACTGAGGTACTCACAGTAACACTGAGGTACTCATCGTAACACTGAGATACTCACAGTAACACTGAGGTACTCACAGTAACACTGAGGTACTCACAGTAACACTGAGGTACTCACCGTAACACTGAGGTACTCACCGTAACACTGAGGTACTCACAGTAACACTGAGGTACTCACCGTAACACTGAGGTACTCACAGTAACACTGAGGTACTCACCGTAACGTTGTTGGTGACGTCCACCTTGCACTTCCTTCTCTGGTTGTTGACCAGAGTCAGTGACAGGTTGCCCTTAACCGGTTGTCCGAAGGTGTAGCTGTAAACAACCATGACAGGTTAGACATGCACCATGAGGCTCTCACGGACACGTGCACAACAGTAAACAGACACGCACCAGGAGGCTCTCACGAACACGTGCACAACAGTAAACAGTCACGCACCAGGAGGCTCTCACGGACACGTGCACAACAGTAAACAGACACGCACCAGGAGGCTCTCACGGACACGTGCACAACAGTAAACAGACACGCACCAGGAGGCTCTCACGGACACGTGCACAACAGTAAACAGACACGCACCAGGAGGCTCTCACGGACACGTGCACAACAGTAAACAGACACGCACCAGGAGGCTCTCACGGACACGTGCACAACAGTAAACAAACACGCACCAGGAGGTTCTCACGGACACGTGCACAACAGTAAACAGACACGCACCAGGAGGCTCTCACGGACACGTGCACAACAGTAAACAGACACGCACCAGGAGGCTCTCACGGACACGTGCACAACAGCAAACAGACACGCACCAGGAGGCTCTCACGGACACGTGCACAACAGTAAACAGTCACGCACCAGGAGGCTCTCACGGACACGTGCACAACTGTAAACAGACACGCACCAGGAGGCTCTCACGGACACGTGCACAACAGTAAACAGACACGCACCAGGAGGCTCTCACGGACACGTGCACAACAGTAAACAGTCACGCACTAGGAGGCTCTCACGGACATGTGCACAACAGTAAACAGACACGCACCAGGAGGCTCTCACGGACACGTACACAACAGTAAACAGTCACGCACCAAGAGGCTTTCACGGACACGTGCACAACAGTAAACAAACACGCACCAGGAGGTTCTCACGGACACGTGCTAAACAGTAAACAGACACGCACCAGGAGGCTCTCACGGACACGTGCACAACAGTAAACAGACACGCACCAGGAGGCTCTCACGGACACGTGCACAACAGCAAACAGACACGCACCAGGAGGCTCTCACGGACACGTGCACAACAGTAAACAGTCACGCACCAGGAGGCTCTCACGGACACGTGCACAACAGTAAACAGACACGCACCAGGAGGCTCTCACGGACACGTGCACAACAGTAAACAGTCACGCACCAGGAGGCTCTCACGGACACGTGCACAACTGTAAACAGACACGCACCAGGAGGCTCTCACGGACACGTGCACAACAGTAAACAGACACGCACCAGGAGGCTCTCACGGACACGTGCACAACAGTAAACAGTCACGCACCAAGAGGCTTTCTCGGACACGTGCACAACAGTAAACAAACACGCACCAGGAGGTTCTCACGGACACGTGCACAACAGTAAACAGACACGCACCAGGAAGGTCTCACGGACACGTGCACAACAGTAAACAGACACGCACCAGGAGGCTCTCACGGACACGTGCACAACAGTAAACAGACACGCACCAGGAGGCTCTCACGGACACGTGCACAACAGTAAACAGACACGCACCAGGAGGCTCTCACGGACACGTACACAACAGTAAACAGTCACGCACCAAGAGGCTTTCACGGACACGTGCACAACAGTAAACAAACACGCACCAGGAGGTTCTCACGGACACGTGCACAACAGTAAACAGACACGCACCAGGAGGCTCTCACGGACACGTGCACAACAGTAAACAGACACGCACCAGGAGGCTCTCACGGACACGTGCACAACAGTAAACAGTCACGCACCAGGAGGCTCTCACGGACACGTGCACAACAGTAAACAGACACGCACCAGGAAGGTCTCACGTGCACAACAGTAAACAGACACGCACCAGGAGGCTCTCACGGACACGTGCACAACAGTAAACAGACACGCACCAGGAGGCTCTCACGGACACGTGCACAACAGTAAACAGACACGCACCAGGAGGCTCTCACGGACACGTGCACAACAGTAAACAGACACGCACCAGGAGGCTCTCACGGACACGTGCACAACAGTAAACAGACACGCACCAGGAGGCTCTCACGGACACGTGCACAACAGTAAACAGACACGCACCAAGAGGCTCTCACGGACACGTGCACAACAGTAAACAGTCACGCACCAAGAGGCTCTCACGGACACGTGCATAGCGTGATATCGTCTGGCACGCGCATCAGTGACCGCAATTAGTGCACTATACATATTTGTACCATTTATATATACCCTGCAGTATATACCTTGCAATATACCCTGCAATATATACCCCTGCAATATATACCCAGCAATATATACCCAGCAATATATACCCTGCAATATATTCCCTGCAATATATATCCTGCAATATATTCCCTGCAATATATATACCCTGCAATATATACCCTGCAATATATACCCTGCAATATATACCCTGCAATATATACCCTGCAATATATACCCTGCAATATATACCCTGCAATATATACCCTGCAATATATACCCTGCAATATATAACCTGCAATATATACCCTGCAATATATACCCTGCAATATATACCCTGCAATATATAACCTGCAATATATACCCTGCAATATATACCCTGCAATATATACCCTGCAATATATACCCTGCAATATATACCCTGCAATATATAACCTGCAATATATACCCTGCAATATATACCCTGCAATATATACCCTGCAATATATAACCTGCAATATATACCCTGCAATATATACCCTGCAATATATACCCTGCAATATATAACCTGCAATATATACCCTGCAATATATACCCTGCAATATATACCCAGCAATATATACCCTGCAATATATACCCTGCAATATATACCCCTGCAATATATACCCTGCAATATATACCCTGCAATATATACCCACCAATATATACCCTGCAGTAGGTGATGGGCTCTACCCCTGTGGCCCTAGAGTAGGTAGAGCCCTATACCTCCGTGGCCCTAGAATAGGTAGAGCCCTATACCCCCGTGACCCTAGAGTAGGTAGAGCCCTATACCCCCGTGACCCTAGAGTAGGTAGAGCCCTATACCCCCGTGACCCTAGAGTAGGTAGAGCCCTACACCCCCGTGACCCTAGAGTAGGTAGAGCCCTATACCCCCATGACCCTAGACATTTATAAGTTATTATATACAATCAATTTAGGGGATTTTAAAGCCGAATTTGAGTAATGCGTGTGTGAAGGAAGGGGAGATGAGGAAGAGGAGACGTGTGAAGGAAGAGATGAGGAAGGGGAGATAAGGAAGAGGGGATGAGGAAGAAGAGATGAGGACTGAGCTACAAACTTCTGGAGAATAACTCACATCTGAGGCGAGTTACCTGCCGCCCTCATATGAATGTTTTAATGATTAGCACAATATAAAATAGTCAGGAAATACGTGCCTCACTTTAATAACATTTTTGTGGTTTTACTTAACAGTTCAGTGTTCAGTGAATTACGTTAATGTTCTAGCAGTTACACAACTACTGGGCTCTGAAACTCTTCACATTAACCTTCAGATAACATTGACTACTTCGGAAACCTTTGATCCCAAAATGTAACCTAAACTATACGGAGTTGTTTATCAAGTGTGAGAGTTGAGGGTGGGTGGTTTGGGTGGGGGGGGGGGGGTGGGCTCACTTGGCGCACACGGTGAAGGTGAAGGCTTCGTCAGTGCCCAGGATGTAGGCGGGAGGCTTGAGCACCACCTCGTAGCGAGGCAGCACGAACTCCTCCACCTTGAAGGTCACACTCTGCTGTTGGCCCCGGGGCGTCTTCACGAACAGCGTGTACAATCCCTGACAAAAATGGTCGGATTAGCTACATCAAATATTTTGACACATTAAACATATTTTTTTATCATTATTCAAGAATCAGTAATAAATAATTCCAAGTGATGAGGAGCAAGTTATTAAGTATCATCAGTCAACAGCAAGATATTTTTGTTGTTTGTTAGTGACCAAAATGTGACATAATAACTTAAAACCACGATAAGTTGGTACTGAATTTACCCGAGGTCCAAAGTCTCTAGTGGTCTTGATGGGGCCAGGAAGTAGGCGGCTTGTCAAAGGTCCTTGAATTATTCCTATGATTCTTTTCAACTGAATTAATGTCTCCGCATTTACGGCTTCGACAAGTAGGTGATATCATGGACTTATTATCTAAGATGAAAATCATCTCTTGTTTTGTGTCCTCCAGAGAACACTGTTAGGTCTCATGATGATGCACTTTGTGAGTTATATTACACATTTTAATAATGTGGTCTGGATTATTATACTACAAATTGTTTAGTATTCTAAAAGTTCCACTGAGATCCGGCCAGTCATGTCCGGTGTGTAGTGTTGTTAGTCCTACTCTGGCACTCAACCGTTCCTGGAACGACTTGTTCAGTTGAACAACCACTTTCTTGTCCTTCAAATTAACGTTTCGTTTTGACTATTCACAAGGTCTTGTTGACATTTTTACCGCAGCGTCTACTTGTTGAGCAACTATCAGTGACTGGTGGATCATAAAGCCTAGGTGCTTCTCTTCATCAATCTCCACTATGTTCGTCTTGTTGATATGGTAGTTATAGTGTATATTGATATGCTCTGCAACCACCGTCTTAGATTTGTAATATTAAATCGCCTTGCAAGGAATTAACCTTTTTTTGCTTCCCACTTTATCATAGATTCTAATGTCATCTGTAAATTTGATTATTTGGTTTCTAATATTCTCTTCTATATCGTGTTATATATTACAAGAAGAGTTGGTCCCAGGAGGGAACCTTGCGGTGCTACACTTGGCATTCTAAACTATATTTATATCCACCTGAGACAACCTCTTGCCTTCCTTGTATATTTTTTATGCAATCAAATGTTTTACCATTTATCCTACGTGGAGAGAGTCTTTCATGTGGTTCATTATCTAAAGCTTTAGAGAAGTCCACGTACACTATATCTGCTGTTCTGCACTTGGGTCTCAGCTAACATCTTAGTTTACTCGTGTTTCTTCAGGAAAGACGCAAGTTACCCTTCAAGAGCCGCAGTTACTTGGTTCATCCTCCAAGTGAATGGTATGTTTATGTCCCCAGAAGTGTGGATGACAATATTATTCCTGCAGGTCTCTGTCCAGGGTAAACACAGTCACCACAACCACAGGTTGTTCAGCCAGCAGCAGAAGGAAGCCCTCTCCCGCCCCCAGGACGATAGACCAGAGCCCCCAGGACGGTGTACCAGAGCCCCCAGGGCGGTGTACCAGAGCCCCCAGGACGGTGTACCAGAGCCCCCAGGACGGTGAACCAGAGCCCCCAGGGTGGTGTACCAGAGTCCCCAGGACGGTGCACCAGAGCCCCCAGGACTGTGCACCAGAGCCCCTAGGGCGGTGCACCAGAGCCCCCAGGACGGTGCACCAGAGCCCCCTGGACGGTGTACCAGAGCCCCCAGGACGGTGCGCCAGAGCCCCCAGGACGGTGTACCAGAGCCCCCAGGACGGTGTACCAGAGCCCCCAGGACGGTGCGCCAGAGCCCCTCACCAGAGCCCCCAGGACGGTGCGCCAGAGCCCCCAGGACAGTGCACCAGAGCCCCCAGGACGGTGCACCAGAGCCCCCAGGACGGTGCGCCAGGGCCCCCAGGACTGTGCACCAGAGCCCCCAGGACGGTGCGCCAGAGCCCCTCACCAGAGCCCCCAGGACTGAGCACCAGAGCCCCCAGGACTGTGCACCAGAGCCTCCAGGACGGTGCACCAGAGCCCCCAAGACTGTGCACCAGAGCCCCCAGGACGGTGCACCAGAGCCCCCAGGACGGTGCGCCAGGGCCCCCAGGACTGTGCACCAGAGCCCCCAGGATGGTGCGCCAGAGCCCCTCACCAGAGCCCCCAGGACTGAGCACCAGAGCCCCCAGGACTGTGCACCAGAGCCTCCAGGACGGTGCACCAGAGCCCCCACGACTGTGCACCAGAGCCCCCAGGACGGTGCGCCAGAGCCCCTCACCAGAGCCCCCAGGACTGAGCACCAGAGCCCCCAGGACTGTGCACCAGAGCCTCCAGGACGGTGCACCAGAGCCCCCCAGACTGTGCACCAGAGCCCCCAGGACTGTGCACCAGAGCCCCCAGGACTGTGCACCAGAGCCCCCAGGACGGTGCACCAGAGCCCCCAAGACTGTGCACCAGAGCCCCTAGGACTGTGCACCAGAGCCCCCAAGACTGTGCACCAAAGCCCCCAGGACTGTGCACCAGAGCCCCCAGGACTGTGCACCAGAGCCCCTCACCACGTCAAGTGAGCACCAATGAGCCCAGTCCTACTTAACCAGACCACAATAACGTTCCACTTTGAGAAGCGAAGTTTATTACAATAGTATTTTTCTCATTTTGTAAACATACTCACCAAAACTATATTACTTCATTGTGTGTTGTATTTTCGTCTCGTGTTCCTATCGTCTATTACCACAAGTGTGTCTCACCTTCTCGGGCTCGTCAGCGAGGTCGAAGTCGAGGTGGACGAGGCCGGCGGTGTTGTCGACGTTCTTCCACTGGGCGACGCGGGTGCCGGCCGGCGTCTGCACCCAGACCTCCGGGTACTGCCGGGGACACCAACACATTACTTGTCAGACCTCATGCAGTGGTCAAACATTTAGCCCTTCACTCACTACTTAATAAAATTATGAGAGATACTGGTTAAAATGGATTGAGTTATCTCTCTCTCTCTCTCTCTCTCTCTCTCTCTCTCTCTCTCTCTCTCTCTCTCTCTCTCTCTCTCTCTCTCTCTCTCTCTCTCTCTCTCTCTCTCTCTCTCTCTCCACACCACGGAAGAAGAATTGAAACAGGAATTTCCTTAAGTACTTTCGTATTAATACATCTTCAGAAGGAGTGATTTACAGGTCAAGAAGTGGACATATATAGGCAGGAGAGAGTGGTGGAGTGAGGTGAGGTACAATGACAAATGAATGGGAATTAGGTGGACACAAATATGAGCCGCATAAGAACTGCAGAAGGCCTATTGGCCCATACGAGGCATTTCCTATTCATACCCACCAATAGGCCCACACATGGATAATAATAGCATAAGATAGTAAATATTTACAATGAATTAGTGAGACAAATGAGTATCAATGATCCTACTCAAATCGCCCTCTAATTGATCTATCAAAAATGGATCTAAGTTATATAAACCACTGCTAACGTTCAAATTACTTTCTTTTGTAATTTGTGTCAGAGCAGATTCAATTATGTTCCTGTTATAGGTGCTTTTACAATTCATTATTGAAGAAGCAATCTTCCAATCAATTTGGTGAGCATCTTCTGACAGATGAACAAACAAAGCATTAGACAATTGGCCGTGTCTTACAGAGTATTTATATTGCGAAATTCTACATTTCAAATATTTAGATGTTTGCCCAACATAGAACTTATTACAGTCTTTACAATGTATTTTATATATGACACAATTATCACTACGAGGGCTGTTCCTAACTAATAGCTTACCAACAGTATTTTCGTAGCTAAACAATACATGTATATCAAAAAGTGTCAAGGCCTTGACAATATTCTCAAACACAGAGAAATATGGTAAACATAACACATTCTTTGGGCGAATATTTTTTCTGCATATATTATTATAATATGTACGACGTGCTTTGCTACGGCAAACTTCCAAAAAACTCAGTTGGTAACAAAGCTTGGGACCAATCGAATCAATATTCTTAAACTCTTCATCTAAGAATTCTGGACTCACAACTCGAAGAGCTCTTAGATACATTGAAGAAAAAATAGATTTTTTTCACATTGTATCTATGCCTTGAAAAATAATGAACATAAGATAAATTATTCGTAGGTTTTCTGTAGATACTAAACTTTAGTGAAAAATTTCCCTGTGAATAAGTACATCTAGGAATGGCAAACATTTATCAATTTCAGTCTCCACAGTAAATTTTATAGCGGTGACTTGATCATTAAAGTTTGGCTACAAATTCGTCAGTGTTTACATCTGTAGGCCATATACACAAAATATCATCAACATATCTAAACCATGGAATGATTCCAGGGGTAATTTTTGAGACAAATTTCTTTTCGAAGAATTCCATGTACAAGTTTGAAAGCAATGGCGATAAATGATTCCCCATTGCCATTACAAAAGTCTGTAAATAATTCTCATTATTGAAGGTAAATGTACATTCTTTAATGCACAACTTAACAAGATTGACAATAATATCAGCAGAAAGAGGTAAAATATGATTCATTAGTTCACGAGCAAGATAAATCAAGAATATCATCAACCGGTACCTTTGTAAACAAAGAACAAACGTCAAAACTGATTAACTTTACATCAGGAGTGACAGGAATACTATTAAATTTGTTAACTAATTCAAGAGAATTATTCAAATGAGAAGAGGAAATAGTTCCTAACAATGGGGACAAGATTTTGGTGAGCCATTTAGAAAGCTTGTAAGAAATGGATCCCACGGAACTGGGCAATAGAGACGCTGAGGTAACTCACCGGGTCAGCAGAGACGCTGAGGTAACTCACCGGGTTAGTAGAGACGATGAGGTAACTCACCAGGGTCAGTAGAAACGTTGAGGTAACTCACCGGGTCAGCAGAGACGCTGAGGTAACTCACCGGGTTAGTAGAGACGCTGAGATAACTCACCGGGTCAGTAGAGACGCTGAGGTAACTCACCGGGTCAGCAGAGACGCTGAGGTAACTCACCGGGTCAGTATAGAGATTGAGGCAACTCACTGGGTCAGTAGAGACGTAGTGGTAACTCACCGGGTCAGTAGAGACGTTGAGGTAACTCCCCAGGTCAGTAGAGAGGTTGAGGTAACTCACCGGGTCAGTAGAGACGCTGAGGTAACTCGCCGGTTCAGTAGAGCCGCTGAGGTAACTCACCGGGTTAGTAGAGACGCTGAGGTAACTCACCGGGTTAGTACAGACGCTGAGGTAACTCACCGGGCTAGTAGAGACGCTGAGGTAACTCATCAGGTCAGTAGAGACGCTGAGGTAACTCACCGGTTCAGTAGAGCCGCTGAGGTAACTCACCGGGTTAGTAGAGACGCTGAGGTAACTCACCGGGTTAGTACAGACGCTGAGGTAACTCACCGGGTTAGTAGAGACGCTGAGGTAACTCACCGGGTCAGTAGAGACGCTGAGGTAACTCAACAGGTCAGTATAGAGATTGAGGTAACTCACCGGGTCAGCAGAGACGCTGAGGTAACTCACCGGGTTAGTAGAGACGCTGAGGTAACTCACCGGGTCAGGTAGAGACGCTGAGGTAACTCACCGGGTCAGCAGAGACGCTGAGGTAACTCACCGGGTTAGTAGAGACGCTGAGGTAACTCACCGGGTCAGTAGAGACGCTGAGGTAACTCACCGGGTCAGTAGGGACGCTGAGGTAGCTCACCGGGTCAGGTAGAGACGCTGAGGTAACTCACCGGGTCAGTAGGGACGCTGAGGTAGCTCACCGGGTCAGGTAGAGAGGTTGAGGTAACTCACCGGGTCAGTAGAAACGCTGAGGTAACTCATCGGGTCAGTAGAGACGCTGAGGTAACTCACCGGGTCAGTAGAGACGCTGAGGTAACTCACCGGGTCAGTAGAGACGCTGAGGTAACTCAACAGGTCAGTATAGAGATTGAGGTAACTCACCGGGTCAGCAGAGACGCTGAGGTAACTCACCGGGTTAGTAGAGACGCTGATGTAACTCACCGGGTCAGGTAGAGACGCTGAGGTAACTCACCGGGTCAGCACAGACGCTGAGGTAACTCACCGGGTTAGTAGAGACGCTGAGGTAACTCACCGGGTCAGTAGAGACGCTGAGGTAACTCACCGGGTCAGGTAGAGAGGTTGAGGTAACTCACCGGGTCAGTAGAGACACTGAGGTAACTCACCGGGTCAGTAGAGACGCTGAGGTAACTCACCGGGTCAGTAGGGACGCTGAGGTAGCTCACCGGGTCAGGTAGAGACGCTGAGGTAACTCACCGGGTCAGTAGGGACGCTGAGGTAGCTCACCGGGTCAGGTAGAGAGGTTGAGGTAACTCACCCGGTCAGTAGAAACGCTGAGGTAACTCACCGGGTCAGTAGAGACGCTGAGGTAACTCACCGGGTCAGTAGAGACGCTGAGGTAACTCACCGGGTCAGTAGAGACGCTGAGGTAACTCAACAGGTCAGTATAGAGATTGAGGTAACTCACCGGGTCAGCAGAGACGCTGAGGTAACTCACCGGGTTAGTAGAGACGCTGAGGTAACTCACCGGGTCAGGTAGAGACGCTGAGGTAACTCACCGGGTCAGCACAGACGCTGAGGTAACTCACCGGGTTAGTAGAGACGCTGAGGTAACTCACCGGGTCAGTAGAGACGCTGAGGTAACTCACCGGGTCAGGTAGAGAGGTTGAGGTAACTCACCGGGTCAGTAGAGACACTGAGGTAACTCACCGGGTCAGTAGAGACGCTGAGGTAACTCACCGGGTCAGTAGGGACGCTGAGGTAGCTCACCGGGTCAGGTAGAGACGCTGAGGTAACTCACCGGGTCAGTAGGGACGCTGAGGTAGCTCACCGGGTCAGGTAGAGAGGTTGAGGTAACTCACCGGGTCAGTAGAAACGCTGAGGTAACTCACCGGGTCAGTAGAGACGCTGAGGTAACTCACCGGGTCAGTAGAGACGCTGAGGTAACTCACCGGGTCAGTAGAGACGCTGAGGTAACTCACCGGGTCAGTAGAGACGCTGAGGTAAGGTCCGGTGAGAGTGAGGATCCTGAACTTGACATTCTGGCTGGGCTCGTACAGGTACTTGTCCGTCTGGACGAAGGTGATGTCGCTGGTGCTCTTGAGGGTGAGAGAAACGGTGCGGTTGAGCTTGGCGCCGCCCACCACGCCCGCCACGTGTAGTGAGTGGGTGTACACCGAGGAACTCGGCACCGACACGTCGTAGCACGAACCTATCTTTCCTGGAACACGGAACAGTAACTCTATTTGTTATCACATCTATATAAATAAAAATGGAAACGTTCGTTTGTTCAAAATCGCTAATCTCCGAAAGTTCTTCACCGATTGCTTTGAAATTTTCACACAAGGTTCCATTCGCATCAAAGCGAGTTTTTGTATAAATATTATATTGATGTCACGTCTGTGACTGGAAAAAAACATACTTTTTTGAAAAACTGCGTTTTTCATGTGTTTTTCATGTAAAAGAAATCTTCGAAACCTCTTTACCGATTGCTTTGAAATGTTGACACAACGTTGCATTTGAATAGACGTATGTTTTATATTCGTACTATATACATGCCTCACCTGTGACGGGAAAAAACATGTTTTTTTTTTTTATATACAGCACCATCTGTTGGATGTAAGAGCAACACACGCTGTTTTCTTCCAAAATTCTTCACTACTTACTTTGAAATTCTGATTCAACGTTCCATTCGAATATGCGCGTGTTTTTATATGACTAATATATCGATGCCACACATGTGAAAGGTAAAAACATAATTTAAATAAAAAACAGCGCCATCTGCTGCATGTAAGAGCCATACACACTATAATAAATATGTTACGTTTCCATTTCAATCTTTCTGATTGCATTGACAAATTAAATTTTCATATATTTCGATTTTTTTCATTTTGATTTAATTATTTTGTGTGAAGGCGATGTGTCACAATAACGTGGCTGAAGTATGTTGACCAGACCACACACTAGAAATTGAAGGGACGACGACGTTTCGGTCCGTCCTGGACCATTCTCAAGTCGACAATCGACTTGAGAATGGTCCAGGACGGACCGAAACGTCGTCGTCCCTTCAATTTTCTAGTGTGTGGTCTGGTCAACATTTTGTGTGATATTGTGTTAGAATTCAGCTGTGTTGTTTACCATACCGTTCATTTCGTGAGTATAAGTATAGATGCCACACATCTGTGACAGTAAAAACATGCATTTCTGAAAAACAGCGCCATCTGTTGCACGTAAGAACAACTCATGCTATACTAAATATGTTATGATTCCATTTAAATGTTTCCAATTTCATTGATATATTGAATTTTCATAGATTTCGAATTATTTTAATTGATGTTCCCAATTTTCTGATGGGAACATCAGACCATTTGATGTTCCCAATTTTCTGATGGGAACATCAGATCATTTGGGAATGCATCGGACGAGGGAGTGGGGAATGGTGGGGAGGACGAGGGGACAAGGGAGGAGGTAATGGGGAGGACGAGGAGATGAAGGGTTGGGGACGCTGGGGACGAGGGGACAGGAGAATAGGAGAATGATGGGAAGGACAAGGAGACAAGAGAGGGGGGTGGATAGTGTGGAGGACGAGGGAACAGGGGAGAGGGGAATGATAGGGAGGCCAGGGGGATGGAGGAGAGTACGAGGGGACGGTGGATTGGGGAATGGTTAGAAGGACGAGGGGACGGTGCAGTGGGGAATGGTTGGGAGGACAAAGAGACAGGAGAGTGAGGAATGGTTGGGGAGGACGAGGGGACGGGGGAGGGGGAATGGTTGGGAGGACTGGGAGACAAGTGAAAGGTTGTTGTGGCTCAGCAACGCACATGCGTTGCTGGGATATTTCCAGCAACGCATGAAGGATATTTCACAATCTTAGACAGATCATCATTTTGGGTACCCTGGTATGTGAGAGTCTCTCAAGATTCTCCCACAGCTGACTGGAATGGCTCATTGCTGTGCACAGTGCACTGATCTTGTGCACAAGGTCCTATTTCTGTTAACCCTGGATAGTGACCTGGGATGTTGGGTATCTCCAGAATGCCCACTTAACCAGGAACACTTTCATAATACGGAGGCCGCCGTATGTCCAGGCAGGAAGTAGATACAGGGAGTTAAGCATACTTGCCACCAAAGAGTCAGTGAGTACATGGCTGGTGCCCGCGTGAGAGACAGAGGTCAGACGCCAGAGCGTCTGACCTCTGGGGTCAACCGGAGCGATGGTAAATAACAGCTATGACGTGGTCGTGACGTGTTCATGACGTCACTCCTGCTACTGCTCATCGAACGAGCTAATATGATTGATTCCCGCCCATTTGCTGCAATGCCATTGGTCAAATTGTAATCCCCTTGTATGTGCCACAAGACGCCCTGAGCTTCAGGCAAACACCATTCTTGTGAGGGATCTCTAGCAAAGTGGACGTGTTCTGTTCAGTCTACCGGCCAATAGACTGAACAACCGTCTATTCCTCACCGGTCAAGTTAACTCAGCGTCTGAAGATTATACGACACACTCGCCCAGAATCACGAGTGGGAATATATATTATTCAGAAGCCTAAAGTGACAAATCCCCAGAGCGAAACAGACTGGTATCAGGTAACCCCTGGTGACAAAGATCGTTGTGAGTGACTTAGAGTGAACTAAGGCGGTGCCGCCGCCTAAGTAATCTGTGTGTGACTTTACCACAGTGTACCTGTACCACAGCGTACAGTGTAGTGCAAGGTACCATATAACCTGCAGTACCCAGCCTGCACTCGGTCCAGAGCGTGTACCCCAGTACCTCTGTACTTCTGCGCCTCGAGCGCCCGCCGCCGCCCTCACACTACTACGTGACGTCACCACCTTGCTCATCGCCAGTGCCAGTGGGTGCGCGTGTGTCTGTCTGTTAAGCATACAGCCCTGCCCTACTGCAAGTACCCTCCGTGTCTACGAGCGAAGCCAGCTGTCAGGCCACCTACGAGTGCTTGTATAAATGTGCCTGAGTGAGTGAGTAAGGAATGGTACCCTTATCTGTAAGTACACGATCTTAGTCATTGTTTTATTGTGTCTGTGTTGATCTGAGGGATCAACCACAGTTCTCACCTTCTCATACCTGTCACAGGTCATAGGTGAATCGACGGTGAATGCGTGTTTATCTGTGTGGTATCACTGCATTTCACTCGTCTGTTGAATGTGAGCTTCACATACACCACACATTTAGTTATTGTGTGTGATATTATTGTGCATGTTATTGCCTGTCCCATTGACAGTGTATTTGTTGATTTATTGCATATTATCATTACCGAGTTTCCGGTTGGAACTCTTGTGATCCCTTTGCATACCGACAGTTAGGTTGCCGTGTTAATGATTGGCTGTCAACTGTGTTAAGTTAGGTGTTTCTCCACGAGTGGATACGAGTCGTTTAGCCAGACGTCAAGAGTCTCGCTAATATAACCATAGCTTTGCTGATACCAATCTAAAGTAAATCAAGCACCCTGTGTATTAGTGGTTAAGTTAGTAAATAAACTACTGTTAAGCTTTATGCGGTGTTTCCGTTGAACCACATCTGAATACTGCAAATTTTACACAAGCCTTCAGCTCTAAGTGTCTAACCTATCTTTATAGGTTAGGTTAGGTTTGGTAGCCGAAAAAGTTAGGTTAGGTTAGGTTAGGTAGGTTAGGTAGTCAAAAAACAATTAATTCATGAAAACTTGGCTTATTAGGCAAGTTGGGCCTTGCATAGTAGGCTGAGAAGTGCGTTCTGGCTACTAGGTACGACATATATATATATATATATATATATATATATATATATATATATATATATATATATATATATATATATATATATATATATATATATATATATATATATATATATATATATATATATATATATATATATATATATATATATATATATTGTGACGATAATCTCCTTCAAGAGATTGAGCCTGCTCTTCCCTCCACAATTACGTCGTTGAAATTATATAAAACTACTATGGAAGAAATGTCCAACAACGACAACAACACCAGCAAGGTTTGCCAGAGCGCAAAACGTTGCAGCCAGGGACACCTGTTCAGACTCAAACCGCCAAACTACCTGTTGATCGCTACCGGCTCCGCTGATTGGTCGCCGGTCTGGCTGCAACTGCACTCGCCCCCCCATACTACTTGATGTCTGGGGTCGCCACGACCTCAGACCTCAGAATGTTCAGTGCTTTCGTGGTTACCACTCCTCCCGGCTAGACGTTAGCGTGTACTGAGAGAGGTGGTAGCTTAAAGCCAATATTCCAGCACCTTCCCTTTATTTTGTGTTGCACTTCTTGTTATTTTATCTTAACGTAACTTTTCATTGTGTCATTTAATTATTCTTATTATTTTGATTGATTGATTTTATTATACAAATTTGTTTGTCCATTTTTTCATGTTTTGATTTATTTAACGTAATTAAAATTTCATTGTTAAAGTTTACTTGTGTTTTGTGTGTCTTCTCCTTACCTTACCACAGACGAAGTTCCAGTTTTTCTATTTTTTTTATAACTATGTGACGAGGCCATACCCCTAGCCTTAAACAGCCGAACACCAACGCGTTACCGTCACAATATATATATATATATATATATATATATATATATATATATATATATATATATATATATATATATATATATATATATATATATGTCGTACCTAGTAGCCAGAACTCACTTCTCAGCCTACTATGCAAGGCCCGATTTGCCTAATAAGCCAAGTTTTCATGAATTAATTGTTTTTCGACAACCTAACCTACCTAACCTAACCTAACTTTTTCGGCTACCTAACCTAACCTAACCTATAAAGATAGGTTAGGTTAGGTAGGGTTGGTTAGGTTCGGTCATATATCTACGTTAATTTTAACTCCAATAAAAAAAAATTGACCTCATACGTAATGAAATGGGTAGCTTTATCATTTCGTAAGAAAAAAAATTAGAGAAAATATATTAATTCAGGAAAACTTGGCTTATTAGGCAAATCGGGCCTTGCATAGTAGGCTGAGAAGTGCGTTCTGGCTAATAGGTACGACATATATATATATATATATATATATATATATATATATATATATATATATATATATATATATATATATATATATATATATATATATATATATATATATATATATATATATATATATATATATATATATACATATATATATATTATGTGTTTAAACTTTGTATTCTTGATATGGGAATAACGCGTATATAACATTTAATGAACAACAGGGTGTGGATTTGTGGAACCAAGAGTGGCCACAAGACGCCCCGTCACGAGGACATGTTTGTCAACTTAAAAATGTGACTTGGGTGATTGTCTCCAGTGTCCGTCGTGGTGTACTAACCTGCTGGAATGTCTAGAGTGGTCTGGGGAATGATGGTAATGTTCCGCTCCTCAGGCAGCTGCTGGTAGTCGTAGGCGGTGACTGCTACCGTCAGTTTCCCAGCTGGAGCTGACGGGTCGTCCACGACCACACACAGCTGGGCTGTTGTTCCTGCGACCCACTGCTTGGGCGTGGTGACCACGTAGCCTCTGTGGGGGGCACGGCGAGCTGTTAGTCCTTGCCTATCTCCACCATAATGAACACCAACTCAAACGGAAGCAATATTGAGTAGGTTGTGTATCAATTGCACATGGGTATCCAAGCCTTACATCGCATCAGGCTTGGATACCCATGTGCATGGGAAATAGGCTTACAGGTTCCGGAAGATGAGAGGAAATGTCAACACTGTGGAGAAATGCCCGACAGACCACTGGAACATTATTTAAGACAGTACAGAGTTACAAACCCATTAAGATTTCAACTTAGATTCAACAGAGCAGAAGAAGTTGTTAAACACATATGGCAAAATCTTACTGAAGCGACCATACAAGTCATAAATACTCATACTCCGCCCAAGTAAGACAGAAACAAGCAACACTTAGTGGGCCAGCCAGAGGCTTAGGGCCCGCACAGGAATATCCCTGCCCCCCCCCCCCCCCAAAAAAAAATCATACAAATTAATACAAGCATGCCTAATGCCAAGCATTAACTATTTATTGGCATTAATTAATGCCAATTATTTATATATCTATATAGATAAAAATGGAAATGTTCGTTTGTTCAAAATCGCTAATCTCCGAAAGTTCTTCACCGATTGCTTTGGAATTTTCACACAAGGTTTCATTCGCATCAGAACGGGTGTTTAAATACATATTATATTGATGTTACGTCTGTGACGGAAAAAAAACATGCTTTTTTGAAAAACTGTGTTTTTCATGTGAAAGAAATCTTCGAAACCTCTTTACCGATTGCTTTGAAATTTTGACACAACGTTGCATTTGAATAGGTGTATGTTTTATATTCGTACTATATACATACCTCACCTGTGACAGGAAAAAAACATGTTTTTTTTTATAAACAGCACCATCTGTTGGACGCAAGAGCAACACACGCTGTTATCTCTCAAAATTCTTCACTAATTGCTTTGAAATTATGATACAACGTTCCATTCGAATATGCGCGTGTTTTTATATGACTACTATATAGATGCCACACCTGTGCAAGGTAAAAACATAATTCAAAGAAAAAACAGCATCATCTGTTGAGCGTAATAGCAACACACACACACGCTATACTAAATATGTTATGATATCCACTTCAGTGTTTTTGATTGCATCAATAAATTGAATTTTCATAAATTTCGATTTATTTTAATTTTGATTTAATTATTTTGTGTGACATTGTGTTGGAATTGAGCTGTGTTGTTTACCTCACCGTTCATTTCATAAGTAGAAGTGTAGATGCCTCACTTGTAAAAGGTAAAACATATTTTTTTTAAAGAAACAGCGCCATCTGCTGCATGTATGAGCCATACACACTATAATAAATATGTTACGATTCCATTTCAATCTTTCTGATTGCATTGACAAATTAAATTTTCATATATTTCGATTTTTTTTCATTTTGATTTAATTATATTGTGTGATATTGTGTTAGAATTCAGCTGTGTTGTTTACCATACCGTTCATTTCGTGAGTATAAGTATAAATGCCACACACCTGTGACAGTAAAAACATGCATTTTTGAAAAACAGCGCCATCTGTTGCACGTAAGAACAACTCATGCTATACTAAATATGTTATGATTCCATTTAAATGTTTCTAATTTCATTGATATATTGAATTTTCATAGATTTCGAATTATTTTCATTTTGATGTAATTATTTTGTGACACTGCCCCTGAATTGAGCTTCGTTATTTACCATACTGTTCATTTCAAGAAAATAGTTTATTTTTTATTTCTTCATTGTTTTCCATTTGGTTTTTAATTGTTTTTCTTACATTTCAGTGATGGGAACATTAGATCATTTGATGTTCCCAATTTTCTGATAGGAACATCAGATCATTTGGGAATGCATCGGACGGTGGTGTGGGGAATGGTGGGGAGAACGAGGGGACGGGAGTGGGGGATGGTACTGAGGACGACGGGACAAGGGAGGGGGTAATGGGGAGGACAAGGAGATGAAGGGCTGGGGACGAGGGGACAGGAGAATTGAGAATGATGGGAAGGACAAGGAGACAAGAGAGGGGGGTGGATAGTGCGGAGGACGAGGGAACAGGGGAGAGGGGAATGATAGGGATGTCGGAAAATCCGACACCATTTAATAATCATACAGATAATAGCTGTATTATAAACAAGTTACCCATAGAAAACGTAACTTGTAATGGAATTACCGTCTAAAGAAAACGGGATATCATCACCACATACTATTATAATTCACCAGCTATTTTGCTGGGAATTATTCTTAAATACATTAGTCTTTGGACTTTACCATCATAAAAACATCTTATATAAATTAACTTAATTATCAATATTAAAGTAGAGTAAATGTGACCCTTCTATCACTTTCTGAAATGTGGACAATGTAGGCCAGGCGTTAGAGTGAGGGAGGAGGGCAGCCATTGTTGTGTCACCTCCGAGACGTGTGGAGCAAATTCGGCTCCTATCATATCTGGACAATGTCGGCCAGTAACGTCAATAGTATGGAGTGTTAAACAGCCATTGTTTATACTAGACCAGAGGCTCACGGGAGCAAATTCGGCTCCTGTTAATTTTACTTGGACGTAGTGTTATGGAAACTAAAAGTGTACCATTATCAACACGCTGTCTACAAATTCAAGTTAAGTGTCTATCCAAAACCCGTTTATCATTCATTTATGGCCATTAATGTCAGGATATAGGGTGATACGGTTAGATCACGAAATCGCCTCAAACTAAAGGTAATTAAGCCAGGTCTTCATTGTTCCATGTACTGTATAGTGTTTTCTCTGATATAGCCTGTCATATATAGAACCTGGCTTCACAGCTAGCACCCTTTTGACAGGTCAAGACGAGGAAGACTTTGTGCACCAGTTACTGGGTGATGGAAGCTACCTCAAAGAGGATAATTTGGTGTCTACACCCTAGTTATACCTGGTGGACTAGCCTGCTGTACTATAAGATAAGGAACCTCTTCAATGTATGTAGTTAATTCTGTAGTTTGATTGGCTGCATATAAATTCATTTAATAAACCCCCCCTAATGTGTAGAGGATCGATTTGTGAGATTATGAGATTATTGCAGAAATACAGTCCACTTAACATCATACAAATTGCTATCGAAGTATACAAATTAACGTAAATATAAATTCTATATATATTCATATAAATTAAATAAATATAAATCTCACAGGTCGGTTCCCACATTATTTGGACCTTCGGAACCGGAATATTTGGTCCTTTGAACCCACATTTGGTCATCTTAGTACTGGATGAACCAGTTAACCAGTGGATTCATTAAATATACTAGTGCAGTGTTATTTAAACAAAGGCCAGCCAGTCAAAGACAGCGGCGAAGCCTCGTGGGAGTTCAGGAGCCCCCCCTCAACTGAGTTCAGCTTCGTCAGCGGTTTCATGCACACCCACAGATATTTGGTGGCGTGTTATTTCGTGAAATGACAGCGCTAATATAGAAGCCAGCCAAATTAGTGGCTGTGTCCTCGCAAGATTGTTCACGGATTTCGTGGTGTTAAATTTCGCGAGAGATTATCTACGAATTTTGTGGAGTTTATTTCGCGAGGTCACTAATAATATTTAATACTTCTAGATAATATTAGAAGTTTCATAGAGGCTAATTAAGAGGCTATTATCAATTATTGTGTATATTATTTCTCCAAAATAGAGAATTATTTAATATATATTGCACTAGTGATCACAGTATAATATTTACTAATTGCCAACCCACAACAGGGTAGGATATTACCATTGACTAGTTGAACTATTATCGTTCATCCTAGTCCCATTATTACCATAGTCAGTTGTACTATATTGAACAACCTAACACCATTAATGAATGGTCCAGACCCTATTTTGGGTGTAATTTTTATTAACTCGAATTGAGTTGTATATATATTAATTTACTTATGATCATTACACCTTTGAGTGATTAATTAGTGTCTCTACCATCCTAGGGTGATATAGAAGAGCTAACCTAAAGGTACTTCCAGTGACACTGGTTTATCACTCAAATCATTAGTGTATGATTGTATATATATAATGTGTATTTATTTTAAGTGCTAACCTCTAGTAGAGGTAGGATTATTGCCTAGTGAGTTCAGAATTTACCCTAGGCTACCATTAGTGTTTGTTCAGTATTATGAGCAGCCCAAGTACAAGCCCCACAAGGCTTCACCAACTAGCCAGTATGGATAATGCAGGGAGAATGAAAAGAACCCTTGCAGGTCTTAAAGGCCACTTAACAAGACAGATCAAGAAATGTGAAGATTTGTCACAACAATCTCAAGTTGATTATGCTGACCTGGAAAGCTATTATCAAGCAGCTGCAGGTAAATTTGAGCAAATCAAATGTCAAATAGCAACATATGTGGCTGAACTTGCCAACACCAATTTATCAGAAACAGAAATAGACGACATTATGGTTGATCTTGCGAATTATGAAGATCACACTCAGGCCACGTTACAGCCTTATGTCAAATTAATTGCCCAGAACAAGGCAACAGCAACAACAACAACAGTTGCATCTAATACGAGTCAAGCAGAAGCTCGACTCCCTCCAATTAATTTACCCACTTTCTCAGGAAAAGACGAGGAAGATTGGGACGAATTTTGGAACAAATTCGTTGACCTTGTAGACTCAAAACAATCTTTACCAAAGAGTAGTAAATTCTCTTATTTGCAAGGCCAATTATCAGGTGAGGCTAAAACAGTAGTATCCCATCTGAGATTAACTAATGACGGCTATGATCTGGCAGTAAAACTCCTCAAGGATAATTATGCTGATCCAGAAGTAAGAACATCACATTTAGTTCATGAGCTGTTGCATTTACCCCCACCGGAGGCTTCAGCTGATTCACTCCAAGTCTTCAAGCTGGAGGTAGAATCATTGATCAATGCCCTCAGCCTGACAGCAGATACAAACGGGGCTGAGTGGGTCTTGAAAATAATTGTCCAGGAGAAAATACCTAGGGACATATTGAGACAAATAAGTGCTCATTACAATAAAAGCATCTTATCCATGAATGAAATATCTGAAGGTTTAAAGTCAGTAGTTCATCAATTACGAACACATGACAAATTAAAACCACCAAGTAAACCCTCAGAAACCAATAATAGTAAACCACAGAGTACCAAAGGTACTCCAAATCAATCTAGACAATATAATTCAACACCAAAGTGGAACAGTGGCAGTGTGGGCGTATATGCAGTGGGACCCTCCAAGCCTATAGTTACTGTGTCATCCAAGAACGTGACACCAAAGGGTACTGGAAGCTATGGAACATGTTTGTTCTGCAATGAGAAACATTCAATATACCACTGCTCTAATTTTCCTGATAGTGACGCCCGTGTTGAGCGACTCAAAGATTTGCAACATTGCACGAGGTGCCTCAGGAAACATAACATCAAGGATTGTGATACCCAATTACACCCTTGTAATAGGTGTAACAAAGGTCAGCACCATGCAACATTGTGCAGAGACACCAAAACAACGTCTCCAAACCCCAAGGTGGAAGATAGCATTCCCACCACAGTACAGTACTGCAAGGTGCAACAAACAAAGAGTGTCCAATCGGCAAAGTCTAAAGGTAATACGACTTTGCCTACTGCCCAAATTACCATCCTGAATAAGAGGGCCAAGGTCCATACCCGTGGGTTGTTTGACCAAGGATCCCAGAGAACATATATCACTAAAAAGTTGGCAGATGAATTACAATTAAATCCTGTAGCCCAGATGTCATTCAATATCTCAGGGTTTATAACAGATGCAGGACCTCAAGTCTACCAGGTGGTACAACCATCAGTACGTTTAGGCAGGTACATCTGTCGAGTACAAGCCATTGTGGTGGACAAAATACCAGTAGACCTACAAGTTCAAGGTCTGAGAGCAACAGCCAAATTCCTGAGAAATAGAGGAATAAAATTGGCAGATAATATTAAGTCTGATCACCTCACCGACTTCGGTCTCCTTGTAGGGACAGACTATTGTCATCGATTCATCGGTAGCCCTACTAAATATCAGGGTATAACCATGTTAAACTCTGCAGGAGGTAAATTACTCTCAGGCCCAGTATCAAGCCTGAGGAGACCTATGCCTGCAGATAAACAATACCAGTAGAAATCTAAATTTGTCAGCTGATTATATTTCTCCAGTAGCATTATACTAAGGAGATTACAGCTGACTATAGCAACAGAGGTTGATGTTAGTATCATCATTTAAAGCTGAAGATGAGTTCATGAGGCCTCAGTGGCAAATCAGTGAACAGTAGCCTAAAACAGCTACAAGTCACTGCGACCAATGTCACTGAACCCACTGCAGTCTCAGAACCATACTTTACTTTAATGATGAGCTATTCAATCTTCTGAATCAATTAACTAAATTAAACCCCAATAAATCTGATGACTGATTTGATACATTTATTATTTAATCAAGATGTATTCCTTGGGCCTCAGTGTTTATATATCAGTGACCAGTTACCTGAACAAACTTCAAGTTATATCTAATGTCACTGATCTCACTGCAGTCCCTGAATCATACTTGACTGTAGTACTTGATCACATTCAGTCTTCTGGGTTAAATAATATGTATAAGGCTTGAATATTAGCCTTTCAAGAGTTGACAGGGAAATGAAATCGCATTAGACTTCTAACCCCTGCAACTCTAGTACGGGACATCCGTCCTGTACGAACAGACACACAAATGTGTGATTACTAACTACTAACATCAAATTAATCTAATAATTCGAAGGAGGAGTATCGGTGTTCGTCTGTTCTAAATAGGACTTCGACCCGTGAGCAGCCCCTGGGGAATTATGTCGGAAAATCCGACACCATTTAATAATCATACAGATAATAGCTGTATTATAAACAAGTTACCCATAGAAAACGTAACTTGTAGTGGAATTACCATCTAAAGAAAACGGGATATCATCACCACATACTATTATAATTCACCAGCTATTTTGCTGGGAATTATTCTTAAATACATTAGTCTTTGGACTTTACCATCATAAAAACATCTTATATAAATTAACTTAATTATCAATATTAAAGTAGAGTAAATGTGACCCTTCTATCACTTTCTGAAATGTGGACAATGTAGGCCAGGCGTTAGAGTGAGGGAGGAGGGCAGCCATTGTTGTGTCACCTCCGAGACGTGTGGAGCAAATTCGGCTCCTATCATATCTGGACAATGTCGGCCAGTAACGTCAATAGTATGGAGTGTTAAACAGCCATTGTTTATACTAGACCAGAGGCTCACGGGAGCAAATTCGGCTCCTGTTAATTTTACTTGGACGTAGTGTTATGGAAACTAAAAGTGTACCATTATCAACACGCTGTCTACAAATTCAAGTTAAGTGTCTATCCAAAACCCGTTTATCATTCATTTATGGCCATTAATGTCAGGATATAGGGTGATACGGTTAGATCACGAAATCGCCTCAAACTAAAGGTAATTAAGCCAGGTCTTCATTGTTCCATGTACTGTATAGTGTTTTCTCTGATATAGCCTGTCATATATAGAACCTGGCTTCACAGCTAGCGCCCTTTTGACAGGTCAAGACGAGGAAGACTTTGTGCACCAGTTACTGGGTGATGGAAGCTACCTCAAAGAGGATAATTTGGTGTCTACACCCTAGTTATACCTGGTGGACTAGCCTGCTGTACTATAAGATAAGGAACCTCTTCAATGTATGTAGTTAATTCTGTAGTTTGATTGGCTGCATATAAATTCATTTAATAAACCCCCCCTAATGTGTAGAGGATCGATTTGTGAGATTATGAGATTATTGCAGAAATACAGTCCACTTATCATTATACAAATTGCTATCGAAGTATATAAATTAACGTAAATATAAATTCATATAAATTAAATAAATATAAATCTCACAGGTCGGTACCCACAAGGGAAGCCGGGGGGATGGAGGAGAGTACGAGGGGTCGGTGGAGTGGGGAATGGTTGGGGAGGACGAGGGGACGGGGGAGGGGGAATGGTGGGGAGGACTGGGAGACAAGGGAAAGGTTGTTGTGGCTCAGCACAGCAACGCGTGGCCGGGTACAACTAGTATTTAAATAATAATGGATATGTTCGTTTGTTCAAAATCGCTAAAATCAAAAAGTTCTTTACCGATTGCCTTGAAATTTTCACACAACGTTCCATTCGCATCTGAGCGGGGTTATATATACATACTATATAGATGTCACGTCTGTGATGGGAAAAACATGCTTTTTTTAAAATGCTGTGTTTTTCAAGTGAGGGAAATCTTCGAAACTTCTTTACCGATTACTTTGAAATCTTGACACAACATTGCATTCGAATAGGCGAGTGTTTTTATGTACCTTCTATATACATGCCTGACCTGTGACAGGAAAAAAAAACATTTTTTTTTAAAACAGTGCCATCTGTAGGACTTATGAGCAACACACGCTGTAATCTCCAAAAGTTCTTCACCGATTACTTTGAAATTTTGATGCGACGTTTCTTTCGAATACTTGTGTGTTTTGATATACCTACTATTTAGATGCCACACCTGTGACAGATAAAAACATGCATTTTTTGAAAAACAGAGCTATCTGTTGTACGTAGGAGCAACATATGATATACAAGATATGTTACCATTGAATTTCAATTTTTCCGATTGCATTGATATATTGAATTTTCATAGATTTTTATTTATTTTCATTTTTATTTAATTATTTTGTGTGACATTGCGTTGAAATTGAGCTGTGTTTTTACCATACCATTCATTTCGTGGGTATAGTTAATTTGTTTCTTTTTTCACTGCTTTTAATTCCGTTTTTTTAACTGTTCTTCTTATTTTTCAGTGCAATTGGTGGTGACATTCAGCTGTGTCGATTGATCGGCATTTGAATTAAAATATTTCGTTGGTATTTTTTTTTTTTTAAACAAGAAAATGGACAACAAGTTTATTTCACAGCTGCAAATGTGCAACAAATAGCTATGAATCCACTGGCTACAACAACGGTAACGGCTTTCTCCACATTATGTCAAAATGACGCGTTTGCGAAAACATTGCTGTATTCGGAAGTGCCTACGTATTACACATAAAATGCCAGTAGAAAATCATTTGAACGACGTAAACAAGGAGAGTGAGTCGACAGACAGCCTGGCACATTCAGACAAACTACGATAGGCAGACTGTACACCGTGCATTCCAATCAAGATGAATGCTTCTTTCTTCGCAAGCTGTTGGTAAATGTCCCCGGTCCAACGTCTTTCCAGCAATTGACATTTATCAGCGGGCTAACACATGCCACTTTCCGTAGTTTATGTCAAGCTCTGAATTTATTGGAGAACGACCGACACTGGGATGTATGCATTAATGACACGTCCAACACGTCACATCGAAATCAAATTCGTGCATTGTTTGCAATCATATTGACCACCGGCTCTCCTCCATCTCTAATAGAGTATGGGAGAAACACAAATCGCATATGGCTGAAAATATTGTCCGTCGAATACGCAAGGAAAATTCAAATATGAACATGAATTTCAGAGCAGAAATTTACAACGAAGCGTTGATAATGATTGAAAATTTGTGCTTAAAAATCGCGAACAAAGTTCTCAATCAATTGAGAATGCCATCACCTGAATCGATCTGCTGCTGCTTCAGTTCAATGTAGAATTGCGTCGTGAACAAAACTACAACACAGGTGATGTGTTGTATGTTCAATCAAATATTCTTAAGCTAATGCTTGAGCAAAAAGGCATTTACGATCAAATAATTCAAACTGTCAGTAACGGGTTTGGAGAAATCTTCTAAGATGCGTCAGAAGGAACTGTGAAACCTTTCTAATTAGATTGATTTTGGCAGCATTTCGATCCCAAAATGGCATAACCTTAGCTCTTGCATCGTCTGGAATAGCTGAGACATTGCTACCTGGTGGAAGAACTGCTACTTCGGCTTTGAAATTGCCATTGAACATGCAATTCATAGAACTCTCACACGCAACATTTCCAAAACATCCGACATGGGAAAAGTGTTGCAGAAATGTAAACTTATTGTTTGGGATGAATGCACAATGGCCCACAAAAAATCTATCGAGGCTCTTCATCGATCATTGCAAGATTTGCGTGGAAACATCAGACCATTTGGGAATGCATTAATATTGCTTGCAGGAGATTTCATTGCAAACATTACCTGTAATTCCTCGATCGATACAAAGCGGATGAAATAAATGCTTGCCTGAACTACTTTGTGGCGCCACTTAAAGATGTTAAAATTAACTACAAATATACGTGTCCAACTACTAAACGACTCATCAGCTGAGAAATTATCACATCAATTTCTGGAAATTGGGAACGGAAACTTGGCAGTCACATACAAGTCCGTCGACACTGTGGTGGAAGCACATGAAGCTGTTAATTATCCAACAGAATTTTTTAATTCACTCGATCTGCGAGGAATACCACCACACGTACTGCAATTAAAAATCGGCGTGCCAATCATCATGTTACAAAATATCAACCAGCCAAAGCTTAGCAACGGCTCGCGGCTTGCAGTAAAAGATTATTCAGCGTAGGAGCAACAATATTGACAGGACCTTTCAAAGGTGAAGATGTCCCCATTCCTCACATTCCTATGATTCCAACGGATTTGCCATTTAAACTTCAAGAAATTGCAATTCCCAATTCGATTGGAGTTTGCAATCACCATCGGTAAAGCTCGGGGCCAATCTTTAGAATTGTGCGGTTTAGAATCTAGACACGGATTGCTTCTCACATGGGCATTTATATGTGCTGTGTTCTAGAGTCGGTAATGAGACAATCTCTATATCTTCTCAGACAGTGGAACAAGAAAAAATATTGTATACCAACAAGCATTGTGAAATTAAACATGTTAGAAACGTGCATTTTCTCTTTTCTTTCTTTTGCGTTTAACCAGACTGAGCCACAGCAACGCGTGGCGGGTACAGCTAGGCGTAAATAAAAATTAAAAAAATTGTTCTAGCCTGATGTAGAGACAACTGTAATCTTGGTACTAGGAAAGGTACTCCAGTATTGACTTATAATCCGGGAGAATAACTATGAAGAATTACAATAGTTACTTTTCCATATCCTGCCAATGTAAACACAACTGTGTTCGCCCTATAGTTTACTCTCAACCTCCGTCGTTCACACCAACTACTAAACATCTGCCACAACGGTCAGTGTGTCCTCATGACGCACATATTGTCTCATCAACACCTGTTTAATCCCACCTTTCTCAAAATAATATTGAAAACTATAAATATTTGAAGTTAATTTAAAACTCTCTTTAATCAACGAACATTATACAGGACTCTTGACCTGTCGTGATGTGGTATTTATGTTCTTTTATTCTCCCATGGAAATGTTTGTCAGTTTGTCCCACAAACAATTTATTGCAAGTTTTATAAAGGATTTTCTTAGCATCAATTATACGAATTGAGTGTTTTATTTATCAAATTAAATTTCCTAAATGCTATATTCATAAACATTTATTTAGACATTTCATTAACATTTTCATGAAATGCTAGAATTAATATTTATTACTTTGTAATCTCTATCAAACTTAAGGCATTTTCTGAAACTTTTCAATTTTTACTATTTAATAAAATTCTTTACTATTTAAATAAAATATTTAGAGTATTTTAAGGTGAATTCGTTTGTGAGAAGATGTAATTGGTTGTCCAATATTACGCTGATGGGATTGGTTCAGACATGACTCATATATTCTCAGGAGAGAAAAATCTTAGACAGTAACAATCTTGTGTTGATATAAGCTCGGACTGGACTTAGACAAAACAATCTTGTATCATTGCTGGTGACAACAACAATGTGATTACTGAAATTCAGTCAAGTTTTCTTGTCCCTGATGTCCCCTGCATACAGCCATGGTACCTGCAGTACTGCTTGACACCTTGCCGTCCCCTGCATACAGCTATGGTACCTGCAGTACTGCTTGACACCTTGTCGTCCCCTGCATACTGCTATGGTACCTACAGTACTGCTTGACACCTTGTCGTCCCCTGCATACTGCTATGGTACCTACAGTACTGCTTGACACCTTGTCGTCCCCTGCATACAGCTATGGTACCTACAGTACTGCTTGACATCTTGTCGTCTCCTGCATACAGCTATGGTACCTGCAGTACTGCTTGACACCTTGTCGTCCCCTGCATACAGCTATGGTACCTGCAGTACTGCTTGACACCTTGTCGTCCCCTGCATACTGCTATGGTACCTACAGTACTGCTTGACACCTTGTCGTCCCCTGCATACAGCTATGGTACCTGCAGTACTGCTTGACACCTTGTCCTTGGTACCATGGCAGGTACTACTATGGTAACCGCTAGCCTGTACAGCACCGCTACCTCTCAAAATCATGTCTGCTCTTTACCAATATGTAGGATTGCCAGACAAAGAACCTTTCAGTTCCTCTATAAATTTAAGTAGAGAACCTGTAATCTTATAGTTTTTGATATCTCTGAGAGGTTCCGATAGATATGATTGCGCTTGGCACAGCCATGATGTCAGGGGAAAGTCATGGTACATTCGAAACACGTAACTAAGAGGACCAATGGAAGGAGACCCGGAACGTGCCGGGGTCACCTAGTCTGCTTCGTGATTGGTCAACACTCAGGACTCTGCTCAGACAGTTAAAGTTTTTGAGCGAACTGAGGTCCGTGAGACGACTCAAATCTGAG
Source organism: Procambarus clarkii (assembly GCF_040958095.1). NCBI lineage: Eukaryota > Metazoa > Arthropoda > Malacostraca > Decapoda > Cambaridae > Procambarus > Procambarus clarkii. The sequence continues at coordinate 19,502,579 of NC_091228.1, read as the reverse complement.
GTTCAGAGAAGCGGCAGTCTTCAAGAGAGAGGAGTACCCGACAACCCTGAAGCACAGGTCTGGCCCAGACCTGCAGCCACTCTGCTTCCACACAGGTAGTCAAGGTCAGCTGACTCTTGACGGCTGACTGTAACAACAGTGTCCACACAGGTAGTCAAGGTCAGCTGACTCTTGACGGCTGACTGTAACAACAGTGTCCACACAGGTAGTCAAGGTCAGCTGACTCTTGACGGGTGAATGATGACCGCTGACTGCAACAACAGTGCCCAAACTGGTAGTCAAATACAGCTGAATGATATTCATTTCACTCATTCTACTCGGATTTTCAAACCGAGTAAAGTTTGATTTACTTCAAATATACTCGGTCAGCCAATAACAACCAGCGAACACAGTAACTATTCTACCATCGTCGAGACCAAGACAACATCCGGCATACTGCCCCGAAACGAACCGTGTGTGTGGGGGGAGGGAGAGAGGAACGGTGTGTGGGGGAGACAGGAACGGTGTGTGGGGGGAGACAGGAACGGTGTGTGGAGGGAGACAGAACGGTGTGTGTGGGGGGAGACAGGAACGGTGTGTGGGGGGAGACAGGAACGGTGTGTGTGGGGGGGAGACAGAACGGTGTGTGGGAGGAGACAGGAACGGTGTGTGTGGGGGGAGACAGGATCGGTGTGTGGGAGGAGACAGGTACGGTGTGTGTGTGGGGGAGACAGGAACGGTGTGTGGGGGGAGACAGGAACGGTGTGTGGGGGGAGACAGGAACGGTGTGTGTGGGGGGAGACAGGAACGGTGTGTGGGGGGAGACAGGAACGGTGTGTGGGGGGAGACAGGAACGGTGTGTGTGGGGGGAGACAGGAACGGTGTGTGGGGGGAGACAGGAACGGTGTGTGTGGGGGGAGACAGGAACGGTGTGTGTGGGGGGAGACAGGAACGGTGTGTGTGGGGGGGAGACAGGAACGGTGTGTGTGGGGGGAGACAGGAACGGTGTGTGTGGGGGGAGACAGGAACGGTGTGTGTGGGGGGAGACAGGAACGGTGTGTGTGGGGGGAGACAGGAACGGTGTGTGTGGGGGGAGACAGGAACGGTGTGTGTGGGGGAGACAGGAACGGTGTGTGTGGGGGGAGACAGGAACGGTGTGTGTGGGGAGACAGGAACGGTGTGTGGGGGGAGACAGGAACGGTGTGTGGGGGGGGAGACAGGAACGGTGTGTGGGAGGAGACAGGTACGGTGTGTGTGTGGGGGAGACAGGAACGGTGTGTGTGGGGGGGAGACAGGAACGGTGTGTGGGGGGAGACAGGAACGGTGTGTGGGGGGAGACAGGAACGGTGTGTGGGAGGAGACAGGAACGGTGTGTGGGGGGGGAGACAGGAACGGTGTGTGGGGGGAGACAGGAACGGTGTGTAGGGGAGACAGGAACGGTGTGTGGGGGAGACAGGAACGGTGTGTAGGGGAGACAGGAACGGTGTGTGGGGGAGACAGGAACGGTGTGTGGGGGAGACAGGAACGGTGTGTGTGGGGAGACAGGAACGGTGTGTGGGGGGAGACAGGTACGGTGTGTGTGGGAGAGACAGGAACGGTGTGTGGGGGGGGAAGACAGGAACGGTGTGTGGGGGGAGACAGGAATGGTGTGTGTGGGGGAGACAGAAACGGTGTGTGTGGGGGGAGACAGGAACGGTGTGTGTGGGGGGAGACAGGAACGGTGTGTGGGGGAGACAGGAACGGTGTGTGGGGGAGACAGGAACGGTGTGTGGGGGAGACAGGAACGGTGTGTGGGGGAGACAGAAACGGTGTGTGTGGGGGAGACAGGAACGGTGTGTGGGGGAGACAGGAACGGTGTGTGCGGGGGAGACAGGAACGGTGTGTGGGGGAGACAGGAACGGTGTGTGCGGGGGAGACAGGAACGGTGTGTGGGGGAGAGACAGGAACGGTGTTGTGGGGGGGGAAGACAGGAACGGTGTGTGGGGGAGAGACAGGAACGGTGTGTGGGGGGGAAGACAGGAACGGTGTGTGGGGGGGAAGACAGGAACGGTGTGTGGGGGGAGACAGGAACGTGACCAAAGTCCTGGTCCTCTACACCTGTCATGGTCGTGCTCCTCCACACCTGTCATGGCCGTAATCCTCCACACCTGTCATGGCCGTGATCCTCCACACAAATATGAGAATAACGATGTAAGTGTTGTTTACTAGTGTTCAAGCCCACCTTGACCTTCACAACTCACACGCAAGTCTCAAGTGATACATCACCACACTGGCCGGTTACTGTGGTGTCTTCGTTGCCTCCACATTATCCGGCCATCAGTCACGCAGACCACGATAACCTCAACCATTCTGCTACTTGTTTAAGCAAGGGGTCATATCCCCCGACCCCCCGTCCTGGTCATTATAAGTCATAATGACATATTCCTCAACTATACGGTACTCCCCACTGCCCAAATATGGCAATAACAGTAACATTTTCACACACAAAATTTCCCTGGAAGTATTGCAATAAGGCAAGAACTCGTGGGCGGTGTTGCGTGTCGTGCACACCTGCAGGGCGCTGGCCTGGCCACGACCAGCTTGCACCCTGCCAGTGACCTCCAGCACGCAGTATAGGAGTGAACCCAAACTTGGCAGCCCCAGCCGCTGCGTATCTCCCCATGGCAACACCGCCCAATACTCTCAACGATGCTAGTTCTACTCTGAAAGTTCCACTCTGAAAGTTCTGCTCTGAAAGTTCTACACTGAAAGTTTTACTCTGAAAGTTCTACTCTGAAAGTTCTGCTCTGAAGGAAATGTTTTTACTGAACACGTTACCTATGATAACAAACTCTCACCATTTTCACAGAATCGAGTATTATTTGTTTGGGGTTTACAAGGGATGAGTTGTGTAGCTTGAGTCTGCATCATGTAAATATTACATTATTATGACAGTGGTTGCCAACCTCTCCTGGACAATCCCACTCCTGCCATAAATCATAAATCATAAATTTTATTCACAAATTTAAGATTCCTCGTAACTTGGTGTTTGACTGTATATACACGTATGTTTACTTTGTTAGTGAAGTATGTTTTAATGATTTTTATTAGTGAATAAAAATACTCTGATAATGTTTTAAAAAATTATGATTTGGAAAATAATTACAAAATATATTAAAACAAAAGCTTCCTTTTCTAAAGAAAAAGACTTGCATGGGAGTCATTATAACGAGGTGTCCGCAACGCTGTGAGGAGCGTGTGTATGAGAACAATTCCGCAGTTGTGGGGCGCCTGCTGCACCGCTCATCTTACCTCACACACAACAAACATGAAAATCATTTAGAGTTTTTGACTTGATTGACAGAAGGAAAGAAAGTTCCACTCTCAGATATGTTAGAGCAAGGTTAATTACCACACGAATACCGCCTCTAACAACCCCGGGGTAAGTGGCTCACATTCACAACCACAACTGTGCCACTCTCCACGGCTGGGTCGCCTCATAATAACTTACTTCAACTAAAACTTTCACACTGGAATTGGAATTCATCTTTCGCTGAAGTGTTGCGTTTGGACGCCACCAAAAGTTTCCTACAGCTATGTGCTGACGTCAGCTATTTTGCATTTAATTATATCCCTTTGTGTATGTGGATAGGCAGGCTGGAGGGTTACTTCATGGATAGGCAGGCTGGAGGGTTACTTAGAGGATAGGCAGGTTGGAGGGTTACCTAGTGGATAAGCAGCCTGGAGGGTTACTCAGTGGATAGGCAGGCTGGAGGGTTACTCAGTGGATAGACAGGCTGGAGGGTTACCTAGTGGATAGGCAGGCTGGAAGGGTTACTCAGTGGATAGGCAGCCTGGAGAGTTACTCAGTGGATAGGCAGCCTGGAGAGTTACTCAGTGGATAGGCAGCCTGGAGAGTTACTGTTACGAACCCAAGTTCATCGTCAGAGCACGGAGCAGTGACGTCAACGCTACTGTGAGTCCGCTCCCGAAACCCCCACAACATGGACAACGCCATCTAGTGATGACGGAAATATACCGGCAAGAGGCACTAGATTCCTGTCCTAGTCGGCTCGTGAGGTAGCTGGTGCTGACCTCTAGTGAGGTGGTGTTTAGAAAAGCAGCGCCATCTGTCATAAGCGAAGTTGGATGTATGTGTTTAAGCCAGTAAGTGATGTTTCATAGTAGTCCCATGTAGTGTCCCAGTGTACTGATGACGTGTCTGTATTCACAGAGTCAACATAGGGCTGCTGTGATACAAGGACAGGCAGTCTACCCAGGGCAGCCAAGGTCTCTACACCAGTCTGCTTTAAGGAAGCAGTGAGCCGCTGCCGGAAGAGAACTGTAAAGTGTTCTACTGTCTGCCTGTGGAGTGGCAGTGACGGGATTCACCGTACCCGGGGCTGGCTAGTAGAAGAGACCACTGGCTGAGGTGCTGAAGAGGAGAGTAACCAGCGAGTTGCACGAAGCTCCTGCCTAGGGCCCGCTACCCTAGTATCTGCAAGTGAAGTGGCCCAGCAGCGCGAGGCTGATTGGTACCTGCCAGCAACAGGCTGGACTGTTGTTGTGGGCCTTCACGAAGAGGCACTTAGTGGGATTGTGGCTTGGCTGGCCCGTGGCCAGGGTAGACTCATTGTTGTTTCCCGGTACCTGCGGAGAGTAGTACCAAGGATGAGGAAACACGGTACAAGACTGCATCGATTGAGCTTTGAGTGGCGGGCAGGCCTAGCTGTGACCGGGTCACGTTCACTGAGGATTTTGGAGGGACGACACCGTTCCTAGGGCAAGGAGCAACGCCTTGTGGAAGGGACGAGTGTGTGCATACAGTGATTAGCTCAGTGCCCACTAGTGAACCCGGATTGGGATATCTGAAACTCTGGGAGTGGTTCGGCGATGACACGAAGGCTTCACGACACCTGAGGACTTGTAGAACGTTCCTGGATCGTCAAGGACCGATTCAGGAAGCGTGGGAACCTCACACCATCGAGGGGCAGGCGTCGTGAGCCAGGAATGTAAAGGTAGATCAATTTTCCTCCCATTACCCCTTGTTTAAGTAGGCTAGATAGGCCACGATATTTACCTATGTATGTTACAGTATAACATTGATACATTTGTAGTAGGATAGGCTGCAGGACAGCTTGTGTCCAGGACTGTTGAAAAGGACAGTGTGTGTGGACGACAGGGCTGTTGAAGAGCAGGTGGCCGACGTTGACGAAGAGGCCCCTCTGTGAGAGAGTATGTGACCCCTTTTAAATCTGACATTAAACATTAACAGAAAACATTACATAAAAATATAACATAACATAAAAAGAGAAACATTAGAAATATATGTTTAATAATAAACCCCACATTGTTTGAGTTAGGAAAACGCTATTTGTCAAATTTTGACACTAATCTTAAAAGATTCCCCGATTTTGCTCCCGCAAGATAAAGTAAGATTTTTAGTGTTGACAGATGTTAATCTTCTTGCTTCAGGAGCTGTTCACTTGAGACAGTTAAAGTTCCAGCTGTGTCTGGATACAAGTGACAGGATGAACAACCCAGCGGGTTTTCTTCCTATTGGGGAGTGTTGAACATGCGGCTATGACGGTATGACCACTCACAGAATGAGTGGTCCTGCCCAAAAAAACTCGACCCTAGGGGCATATTAAAAAAAATCAATTATGAGAGAGGGGGCACTGGTGTTCACCAGTTAGCCTGACTGTTGTGGACTGCTACGGTACTGGCGGCCAGTGAAGAATACACCCGCGCATCCTCACACACTCCACCTTTGTGGCAGAAATGGTCGAGTTAACGAGGCGGCAGACCTTACTGCTCTACCAGGGAGGGTGATGAAGGTGCCTTACTGCTCTGCCAGGGTGATGAAGGTGCCTTACTACTCTGCCAGGGAGGGTGATGAAGGGTGCCATACAGCTCTGCCAGGGAGGGTGATGAAGGGTGCCTTACTACTCTGCCAGGGAGGGTGATGAAGGGTGCCATACAGCTCTGCCAGGGAGGGTGATGAAGGTGCCTTACTGCTCTGCCAGGGAGGGTGATGAAGGGTGCCTTACTGCTCTGCCAGGGAGGGTGATGAAGGGTACCTTACTGCTCTGCCAGGGAGGGTGATGAAGGGTGCCTTACTGCTCTACCAGGGAGGGTGATGAAGGGTGCCTTACTGCTCTGCCAGGGAGGGTGATGAAGGGTGCCATACAGCTCTGCCAGGGAGGGTGATGAAGGTGCCTTACTACTCTGCCAGGGAGGGTGATGAAGGGTGCCTTACTGCTCTACCAGGGAGGGTGATGAAGGTGCCATACAGCTCTACCAGGGAGGGTGATGAAGGTGCCTTACTGCTCTGCCAGGGAGGGTGATGAAGGGTGCCTTACTGCTCTACCAGGGAGGGTGATGAAGGTGCCATACAGCTCTGCCAGGGAGGGTGATGAAGGTGCCTTACTGCTCTGCCAGGGAGGGTGATGAAGGTGCCATACAGCTCTGCCAGGGAGGGTGATGACGGTGCCTTACTGCTCTACCAGGGAGGGTGATGAAGGGTGCCATACAGCTCTGCCAGGGAGGGTGATGAAGGGTGCCTTACTACTCTGCCAGGGAGGGTGATGAAGGGTGCCATACAGCTCTGCCAGGGAGGGTGATGAAGGTGCCTTACTGCTCTGCCAGAGAGGGTTATGAAGGGTGCCTTACTGCTCTGCCAGGGAGGGTGATGAAGGTGCCTTACTGCTCTGCCAGGGAGGGTGATGAAGGTGCCATACAGCTCTGCCAGGGAGGGTGATGAAGGTGCCTTACTGCTCTACCAGGGAGGGTGATGAAGGGTGCCTTACTGCTCTACCAGGGAGGGTGATGAAGGTGCCATACAGCTCTGCCAGGGAGGGTGATGAAGGTGCCTTACTGCTCTGCCAGGGAGGGTGATGAAGGTGCCATACAGCTCTGCCAGGGAGGGTGATGACGGTGCCTTACTGCTCTACCAGGGAGGGTGATGAAGGGTGCCATACAGCTCTGCCAGGGAGGGTGATGAAGGGTGCCTTACTACTCTGCCAGGGAGGGTGATGAAGGGTGCCATACAGCTCTGCCAGGGAGGGTGATGAAGGTGCCTTACTGCTCTGCCAGAGAGGGTTATGAAGGGTGCCTTACTGCTCTGCCAGGGAGGGTGATGAAGGTGCCTTACTGCTCTGCCAGGGAGGGTGATGAAGGTGCCATACAGCTCTGCCAGGGAGGGTGATGAAGGTGCCTTACTGCTCTACCAGGGAGGGTGATGATGGGTGCCATACAGCTCTGCCAGGGAGGGTGATGAAGGTGCCTTACTGCTCTGCCAGGGAGGGTGATGAAGGTGCCTTACTGCTCTGCCAGGGAGGGTGATGAAGGGTGCCATACAGCTCTGCCAGGGAGGGTGATGAAGGTGCCTTACTGCTCTGCCAGGGAGGGTGATGAAGGTGCCATACAGCTCTGCCACGGAGGGTGATGAAGGGTACCTTACTGCTCTGCCAGGGAGGGTGATGAAGGGTGACATACAGCTCTGCCAGGGAGGGTGATGAAGGTGCCTTACTACTCTGCCAGGGAGGGTGATGAAGGTGCCTTACTGCTCTGCCAGGGAGGGTGATGAAGGATGCCTTACTACTCTGCCAGGGAGGGTGATGAAGGTGCCTTACTACTCTGCCAGGGAGGGTGATGAAGGGTGCCTTACTGCTCTGCCAGGGAGGGTGATGAAGGGTGCCATACAGCTCTGCCAGGGAGGGTGATGAAGGTGCCTTACTACTCTGCCAGGGAGGGTGATGAAGGTGCCTTACTGCTCTGCCAGGGAGGGTGATGAAGGGTGCCTTACTACTCTGCCAGGGAGGGTGATGAAGATGCCTTACTGCTCTGCCAGGGAGGGTGATGAAGGTGCCTTACTACTCTGCCAGGGAGGGTGATGAAGGTGCCTTACTGCTCTGCCAGGGAGGGTGATGAAGGGTGCCTTACTGCTCTGCCAGGGAGGGTGATGAAGGGTGCCTTACTACTCTGCCAGGGAGGGTGATGAAGGTGCCTTACTGCTCTGCCAGGGAGGGTGATGAAGGGTGCCTTACTACTCTGCCAGGGAGGGTGATGAAGGGTGCCTTACTGCTCTGCCAGGGAGGGTGATGAAGGGTGCCTTACTGCTCTGCCAGGGAGGGTGATGAAGGGTGCCTTATTGCTCTGCCAGGGAGGGTGATGAAGGGTACCTTACTGCTCTGCCAGGGAGGGTGATGAAGGGTACCTTACTGCTCTGCCAGGGAGGGTGATGAAGGGTACCTTACTGCTCTGCCAGGGAGGGTGATGAAGGTGCCTTACTGCTCTGCCACGGAGGGTGATGAAGGGTGCCATAGTGCTGGGCCAGGGAGGGTGATGAAGGGTGCCATAGTGCTGGGCCAGGGAGGGTGATGAAGGGTGCCAGAGTGCTGGGCCAGGGAGGGTGATGAAGGGTGCCAGAGTGCTGGGCCAGGGAGGGTGATGAAGGGTGCCATAGTGCTGGGCCAGGGAGGGTGATGAAGGGTGCCAGAGTGCTGGGCCAGGGAGGGTGATGAAGGGTGCCATAGTGCTGGGCCAGGGAGGGTGATGAAGGGTGCCAGAGTGCTAGGCCAGGGAGGGTGATGAAGGGTGCCAGAGTGCTGGGCCAGGGAGGGTGATGAAGGGTGCCATAGTGCTGGGCCAGGGAGGGTGATGAAGGGTGCCAGAGTGCTGGGCCAGGGAGGGTGATGAAGGGTGCCATAGTGCTGGGCCAGGGAGGGTGATGAAGGGTGCCAGAGTGCTGGGCCAGGGAGGGTGATGAAGGGTGCCAGAGTGCTGGGCCAGGGAGGGTGATGAAGGGTGCCATAGTGCTGGGCCAGGGAGGGTGATGAAGGGTGCCAGAGTGCTGGGCCAGGGAGGGTGATGAAGGGTGGCAGAGTGCTGGACCAGGGAGGGTGATGGTGGTGAGGGTAAAGGGGAAGAGGGACGTATCCCCGTCATGGCCGTATAACACACCATTGTTCACATAGGAAGTGAATATCTTGGAAGGAAAATTTCTTTGTCTCCACTAAACACATTAACCTTCACAGTCTCTGAAAGAACCTTGGGCCACACCTGCTGGTCACACCTGCTGCACACCGTCCTGGCCACACCTGCTGCACACCGTCCTGGCCACACCTGCTGCACACCATCCTGGCCACACCTGCTGCACACCATCCTGGCCACACCTGCTGCACACCATCCTGGCCACACCTGCTGCACACCGTCCTAGCCACACCTGCTGCATACTGGACGAGGTACAGTGGAGATGGAAGCCTCAGTACGGACATACAGATACACCTGTATAGGGCTCGAGTTCAGCCGCATCTAGAGTATTCCCTAGTACCTCTACACACCTTAAAGAAAACTAACATTCAACAGCTACAAGCAGGTCGGTATAAGGCACTACGAAGAGCAGCAAAACACCGTCCACCATATGATCAGACAATCCAGGAGCTTCAGGAACGCCTGAACACAGCCATTAAACATTAAGACTGCAACACCAAGGCATCAGGGTGTGGAACACCATCGGAATGTTGGAGAGCTCAATGTTAGAAAGATTACTTCAAGATAAGACACTCCCACTCCCACAGCTGGTGGCCCAAGATGAGACGCCCCACTCCCACAGCTGGTGGCCCAAGATGAGACGCCCCACTCCCACAGCAGTTGGCCCAAGATGAGACGCCCCACTCCCACAGCTGGTGGCCCAAGATGAGACGCTCCACTCCCACAGCAGGTGGCCCAAGATGAGACGCCCCACTCCCACAGCTGGTGGCCCAAGATGCGACGCCCCGCTCCCACTGTAGGTGGCCTAAGATGAGACGCCCCACTCCCACAGTTGGTGGCCAAGATGAGACGCCCCACTCCCACTGCTGGTGGCCCAAGATGAGACGCCCCACTCCCACAGCAGGTGGTCCAAGATGAGACGCCCCACTCCCACAGCTGGTGGCCCAAGATGTGACGCCCCACTCCCACAGCTGATGGCCCAAGATGAGACGCCCCACTCCCACAGCTGGTGGCCCAAGATGAGACGCCCCGTTCCCACAGCAGGTGGTCCAAGATCAAACGCCCAACTCCCTCAGCTGGTGTCCAAAGATGAGACGCCCCACTCCCACAGCTGGTGGCCCAAGATGAGACGCCCCACTCCCACAACTGGTGGTCCCAAGATGAGACGCCGCACTCCCACAGCTGGTGGCCCAAGATGAGACGCCCCACTCCCACAGCTGGTGGCCCAAGATGAGACGCCCCGCTTCCACAGCTGGTGGCCCAAGATGAGACGCCCCACTCCCACAGCTGGTGGCCCAAGATGAGACGCCCCACTCCCACAGCTGGTGGCCCAAGAAGAGACGCCCCACTCCCACAGCTGGTGGCCCAAGATGAGACGCCCCACTCCCACAGCTGGTGGCCCAAGATGAGACGCCCCACTCCCACAGCTGGTGGCCCAAGATGAGACGCCCCACTCCCATAGCTGGTGGCCCAAGAAGAGACGCCCCACTACCACAGCTGGTGGCCCAAGATGAGACGCCCCACTCCCACAGCTGGTGGCCCAAGATGAGACGCCCCACTCCCACAGCTGGTGGCCCAAGATGAGACGCCCCACTCCCACAGCTGGTGGCCGAAGATGAGACGCCCCACTCCCACAGCTGGTGGCCCAAGATGAGACGCCCCACTCCCACAGCTGGTGGCCCAAGATGAGACACCAAGGTCTGCTTCACCAGGTCTTTACTACTCTCATCTTTCAGGAAAATCAGGTTAGGAAAACACTATTTGTCAAATATTGATACTGTTCTTAAAAGATTCCCCCATTTTGCACCCGCAAGATAACATAAGATTTTAGGGGTTGACAGATGTTAATCTTCTTGATTGTTGAGCCGTTCACGTGAGACAGTTAAGCAAGTCCCATTTGTGTCTGGGTAGAAGTGACAGGATGAACAACACTGCGGATTTTCCTCCTAATGGGGAGTGTTGAACATTATGCTATGACGGTGTGTCCACTCACAGGATGAGTGACGCTGTCCAATACTGTCACCATGGCGGTGTGTTCACTCACAGGATGAGTGGCGCTGCCCAATACTGTCACTATGGCGGTGTGTCCACTCACAGGATGAGTGGCGCTGTCCAATACTGTCACCATGGCGGTGTGTTCACTCACAGGACGAGTGGTGCTTCTCAGTACTGTCACTATAGAGATGTGTTCACTCACAGGGTGAGTGGTGCTGCCCAATACTGTCACTATTGCGGTGTGTCCACTCACAGGACGAGTGGTGCTGCCCAATACTGTCACTATTGCGGTGTCCACTCACAGGATGAGTGGCGCTGCCCAATACCGTCACTATGGCGGGGTGTTCACTCACAGGATGAGTAGTGCTGCCCAGTACTGTCACTTGCGGTGTGTCCACTCGCAGGATGAGTGGTACTGCCCAGTACTGTCACTTGCGGTGTGTCCACTCGCAGGATGAGTGGCGCTGCCCAATACTGTCACTATGGCGGTGTGTTCACTCACAGGACGAGTGGTGCTGCCCAATACTGTCACTATGGCGGTGTGTTCACTCACAGGAGGAGTGGCGCTGCCCAATACTGTCACTATAGCGGTGTTTTCACTCACAGGATGAGTGGCGCTGCCCAATACTGTCACTTTTGAGGTGTGTCCATTCACAGGATGAGTGGTGCTGCCCAATACTGTCACTTTGGCGGTGTGTCCACTCACAGGATGAGTGGCGCTGCCCGGTACTGTCACTATGGCGGTGTATCCACTCACAGGATGAATGGTGCTGCCCAATACTGTCACTATGGAGGTGTGTTGACTTCCAAGATGAGTGACGCTGCCCAATACTGTCACTATGGCGGTGTGTCCACTCACAGGAAGAGTGGCGCTGCCCAATATTGTCACTTAGGCGGTGTGTTCACTCAGAGGATGAGTGGTGCTGCCCAATACTCTTCCTATAGCGGCGTGAGCACTCAGAGGATGAGTGGCGCTGCCCAATACTGTCACTTTGGCGGTGTGTTCACTCACACGATGAGTGGCGATGCCCAATACTTTCACAATAGCGGTGAGTTCATTCACAGGATGAGTGGCGCTGCCCAATACTGTCACTATGGCGGTGTGTCCACTCACAGGATGAGTGACACTGCCCAATACTGTCACTATGGCAGTGTGTCCACTCACAAGATGAGTGACACTGCCCAATACTGTCACTATGGCGGTGTCCACTCACAGGATGAGTGGTGCTGCCCAATACTGTCACTATGGCGGTGTGTCCACTTACAGGATGAGTGGCGCTGCCCAATACTGTCACTATGGCGGTGTGTCAACTCACAGGATGAGTGGTGCTGCCCAATACTGTCACTATGGCGGTGTGTCCACTCACAGGATGAGTGGCGCTGCCGAATACTGTTACTATGGTTGTGTGTCCACTCACAAGATGAGTGGCGCTGCCCATTACTGTCACTGTGGCGGTGTGTCCACTCATAGGATGAGTGGCACTGCTCAATACTGTCACTATGGCGGTGTGTTCACTCACAACATGAGTGGCGCTGCCCAATACTGTCACTATGGCGGTGTGTCCACTCACAGGATGAGTGACACTGCCCAATACTGTCACTATGGCGGTGTGTCCACTCACAAGATGAGTGACACTGCCCAATACTGTCACTATGGCGGTGTGTTCACTCACAGGATGAGTGGTGCTGCCCAATACTGTCACTATGGCGGTGTGTTCACTCACAGGATGAGTGGCGCTGCCCAATACTGTCACTATGGCGGTGTGTCCACTCACAGGATGAGTGGCGCTGCCCAATACTGTCACTATGGTGGTGTGTCCACTCACAGGATGAGTGACGCTGCCCAATACTGTCACTATGGCGGTGTGTCCACTCACAGGATGAGTGACGCTGCCCAATACTGTCACTATGGCGGTGTGTCCACTCACAGGATGAGTGAAGCTGCCCAATATTGTCACTATGGCAGTGTGTCCACTCACAGGATGAGTGACACTGCCCAATACTGTCACTATGGCGGTGTGTTCACTCACAGGATGAGTGGTGCTGCCCAATACTGTCACTATGGCGGTGTGTCCACTCACAAGATGAGTGGTGCTGTCCAATACTGTCACTATGGCGGTGTGTCCACTCACAGGATGAGTGGTGCTGCCCAATACTGTCACTATGGCGGTGTGTCCACTCACAGGATGAGTGGCGCTGCCCAATACTGTCACTATGGCGGTGTGTCCACTCACAGGATGAGTTGCGCTGCCCAATACTGTCACTCTGGCGGTGTGTCCACTCACAGGATGAGTGGCGCTGCCCAATACTGTCACTATGGTGGTGTGTCCACTCACAGGATGAGTGACGCTGCCCAATATTGTCACTATGCCAGTGTGTCCACTCACAGGATGAGTGACACTGCCCAATACTGTCACTATGGCGGTGTGTCCACTCACAGGATGAGTGGTGCTGCCCAATACTGTCACTATCTCGGTGTGTCCACTCACAGGATGAGTGGTGCTGTCCAATACTGTCACTATGGCGGTGTGTCCACTCACAGGATGAGTGGTGCTGCCCAATACTGTCACTATGGCGGTGTGTCCACTCACAGGATGAGTGACGCTGCCCAATACTGTCACTATGGCGGTGTGTCCACTCACAGGATGAGTGACGCTGCCCAATACTGTCACTATGGCGGTGTGTCCACTCACAGGATGAGTGACGCTGCCCAATACAGTCACTTTGGCGGTGTGTCCACTCACAGGATGAGTGACGCTGCCCAATATTGTCACTTAGGTGGTGTGTTCACTCACAGGATGAGTGGCGCTGCCCAATACTGTCACTATTGCGGTGTGTCCACTCACAGGATGAGTGGTGCTGCCCAATACTGTCACTATGGCGGTGTGTCCACACACAGGATGAGTGGTGCTGTCCAATACTGTCACTATGGCGGTGTGTCCACTCACAGGATGAGTGGTGCTGCCCAATACTGTCACTATGGCGGTGTGTCCACTCACAGGATGAGTGACGCTGCACAATACTGTCACTATGGCGGTGTGTCCACTCACAGGATGAGTGACGCTGCCCAATACTGTCACTATGGCGGTGTGTCCACTCACAGGATGAGTGACGCTGCCCAATACTGTCACTTTGGCGGTGTGTCCACTCACAGGATGAGTGGCGCTGCCCAATACTGTCACTATGGCGGTGTGTCCACTCACAGGATGAGTGACGCTGCCCAATATTGTCACTTTGGCGGTGTGTTCACTCACAGGATGAGTGACGCTGCCCAATACTGTCACTATGGCGGTGTGTCCACTCACAGGATGAGTGACGCTGCCCAATATTGTCACTTAGGCGGTGTGTTCACTCACAGGATGAGTGGCGCTGCCCAATATTGTCACTTAGGCGGTGTGTTCACTCACAGGATGAGTGGCGCTGCCCAATAAACTCGCCATTCGGGGCAAAATATAAAAAACACAAATCTGGTTCCACTATCTGTCTGCACCTGGTTAGCCCAACTAGCACCCACACAGCAGACTGGTCAACTGCTCCACCACCACCCACACAGCAGACTGGTCAACTGCCCCGCCACCACCCACACAGCAGACTGGTCAACTGCCCCGCCACCGCCCACACAGCAGACTGGTCAACTGCCCCGCCACCACCCACACAGCAGACTGGTCAACTGCTCCACCACCACCCACACAGCAGACTGGTCAACTGCCCCGCCACCGCCCACACAGCAGACTGGTCAACTGCCCCGCCACCACCCACACAGCAGACTGGTCAACTGCTCCACCACCACCCACACAGCAGACTGGTCAACTGCCCCGCCACCGCCCACACAGCAGACTGGTCAACTGCCCCGCCAACACCCACACAGCAGACTGGTCAACTACCCCGCCACCACCCACACAGCAGACTGGTCAACTGCTCCACCACCACCCACACAGCAGACTGGTCAACTGCTCCACCACCACCCACACAGCAGACTGGTCAACTGCTCCACCACCACCCACACAGCACACTGGTCAACTGCTCCACCACCACCCACACAGCAGACAGGTCAACTGCTCCACCACCACCCACACAGCAGACTGGTCGTCTGCTCCACCACCACCCACACAGCAGACTGGTCGTCTGCTCCACCACCACCCACACAGCAGACTGGTCGTCTGCTCCACCACCACCCACATAGCAGACTGGTCGTCTGCTCCACCACCACCCACACAGCAGACTGGTCGTCTGCTCCACCACCACCCACACAGCAGACTGGTCGTCTGCTCCACCACCACCCACACAGCAGACAGGTCAACTGCTCCACCACCACCCACACAGCAGACTGGTCAACTGCTCCACCACCACCCACACAGCAGACAGGTCTACTGCTCCACCACCACCCACACAGCAGACAGGTCAACTGCTCCACCACCACCCACACAGCAGACTGGTCGTCTGCTCCACCACCACCCACACAGCAGACTGGTCGTCTGCTCCACCACCACCCACACAGCAGACTGGTCAACTGCTCCACCACCACCCGCACAGCAGACAGGTCAACTGCTCCACCACCACCCACGCAGCAGACTGGTCAACTGCTCCACCACCACCCACACAGCAGACAGGTCAACTGCTCCACCACCACCCACACAGCAGACAGGTCAACTTCTCCACCACTTCCCACACAGCAGACTGGTCGTCTGCTCCACCACCACCCACACAGCAGACTGGTCGTCTGCTCCACCACCACCCACACAGCAGACTGGTCGTCTGCTCCACCACCACCCACACAGCAGACTGGTCAACTGCTCCACCACCACCCACACAGCAGACTGGTCATCTGCTCCACCACCACCCACACAGCAGACAGGTCGTCTGCTCCACCACCACCCACACAGCAGACTGGTCAACTGCTCCACCACCACCCACACAGCAGACTGGTCAACTGCTCCAACACCACCCACACAGCAGACTGGTCGTCTGCTCCACCACCACCCACACAGCAGACTGGTCAACTGCTCCACCACCACCCACACAGCAGACTGGTCAACTGCTCCACCACCACCCACACAGCAGACAGGTCAACTGCTCCACCACCACCCACACAGCAGACAGGTCAACTGTTCCACCACTACCCACACAGCAGACTGGTCGTCTGCTCCACCACCACCCACACAGCAGACTGGTCGTCTGCTCCACCACCACCCACACAGCAGACTGGTCGTCTGCTCCACCACTGGATGATGTAGTACAAATGTCATCGTCCCCGTCTCTGATAGCTATAATGTTGGCCTATGAAATACTCTATGTATAATGTATTAGAGTCACGGTACATTGAGTGTGAGGACAGGTGGTACAGATGTCACGGTACATTAAGTGTGAGGACAGGTGGTACAGATGTCACAGTGCATTAAGTGTGAGGACAGGTGGTACAGATGTCACGGTACATTAAGTGTGAGGACAGGTGGCGGAGACACCACACTGTAAAGAGGAGTGTCCACCTTCAAGTCCTGGAGTATGGAGAGTGACCATCCCTCACCAGTGACTCGTCCTCCTAATACAACGTCGCATTTTGACGTATACGCCACCTAAGGCCAAACCTTGTACTGGAAAATGGTGGCGGCTCGCGAAACTGACACATTGTGCCGTTTTCTGTTTTAGTCCTCTGGTAGGTTAGGATAAGGGCACTTTATTACGACTGTTTCTTGACGTTATGAATGTTAGGAGGACGAGATGGTCTAATGGTCTGTGAAGTTGTCAAAATATTGTCCGCGGGTGTTTGGGGCCTCGTGCATGAGGGCCCTTTGTACCTGTCCCATGGTGCAGCTGCACCTGTCCCATGATGCAGCTGCACCTGTCCCATGGTGTCGCTGCACCTGTCCCATGGTGCAGCTGCACCTGTCCCTTGATGCAGCTGCACCTGTCCCATGGTGCAGCTGCACCTGTCCCATGGATGCAAGCTGCACCTGTCCCATGGTGTCAGCTGCACCTGTCCCATGGTGTCGCTGCACCTGTCCCATGGTGCAGCTGCACCTGTCCCATGGTGCTAGCTGCACCTGTCCCATGGTGCAGCTGCACCTGTCCCATGATGCAGCTGCCCCTGTCCCATGGTGTCGCTGCACCTGTCCCATGATGCAGCTGCACCTGTCCCATGGTGCAGCTGCACCTGTCCCATGATGCAGCTGCACCTGTCCCATGGTGTCGCTGCACCTGTCCCATGGTGCAGCTGCACCTGTCCCATGATGCAGCTGCATCTGTCCCATGGTGCAGCTGCACCTGTCCCATGATGCAGCTGCACCTGTCCCACAGTGCAGCTGCACCTGTCCCATGGTGCAGCTGCACTTGTCCTATGATGCAGCTGCACCTGTCCCATGGTGCAGCTGCACCTGTTTAATAATGCAGCGGCAGCTGTCCCACAGTGCAGCTGCACCTGTCTAATAATGCAGCGGCACCTGTCCCACAGTGCAGCTGCACCTGTCCCATGGTGCAGCTGCACCTGTCCCATGATGCAGCTGCACCTGTCCCATGATGCAGCTGCACCTGTCCCACAGTGCAGCTGCACCTGTCCCATGGTGCAGCTGCACTTGTCCTATGATGCAGCTGCACCTGTCCCATGGTGCAGCTGCACTTGTCCTATGATGCAGCTGCACTTGTCCCATGGTGCAGCTGCAAGTGCAGTTGCTTAGCTAACCTAACTCTGGGATTGGTGAAGCCATTATGCGCCTCTACAACCCCTGCCACCACCGCCCAAGGCATGACAATGGGATGAATAATAAATGAATGAAATGAAACTGTGGTGAAGAAAGAGGTGAAGGACCCAGAGGAGTCCTTGAAGGTGAGCAGGAGGGGCGCGTCTGGCGCTCGTCCAAGGCTCCGCCACCCATAAACCTCACCGGGATCTTCACCTCCTCTTTCTTACTTAATCATTATTCTCTTCAGTAAATCCTGAGACGAATTATTTAACTTGCATTATTTTTTTGTTTTTAATGAAGGAAAAGGAAGCGCGGGAGGTTGTGTGGGTCAGGGGGAAGGTCACCACTTGAGGTCAATATCATTCCCCTGGGCATGAACTCATATTAATTAACCCAACTTTAAAGCAAATATAAAATTTCAACTGCAAACGGCAGTCTATTTTTTCCACTTAAAAGCAACAATATTTAACACAATACCTTTTGATATTCAGTGGGTTAGGAAATGTATTATTTCCAACCTATCATAATGTGAGGTTATGACAGGCGTCTGAAGGTGAACATCTCTATGGCACTGTGTCCGTATATACAGTTTCACAGTTATAAATTGTGTTTTTAACCAATAATCGACTAAAAAAAAGGTCAAGGCTAACTGAAACGTCGTCATTTTCGAGTCATGTGTGTGTGGGAGAGTGTGGGGTGGACCGGTTGCTTGTGTTTGACACGTGTGTGGGAGAGTGTGGGGTGAACAGGTTCTTTATCTCTGACACGTGTGTGTGGGTGTGGGTGTGTCGTGACACACCTGTTGATGTCTGACACACATATCCCCCTAGCGACACCTCTGGGGGGCCCCTTAGCGACACCTCTGGGGCCCCTAGCGACACCTCTGGGGACCCCCTAGCGATACCTCTGGGGGCCCCCTAGCGACACCTCCGGGGACCCCCTAGCGACACCTCCAGAGGCCCTCTAGCAACACCTCCGGGGGGCCCCTAGCGACATCTCCAGAGGCCCCCAAGCGACACCTCTGGGGGCCCCCTAGCGACACCTCCGGGGACCCCCTAGCTACACCTCTGGGGGCCCCCTAGCGACACCTCCGGGGGCCCCCTAGCGACACCTCCGGAAGCCTCCTAGCGACACCTCCGGGGGCCCCTTAGCGACACCTCCGGAGGCCTCCTAGCGACACCTCCGGGGGGCCCCTAGCGACACCTCCGGGGGCCCTCTAGCAACACCTCCGGGGGCCCCCCTAGTGACACCTCCGGGGGGCCCCATAGCGACACCTCCAGAGGCCCTCTAGCGACACCTCCGGGGGGCCCCTAGCGACATCTCCGGGGGCCCCATAGCGACACCTCCGGGGGCCCCCTAGCGACACCTCCGGGGGCCCCCTAGCGACACCTCCGGGGGCCCTCTAGCAACACCTCCGGGGGCCCCCCTAGTGACACCTCCGGGGGCCCCATAGCGACACCTCCAGAGGCCCCCTAGCGACACCTCCGGGGGCCCCGTAGCGACACCTCCGGGGGCCCCTAGCGACACCTCCGGGGGCCCCCTAGCGACACCTCCGGGGGCCCCTAGCGACACCTCCGGGGTCCCCATAGCGACACCTCCGGGGGCCCCATAGCGACACCTCTGGAGGCCCCCTAGTAACACCTCCGGAGGCCCACTAGCATCACCTCTGGAGGCCCCCTAGCGACACCTCCAGGGGCCCCATAGCGACACCTCCGGGAACCCTATAGCGACACCTCCGGAGGCCCTCTAGCAACACCTCCGGGGGGCCCCTAGCGACATCTCCAGAGGCCCACTAGCAAAATCTCCGGGGGCCCCCTAGCGACACCTCTGGGGCACCTTAGCGACACCTCCGGAAGCCCCCTAGCAACACCTCCGGGGGCCCCATAGCGACACCTCTGGGGGCCCCATAGCGACACCTCTGGAGGCCCCCTAGCAACACCTCCGGGGGCCCCTTAGCGACACCTCTGGGGGCCCCATAGCGACACCTCTGGAGGCCCCCTAGCAACACCTCCGGGGGCCCCATAGCGACACCTCTGGGGGCCCCATAGCGACACCTCCGGAGGCCCCCTAGCAACACCTCCGGGGGCCCCATAGCGACACCTCTGGAGGCCCCCTAGCAACACCTCCGGGGGCCCCATGGCGACACCTCTGGAGGCCCCCTAGCAACACCTCCGGGGGCCCCATGGCAACACCTCTGGAGGCCCCCTAGCAACACCTCCGGGGGCCCCATGGCGACACCTCTGGAGGCCCCCTAGCAACACCTCTGGGGCACCTTAGCGATACCTCCGGGGGCCCCCTAGCGACTGGGAGGAAATATAAATTCCCGCTACCTTACCCATGTTTGACAGAAGAAAACACCCCACAATTTTTGCTTTCAAGCGGGTGCACAAGTGTGCACGTACTCTATCTCTCTGTGTATAGCTGCCAGACGTTTGTTGTTTGGTGTCTATGGAAAACTGACGCCCTCAGCTGTTTAGGAAAGCTGCGGTGGCCGCCGTAGCCATGCTGTGAATGGAATTACAGCATTAGTCAGATCTCAAGCTTTAGTTGCTAAGGGACAGAGCCAGAGAGAGAGAGAGAGAGAGAGAGAGAGAGGGACTTGGGGCTGGAGACGCCTAAAGATTTTCCTGTCTGGTCTAAACAATCAGCTGGTAGGCAGCGATGTTACGAGTTACGCGACTGAGGGTCAAGATCATTTGGAAGCGGCACTCCTGAACCTCCATGATGCTGTTCGCTGATTGGCTAATTTCGTAGAACAAGGGGGCGGGCTGTAAGGCCCCACCCCAGGCGCGGCACACCGTGCCCTGTATTATAAGAGAAGCTTGTGGTCTGAGAAGACGGGCTCCCGTAACTTCGGTCAAAGTTACGGAAAAATCCCGTCTGAAGGCGAGTTCATTAAGCCTAGTATATAGCAATCACGTCCTAGCGACTCCGCGTGTCAGAACTCGGTACCACAACGGCCCGCACATATATATTGTCGAAGATAAGTGATACGTAAAGAGACTCCACATGTATTGGAATAGGTGTAATACTACGATAGTAGATCTGGTTGCTCTGTAGGTCCCTCCAACCTACAGAACGAATTGACTAATTATCTAATCCGTGTTCATCATGCCAATCCTTAGCGATCCGTTAACAGATCGCTCAGTAAATTGTGAGAAGGAATCTAGGTACGCTTCCCACTGGCTTTAGTCAACATCTTAGTGAACAACGTAAATTTACGAACTGTTGTGACTTAGACTATATTCCATCCACCTGCGCTGCCCACACCTGCTGTGTGGTCCGCTTAGCGTCCCAACACCATCTCGTGGGAGCGCGCGATTCTCATCTTTATAACTCAGTGGCAACCCTGCGCCAGCACACCCCAGCGTCCTGTGAACTATGCTTCTCCACCCCACACGTGTTCCTGTGAACAGAGACTCTACCTCGTGTGGTCCGTGTTCTTGATCTTCAGTCAACGAGTTATACTGAGTGTGAGAGAGATGGTTTGTGCTGAATTCAAGTCAGCCTTACGGCCTGTTGTTTCTCATTAACCTGCAACGGGAGAGTTACACAACTCGAGGAAGACCGTAGGTGAGGCAATTACAGTAAGTCTTGTGTGTTTACTGTTGTAAACACACATCAACCTGAGTGTGTGTATTATTATTACACTTTCTACACATTTAGATATTATTACTGAGTTTTATAATAATGGTTCGTGTTGTTTAGTGTAGGTAAATATATACCGTCACTGTGCATAACAATTCCATGAATGTTTTCTTTTCTTTTCGTTCCAGTAGGAAACCAGTTTTTGTATAGTAAGTGGGTGATTACCCCAGTTATTTACCTGTGACTGCAGGTCTCTGTCTGTTTATTGATTTGTCATTTATTAAAGTGACAGTGTTGTGTTGGGTTATTTAGCACTGGAGTTTTTTTTTTTTTTTTTACATGCAAGCATGCAAGGGAAAAACAATAAATACAATAAAACAATAAATGAAACAGTAAACAACAAACAAGAAACCGCCGGCCAGAAGGACCAACAGCCCTGCACAACAATTATCAAAACCGGATAAGGTAACAATGTAAGCATGAGATACACACAGTAAGAAAAAACAGAAAATAATTTACAAACAGGCAAGCACGTCAAAGAAAACAATAAAACATAGTAACATTATAAAGCATTAAGCAGGAAAGAACAAAACAAAACAATCTCACCGGCCGGAAGGACCGACAACACAACATTATGAACAACAGGTAAATACATCAAAAATCACAACATACCACAAACAATCACAACACTTAAAGCATGAATATAACACATAGGGCAAAGATATAACACAATAAACTAATACATGAAGAAAAACTCACACCAAACCACCTGCTACGCCCCAAACAAAGGGGCGAAGCAGGTGGTTTGGTGGAAGGCACGGGCACAGACAAAGGGAAGGCACGGGCACAGACAAAGGGAAGGCACGGGCACAGACAAAGGGAAGGCACGGGCACATACAAAGGGAAGGCACGGGCACAAACTACACAAGGGCAAACAAGCAGCCATAAGGGCACACAGGACAAGAGGAAACACAGAAGTTAGGAAATCAGCAGACATACTTGTCCGGAAATAAGCTCCTAGGGAACCGTACATTGTACGCCTCCCATTGCAACCACTGCCAAGGGTCGAGACCATCCACCGGGGACGCCAACTCATCCGGAACCCTGGCAACAAATACCTGCAAACAGGGGATCCAAATGGTATTACACCAGAGGCGAGTGATCGGCACACGCTCCCACACGAAGGTAGACTCGTCACGAGAGTACCGCGGCTCCTCGTATAACAGTAACACACTGGAATACGTGCCAGACGATAGCGAGTTCATCCGCACACTGACGACGGAGCCGTACCTCTGGAAGAATCGCCGCAGGAGAGTCTCAGGAAACTCCATGGGGGCGCCATGGACACTTTCAAAAGTCATAGCTCCACTACGATCCGAAATGGTCACAGACCCTACGCCGTCCTGTAGCTGCAAAGTACGTCCCTCGTACTTCCGAAGAAAATCACGGTACACCGCCTCACCCACAAACTTGATGATGACTCGGCGAGCAGTGACCAGCTCGACAACATGCACATCCTGGACCGGGACTCGGAGCATTTCACTGAAGACCAAGTCCACCAACGGGTAACCAGCACGGCCAGTAAACTCCAATCCTATGGAGTTTATCCTCACGACAGCCGGAATAGGGCAGCCCATCATAAACACCACCAGGAACAGCAGGGAGGGTAGAGACACCCACACCCCCTGCCGGCGAAAACGGCAACCACCCCAAAACTGCCGGAGCGGGCAAACGACACGTCCACACCGCTTCGCAGCCCCAGTGGAAGTCCATTAGCACTGGAGTTAGTACTGTATGTGCTACTGTGTTGTTGGTCTGTGTGACCCGGTGTTGTATGTGCTACTGTGTTGTTGATCTGTGTGACCCGGTGCTGTATGTGCTACTGTGTTGATCTGTGTGACCCGGTGTTGTATGTGCTACTGTGTTGTTGATCTGTGTGACCCGGTGTTGTATGTGCTATTGTGTTGCTGGTCTGTGTGACTCGGTGTTGTATAAATTATAATTGACTTAAAGAATCAGTGAGGTATAATTAGAATCATTAATTAACATCATTAGTGAAGTGTAAAGTAATTAGCAACATGTTGCCTAATTCTTGGCTGTCAGCTTGTCTACGTGAGAAGCAGTGTTAACGTAAAGCGTCGAGTGGTTCATTAACTGTCAGCACTACAGTAATTGTGGTGACTACTCACTGATTGTTTAATTATCTTGTCATAAGTAATTAACGTAGTGAAGCTTTGTTGGATTGTTTGACTGAGTTGACAGATTTAAATTAAAGTGCCTTGATTATGGACTGTTCAGGTGATGGTAGTTAACTAAAATAATTATCATCGCTAATTATCCGTAATTACCGTAAATCGTTTAATTGTATGTTTTGAATGGAATTCATTAAATCAATTGTTTGTCTTTGTGACATAATTGGAAGGTAACTGTTGTTTGACTGCTATCCTGAGAGACAAGTCTTAATATAAATATCTCGGTGCACAGAAGACTGTATCTGTACTCACCTAGTTGTGCTTGCGGGGGTTGAGTTCTGGCTCTTTGGTCCCGCCTCTCAACCGTCAATCAACAGGTGTACAGGTTCCTGAGCCTATTGGGCTCTATCATATCTACACTTGAAACTGTGTATGGAGTCAGCCTCCACCACATCACTTCCTAATGCATTCCATTTGTCAACCACTCTGACACTAAAAAAGTTCTTTCTAATATCTCTGTGGCTCATTTGGGCACTCAGTTTCCACGTGTGTCCCCTAGTGCGTGTGCTCCTTGTGTTAAACAGCCTTTCTTTATCAACCCTGTCGATTCCCTTGAGTATCTTGAATGTAGTGATCATGTCCCCCTAACTCTTCTGTCTTCCAACGGTGAGGTTTAATTCCTGTAGTCTCTCCTCGTAGCTCATACCTCTCAGCTCGAGTACTAGTCTGGTGACAAACCTTTGAAACTTTTCCAGTTTAGTCTTATGCTTGAGTAGATATGGACTCCATGCTGGAGCCGCATACTCCAGGATTGGTCTGACATATGTGATATATAATGTTCTGAAAGATTCCTTACACAAGTTTCCAAAGGCCGTTCTTATGTTAGCCAACCTGGCATATGGTGCTGATGTTATCCTCTTGATATGAGCTTCAGGGGACAGGTCTGGCGTGATATCAACCCCCAGATCTATCTCTCTCTCTGACTCTTGAAGTATTTCATCTCCCAAATGATACCTTGTATCTGGTCTCCTGCTTCCTACCCCTATCTTCATTACATTACATTTGCTTGGGTTAAACTCTAACAGCCATTTGTTCGACCATTCCTGCAGCTTGTCCAGATCTTCTTGAAGCCTCAAGCTGTCCTCCTCTGTCTTAATCCTTCTCATAATTTTGGCATCGTCAGCAAACATTGAGAGGAATGAGTCTATACCCTCTGGGAGAGAATTTACGTATATCAGAAACAGGATAGGTCCGAGTACAGAGCCCTGTGGGACTCTACTGGCGACTTCACGCCATTCTGAGGTCTCACCCCACACTGTAACTCTCTGCTTCCTAATGCTTAGGTACTACCTTATCCACTAGAGCGCCCTACCATTTACTCCTGCCTGTTTCTCCAGCTTATGCATCAACCTTTTATGGGGTACTGTGTCAAAGGCTTTCCGACAGTCAAAAAAATGCAGTTCGCCCATCCTTCTCTTTCTTGCTTAATCTTTGTCACCTGATCGTAAAATTCTATCAAGCCTGTGAGGCAAGATTTACCCTCTCTGAACACATGTTGATGGGTTGTCACGAAGTCTGTTCTCTCCAGATGTGTTACTAGGTTTTTTCTCACTATCTTGAAGGTTATCTTGAAATGATTTCGGGGCTTTTTTAGTGTCCCCGCGGCCCGGTCCTCAACCAGGCCTCCACCCCCAGGAAGCAGCCCGTGACAGCTGACTAACACCCAGGTACCTATTTTACTGCTAGGTAACAGTATCTTCAATTTTTTCAAAAAATCTGTGACAGGCTGTCTGTGGCGTCTTTGTTGTTGTTGTTGAAATTGTCTTTGTCGTAGTCGCTAAGAACTGCTACTTGCGCGTGAGTGGTCACCCACTGTTACAGTTAGTTCATGTTGAGGAGCCGCGAGCGCTCTCAACTGGAGTTCGACTATACTGATTGATTGTCAACCCGTTCTCGCATACAAAGATCCAAACTCATTAATCCAGCCGCCAAACCTCCTGTTTATGAATGGATAGCGGTTTGCACATGACTCACAACTGATGACGTCCGAACACATCCGGAACAAGTGCTTTCTTCACGTCCTCTGTTCGAAGCACAATTATGTAAATGCTTCACATAAGAACATAAGAACATAAGAACAAAGGTAACTGCAGAAGGCCTATTGGCCCATTCGAGGCAGCTCCTATTCTATAACCACCCAATCCCACTCATATACGTGTCCAACCCGCGCTTGAAACAATCGAGGGACCCCACCTCCACCACGTTACGCGGCAATTGGTTCCACAAATCAACAACCCTGTTACTGAACCAGTATTTACCCAAGTCTTTCCTAAATCTAAACTTATCCAATTTATACCCATTGTTTCGTGTTCTGTCCTGTGTTGATACTTTTAATACCCTATTAATATCCCCCTTGTTATGTCCATTCACCCACTTGTAAACCTCTATCATGTCGCCCCTAACTCTTCGCCTTTCCAGTGAATGCAACTTAAGCTTTGTTAATCTTTCTTCATATGAAAGATTTCTAATTTGGGGAATTAACTTAGTCATCCTACGCTGGACACGTTCAAGTGAATTTATATCCATTCTATAATATGGCGACCAAAACTGAACTGCATAATCTAAATGGGGCCTAACTAGAGCAAGATATAGCTTGAGAACCACACCAGGTGTCTTGTTACTAACGCTGCGATTAATAAATCCAAGTGTCCGATTTGCCTTATTACGAACATTTATGCATTGATCCTTTTGTTTTAAATTCTTACTAATCATAACTCCCAGATCCCTTTCGCAATCCGACTTCGCAATCACAACACCATCTAGCTCGTATCTTGTATCTCTATCATCATTACCTAACCTCAGAACTTTACATTTATCAGCATTAAACTGCATCTGCCAATCCTTTGACCATTTCAAAACCCTATCTAGATCAACTTGAAGTGATAGTGAGTCCTCCTCCGAATTAATTTCCCTACCGATTTTCGTATCATCGGCAAATTTGCAAATGTTGCTACTCAAACCTGAATCTAAATCATTTATATATATTATAAACAACAGAGGTCCCAGGACAGAGCCTTGAGGCACTCCACTTACAACATTTTCCCACTCTGACTTGATTCCATTTATACTAACTCTCTGTTTCCTTTGGTATAGCCATGCCCTAATCCAGCTTAATATAGCACCCCCAATACCATGAGACTCTATCTTTTTAATCAGTCTTTCATGTGGCACTGTATCAAAAGCTTTGCTAAAGTCAAGGTATACAACATCGCAATCCTTACCACTATCAACTGCCTCAACAATGCTAGAATAAAAAGATAACAAATTTGTTAAACATGAACGGCCATTTATAAAACCATGTTGAGACTCAATTATTAATTTATGTTTTTCAAGATGAAGACGAATTTTATTTGCTATTATAGATTCGAGTAACTTTCCCACAATAGACGTTAGGCTAATTGGTCGATAGTTAGACGCAAGTGATCTATCTCCTTTCTTAAAAACTGGTATCACATTAGCAACTTTCCAAAACTCTGGCACTCTGCCTGACTCTATTGATTTATTAAATATGGTTGACAGTGGGTCACAAAGCTCCTCTTTGCATTCTTTAAGCACCCTGGCAAACACTTCATCCGGCCCTGGGGATTTGTTTGGTTTGAGTTTTACTATTTGTTTAAGAACATCCTCCCTGGTAACTGCTAAACTCGTCAACCTGTCCTCGTCCCCACCCACATAGACTTGTTCAGCTGAAGGCATATTGTTAAGTTCCTCTTTAGTAAATACAGATACAAAATATTTATTAAAAATACTACTCATCTCTTCATCACTATCTGTTATTTGACCTGTATCAGTTTTTACTGGACCTATCCTTTCCCTAGTCTTAGTACGATATAACTGAAAAAACCCTTTAGGATTTGTCTTTGCTTGCCCTGCTATGCGAACTTCATAGTTTCTTTTTGCTTTCCTTATCTCTTTTTTAACATTTCTAACCAGTTGTACGAATTCCTGTTCTAAAGTGACCTCCCCATTTTTAATCCTTTTGTACCAAGCTCTCTTTTTACCTATAAGGTTCTTCAAATTCTTTGTTATCCACTTTGGGTCATTAGTATTCGATCTATTCAATTTGTATGGTATACTACGTTCCTGTGCTTTGTTTAGAATATTCTTAAATAAGTTATATATTGAATCCACATCGAAATCCCCATTTAAGTCACCTATCGCTGGGTTCATGTCTCGCTCCAAGACCGGCCCACACCCCATACCCAAGACTTTCCAATCAATTTGACCCAAAAAATTTCTTAGGCTATTAAAATCAGCTTTTCGAAAATCTGGCACTTTAACAGAATTTTCTCCTACTGGTCTATTCCATTCTATGCTAAATCTGATTTCTTTGTGATCACTGCTCCCTAGCTCACTCCCTATTTCGATGTCATTAATTTGCGTTTCCCTGTTAGTTAACACTAAATCTAAAATATTATTTTCCCGTGTTGGTTCCTTAATGTGTTGCGTAAGAAAGCAATCGTCAATTAATTCTAGAAAATCTTCTGCTTCACTATTCCCTGTTTTGTTCAACCAGTTTATTCCGCTAAAATTAAAGTCACCCATGACATAAATACTGTAAGATCTAGATGCTCTAGATATTTCATCCCATAGGTGCTTTGCTTCCATTCTGTCTAAATTTGGTGGCCTATATATTACTCCTATTATAATATTATTAGCTTTTTCGTTTAATTCTATCCAAATAGTTTCTGTGTGTGGCTCTGTTTTGATTCCCTCTTTGAGACTACATTTCAAATTGTCCCTAACATATATGGCTACTCCACCTCCTCGTCTAATATATCTATCTGTGTGAAATAGTTTAAATCCGTATATTTGATATTCAGCTAATAGTTCTCTATTTTCTACATTCATCCACGTTTCGGTAAGTGCAATAATATCTATTTTTTTCTGTGCAGACAAGAGCATTTAATTCGTTAATTTTATTTCTTAGACTTCTACTGTTAGTGTAATATACCCTAAGTGAATTGTTATTTTGCGGACCTTCTCTTTCCCTGATCGTTTTGCCAATTCCTTTCTCCCACAAACACATACTTTTATTACCTCCTTCCTCCAAATCAATTCCCATACCTCTATCTACTAACAGTTTAAACCCAAACAAACACCTCTAACCACTTCCTCCAACGAGTTCGCAACAGCAACAACCCCAGCTCTCGATAGATGCACCCCATCACGAGCATACATTTCATTTCTTCCATAGAAGTGTTCCCAGTTGTCTATGAAAGATATTGCATTTGATTTGCAATATCTTTCCAGCCGGCAATTGACACCAAGTGCCCTCGATATCCATTCATTTCCCACTCCCTTTCTTGGAAGAATGCCACATATGATCGGGATTCCTCCCTAGGTGAGGAATTCCTCGGGATTCGTGGGTGATTCCTCGGGATTCACCCACGTTCTTCAAATACAAATAATCGCCAACAAAACCTAAACACCTAACCTAACCTACTCCTAACTATACATCGATTTTTTTTGTATAATAATATTAATTTATATATGAGAAAAAAATCTAATACACAGTTTAATTCATTTATTATACACCCCATACCCATCATGTGGGCGGTAGTGGAAAGGGTTACAAGGGCACATAATGGGCTCAGGGACTGAACCCCACAATTCATTTAGCTAAGCAAGTTACAATCTTAGTGAACTAGTTACAAAATTCAGTATAAGTCGTCACATCAACAAATGGTTCGAGTTCGATGACAAGTACAGTTTCTAAATTAAGCGCAATACACAGTATGTTAAAATTGGGATTGGCTGCCCCGTCAGTGGAGGGGGGTTTATGTGGTGGCTTGAGCTCCGCAGTCGTTCCCTGGTACTGCGTGTGGGAGGGCGCTGTTTGGCGTGTTGGCGACATGGGGACCCCCCCCCTATCTCCTGTTCGCCGGGCTGAGACCATTGGTCTTGAATTTTCTGGTCGAGCATCATACCGTGCACTTGAGATTGTGTTACTGGATATGCTACGAGTTTGTGTGGCCGAGGTGTACGGACTCCAGTTGTTAACGACCCACCGGGCACTTGTGAAGTTTTGCTCCGCGGCAGTTTATCTGAACTTCGAGGCGAGCTATGACGGGTGGACATTTACGCTCCCTGGAGATGGTGGTACTGTCACTATTTCGGACCGCTGTTGCGCTGTGACGTATGTGGCACTGCATAGTGTGCCTTTCGAGTTCTCGGAAGCCCTGCTCCGGAGGTATTTTGTCCAGTTTGGAACGGTGGTTTCCCTCCAAATGAACTCCGTCTCTTCAGGCAGGTGGCGCGGGGTCTCCTGTGGAACTCGGACTCTCACCATGCGGCTCAAGTTTCCTATTCCCTCTACGGTTACCTTGATGGGGTACACTATGCTGGCCTTTTATGCAGGGTAGCCAAGACAGTGTTTTCGTTATGACCTTGAGGGGCACCAGGCGGCCGCTTGCACTGGGGTCGAAGCTACACCTGTTAATCTATTCTGAGAAGAGGATTTTTTCCCCTGTTGTTTACACAGGATCTGTCGCCTAGTGATGATGTAGGTGGGGAGGTTCCCCTGCCGCCTGATGATTCGGTGGTGTTACTTGGTTCCTCGGTTGGTGTGCCGGTGCGTCTGGAAGGTGGTGTGCATGACTAGATGGTGGTGAGTAGGGCCCCGCCCGCGCGGTCGGCCTCATCACTGCCGCAGGACTCCTCGCCTCTCCGCGCTTCTTCTCCTCTGCAGGTACATGCTTCTCCGCATGCTCCCTCACCTGTGCTGGTCCCTTCACTACCGCCGACTGCGCTTGCTCTTTCTCCTGTTCCGGTTTCCTCTGTGGGTGATGGCCTCCTCCCCCGTGTCATTGAAGCTGAAATACTACAGGGTCGTGCTCGGCCAGTTATGGGGTAGCCTACCTCCGGCTCTTCTCGGGCGCTTCCTGTGGGGGGGTGGGGGGGTGACAGCTCCGACGATCAACGTTCGGTCTCGAAGCGCTCGCGCACGGATCGCAGTGTATCTCCACCTCGAGACTGGGCTGAGGAATGTGAGGATGAGGAGTGTGCTGTTGTTTCCTCTGTAAGCTCTGCCTCCGTGGATTGTGTGGCTGAATCGGCCCCTGAGACGTCTGCTGTTGGCTCCCCCCTCGGTGGGCTGCAGCCCTTGGTGATAGAGACCTCGTCGTGGTGTTGACGAAGGATGTGCATCGGGAGGCCCTCTGCTCTTGTGCCCAGTGGGTGGGGGGGGGGGGGGAAGGCCCTGTCTGCAATAACTGCGGCTTCCCCCTGTGTGTCTCTCGGTGTGGAACCTAGTGCATGTCTCGGTGCGCCTCTTGGGGGCAGGTCCCCTCGTGCGGTCCCCCGAAATGTGGTCTCGGCGTCTGGAGAAGTGATCAGTAGCTCTCGGTCCCAGAAAATCGCTGTGGATGCATGGGTGCGTCCACTCCCGTGGTGCTTGTCTACCGTCTGGGTGCCGCGGGCACGAGCTTTTGTTTATTACGTACCGGAGTGCATGCTTGGCCCTTATGAATGTTCTGATGACCCGGTGTCTGATGACGAACTGCTGACTTAACATAAGAACATAAGAACATAAGAACAAAGGTAACTGCAGAAGGCCTATTGGCCCATACGAGGCAGCTCCTATTCTATAACCACCCAATCCCACTCATATACTTGTCCAACCCGTGCTTGAAACAATCGAGGGACCCCACCTCCACAATGTTACGCGGCAATTGGTTCCACAAATCAACAACCCTGTTACTGAACCAGTATTTACCCAAGTCTTTCCTAAATCTAAACTTATCCAATTTATATCCATTGTTTCGTGTTCTGTCCTGTGTTGATACTTTTAATACCCTATTAATATCCCCCGGTTATGTCCATTCATCCACTTGTAAACCTCTATCATGTCACCCCTAACTCTTCGCCTTTCCAGTGAATGCAACTTAAGCTTTGTTAATCTTTCTTCATATGAAAGATTTCTAATTTGGGGAATTAACTTAGTCATCCTACGCTGGACACGTTCAAGTGAATTTATATCCATTCTATAATATGGCGACCAAAACTGAACTGCATAATCTAAATGGGGCCTAACTAGAGCAAGATATAGCTTGAGAACCACACCAGGTGTCTTGTTACTAACGCTGCGATTAATAAATCCAAGTGTCTGATTTGCCTTATTACGAACATTTATGCATTGATCCTTTTGTTTTAAATTCTTACTAATCATAACTCCCAGATCCCTTTCGCAATCCGACTTCGCAATCACAACACCATCTAGCTCGTATCTTGTAACTCTATCATCATTACCTAACCTCAGAACTTTACATTTATCAGCATTAAACTGCATCTGCCAATCCTTTGACCATTTCAAAACCCTATCTAGATCAACTTGAAGTGATAGTGAGTCCTCCTCCGAATTAATTTCCCAACCGATTTTCGTATCATCGGCAAATTTGCAAATGTTGCTACTCAAACCTGAATCTAAATCATTTATATATATTATAAACAACAGAGGGCCCAGGACAGAGCCTTGAGGCACTCCACTTACAACATTTTCCCACTCTGACTTGATTCCATTTATACTAACTCTCTGTTTCCTTTGGTATAGCCATGCCCTAATCCAGCTTAATATAGCACCCCCAATACCATGAGACTATTTTTTTAATCAGTCTTTCATGTGGCACTGTATCAAAAGCTTTGCTAAAGTCAAGGTATACAACATCGCAATCCTTACCACTATCAACTGCCTCAACAATGCTAGAATAAAAAGATAACAAATTTGTTAAACATGAACGGCCATTTATAAAACCATGTTGCGACTCAATTATTAATTTATGTTTTTCAAGATGAAGACGAATTTTATTTGCTATTATAGATTCGAGTAACTTTCCCACAATAGACGTTAGGCTAATTGGTCGATAGTTAGACGCAAGTGATCTATCTCCTTTCTTAAAAACTGGTATCACATTAGCAACTTTCCAAAACTCTGGCACTCTGCCTGACTCTATTGATTTATTAAATATGGTTGACAGTGGGTCACAAAGCTCCTCTTTGCATTCTTTAAGCACCCTAGCAAACACTTCATCCGGCCCTGGGGATTTGTTTGGTTTGAGTTTTACTATTTGTTTAAGAACATCCTCCCTGGT
The DNA here is from genome assembly GCF_040958095.1 of Procambarus clarkii. NCBI lineage: Eukaryota > Metazoa > Arthropoda > Malacostraca > Decapoda > Cambaridae > Procambarus > Procambarus clarkii. Next base: position 19,470,026 of record NC_091228.1, on the reverse strand, counting down.
AACTGCTAAACTCGTCAACCTGTCCTCGTCCCCACCCACATAGACTTGTTCGGCTGAAGGCATATTGTTAAGTTCCTCTTTAGTAAATACAGATACAAAATATTTATTAAAAATACTACTCATCTCTTCATCACTATCTGTTATTTGACCTGTCTCAGTTTTTAATGGACCTATCCTTTCCCTAGTCTTAGTACGATATAACTGAAAAAACCCTTTAGGATTTGTCTTTGCTTGCCCTGCTATGCGAACTTCATAGTTTCTTTTTGCTTTCCTTATCTCTTTTTTAACATTTCTAACCAGTTGTACGAATTCCTGTTCTAAAGTGACCTCCCCATTTTTAATCCTTTTGTACCAAGCTCTCTTTTTACCTATAAGGTTCTTCAAATTCTTTGTTATCCACTTTGGGTCATTAGTATACGATCTATTCAATTTGTATGGTATACTACGTTCCTGTGCTTTGTTTAGAATATTCTTAAATAAGTTATATATTGAATCCACATCGAAATCCCCATTTAAGTCACCTATCGCTGGGTTCATGTCTCGCTCCAAGACCGGCCCACACCCCATACCCAAGCCTTTCCAATCAATTTGACCCAAAAAATTTCTTAGGCTATTAAAATCAGCTTTTCGAAAATCTGGCACTTTAACACTTGGGAGGCTTACTCCTTGTGCTTTCCTGCGCAGGTCTTCCCGGATAAATATGTGTAGCACTTACGTTTATTTCTGTCCTCCCTGTATTTTTATGTTTTTGTATTTGTTGTTTGCTGTATGTACATTTTGACTGCTTGTTTGGTTTGCCCAGTTTCGTTGTTGGGTGTGATGGTGGGGTGGGTCATTGTGTGTATGTGTTGTTTGGATGTTTGTTCCCGGTTCCTGCTCATTCTGATGTTCTGGTGTGTGTCTGCGTGTGACTCTGTGCTTTTCTTATTTATTGTGTCATGTATTTTTCCCCCTGTCTTACTTGTAGTACGCTTCCTGTCCCGAGTCTGTTTATTCCGATTCCCGGTACCTATGTATTCCGGTTTTGTGTTTGTATGCTTCGGTTTGTTTCCTTACCCTTCTGTTTTTGGACATTCTATTTGTTGTCCTGTTTTTTTGTGTTATTCCTGTCCTTTTCCTTGTTCCTTGTCCCATGTTTATTGTTATATGTTTGTGTACTGTTTTTCTGTTTTTTTGTTTTGTGTTTTTATTTGTTCTGTGTGTTTTCCTTTATGTTCATTTTTTGTGTATGTTTGTTGTATAGTTCGCATTTTGTTGTTTCCTTGTACAGCATTTTGTGCGTTTGTTTTTATCTAGCTTTGTGTTATTATTCAGTACCTGTGTGAGATCCCAGGCTTTGTGTTTTATGTTACATGAGTTTCCTTATTTCTGTTCTTTATATTATGTTGTTATAGTTGTTTGCCTTTGTCTTTTTTACTTCTACATTTTGTTTTAGTAACAAGACACCTGGTGTGGTTCTTCAGCTATATCTTGCTCTGGTTAGGCCCCATTTAGATTATGCAGTTCAGTTTTGGTCGCCGTACTATAGAATGGATATAAATTCACTTGAATGTATCCAGCGTAGGATGACAAAGTTAATTCCCCAAATTAGAAATTTTTCATATGAAGAAAGATTAACAAAACTTAAATTGCATTCACTGGAAAGGCGAAGAGTTAGGGGTGACATGATAGAGGTTTACAAGTTGATGAATGGACATAACAAGGGAGATATTAATAGGGTATTAAAAGTATTAACGCAAGACAGAACACGAAGAACATAAGAACATAAGAACAAAGGTAACTGCAGAAGGCCTATTGGCCCATACGAAGCAGCTCCTATTCTATAACCACCCAATCCCACTCATATACTTGTCCAACCCGCGCTTGAAACAATCGAGGGACACCACCTCCACCACGTTATGCGGCAATTGGTTCCACAAATCAACAACCCTGTTACTGAACCAGTATTTACCCAAGTCTTTCCTAAATCTAAGCTTATCCAATTTATACCCATTGTTTCGTGTTCTGTCTTGTGTTGATATTTTTAATACCCTATTAATATCCCCCCTGTTATGTCCATTCATCCACTTGTAAACCTCTATCATGTCACCCCTAACTCTTCGCCTTTCCAGTGAATGCAACTTAAGCTTTGTTAATCTTTCTTCATATTAAAGATTTCTAATTTGGGGAATTAACTTAGTCATCCTACGTTGGACACGTTCAAGTGAATTTATATCCATTCTATAATACGGCGACCAAAACTGAACTGCATAATCTAAATGGGGCCTAATCAGAGCAAGATATAGCTGAAGAACCACACCAGGTGTCTTGTTACTAACGCTTCGATTAATAAATAAGAACATAAGAACAAAGGCAACTGCAGAAGGCCCACTGGCCCACACGAGACAGCTCCCATTCTATAACCACCCAATCCCACTCATATACTTGTCCAACCCGTGCTTGAAACAATCGAGGGACCCCACCTCCACAATGTTACGCGGCAATTGGTTCCACAAATCAACAACCCTGTTACTGAACCAGTATTTACCCAAGTCTTTCCTAAATCTAAACTTATCCAATTTATACCCATTGTTTCGTGTTCTGTCCTGTGTTGATACTTTTAATACCCTATTAATATCCCCCCGGTTATGTCCATTCATCCACTTGTAAACCTCTATCATGTCACCCCTAACTCTTCGCCTTTCCAGTGAATGCAACTTAAGCTTTGTTAATCTTTCTTCATATGAAAGATTTCTAATTTGGGGAATTAACTTAGTCATCCTACGCTGGACACGTTCAAGTGAATTTATATCCATTCTATAATATGGCGACCAAAACTGAACTGCATAATCTAAATGGGGCCTAACTAGAGCAAGATATAGCTTGAGAACCACACCAGGTGTCTTGTTACTAACGCTGCGATTAATAAATCCAAGTGTCCGATTTGCCTTATTACGAACATTTATGCATTGATCCTTTTGTTTTAAATTCTTACTAATCATAACTCCCAGATCCCTTTCGCAATCCGACTTCGCAATCACAACACCATCTAGCTCGTATCTTGTAACTCTATCATCATTACCTAACCTCAGAACTTTACATTTATCAGCATTAAACTGCATCTGCCAATCCTTTGACCATTTCAAAACCCTATCTAGATCAACTTGAAGTGATAGTGAGTCCTCCTCCGAATTAATTTCCCTACCGATTTTCGTATCATCGGCAAATTTGCAAATGTTGCTACTCAAACCTGAATCTAAATCATTTATATATATTATAAACAACAGAGGTCTCAGGACAGAGCCTTGAGGCACTCCACTTACAACATTTTCCCACTCTGACTTGATTCCATTTATACTAACTCTCTGTTTCCTTTGGTATAGCCATGCCCTAATCCAGCTTAATATAGCACCCCCAATACCATGAGACTCTATTTTTTTAATCAGTCTTTCATGTGGCACTGTATCAAAAGCTTTGCTAAAGTCAAGGTATACAACATCGCAATCCTTACCACTATCAACTGCCTCAACAATGCTAGAATAAAAAGATAACAAATTTGTTAAACATGAACGGCCATTTATAAAACCATGTTGCGACTCAATTATTAATTTATGTTTTTCAAGATGAAGACGAATTTTATTTGCTATTGTAGATTCGAGTAACTTTCCCACAATAGACGTTAGGCTAATTGGTCGATAGTTAGACGCAAGTGATCTATCTCCTTTCTTAAAAACTGGTATCACATTAGCAACTTTCCAAAACTCTGGCACTCTGCCTGACTCTATTGATTTATTAAATATGGTTGACAGTGGGTCACAAAGCTCCTCTTTGCATTCTTTAAGCACCCTAGCAAACACTTCATCCGGCCCTGGGGATTTGTTTGGTTTGAGTTTTACTATTTGTTTAAGAACATCCTCCCTGGTAACTGCTAAACTCGTCAACCTGTCCTCGTCCCCACCCACATAGACTTGTTCGGCTGAAGGCATATTGTTAAGTTCCTCTTTAGTAAATACAGATACAAAATATTTATTAAAAATACTACTCATCTCTTCATCACTATCTGTTATTTGACCTGTCTCAGTTTTTAATGGACCTATCCTTTCCCTAGTCATTAGTACGATATAACTGAAAAAACCCTTTAGGATTTGTCTTTGCTTGCCCTGCTATGCGAACTTCATAGTTTCTTTTTGCTTTCCTTATCTCTTTTTTAACATTTCTAACCAGTTGTACGAATTCCTGTTCTAAAGTGACCTCCCCATTTTTAATCCTTTTGTACCAAGCTCTCTTTTTACCTATAAGGTTCTTCAAATTCTTTGTTATCCACTTTGGGTCATTAGTATACGATCTATTCAATTTGTATGGTATACTACGTTCCTGTGCTTTGTTTAGAATATTCTTAAATAAGTTATATATTGAATCCACATCGAAATCCCCATTTAAGTCACCTATCGCTGGGTTCATGTCTCGCTCCAAGACCGGCCCACACCCCATACCCAAGCCTTTCCAATCAATTTGACCCAAAAAATTTCTTAGGCTATTAAAATCAGCTTTTCGAAAATCTGGCACTTTAACAGAATTTTCTCCTACTGGTCTATTCCATTCTATGCTAAATCTGATTTCTTTGTGATCACTGCTCCCTAGCTCACTCCCTATTTCGATGTCATTAATTTGCGTTTCCCTGTTAGTTAACACTAAATCTAAAATATTATTTTCCCGTGTTGGTTCCTTAATGTGTTGCGTAAGAAAGCAATCGTCAATTAATTCTAGAAAATCTTCTGCTTCACTATTCCCTGTTTTGTTCAACCAGTTTATTCCGCTAAAATTAAAGTCACCCATGACATAAATACTGTTAGATCTAGATGCTCTAGATATTTCATCCCATAGATGCTTTGCTTCCATTCTGTCTAAATTTGGTGGCCTATATATTACTCCTATTATAATATTATTAGCTTTTTCGTTTAATTCAATCCAAATAGTTTCTGTGTGTGGCTCTGTTTTGATTCCCTCTTTGAGACTACATTTCAAATTGTCCCTAACATATATGGCTACTCCACCTCCTCGTCTAATATATCTATCTGTGTGAAATAGTTTAAATCCATATATTTGATATTCAGCTAATAGTTCTCTATTTTCTACATTCATCCACGTTTCGGTAAGTGCAATAATATCTATTTTTTCTGTGCAGACAAGAGCATTTAATTCGTTAATTTTATTTCTTAGACTTCTACTGTTAGTGTAATATACCCTAAGTGAATTGTTATTTTGCGGACCTTCTCTTTCCCTGATCGTTTTGCCAATTCCTTTCTCCCACAAACACATACTTTTATTACCTCCTTCCTCCAAATCAATTCCCATACCTCTATCTACTAACAGTTTAAACCCAAACAAACACCTCTAACCACTTCTTCTAGCGAGTTCGCAACAGCAACAACCCCAGCTCTCGATAGATGCACCCCATCACGAGCATACATTTCATTTCTTCCATAGAAGTGTTCCCAGTTGTCTATGAAAGATATTGCATTTGATTTGCAATATCTTTCCAGCCGGCAATTGACACCAAGTGCCCTCGATATCCATTCATTTCCCACTCCCTTTCTTGGAAGAATGCCACATATATAGAGTCAGGCAGAGTGCCAGAGCTATGGAAAGTTGCTAATGTGATACAAATTTTTAAGAAAGGAGATAGATCACTTGCGTCTAACTATCGACCAATTAGCCTAACGTCTATTGTGGGAAAGTTACTTGAATCGATAATTGCAAATAAAATTTGTCTTCATCTTGAAAAACACAAATTAATAAATGAGTCGCAACATGGTTTTACAAATGGCCGTTCATGTTTAACAAATTTGCTATTTGTTAATTTACCTCAATAAACTTATTTCAATTTCAGTCTAAATTAGCAAACAAGTGGGGCCGAGGATAAACCTAGCAGTGGTGCCAACACTGCCCAACTCAGCTGTTATCAAATTCAAGTGTTCACTCAAAATATAAAAAAAATTATATATAAGTTGATATTATAGTATGCATATTTTAAAGTTAATATTAGCATAGTATGCATATTTATGCGAAGATTACGTTAGGTGTTGGCAATTCTTTGTATTTAGTATGTGGGTAAAGAGCATTTACTAAATTGCAATTCGAACAGACAGAATGAGTGGATCTGACTGCTGTACAGACAAGACGTGATTGGGTCTCTTAATGCTGTTGTCAATTCAAATTGGGTTGTAATAATCTAATCCGTTAAATCTGCAGAGGAAAATTCTATTTCAATATTAATATTTCTGTTCATATTGGCATTAGATCATTCGGCTAGGAGCATATCAACATATTCTACGGGAGTATGATGAAATTGAACTGAATACTAGGCTTCGCAACATAAGAACATAAGAACAAAGGTAACTGCAGAAGGCATATTGGCCTATACGAGGCAGCTCCTATCTATAACCACCCAATCCCACTCATATATTTGTGCAACCTGCACTTGAAACAATCGAGGGACCCCCGCCTCCACCACGTTACGCGGCAATTGGTTCCACAAATCAACAGCCCTGTTACTGAACCAGTATTTACCCAAGTCTTTCCTAAATCTAAACTTATCCAATTTATACCCATTGTTTCGTGTTCTGTCTTGTGTTGATAATATTTATAATTTTGTGTAACATTTCCGATGAAGTTGTAGTTCTATTAATACCTTGTAGGAATTATTTCCAATCTGTGTTCTTAATATGATAATAGATATTATCATACTAATAATGAGTTTTAATATTAATAATGAATATTTATATTAATATGATTGATAATGAATATTAATATTAATATAATAATGAATATTAATATATTTAATAATGAATATTAATATAATTGATAATGAATATTAATATTAATATAATTAATAATGGATATGAATATTAATATATGATATTATTATCATTATTATTACCATATGATAATGAATATGACTAAGTTAATTTCCCAAATTAGAAATCTTTCATATGAAGAAAGATTAACAAAGCTTAAGTTTAACAATTGGTGGGGTCCCTCGATTGTTTCAAGCATGGGTTGGACAAGTATATGAGTGGGATTGGGTGGTTATAAATAAGAGCTGCCTCGTATGGGCCAACAGGCCATCTGCAGTTGCCTTTGTTCTTATGTTCTTATGTTCTTAAGTTGCATTCACTGGAAAGGCGAAGAGTTAGGGGTGACATGTTTCTTGGCTTTCGGCATGGCTGGTCTGAGTGCTGGGTCTGTCATGGCACCCCAATTCGTGTCGCATTCCGTGTAGTGGGGGTCCTGTATCCCCGCTTCATCACTCAGGGTGTCAGGTAGAATTTCCTTAACCAGTTCATTTGATGCTGAGGAGGAAGACAGGAAGGCTGGGACAGCAATTTGGGTGGCGGTGCGGACACATAAGAAGAACATAAGAACAAAGGTAACTGCAGAAGGCCTATTGGCCCAAGGTAACTGCAGAAGGCCTATTGACACCCAAGCCACCGAGCCTGACAGAAAGAGTGGCTTGTTTCCACTGGCATTCGTTGAGGGAGAGATTAACAACTTTTTCTAGCATGGTCTTCAGTAAGAGGTCATACTCTTCACGCTTTCGGTTGTCGTAAGATGGGGCGCACCTCAGAAAGTAGGTTAGCCTCAGAAGGGATAAGCATTTGGTGAGGAGATATAAGGCATCGTGGGCATCGATGTCACCAATTCTGTCTTCCATCCTCCTAAGGTCGGCGATTTTCTTGTCAAGGATATCCTCAATGGCGTTAGACCCGAGTGGGGCTCCAAGGAGGGTGCTGTTCTCGGCCCTAATGACATGGGCTCCAGGCAAGGCAGACCTTATTCTAGCTACGATGTCTGGGTTGGAGGAGACTACTTCACACTTGGAAGGGTTTAGGAAGAGACCCAGGCTTACTTCTTGCTCCCTTATTTTCCTGATATCTGCCAAGAGATGGTCTAGGGTGCCAGCTATAGTGCCAATGCCATCATCCAAAAACCAGATGTTGAACTCGCTGGACAAGCTTTCGGTGATTTCTCTTAAGACTAAGCAGAAAAGAAAGGGAGCAAGAGGATCACCTTTCTGAACACCTTCACATGATCTGATTTCATGTTCACCAAAGAGCAGTTTTGACTCAACACTGTAGCACGATAGTATGAACGGGTAGAGGGGCCGGAAATGGCGATGTACGGCACAAAGTACTGCATCTCTTCTGACCATGTTGAAGGCATTCTTAAAGTCCAGTTTGAGCAGGGCCTTTTCATCAGAAATGTTGGTGATGTATGCTCGTGCTGCATGGGCAGCCGCTTCACAGCCTTGGGGGATTCCAAATCCTAGCTGGATTGGTTTCAGCAGTTCAGCCGCTTGCTGGCTGACTACCCTCGTAGCAGCCTTGGCAATCAGGCGTCGGAGAGTGTTGCCAACAGCGATTGGCCAAATTCCTTCGCTCTTCTTTTTGAGAGCAAAGAGGGAGGCACCAAAAAAGAGAGGCCTGATGACCTCAGATATCTCACCAGCCAGGCACATCTTGACGAACCTTGTGAGTTCCATAAGAAGATCTTGTGCAGCATCACCAATCGCAGGATTTAACATTTGCTTGATGTGTTAAGGTTTTAATCCTGTAAAGCCGCCTGCTGACCCAGATGGAAAAGAAAGGGCTGCTTTGTAGACCTCAGATTCACTAACAGTTAATGGGTCTGAAATGGTGTCAGAACGATATTGTCGCTTTGAGGGGCTCTGGGTGGGTGCTTGCTTTGCAGGGCTCGTGCTGTGGCTGAGTTTCGAGGAGCAATTTTCTCGTCACTGCTGAGGACTCTAATAGCACTTGCGGTATTTCCCTCTTCAATTTTCTTGGTGATTTGTGCTCTGATTTTGTACGTTTCTGGCATGTTATTGTTACCATTTCTGCGGTGGGTGTGTTTTGCTCGGAGAGGCAGGCGAACTAGGTTATCCCCCTTTGGGTATTCATTTATTGCTCTCAGGACCGAGGATGCAAGTGATTTGTCTCTTTTTGGAGGGACGGTGAGGCATACATTGCCAAACAAAAGGACATTATGCCACGCTTCAATGTTTTCCAGGGCATCATTGACTCTTTTTCAGAAGATTACAGAGTTTGGCTGCTGCATTTGAGCGGGCTGCTTTAGGGATGTGTGGTAATGTTCTAGCAGACGTCGCTATGATCGCTTGGGTGAGGTTTTAAGATGAGATTAGGTTAATGGGAGTCTCTTCCCTAACTGTTAATGGCAGCTGGCCATTGCTTCCCTTTGGAAGCTGGCGGGAACCACTGCATCTTACCTCGTTGACGGTATGAAAGCGGATAACACCACCGTTGGAGTTTATGGCGGTGTTTTTGTTGCATACTCGGCAAAAACCTCTTTTAGGAGCAGTTGTTGGCACCTCAAGGCTTGTGGAGTCCTGCCCGACCGCTGGGACCCCTTCCATTTCAACTCGGTTGGGAGAGTTAAACTGTTCATTGTTCTATACAATGCACAGGGGGGGGGGGGGCAAACACGCTGGGTCATGGCCAAGCAACTGCCAGCAACTGGGTGTGGAGGCATCAACTGGGTGTGGAGGCATCAACTGGGTGTGGAGGCATCAACTGGGTGTGGAGGCATCAACTGGGTGTGGAGGCATCAACTGGGTGTGGAGGCATCAACTGGGTGTGGAGGCATCAACTGGGTGTGGAGGCATCAACTAGGTGTGGAGCCAGCAACTGGGAGTGGAGGCCGCGGCTGGGTGTGGAGGCCGGTGGGGCGAGGGTCAGCTCAGGTAGTGAGGAGGCGGGGGGGGGGGGGGGGGGGAGTCGGTTTGGGGGGGAGACGTGGTATTGAGTGGGCTATACACATGACACAATATACATTTATATATATGTACACCAGGGTATGTATGACACTGAGAATATGGGGTTGGCACTTTGTTATATGTAGGACACTATGAACTGGGGTTGACACTTTGTGGTGTCACAAATATATATATATATTATATATATATATATATATATATATATATATATATATATATATATATATATAAATATATATATATATATATATATATATATATATATATATATATATATATATATATATATATATATATATATATATATATATACATACACATGTACAATCACCTACACAAATTCAAACATCAATATTTTGTATCACCAGTGATTCAACAAGAGGCTCACAACAGTCACAATACAAGGCACTTTACATCTATGGTGAGTCACACAGTTGCTTGTCTTGCTCCACACCCACCCAACTGGGCGGCAGCTTTACAGTCATGTGCTCCACACCCACCCAACTGGGCGGCAGCTTTACAGTCATGTGCTCCACACCCACCCAACTGGGCGGCAGCTTTACAGTCATGTGCTCCACACCCACCCAACTGGGCGGCAGCTTTACAGTCATGTGCTCCACACCCACCCAACTGGGCGCTAGCTTTACAGTCATGTGCTCCACACCCACCCAACTGGGCGGTAGCTTTACAGTCATGTGCTCCACACCCACCCAACTGGGCGGCAGCTTTACAGTCATGTGCTCCACACCCACCCAACTGGGCGGTAGCTTTACAGTCATGTGCTTCACACCCACCCAACTGGGCGGCAGCTTTACATTCATGTGCTCTACTCCCACCCAACTGGGCGGCAGCTTTACAGTCCTGTGCTCCACACCCACCCAACTGGGCGGCAGCTTTACAGTCATGTGCTCCACACCCACCCAACTGGTCGGCAGCTTTACAGTCATGTGCTCCACACCCACCCAACTGGGTGGTAGCTTTACAGTCATGTGCTCCACACCCACCCAACTGGGCGGTAACTTCACAGTCATGTGCTCCACACCCACCCAACTGGGCGGCAGCTTTACAGTCATGTGCTCCACACCCACCCAACTGGGCGGCAGCTTTACAGTCATGTGCTCCACACCCACCCAACTGGGCGGTAACTTCCACAGTCATGTGCTCCACACCCACCCAACTGGGCGGCAGCTTTACAGTCATGTGCTCCACACCCACCCAACTGGGCGCCAGCTTTACAGTCATGTGCTCCACACCCACCCAACTGGGCGGCAGCTTTACAGTCATGTGCTCCACACCCACCCAACTGGGCGGTAGCTTTACAGTCATGTGCTTCACACCCACCCAACTGGGCGGCAGCTTTACATTCATGTGCTCTACTCCCACCCAACTGGGCGGCAGCTTTACAGTCCTGTGCTCCACACCCACCCAACTGGGCGGCAGCTTTACAGTCATGTGCTCCACACCCACCCAACTGGTCGGCAGCTTTACAGTCATGTGCTCCACACCCACCCAACTGGGTGGTAGCTTTACAGTCATGTGCTCCACACCCACCCAACTGGGCGGTAACTTCACAGTCATGTGCTCCACACCCACCCAACTGGGCGGCAGCTTTACAGTCATGTGCTCCACACCCACCCAACTGGGCGGCAGCTTTACAGTCATGTGCTCCACACCCACCCAACTGGGCGGTAACTTCCACAGTCATGTGCTCCACACCCACCCAACTGGGCGGCAGCTTTACAGTCATGTGCTCCACACCCACCCAACTGGGCGCCAGCTTTACAGTCATGTGCTCCACACCCACCCAACTGGGCGGCAGCTTTACAGTCATGTGCTCCACACCCACCCAACTGGGCGGCAGCTTTACAGTCATGTGCTCCACACCCACCCAACTGGGCGGCAGCTTTACAGTCATGTGCTCCACACCCACCCAACTGGGCGGTAACTTCACAGTCATGTGCTCCACACCCACCCAACTGGGCGGCAGCTTTACAGTCATGTGCTCCACACCCACCCAACTGGGCGGCAGCTTTACAGTCATGTGCTCCACACCCACCCAACTGGGCGGCAGCTTTACAGTCATGTGCTCCACACCCACCCAACTGGGCGGCAGCTTTACAGTCATGTGCTCCACACCCACCCAACTGGGCGGCAGCTTTACAGTCATGTGCTCCACACCCACCCAACTGGGCGGTAACTTCACAGTCATGTGCTCCACACCCACCCAACTGGGCGGCAGCTTTACAGTCATGTGCTCCACACCCACCCAACTGGGCGGCAGCTTTACAGTCATGTGCTCCACACCCACCCAACTGGGCGGCAGCTTTACAGTCATGTGCTCCACACCCACCCAACTGGGCGGCAGCTTTACAGTCATGTGCTCCACACCCACCCAACTGGGCGGCAGCTTTACAGTCATGTGCTCCACACCCACCCAACTGGGCGGTAACTTCACAGTCATGTGCAGGCTGCACCTACAGTAAGCTATCTTTGCATACTTGTATTTTTGGAGGACACAAGAATCATGTTCAAAGCAGTCGGCCTCCCATATCATCCAGTAAGCACACTGGGGCCAATAGGAGTAGCAATTCCAGTGTCAAAGTTACCACCGAGAAGGGTCTAAAAGCTACTAGGCCCCAAACCTGCACAGCATTAAATAGTGCTCCCACTGAACTGGACGCTCTCTGGCCAATGCTCAAAACTTTGGTCACTGAGTTGATCGAAAGTCTGCTGTCATCACATGGAATCAAACAAACCACAGAGACTCGGAAGACAATTGAGCACAGGCTCAAGAAATTCGAAGATGTAATATCCACACCATCAAGACAGCAGGGCAGGAGACACCCCCATAAAAAACAAATAGAGTGCAGCTCTTCGGAAAGCGACATTGATGAGTCAATTTCAGGTCCACTAAGAACCTATACACCAATTGCAACTTCCATGGCGTGTTCATCAGACTCCATGGATACCACGGAATTATCAGCAAATTCCAAGAACCTAGAGGTCTAAAGATCCTGCAATGGAATGCGCACTAAATTGCAACACTTGCAATGCATAGCAGCAACCAAGGGCATAGACATCCTGATACTACAGGAGAGCTTGCTTCAAGCCGGATTAGAACCTAAAATCTCAGGCTATCGAGGCTTCTTCCTTCCATGGATCAATGGGCAAGCCAGGGGATGTGCAATCTATGTAAAATGTGACCTGATCTCCAAGTCCATAACCAGCCCACCCAATTGTGGAGCAGGGACAGAGGTAATGGGAGTTACCATTGAGCTAAGACACGACAAACTTGAAGTGTTCAATGTGTACAGGTCTCCACAATGCCGAAATGGATCTCTCTGTGTTATTTGGACACGCGACAACAACAAACACAATCATTTGTGGAGATTTTAATGCCCATCATCGATTGGCACTGGGCTCGAACAGAACAAATGAAGCCGGCATTCACATTTCACACCTACTAGACCAGCTTCCAGAAATACAAATTCTAACCAAGAATGAACCTACCCACATCCAAGGAGGCAGATTAGACCTAACCTTCGTTTCAGCCTACCTAAGAGATGCAGCAACATGGTCAGTTGAGCCCACACTCACAAGCGACCACTATGGGGTCCAAATTGATCTTCAGTTAGACCTACCCACCCCACCTCCGCCTCCATCTGAAGCCTGGAACTTTGCTTTAGCAAACTGGGACCGATTTCAAAACCTCATTTCAGAGTGGCAAAGAAACTATGATCTTCCCGAAGACATAAATCAGGCAGAACAAGAATTTGTCAAAGCGATTCAAAGTGCAGCCAACCACTCAATCCCACTGAAAAAACAATCCACCGGACACCATAAAGATCATTGGTACTATTGCGAACGTGTCAAAGAACTCAACCATAGACTCAACAGAACAAGAAAGCTATACAAAAAGCAGCCAAGTGACCGCAACAGGATCTTACTTTGTGAGGTCAAGGAACATGTGCATCGAGAGACCAGACAAATAAAAGAACAAAAGTGGCTGGAATGGTGTTCACACCTGAATGAACACACCTCTCTCGGAGAGATGTGGCAGCAAATTCACCGAGCCAAAGGGAATAAAACACCTAAAGCTCCACACCCCAAGGATCCTCAACAGGAAGCCGAAGTACTGGCAACCAGGTTTGCAGAGAGAGCAGCCAGCAATCAACTTCCACCAGATGTATTAGCAGTACAGACCGGAATAGAGGAAGAAAGGTGGCACAGAATCCTTACAGCATGTGAAGAAGTCTCTGACACTAATGCCCCTCTTCACACTGGATGAGCTCAATCGGGCTAAGAAAAACTCCAAGGAAACATCCCCTGGAGCCGACAAAATAACCTATAAAATGATTAGAAACCTCGGCCCAGAGGGAGACGCTGCAGACCTAAGGTTAATTAATTTAGCCTGGACTTCTCAAACTAGACCTTCTGCTTGGAATAGAGCAGACATAGTGCCGATCCCAAAACCCAAAGATCCAGCTAATCCCAGGCCCATCTCTCTCCAAAGCTGTGCAGCCAAGACGGCTGACAGAATGGCACTCAACAGACTGGAGTGGAAAATGCCTAAACTGCACCATGATATGTATGCCTATAGAAGAGGGGTTGGCACAGTGGAATGTATTACAACTCTGTTAGCCCACTTGAATGACAGACCAGGAATGCTGTTATTCCTGGACCTCGAAAAAGCCTTTGAACTGGCTAGCGCCCCAGCTATTCTCTGCTGCCTCACTGACAAAGAGGTCAGAGGCAACCTGCTCTCCTGGACCAAAAACTGTCTTATAAACAGAGAAGCAAGAGTAAAACTTCATGGCACAGTCTCTGAGTACAAAAGACATGAAAATGGTACACCGCAAGGGGGTATTCTCAGCCCCCTTCTCTTCAACTGTTTAATGGAAAGAATAATGAGGTTGAAACTTCCACATCACTGCAGGCTGCTAAACTACGCGGACGACTTTGTCATCATCATAAAAGGAAGGGATGCGGCGCGCTTGCACCCAAATGCTTAGACTGCATCAGTAAAGAGGCAAAACAGATTGGGATCAAACTCAACCCCACAAAGTCAAAGGCCATGCCCATAAAAATAGCGAAGCCCAACATCCAACTCACAGTACAGGGTCAACCAATTGAATGGGTCGACACCTATCAGTATCTAGGAATCATCCTGGACACACACATGAATTTTAATGCTGAGGTCACTTACTTGAGAGAGCGAACTGTGGCCCGGACGGCAATTCTCAGGTCGCTAACCTACCTTTCTGGAGGAGCCAATCTGCAAGTCCTTCGCACATACTATGTACAGGCAGTCAGATCAGTGATCGATTATGCCGCACCTGCACTCACAAATCTATCACACCAGCAGTGGAAAAAGCTTGAAGTTGCCCAAAACAATGCTATGAGAGCAGCACTGGGAGCCCCCATGTGGACCAGGCTTGAAACTCTTAGACTGGAGACCGGTTTGCCCTCTCTACAAGAAAGAATATCACAAAGGACAGCTACAATTGTCAGTAAGATAATTATTTCTTCTGATCCAATCCCAGTACGGCAGGCCTTGGTGGTTGGACTAGGCCAAAACAATGGAAACTCTTGGGTTGCAAGAGCAGGAAAAGTCCTAAACAGACTACATTTAAAAAACATGATTCTTGATAGAGAGGGTGATCATCCACACCCAAATTACACTCCTTCCGCGCCGTGGGAAGAGCCTACTTTCAAAATAGTAATAGAAAGTCTCCCAATGAAAAAGGCTGCCTATGATCCGACAATCCTAAGGCGCATAATAGAAGAGCAAATGTATAGCATAGCAGTAGCAGGAGCCACCCACATCTTCACAGACGGATCGGTGGACACAGAATATGAGAGTGCTGGCGCTGCTCTTTGCACGACCAGCGTACAGGCATATTGGAGACTGGGAGGACTAGTATCATCAACCCAAACTGAGCTGTTTGCCATACAACAGGCATTCGCATATGTGATTGCACAAAACACTCAAAATGCAATCATACACACAGACTCAAAAGCTGCACTTCAAATACTAGGACAAAAACAATGGAAAGATAACGTGGAAATAATTACCACCATTTTGTATCTTGGAGCAGTCGCTAAAGGCAAAGGACTCAACATAACTTTAAACTGGATCCCATCCCATATTGGAATCCCATTAAATGGAAAAGCTGATGAAATTGCTAAATTGGCAACTCGTCATCCAGTGATACATAAAACAATTCAACCCAGCCTAGAGAACATAAAAAACATCATCACCAAAAAACTCTCACACCTCAACAAAGCCTACCTGCACCAGAGAATAGCTGACGGTTCGCCATCTGCAACATGGTATCTTCAGGCAACCAAATTAGAAAGGTTAAATATCCCAAAAGGAATCCACAGGGAAATAGCAGTTAGGCTATATAGACTACGTCTAGGTTACAGATGCAACTGGGAGATTGGTGAACCCCGACAGAGAGAGTGCATCTTCTGCCAAACTGTCACAGAAAAGCCATTCCTTCACTATCTTCTGGAATGTGAAGCAAACAATGACCTTAGAAGAGCTTTAAGAGTTCCTGAATCATGTAGTGGCCACCCTGAAGCCATCAACACAGCCACTCGTCCAGCAGCTGGACACCCTCATAAAGAAAGTGAAGTAGTATCCTCCCCCGCGATAACAGCTTGATGGTTAAATGCAAACTCAGAATACTGGGAAAAAAAATTGTACCACTTACGGGCTATTCATGCCCGTGCCACCTCTTGGGTGGCTTAATCTTCATCATCATCATCATCATCAACTTGTATTTTATTAAATAAAGATAAAAAAAATATTCCTGACAGTACATCATTATGAATGAAGTACTTACACTTTTCTTGGACACCATTGATGGTGTTATCTCTGAATTCCGCGATTTGTTCACATTCCATTATATAATGAGGCAAAGTATGTGAATAGTTCTGCTGACAGAGTTTACATTTAGTCAAATCTATATCAGCAGATGTTACAAACTCCCAGAGGTACTTCCTCAGTACAGAGGCGTTCAGTGTTACAAACTCCCAGAGGTACTTCCTCAGTACAGAGGCGTTCAGTGACATTTCTTGTTATATAAATGAAATTGTGTATAGTTAGGCCTATATTAAGTTTGTTTAGTTTAATTGTTTAGGGTCAGTGGCCAATTAATTGTATATTACGTGAGTGAAGCATTTACACACATGGGACTCGAACAGATGAAGTAATGAATCATGTGATGAGTCCCGTGATGAGTCTTGGGATGAATCCCATGATGAGTCTCATGATGAATCACGTGATGAGCCTTGTGATGAATCCTGTGATAAATCCCGTGATGAATCACGTGATGAGTCCAGTGATAAATCACGTGATGATTCCCGTGATGAATCACGTGATGAGTCTTGTGATGAATCATGTGATGAGTCTTGTGATGAACCATGTGATGAGTCGGTGCTGGAGAAGAGTTGGAGGTTGGTGGGTGGTGGTGCGGGAAGGTGTTCATCTCCAGACTGGTGTACCAGCTGGGTGAAGACACACGTGGGCCATTGTTTACCGGCACGGACCCCCAGGAGCCGTCCACCCACAAACAATGGCCAATTGCTCGTTAGTTCAGCCGCGAAACATCTTGTTTATGAATGACAATGTTTTACATGCGTCCCGCAACTGATGTAACTCACAAGTTTTCTCCAACATTATATTATTTTGTCTATGGTCACATTGCACCTTTATAAATAGTTGACTCGCTGGAACTACAAATAGTTACCGACAAAACTTAAACATCTAAACTACAGATATATATCGTATGACGATATATATACATATAATGTATACATATATATATCAAGTAACAATTTATACTTGAGGAAAAATTGAACTTGGAAACAAAGTGGATTAATACTGACTAAGAACAAGTGGCTCAGTGGTAGCACCCTGGACAGGAAGGTTCGACTCGTTACAGACTGCCCACAACAGTTACTTAACTCCGAGATACCTATTTAATACTACATTACTCGGGAGCCGGTCGGCCGAGCGGACAGCACGCTGTACTTGTGATCCTGTGGTCCTGGGTTCGATCCCAGGCGCCGGCGAGAAACAAGGGGCAGAGTTTTCTTTCACCCAATGCTCCTGTTACCTAGCAGTAAAATAGGTACCTGGGTGTTAGTCAGCTGTCACGGACTGCTTCCTGGGGGGTGGAGGCCTGGTCAAGGACAGGGCCGCTGGGACACTAAAGCCCCGAAATCATCTCAAGATAACCTCAAGAAGATACATGAACAGGTGCCCAACCATTTCTGTTACGTACGGGGATCGAACCACAGATTCCCCGATACTGAGTCGAGAACGAAATCCACTACGCTAAAGGAACGGCCACACTAGGCCTGCTGACAACAGTTCTTAGTTAAATGGATATTGGAGTTCAGTTCCTGAACTATGTTCCACTATCATGGGGAAACAATATAGGAGCTCCGCCTACCACTGTCACTGTCAGGACAGGTACATGGGGAGAACAATATAGGAGCTCCTCCTATTTGTCATAATTACACAAACTTTCCAAATGTTTCTTCAAAATCAAATAAGGTGAATAATGTAAACTAGTAACGTTAAGGGTGTTTGAAGGAGAGTTTACTCACCCGTGAGTGAGAGCTGCGGTGAGAGCGAGGACACAGAGGAGCCGGGGACAGTGGTAGGACGCCATGGCAACAGGCAACGAGACGTCCAGGCTGGCTGGCAGCCGGTGAGCGAGTGACTGTGGGAGCTGCCTCTTCTCCCTCACCTTGTCCGGAGGAAACGTGTTCCCCCCCACTTCCCCTGGCTTCCCCATCATATCCCCCCCCTTCGTCTCTCCCACAGGCACCCCGCCCTGTCCCTCCCTCAGGTACCCCTCCCCGACCCTCTCTCAGGCACCCCCTCCCCTCCAGACAACATAACCCCATCCAGTTTTAGGATCTAGAATATTCCTCAGTATCACTATACACCTTATATTAATTAATAAAAACTAACGTGCAACAACTAGAAGCAGTGCAAAATAAGGCACTAAGAAGAACAGTAAAACACCATCCACCATATGATCAGACAATCCAGGAGCTCCACGAACTCCTGAACATCAGACTGCAGCACCAGGCCATCAGGGTGTGAAACACCATCGTAATGTTAGAGGACCCAATGTTAGAAAGATTACTCCAAGATGAGACCAAAGATGGTGGCGCAAGATAAGACGCCAAACTCCCACAGCTGGTGGCCGAAGATGAAGCCCCACTCCCACAGCTGGTGGCCCAAGATGAGACGCCGCACTCCCACAGCTGGTGGCCAAAGATGAAGCCCCACTCCCACAGCTGGTGGCCCAAGATGAAACGCCCCACTCCCACAGCTGGTGGCCCAAGATGAGACACTCTACTCCCACAGCTGGTGGCCCGAGATAAGGCGCCCCACTGGTGACCCAAGAGACTCGATTTACCAGATGAAAATCCAGCCCCAGTACACACATACACACACACACACACACACACACACACACACACACACACATATATATATATGTGCGTATATATATATATATATATATATATATATATATATATATATATATATATATATATATATATATATATATGTCGTACCTAGTAGCCAGAACTCACTTCTCAGCCTACTATTCAAGGCCCGATTTGCCTAATAAGCCAAGTTTTCCTGAATTAATATATTTACTATAATTTTTTTCTCATGAAATGATAAAGCTACCCATTTCACTATGTATGAGGTCAATTTTCTTTTATTGGAGTTAAAATTAACGTAGATATATGACCGAACCTAACCAACCCTACCTAACCTAACCTAACCTATATATATAGGTAAGGTTAGGTTAGGTAGCCAGAAAAAGCTAGGTTAGGTTAGGTTAGGTAGGTTAGGTAGACGAAAAAACATTAATTCATGAAAACTTGGCTTACTAGGCAAATCGGGCCTTGCATAGTAGGCTGAGAAGTGAGTTCTGGCTACTAGGTACGACATATATATATATATATATATATATATATATATATATATATATATATATATATATATATATATATATATATATATATATATATATAATAGGGGGGTACCACCACTGGTGCATTTATAGGGACCCACAGCCTCAGAGAAGGGAACACAGAGCACTCAGGGAAAAACTTGACATTTAACTCTGAATACGAAAGAGTGTTCACTTCTCCTACCACCCCCTTTTTTTTTTTTTTTTTTATTTATTATGATGTACACTTTATTATGCAAGGTTATACAGTTACATATCTGATTTTATACAAAAAATAAACATTAAGAGGACACAAGAAAAAGTTCGCTTCCTAGAGGCTGTAGATTTCCTCGAACTCCTCCGACGCCGGGCAGGAACCGAGGATGCAGCGGGCATTTCCCCTCTGGATCGCGACACTGAGGCGCTGAAAGAGAAAACTTGCTGCTCTAGGGTCTCTTGTGGTGTCAATGAGCTTGGAACCAAGATCCTTAAGAAACCTTCTTGCACTCTCACCCCATGGGCCTAGGGTCTCAGACCCTATTGGAACGAAATTGTACCTTTGATCTAATTGCCTGTACTTGACTGACTTTTGTTTTTCTCTGTGTGTTGCTGCGGCTCCCGCCGTGCCGGCAGAGAGGGTGATGTATGTCGTTGCCAGGGTGGATACGCAAGTATAGTCCCATGCTAACTGCCTGCCACCCTTCCACGGACGCAGTGTGATTCCGTCTGGTCGGCCGGCAAAGCTAACAGAGTCACGGTTCAGTAGGTTGCGGGGCTCTCTCTCCGCTGGACACTGAGCAGAGGCAAGGCTTCTTTTAATGATGTCGTTGACTTCGTCGTGTCTAGTGTGCCAACCACCCGATTTTCCACAGTGCAGGCCATGCAATCCATATTCGTCAGCATCTGCCTCGCCGCAAATACACCTGTGAACAGTGTGGATAGGGGCAGCTAGACGGAGAGCGACTGCAATACGGAGCTCCTGCGGATCAAGACGTGTGCCTGTCGCAGACATAGGGACTGCCAGAAGGAAGTCCCCTGCATGGGGAGCCTGCACAGCTGTGAGGCGTGCACGATCACTGGGGGTTGTTGCTGCCTCCAGCAAAGCTGTGGCTTCTTTGTCTACAATGGGGCTGTCCCAACTGGATTGTTTCTTGGCTTTCGGCATGGCTGGTCTGAGTGCTGGGTCTGTCATGGCACCCCATTTCGTGTCGCATTCCGTGTAGTGGGGGTCCTGTATCCCCACTACATCACTCAGGGTGTCAGGTAGAATTTCCTTAACCAGGTCATCTGATGCTGAGGAGGAAGACAGGAAGGCTGGGACAGCAATTTGGGTGGCGGTGCGGACACCCAAGCCACCGAGCCTGACAGGAAGAGTGGCTTGTTTCCACTGGCATTCGTTGAGGGAGAGGTTAACAACTTTTTCCAGCATGGTCTTCAGTAGGAGGTCATACTCGTCAAGCTTTGGGTTGTTGTAAGATGGGGCGCACCTCAGAAAGTAGGTTAGCCTCGGAAGGGAAAGGCATTTGGTGAGGAGATAAAAAGCATCGTGGGCATCGATGTCACCTATTCTGTCTTCCATCCTCCTAAGGTCTGCGATTTTCTTGTCGAGGATCTCCTCAATGGCGTTAGACCCGAGGGGAGCTCCAAGGAGGGTGCTGTTCTCGGCCCTAATGACATGGGCTCCAGGCAAGGCAGACCTTATTCTAGCTACGATGTCTGGGTTGGAGGAGACTACTTCACACTTGGAAGGGTTCAGGACGAGACCCAGGCTTACTTCTTGCTCCCTTATTTTCCTGATATCTGACAAGAGGTGGTCTACGGTGCCAGCTATAGTGCCATCATCCAAAAACCAGATGTTGAACTCGCTGGACAAGCTTTCGGTGATTTCTTTTAAGACTAAGCAGAAAAGAAGGGGAGCAAGAGGATCACCTTGCTGAACACCTTCACATGATCTGATTTCATGTTCACCAAAGAGCAGTTTTGACTCGCCACTGTAGCACGATAGTATGAACGGGTAGAGGGGCCGGAAATGGCGATGTACGGCACAAAGTACTGCATCTCTTCTTACCATGTTGAAGGCATTCTTAAAGTCCAGTTTGAGCAGGGCCTTTTCATCAGAAATGTTTGTGATGTCTGCTCGTGCTGCATGGGCAGCCGCTTCACAGCCTTGGGGGATTCCAAATCCTAGCTGGATTGGTTTCAGCAATTCAGCCGCTTGCTGGCTGACAACCCTCGTAGCAGCCTTGGCAATCAGGCGTCGGAGAGTGTTGCCAACAGCGATTGGCCTGATTCCTTCGTCCTTCTTTTTGAGAGCACAGAGGGAGGCACCAAAAAAGAGAGGCCTGATGACCTCAGGTATCTCACCAGCCAGACACATGTTGACGAACCTTGTGAGTTCCATAAGAAGATCTTGTGCAGCATCACCAACCGCAGGATTTAACATTTGCTTGATATGTTGAGGTTTTAACCCTGTAAAGCCGCCTGCTGACCCAGGTGGAAAAGAAAGGGCTGCTTTGTAAACCTCAGATTCACCAATGGGTCTGAAATGGTGTCTGCTGATGGCGGAACGATGTTGTCGCCTTGAGGGGCTCTGGGTGGGTGCTTGCTTTGCAGGGCTCGTGCTGTGGCTGAGTTTCGAGGAGCAATTTTCTCGTCACTGGTGAGGACTCTAATAGCACTTGCGGTATTTCCCTCTTCAATTTTCTTGGTGATTTGTGCTCTGATTTTGTACGTTTCCGGTATGTTGTTGTTACCATTTCTGCGGTGGGTGTGTTTTGCTCGTAGAGGCAGGCGAACTAGGTTGTCCCCCCTTGGGTATTCATTTATCGCCCTCAGGACCGAGGAAGCAAGTGATTTGTCCCTCCTTGGAGGGACGTTGAGGCATACATTGCCAAACAGAAGGACATTATGCCACGCTTGAATGTTTTCCGGTGCATCATTGACCCTTTTCAGAAGATTACAAAGTTTGGCTGCTGCATTTGGGCGGGCTGCTTTTGGGATGTGTGGTAATGTTCTAGCAGACGTCGCTATGATCGCTTGGGTGAGGTTCTCAGATGAGATTAGGTTAATGGGAGTCTCTTCCCTAACTGTTAATGGCAGCTGGCCATTGCTTCCCTTCGGAAGCTGGTGGGAACCACTGCATCTTTCGTCGTTGAAGGTGTGAAAGCGGATAACACCACCGGTGGAGTTTATGGCGGTGTTTTTGTTGCATACTCGGCAAAAACCTCTTTTAGGAGCAGTTGTTGGCACCTCAAGGCTTGTGGAGTCCTGCCCGACCGCTGGGACCCCTTCCATTTCAACTCGGTTGGCAGAGTTAAACTGTGCATTATTCTATAGAGGGGAGCAAACACACTGGGTCATGGCCAAGCAACTGGGTGTGGAGCCAGCAACTGGGTGTGGAGGCATCAACTGGGTGTGGAGCCAGCAACTGGGTGTGGAGGCATCAACTGGGTGTGGAGGCATCAGCTGGGTGTGGCGGCGTCAGCTGGGTGTGGAGGCCGCGGCCGGGTGTGGAGGCCGCGGCTGGGTGTGGAGGCCGGTGGGGCGAGGGTCAGCTCAGGTAGTGAGGTGCGGGGGGGGGAGGCGTGGTATCGAGTGGGCTATACACATGACACACAATATACATTCATATATATGTACACCAGGGTATGTATGACACTGAGAATATGGGGTTGGCACTTTGTTATATGTATGACACTTTGTGGTGTGTATGGCACTGAGTATCGGAGTTGGCACTTTGAGATGTATATTTCACTATGGCACTATATATACATGGTATTCACTTTGTATGTCGGGGCCGCAAAGTATACACCAAACAGACAGAAATTGTTCACTATCATTCACTGAGCCCACGAGGGAGGTGGTGGGGTGGTGTGGTGGTGAGGGCAGTTTGAAATGCGGCCACTACCAGCCTCCTCCGCCTGACCGGTGAGCGGGTGTTCCTAGTGACGCCTTACTCTAAGGTTCACTTTCCCTCACGCGCCTCCCTCCGCCCCCGCCCTTCCCCATCCCGCCCCGGCCGTTAAGGTGGTAGGCCTCCCTCACTGGCACTGTTGCTGGTGTGTTCAAGCTTATATATATATATATATATATATATATATATATATATATATATATATATATATATATATATATATATATATATATATATATATATATATATATATATATATATGTATATATATATATATATATATATGTATATATATATATATATATATATATATATATATATATATATATATATATATATATATATATATATATATATATATATATATATATATATATATATATATATGTCGTACCTAGTAGCCAGAACGCACTTCTCAGCCTACTATGCAAGGCCCGATTTGCCTAATAAGCCAAGTTTTCTTGAATTAATATATTTTCTCTATTTTTTTCTTATGAAATGATAAAGCTTCCCATTTCATTATGTATGAGGTCAATTTTTTTTATTGGAGTTAAAATTAACGTAGATATATAACCGAACCCAACCAACCCTACCTAACCTAACCTAACTTATCTCTATAGGTTAGGTTAGGTTAGGTAGCCAAAAAAGATAGGTTAGGTTAGGTAGGTTAGGTAGTCGAAAAACAATTAATTCATGAAAACTTTGCTTATTAGGCAAATCGGGCCTTGCATAGTAGGCTGAGAAGTGCGTTCTGGCTACTAGGTACGACATATATATATATATATATATATATATATATATATATATATATATATATATATATATATATATATATATATATATATATATATAATGTCGCACCTATATATATATATATTGTGAGGGTAACGCGTTGGTGTTCGGCTGTTTAAGGCTAGGGGTATGGCCTCGTCACATAGTTATAAAAAAAAATAGAAAAACTGGAACTTCGTCTGTGGTAAGGTAAGGAGAAGACACACAAAACACAAGTAAATTTTAACAATGAAATTTTAATTACGTTAAATAAATCAAAACATGAAAAAATGGACAAACAAATTCTTATAATAAAATCAATCAATCAAAATAATAAGAATAATTAAATGACACAATGAAAAGTTACGTTAAGATAAAATAACAAGAAGTGCAACACAAAATTAATGGGAGGTGCTGGAATATTGGCTTTAAGCTACCACCTCTCTCAGTACACGCTAACGTCTAGCCGGGAGGAGTGATAACTGCAAAAGCACAGAATATTCTGAGGTCTGAGGTCGTGGCGACCCCAGACATCAAGTAGTATGGGGGGGCGAGTGCAGGTGCAGCCAGGCCGGCGACCAATCAGCGGAGCCGGTAGCGATCAACAGGTAGTTTGGCGGTTTGAGTCTGAACAGGTGTCCCTGGCTGCAACGTTTTGCGCTCTGGCAAACCTTGCTGGTGTTGTTGTCGTTGTTTGACATTTCTTCCATAGTAGTTTTATATAATTTCAACGACGTAATTGTGGAGGGAAGAGCAGGCTCAATCTCTTGAAGGAGATTATCGTCACAACTCTCCCCCGAAGCCTGCGGTTCTGGAAGAAGTACGTCGTTATGTGGTGGAGTATTAGATGGAGTAGCTTCTACTTCATAAACTCTGGAGAGATCATGGGCTAAGATGTTGTCAGACTCTTGGTATAGCGGGTCTCCAGGTTGAATTTCTGCAGGTAGCAAGCCCATAGTAGAAGACGTTGAAATGAGAAGTGGGCGTGCTGCAGGAGGTGTAGGGTGGTGTGGTCCGTATTGATGGTGGACCGAGCACTTTTCAGGTGTGGAGTGAAGTGCTGAAGCTTCAGGATGAGGAAGAGTAGCTCCTTGCCAATTGTTCCGTAGTTCCTTGTAGCAGTAGTCGCTGACAGGTGTATTCTTCTCGCCTCGTTGCTGCATCACGACACCACCATCGTCGGTACCATTGGCGTCGACATGGAGGATGAAGGGCTTATCTGACGAGGTGAGAGTGGAATTAGAATATGGCAAAGGAGCACGATTATTATCCTGAAAGCATTTGGGAAGATCATTAAGGATTTTGGAATTAGAAAGCGCTGACTCCTTGTCAGTGCTTTCGGGAGGAGAAGCTGGGATGGTCTCACTGTGGATGTAGGGTTCTGTAAAGGTAGAACAGTTAGTCAGGACAGTGGGAGGAGTACCATTATATTGCTTCAGGAGGTTGACGTGGCACAGCTGGGTCTTCCGCCGCCTATCTGGAGTCTCTATTACGTAGTTGTTATTATTCCTGCACTCTTTGACGCAGTAGGGTCCTGAAAATTTGTTTTGTAAAGGTGAACCTGGGATAGGGAAATAGGCAAGGACGAAGTCTCCCGGCTTGAATTTTCTTACTTTGCTGGTCTGGTCGTAATGAGTCTTCATTCTCTCCTGGGCTTTCAATAGATTATTATGGGCAAAACGGTGGACTCTCTCTAGAATGTGTTGAAGGTTTTGAAGAAACTGGGGCACATTCTGATGCTCACTGAAGGTGGCATCTCTGAGAGAGTCTTTGAAAGCCTTAAGGGGAGTACGGCACTTACGGCCGTAGAGCATCTCATAAGGAGATACTCCTAGGGACTCATTGGGGAGACTTCTGAAAATACACATTATTAGGTCAATCTGCTTATCCCAATCCTTCGAGGTTTCACTACAAAACTTTTTCAAGAGTGCTTTGATGGTCTGATGACTACGTTCAAGAGAACCCTGTGAAGCAGGATGATAGGGGCTGGACAATACCTGTTTGATGTTGAACTCCTCCAGTGTCCTTTTGAAGAGATCACTGGTGAAGTTGGTACCACAGTCACTTTGAATCTCCCTGGGAAATCCGTATTGAGTGAAGATCTTCAATAGATGTTTGATAACCGTAGCAGCCGTGATGTTCTTCACTGGAACTGCTATGGGAAATCTGGTGGTAGGACACAGGATGGTTAGGATGTAGGCGTTACCTGAACTGGTCCGAGGTAAAGGACCAACACAGTCTATTATGAGTCTGTGGAAAGGTTCCGCAGGCACCTGTATGGGAATCAGTGGCGCTCTGGGAATGGAGATGTTCGGTTTGCCTGCCATCTGACATGTATGACACTGTTTTACGTACTGTTTGACGTTATTTACCATACCTGGCCAGTAGTAGTCTTGACGAATCCCATGGTAAGTCTTGTTGAAGCCGTAGTGGGAGAACGCTCCATGGGCCAGGTGTAGAATAGTGGGCCGCAGGCTGGTGGGAATCACAAGTTGTTCGATGTTGGCCCAATCGTCCTCCTCCTTCAGTTTACTGGGTCTATATCTGCGGTAGAGCAAGTCGTTCTCTAGGAAGAACCCAGGAATACTGTCGGGTTGAGTCTCAGCCTGGAAAAACAATGGTGTTAAAGTAAGATCTTCCCTCTGCAACTTACGGAACTCCAACTTGGTCAGATGCGGGGGAAGTTTGAGGGTCTTGAGGGACAGCGGTAGCAGTAGAGTCAGCTGGCTGTGGACGTGCGGCTTGTGCACGGGTGGTCACGAGAACCGGAGGAGAAACTTCATCACTCTCTTGAACCTCTGCTGGAACATACTCTAGAATAGGGTTTAGTGGCACAAAGTTACACACCTGGGGTTTGTCCATGACGATGAGGTTGGTCGGTTGCAGGTCTTCTGCCAAGTCGTTGCCTAGGAGAAGTTGCACTCCAGGCATGGGAAAAGGCTTTTCCCTGACGGCCACTTGGACTTCCCCGTTCACGTAGGGACAATCCAGGTGGACTCTGGCGAGAGGGTATGGAGTGGTAGCAGTGAGGTCAGTGATGAAGACAGTTTCTCCGGTATAGACGATGTTGGGCACAGCCGACTTCAAGATGATCGATTGAAGAGCCGCTGTGTCCCTCAAGATCTTCAATTTGAAACGTCCCTCCGGATTTGAACCGTTGGCAGAGACAGTTCCAGTATACAGGTGGTTACTGAAAAGAGAAAGATCATTAACATTAACACCAACATTCATCACAGGCTTACCGGACTTAGGAGGAGTTGGTTTGGGTCTTTGTTGGTCAGTGGTTCCCTTGTATTGAGACTTACCACACTTGTCTATGGTATGTCCATAGAGTCTACAATACTTGCAGTACAGTTGTGAACCAGCTTGATCGGGGCTCACCTTCTCGTAACTGTACCACGACTTCTTACTGGAGGATGGTTCGGGTGTCAGCCGGTGGATGAGGCTGTAAGTGTCAGCCGACTTAGCACACTTCAGGTAGTCGGTTTCTTCTTTATCTGCTAAGTAGAGGCGGACAGGAGGCGGCACACGTCTCAAGAATTCTTCAACAAGCATCAGGTTGACGAGTTCTGTAAAAGTAGAGACATGTGCTGCTTCCAGCCATTTCATGAAATACCTCCGTTTCGTGTTAGCAAACTCAAGGAAGGTAGTGGTACTTGCCTTCAGGTGGTCACGGAATTTCCTTCTATAACTTTCGGTGGAAAGTAGGTAGGCGTCCAACACTGCTTGTTTCAGAGTGTGGTAGTCATTCTCAGACGCCAGAGTACTGAGTGTGACTGCAGCTCTACCTGTAAGATGGACTCTGAGAAGTGTGGCCCATTGGTCGACAGGCCAACTGAGTTGATTAGCAAGGGTTTCAAAGGTGGTGAAAAACACATCAACTTCTGCTTCTACAAAGGATGGCATTAACTTACTTGCATGTGATATATT
Source organism: Procambarus clarkii (assembly GCF_040958095.1). Taxonomy (NCBI): domain Eukaryota; kingdom Metazoa; phylum Arthropoda; class Malacostraca; order Decapoda; family Cambaridae; genus Procambarus; species Procambarus clarkii. Next base: position 19,441,645 of record NC_091228.1, on the reverse strand, counting down.
AAAACTGACGGGAAGATTGGCAGTAGCTTGCTGGCGTTGAGTGAAGTGTGAAGTTTCCAAGGCGATTTCACGTTGACGACACTCTAGAGCCAGAGTCGCTTGTTGCTTGTCATGTTCGCGTTGCATCTCCAACTCGCGTTGTTTGGTTTCAAGCTGTACTCGTTCACGTTCACGGAGGGTTTCAAGCTGTATGCGTTCCCGCTCCTGGAGCATTGCAACCTCACGTTCCTGGAGGGCGAGGTCACGTTCTTGTTCTTCCCTTCGTATGGCAGCAGCTCGTTCTTGCTGCTCACGTTCAATCTTGGCCAGCTCTAGTTTAAGTTTCATCGTTGCCAAGTCAGTTTTCTCTGCAATATAGTAAGTTTCATGAGTTTCAGAGTCTATCTTACCTTGCTCTAAATAGTAATCCAGCAACAGGTTGTGTAGGTCATTTTTGTTGGCTTGGTAGGGAACTTCTAATTGATACTCATGTGCAAGAGTTTGTAATTCAGTCTTCTTGGCACGACTTAAAGTCCCTATTTCACCTGCTGGATTTGTACGGAAAGCTTGGAGACGAAACATGGTGAAATTAGCAAATAAAGGTACACGAATATTCAATAGTGAATGTCAGAAACAGGACAACGTGGCAACTGGTACCTATCCTGTGAGATCTTTAACAATTAAAGTTAAGTAAAAGATGTTAAATGATTAAATTAAATCAAGGGCGCAGGAAATCTTGTACCCGGTACTCATGTAAGAGGATAAGGGCAAGAAAATCCTACTAACAAATGAAACAGTTTCGAAAACAAATGAAACAGTAAATTGTCTCAAAAGTAAAATTGGTAGTCCAAGGATGTAGGCATACCTTGCCAAGTCTCTATAGGACATAAAGCAAGTTTTTCCTACTGAATTTAATATGATACTTACAGAATTAGCGAACTTTTGTGCTCTGAAAAGTAAGCTAATTCCCTACCGTTGTATGTATCATCATCTCTGACTGACGTGTAGGGGCGCGAGGTGTCAACTGGTGACGAGAACTGCTGCTGAGGTCCCAATTCAGCAACTAAAGTTCGAGCTAGAGGAACTATGGCCCTCTTTATCCTCCTACAGTCAGATTGCAGAAGATTGGGTACTCTTGACCCGGGGCAGACCACAGTACCAGGGTACCAATATGATGATCTGTCAAAATGAGAAATATTCAAGGGACATAGATGGTAAACACGAGTAATAACACGGAGGGAGAGATGACCAATTAAGAGTATGACTGCGGCCTACAGTCACCACGTAATCCAAAGTTGTCTCACCTTCACTATATGTTACTCTCGTAATGCACAATACACCGCACCTTATAAAAAATGAAATTGAATATGAAAAATAGTAAAGCTACGTTAACAAAGTTAAATACGCTTACCATAAATTACCACTTGGCACCAGTACCTGAGTGAAGCTCCTAGGACAGGCCCCCATATAACTTGTGACGGTAACGCGTTGGTGTTCGGCTGTTTAAGGCTAGGGGTATGGCCTCGTCACATAGTTATAAAAAAAAAATAGAAAAACTGGAACTTCGTCTGTGGTAAGGTAAGGAGAAGACACACAAAACACAAGTAAATTTTAACAATGAAATTTTAATTACGTTAAATAAATCAAAACATGAAAAAATGGACAAACAAATTCTTATAATAAAATCAATCAATCAAAATAATAAGAATAATTAAATGACACAATGAAAAGTTACGTTAAGATAAAATAACACGAAGTGCAACACAAAATTAAAGGGAGGTGCTGGAATATTGGCTTTAAGCTACCACCTCTCTCAGTACACGCTAACGTCTAGCCGGGAGGAGTGATAACTGCGAAAGCACAGAATATTCTGAGGTCTGAGGTCGTGGCGACCCCAGACATCAAGTAGTATGGGGGGGCGAGTGCAGGTGCAGCCAGGCCGGCGACCAATCAGCGGAGCCGGTAGCGATCAACAGGTAGTTTGGCGGTTTGAGTCTGAACAGGTGTCCCTGGCTGCAACGTTTTGCGCTCTGGCAAACCTTGCTGGTGTTGTTGTCGTTGTTGGACATTTCTTCCATAGTAGTTTTATATAATTTCAACGACGTAATTGTGGAGGGAAGAGCAGGCTCAATCTCTTGAAGGAGATTATCGTCACAATATATATATATATATATATATATATATATATATATATATATATATATATATATATATATGTCGTACCTAGTAGCCAGAACGCACTTCTCAGCCTACTATGCAAGGCCCGATTTGCCTAATAAGCCAAGTTTTCCTGAATTAATATATTTTCTCTAATTTTTTTCTTATGAAATGATAAAGCTACCCATTTCATTTTGTATGAGGTGAATTTTTTTTTATTGGAGTTAAAATTAACGTAGATATATGGCCGAACCTAACCAACCCTACCTAACCTATCTTTATGGGTTAGGTTAGGTTAGGTAGCCGAAAAGGTTACGTTAGGTTAGGTTAGGTAGTGGAAAAAACATTAATACATGAAAACTTGGCTTATTAGGCAAATCGGGCCTTGCATAGTAGGCTGAGAAGTGCGTTCTGGCTACTAGGTACGACATATGGTCGTACCTAGTAGCCAGGATAGTAATCATCCTGGTAGCCAGGATGGTTTCCACTCGGATGGTAATCTTGGGCATAGCATTTTATCAAATCACCTCATTCTTTGGGGCACACGTGAGGAATACAAATGCGAACAAGCCTGAATGGTCCCCAGGACTATATGCGACTGAAAACTCACACCCCAAAAGTGACTCGAACCCATACTCCCAGGAGCAATGCACCTGGTATCTACAGGACGCCTTAATTCGCTTGACCATCACGACCGGACATAAGGAACTGATAGCCGAAGCTATTTGAACCACTTCCCCATTAGCACTTGGATGGTAATCTTGGGCATAGCATTTATTCAAATTACCTCATTCTTTGGGGCACAGGTGAGGAACACAAATGCGAACAAGCCTGAATGGTCCCCAGGACTATATGCGACTGAAAACTCACACCCCAGAAGTGACTCGAACCCATGCTCCCAGGAGCAACGCAACTGATATCTACAGGATGTACTAATAACAAAAACAGGAACCTCTTTAAGCACCAAGTATATACTAAGCCCACCAACATAGGATTATGCCTGAAAGGTAGAAGTGAGTGCCCCCAAAGATACAAAGCCAGTGTTCTCAATGCTTATATTCGTCGAGCGCTTACCCACTGCTCTGAATGGAGCAACGTGAGTAGAGAGTTTGAAAGTGTAACTCAGGTATTGGTTAACAACGGATATAGCAACGCGGAAATAAACGCTGCTATAAGAAGACACTTGTACCGTTGGTATAATCCTGAACCTAGAACAGAAACACAAAACCTCCAATAAAATTATATTACAAATCAACCATGCACATTGAACATATAAAAGAGGAAAGAATAATGAAAGAAATAATCCTTAAAGGAGTAAAAAGCATTACTTCAAACCAAAACATAAACCTGATAATATTCTACAAAACCAGAAGACTTCCGAACTCCTTATCAGAAACAGCCCGAAGCCGACGGAGAACCCTCTACAGCAGTCAAGCGTTGTATACATGTAAACTTGCCCCCACGAAGGATGTAACCTTCAATCTAAGTACCCCCTCCCAATCTGGCCCATTGGCGCTGAGTATAAATGGGGTAAAGTCAGAGTGGGATAATGTTGTTAGTAGAGTACCTCAGGGCTCTGTCCAGGGACCTCTGTTGTTTATAATATATATAAATGATTTAGATTCAGGTTTGAGTAGCAACATCTGCATATTTGCAGATGATACAAAAATCGGTAGAGAAATCAACACGAAAGAAGACTCGCTATCACTTCAAGTTGATCTAAATAGGGTTTTAGAATGGTCAAAGATTGGCAGATGCAGTTTAATGCTGATAAATGTGGAGTTTTGAGGCTGGGTAATGATGATAGTTACAAGATACGAGCTAGTTGGTGTTGAGATTGCGAAAGGGATCTGGGAGTTATGATTAGTAAGAATTTAAAACAAAAGGATCAATGCATGAATGTTCGTAATAAGGCGAATAAGACACTGGGATTTATTAATCAAAGCATTAGTAACAAGACACCTGGTGTGGTTCTTCAGCTATATCTTGCTCTGGTTAGGCCCCATTTAGATTATGCAGTTCAGTTTTGGTCGCAGTACTATTGAATGGATATAAATTCACTTGAACGTGTCCAGCGTAGGATGACAAAGTTAATTCCCCAAATTAGAAGTCTTTCATATGAAGAAAGATTAATAAAGCTTAAATTGCATTCACTAGAAAGACGAAGAGTTAGGGGTGACATGATAGAAGTTTACAGTGGATGAATGGACATAACAAAGGGGATATTAATAGGGTATTAAAAGTATCTTGGGTAAATACTGGTTCGGTAACAGGGTTGTTGATTTCAGTCAGTCAGGTGCAGTCACAGTGAGAGGGTGTGTTGGCTAGAGCTCCGATTGTACTAACATTGTTGTAGCAATAATGGAAGGATTTATGAAGGAGCTGGTGAGTCTGGTTGGAGCTCTGAGGACAGAGTTGGATTCGCTACGGGAGGAGGTACGACAGCTGATACAACAGCAGGAAGAAACAAAGGAGGAGACCAGTGTTAAGAAGACCTCGTCTTGGCAAGTTGTGAAAGACAGGGGTCTTAAGAAGACCTTGGCAAAACCGACAACTAATAACCTACACCTAACGACTTTTAACGCATTTGACGTATTAGAGGACGAGTGCTGTGGTGAACCTGTTGTTCAACGAGGAAAAGACAAAGCAACGAGGAGCATTGAAGCGCAGGTCCCTCAAACTGCTCGAAAGGAAAAGGAAGAATCGAAGCGAATTTTGGTTGTGGGAGATTCCCAGGTGAGGTATTTAGACAGAACGTTTTATGCCAGAGATAGGGGAAACAGATTAAGGGTTTGCCCTCCGGGAGCTGGAATTGGTGATATTGTTGGAAACATGAATGATATTATGACGGGAAATGGGAACAAACCCATTATTTGTATTAGTGCAGGGGGTAATGATGTTGGGTGAGTTAGGAGTGAGGAACTAATACAGAGATTCAGGACAGCAATTGAATTAGTTAGGAGCAAGGGAGGAATCCCGATCATATGTGGCATTCTTCCAAGAAAGTGAGTGGGAAATGAATGGATGTCGAGGGCACTTGGTGTCAATTGCCGGCTGGAAAGATATTGCAAATCAAATGCAATATCTTTCATAGACAACTGGGAACACTTCTATGGAAGAAATGAAATGCATGCTCGTGATGGGGGTGCATCTATCCAGGGCTGGGGTTGTTGCTGTTGCGAACTCGTTGGAACCAGTGGTTAGAGGTGTTTGTTTGGATTTAAACTGTTAGTAGATAGTGGTATGGGAATTGATTTGGAGGAAGGAGGTAATAAAAGTATGTGTTCGTGGGAGAAAATAATTGGCAAAATGACCAGGGAAAGAAAAGGGCCTCAAAATAACAATTCACTTAGGGTATATTACACTAACAGTAGAAGTCTAAGAAATAAAATTAACGAATTAAACGCTCTTGTCTGCACAGAAAAAATAGATATTATTGCACTTACCGAAACGTGGATGAATGTAGAAAACAGAGAACTATTAGCTGAATATCAAATAAATGGATTTAAACTATTTCACACAGATAGATATATTAGACGAGGAGGGGGAGTAGCCATATATGTTAGGGACAATTTGAAATGTAGTCTCAAAGAGGGAATCAAAACTGAGCCACACACAGAAACTATTTGGATAGAATTAAACGAAAAAGCAAAAATATTATAATAGAAGTTATATATAGGCCACCAAATTTAGACAGAATGGAAGCAAAGCATCTATGACAGCATTTATGTCATGGGTGACATAAATACTGATCGTGAGAAACTCGTTACCCGAAGGCGTGAGTGTGGACAGGAGACCAAAGGTTGTCCTGGTTGGGTTTCCTAGGACGCGGTACGTTGCCCCCTTAGTGCCGATACATCTAGACTCGCCTTACTTCAGCGGCACATGTGCGTTGGCAGTAATTGATACCTTGCCTATAGCTGGGATTGACGTCATACTAGCCAACGACTTGGTGACAGATTGGAGCAACAATCATCCCAAGATTGTGGACGAGCCAGCCGGAACAGCAAGGTCCGAGGTAACAGCAGGCATTGGTAATATCCAGATACAGACAGACCCGGAATTAGATAACATATTTAATCTTTCCTCTACCCGACAGATCGAGAGTATTCTAGCAGAGTCTCCTGATTCTTCTCCCGACAAGAAACATGAGGTTAAGGAGGCAGAAGCGACTGAGCGAGAAGAGAGGCCTCGTGTACAAGCACCCACGGATACCCATATAAGAAGAACGAGCCATACTTCACCTGAGAGTGTAACTCGGTGAGACATCACTAAGGAGTGGCATGTTAGCATCTTGTGAAAGGTGACATGCACTCTTTAAGAAAACGGGCAAGAGGTAAAAGGTTGGCATATCGTTGGAAAAAGAAATGAGAGAGCTGTCAAAGATACCACTGGAGACAGAACTCAGGCGGCGGTCGCTACTGGAAATATTGGTCTTCTTCAACGAGAAATGTTGGGAGGCAGCCGGCCAATTTGTCCCCTCTCCGGAGAGAGGAGAGTGAAAGGCATAAGACCTTACACCCTTAACCATGGGTGTAAGGAAACAAGGAGCATGAGCACTTAGACATAGAAAAGTATAAAATCAAAAAAAGTATTTATCTTGCCTGAAACGTTGTGCGTAATTGGTTCCACAAATCAACAACCCTGTTACCGAACCAGTATTTACCCAGGTTTTTCCTAAATCTAAACTAATCCAATTTATACCCATTGTTTAAATGGGTTTAAGAAATATCTTAAATAATAACAAGAAATGTGTCAGTAAATAAAAACTCCAGCATGGGATACGATGTTATTTTTATATATACCTTACCTGAGGGCCACTAATACTAGTGATCTCGACGAGGACAGGAAGCCGGCGGCTTGTCAAAGGTTCCCCCCCATTTTCCCTTTTTTCCATCTTTTCTAGCTGTATTTTAAAACCAGATTTTTAGCGTTTACGGTTTCAGCAGGTAGGCGGTTCCGCGGGTTTACAACCCCATGGGTGAATAAGCATCTGCTGTTCTCAGTCCTACAATGTGGCTTGTTGAGCTGGAACAACAAGCTTGTTGAGCCGTTGTTCCTCGTTCATGTTACATCTGATCTTTTGAAGAAAGTGTCCGGATCAACATCCTCCAGATTGTTTAGTATGTTAATATATAATATATATGTAATAATATATAACGTATAATAGAGGTGGTTGTAATAGTGCTGGTGGTGATGGTGGAACACCTTCCACAGATGTTCGACGACGCAATCTTTGCCTTCTTCGCCGTGGAGATGGTGATCAAGATGGTGGCGATGGGGTGGTCTGGGAAAGGGGCTTACATGGCTGACTCCTGGAACAGACTGGATCTTTTCATGGTGGTGGCCGGGTAAGTGTCCCCTGCACACATCTTCCCCTCCTCATTCATCACCCGCTCATCATTATTACTCATCATTATTATCTCTCAATTATTAGTGACTTTAAACATATTATATAATATGTTATTTTAATTATTATTGTTAAGTGTGTGTAGAGCGTTATAATATGTGGGAATGTGTGTGGAAAACATTTTGTAATGAACTTGACCATTCATAGTCCCTTACCCAGAGTAATATCTTGATCTAAATTTAACCCTTAACTCTTCGCCTTCCAAGAGAATGTAAATTAAGCTTTTTCAATCTCTTCACAAGGAAGATTTTTTATTTGTGGGGTTAGCACTATCTGGTGAATTTACGACCAAAACTGAACTGTATAATCAAACAAGATATTGCTGAATAATAATACAAGGAGTTTTATTGCTAACGCTTCTAGAAATAAATCTGTCCTATTTATTTCATGCAAGTGATATATTGTAACTCAAACTTTATTTGTCAGCATTAAACTATATCTGCCAATCTTTTGAGAACACCATCTACATCTGCCAATCTTCAATAGACCATCTAGGTAGTCTTGATATGATTCGCAGTCTTCTCGACTGCTTAATGTTAGTAATAGTCTGTAAATTTGTAAATATTGCTACTCAATAATATTTGTAAATCATTTATGTTTTGCCTGGTAAGTTATGACGTAAGTGTGCTATATCACAGGACACAAACTCCACTTACAGTAACAAGATATATATTATTCTGAACCTCATTCACAATATTCCCTCATCATGGCCCACAAGGGCCGTGATGAGGGTTCGAATCTACACCCGGGATGTTCCCGTGTGTAGATTCCTTAGATTGAGCACCTTACTCAGCTGTACCAGCACATTGTCAAAGCAATTGCAACCTGGAGTGTGTGAAAATTGTTGGGATAGATATAATGAGAACTACTAGGGACTGTACTAAATTAACAAATTACTGTATGCAAAATTAATTCAACTAAAGTCCCTAGCTAGGGTCGTTAATCGTAGTTCCTTCTTCCTAATGACACTGGGCTGTAAGGGGCTGGTGGGGTCCCTAATTGATCAAAATTTCAATGATCTGCCAGACCTCTCTCTTTTTTTAAGAGGCCTTGCTTGTAGATATAGAAATTTAGTGGTCTTGTTGAGAGAAGCCTTAGAATTTATTATTAGAAAGTTAGAAATAAGAAAGTTAGAATTTATTATTAAATCAAAAGCTCTCCAGAAGGCATCCCAATTTTCTTCAGCTTTGCCCTTAAATATGGTAAATGTACTTTTGGGAGCTCGGGTGCTATATGTGAGATAGTTAAGGTACCAAACTGAGTGGATGTGCTCACATTTGGTACTGCAAGTTTGATTAATTGATCTAGACGATCCTGAAATTTATTTTCATAATTGCTGTTTCAGCTCTGATATCCTGTAGTTTCCTTCGGGTTAAATCAGCATTAGCCATTTCTGTTAGATAAATCTCTGCATGGCATTTGATTTTATCAAATTTATCAACTGCAGCATTGACCAAGTTATTCAAGATGATTAAATCAAGAGATACCTGATTAGCTAACTCTTGACATCTGTCAAGCTGTTGTGTTAAGTGATTTTGTAGACACTTTAGTGTCCTTTTGACACTAAACTTTTTTCTTTGACTTTTCCAAGATATTATATTTTTTGATTACAAGAATCATTGAAAGAATGATTGTCAGGAATATTTTATCCCTGCCTAATTAGGTAATGATTCCAAAGATCATCCTTTCTTTCCTCCCTGGAATCTGGATATAGCAGGAGGTGAATTGTCAAGTGTAAAAATTTGGTTTTCATCCGATTGCACCAAATCGGTAAATTTTGTAATTAAATATTTAAAAATAGTAAATTAAAAAATAGCAAAAATACTATTTTTTGCAAAATTATTACAAGATATAGTACCCTAGTAGGGGGTTGATAAAATCCTGTAGAAATGCCTAATGATTTGACCTGTAATAGGGTTTACTACAGTTAATATAGGTAATATTGTAATGAAATATTCTTACTGTGTTAAAAACACTTTTAAAGAGTATCTTGAAAGATATTTTCAGAGCAACTCTGAAAGTCAGTTGATTAAAGATTATGCTGGATAATACACATCTGGATAATACTCAAATGTGTTTATATAATATATATATCATTATACTTCCACAAGTGAAGTATAATGATATATATGTGAAATAAGATGCAGTTGTGTCTGTAATAACTGATAAAATTAAGTACTGTGGTTTTTGACAGAGAACTGTTACTAGTATGTTATGAATGCTTGCTAGGAAATGGATATGATTGGCCACAGTAGACAATTTGTTCACTTAGATATATAGATATTGGCTGTTAGCTAGGTTAAGCTAGATTATGCATTAATTATTCCAATGCAAATGAAGAAGTTTCTTATGTATACTGGAATAATATGGATGATCTAGTTTGACCAGACCACATACTAGAAGGTGAAGGGACGACGACATTTCGGTCCGTCGTGGACCATTCTCAAGTCGATTGTGACGAACTACTTCAGCCACATTATTGTGATCGCCTGCATATGATCTAGTTTGTAGACTATCCGGTTTGAAGGACCATAAATGTGGGAAAATTGTTGGGATAGATATAACGAGAACTACCAGGGACTTGTACTGTACTAAAATGAAAAATTACTGTATGCAAAAGTAATTCAACTAAAGTCTCCAGCTAGGGTCATAAGTCCTAGCTCCTCTTTCCTAATGACAGACTGTGGGCTGTGAGGGGCAGGTGGGGTTCCCTAAATGTGGGACCCCCACCTGCCCCCTACCTAATGGTGAATTTGTTCACATTTCACGTTAGTGATTTTTGTGTGTATTGAAGTAAGGCCGTAGAGGTATGGGGGAAATTGTGTGAAACCCAGATTGGGCTGAAAAGCTTCGGGATCCTAGTGATAGCAGTAGGACTCTAGGTTGCAATTCTTTTGACCATATGGTGGTACAGTTGACTAAGGCGCTTCTGGGAACATCCCGTGTGTAGGTTCAAATCCTTATTACGGCCATTGTAGATTTGTTCATTATACTGATTAGTTAGTTTAGGATATGATTTCATTACAGGATTAAAATCACAATATTTATTCTTGTAAATAAAATATTCTTGTAAATAAATAGATATATATTTAAACCATATGTCCTTTTTATTTTTTATTTATTTATATACTAGTGCAAGAAGGTGCATTGGGTTTGTGAGTATATAACATTGATGTTTTTAACATCACTAACATTTCGGACAGGTCCTTAATCTAACAAATAATTACAACTTGATAATATGTACCAAATTAATAAATAATACCAAATTTGAATAATAATAGGTACATTGTAGGAAAATTTTAAGAATATTAATAGGTAAATTGTAGTAAAATAGGCAAATTGCAGTAAATTTGAAAGTTTATTAACAGGAACATTGTAGCCTAATTTTGAGATTAGGCTCTCATACAATATTTTAAAATTCTCACACCGAGCACAGTTGTATGCAGCTGAATGTGTTTGTTCATATTTCCAAGCTGTGTATCTTTCCCACAGTGTGGGCACATGGAAGGTTTGTCATCAAATCATATGAACCACCATGTGGACCTTCAGATAGTCCGGTCTGCTGAATAGTTTATCACACACATGACACATGTGAGGTCTCGTACCATTATGTCCCATCATGTGATCATTGAAGTTGCCAAGTCGGCAGAATCTTTTCCCGCAGTGCTTGCACAGGAATTGTTTATCACCAGTGTGGGCCATCAGGTGCTGCTGTAAATAATCATTTCGAAGGAACTTTTTCCCACACTCTGCACACACGTGAGATTTAACGCCAATATGGACGAGCATGTGCTTGTTTAAGCCACTGCGGTCGCTGAAGGTTTTCTCACACAGGTAACATGACGGCCTATCTGCCACCATTTGCTTCTTCGGTAGTGTAGATCTTTCCCCGGACTCTGGACACGCTTCTAACTTCTCACCAGTATGCCCCAGCCTGCCTTGTTCCTCAGTCTTAAGTAGTGGAAATTCCTGGCCAGACTTGGGAAATACTTCTGACTTCTCACCAGGATACCGGTCACATAACGTAGGCTTCACACCACTACGTACCGCCCTCCGTCTCCTCAGTAGTGGAGATCCTTCCCCATACCTGGGACTCACTTCAAACTTCTCACCACTATGTACAGCCCTCCGTTTCTTCGGTATTGGAGATCCTTCCCCATACTTGGGACTCACTTCTGACTTCTCACCACTTTGTACAGCCCTCCGTTTCCTCAGTACTGTAGATCCTTCCCCATACTTGAGACACTCTTCTGACTTTTCACCACTATGTACCGCCCTTCGTCTCCTCAGTACTGTAGATCCTTCCCCATATTTGGGACTCACTTCTAACTTCTCACCAGAGTCTTCCACAGGCTTCAGTAGTGTAAATTCTTGCCCAGACTCCTTGGGACACACTTCTGACGTCTCACCAATGTGCCTCAACATACTGGTGCATTGTTCCTCAGTCTCCTCATGCAGAGGATAAGTCGTGACAGAGGATGAGTCTTCTAACTTCTCACCAGTGTCTTCCACAGGCTTCAGTAGTGTAAATTCTTGCCCAGACTCCTTGGGACACACTGCTGACGTCTCACCAATGTACCGCAGCATTCTGCCGCCTTGTTCCTCAGTCTCCTCATGCAGAGGATAAGTCGTGACAGAGGATGAGTCTTCTAACTTCTCACCAGTGTCTTCCACAGGCTTCAGTAGTGTAAATTCTTGCCCAGACTCCTTGGGACACACTTCTGACGTCTCACCAATGTGCCTCAACATACTGGTGCATTGTTCCTCAGTCTCCTCATGCAGAGGATAAGTCGTGACAGAGGATGAGTCTTCTAACTTCTCACCAGTGTCTTCCACAGGCTTCAGTAGTGTAAATTCTTGCCCAGACTCCTTGGGACACACTGCTGACGTCTCACCAATGTACCGCAGCATTCTGCCGCCTTGTTCCTCAGTCTCCTCATGCAGAGGATTAGTCGTGACAGACACATCACTCTCTTTCGAAAGATTGTCAAGTTGAGTGAATATGTCAATAACGTCTTCGTAATCTTTATAAGAGGTACTCATTATTGTGTTCACAACAATGACTATTTATCTATAATGTGGAGTGAGGTGTCTAGTGTTCGAACAGTAACTAGAAAATGCAACTTTCTCCCAGAAGTAAATTATAAGGCCGAATAATCTTCAAGAGAACAGCGAATGGTGCAGATTGGTTAATGAATGATTTCCTTGATGTTCTGGTATATATATGTGTCGGGGTCCACGTACCCTCACCTCACCAATATGTAGAGAGATGAGGTGGTAGTGCTTGATCCCAACACAGGCGGGTCATGGATGAATGAGCTGTTTGATTACTTAACACAAGATATTAATACTAAAGAAACTACAGAAGGCTTATTGGCCCATAGGAGGCAGCTCCTATTTATAACCACTCAATCCCACTTATATACATGTCCAACTCACGTTTAAAACAATCGAGGGACCCCACCTCCACCACGTTACGCGGTAATTGGCTCCTAATTCTTCGCCGTTCCAGTGAATGCAATTTAAGCTTTGTTAATCTTTCTTCATATGGAAGATTTCAAGTTTGGGGAATTAACTTTGCGTCCTACGCTTTACACGTTTAAGTGAATTTATATCCATTCTATAGTACGGCGACCAAAACTGAACTGATTAACAAAGATTAACAAAGCTTAAATTGCATTCACTGGAAAGGCGAAGAGTTAGGGGTGACATGATAAGAGGTTTACAAGTGGATGAATGTACATAACAAAGTGGGATATTAATGGAGTATTAAAAGTATCAACACAAGACAGAACACGAAACAATGGGGTATAAATTGGATAAATTTAGATTTTGGAAAGACGCGTAAATGCAGGCGATGAGTCACAATAACGTGGCTGAAGTATGTTGACCAGACCACACACTAGAAGGTGAAGGGACGACGACGTTTCGGTCCGTCCTGGACCATTCTCAAGTCGATCGATTTAAGAATGGTCCAGGACGGACTGAAACATCGTCGTCCCTTCTCCTTCTAGTGTGTGGTCTGGTCAAATTGGGTAAATACTGGTTCGGTAACAGGGTTGTTGATATGTGGAATCAATTACCACGTAACGTATTGAAGGCGGGGTCTCTTGATTGTTTCAAACGTGGGTTGGACATGTTTATGAGTTTCCAAATAGATTGGAAAGTCTTGGGTATGGGGTGTTTAAAACAAAATTTAAAACAAAAGGATCAATGCATGAATGTTCGTAATAAGGCGAATAGGACACTGGGATTTATTAATCGAAGCGTTAGTAACAAGACACCTGGTGTGGTTCTTAAGCTATATCTTGCTCTGGTTAGGCCCCATTTAGATTATGCAGTTCACTTTTGGTCGCCGTATTATAGAATGGATATAAATTCACTTGAACGTGTCCAACGCAGGATGACAAAGTTAATTCCCCAAATTAGAAGTCTTTCATATGAAGAAAGATTAATAAAGCTTAAATTGCATTCACTGGAAAGGCGAAGAGTTAGGGTATTGGCCCATACGAGGCAGCTGCTATTGGCCCATACGAGGCAGCTGCTATTGGCCCATACGAGGCAGCTGCTATTGGCCCATGCGAGGCAGCTGCTATTGGCCCATACGAGGCAGCTGAGCATGCAAAGGTAAATGAAAGAACAAAGAACAAAGGTAAATGCAGAAGGCCTATTGGCCCATACGAGGCAGCTCCTATTTATACCCACCCAATCCCACTCATATGTCCAACCCACGCTTGAAACAATCGTATAGCTAAAAAGAGGCAAAGACAAAGTAACGAGGAGCATTGAAGCGCAGGTCCCTCAAACTGCTCGAAGGGAAAAGGGAGAATCGAAGCGAATTTTGGTTGTGGGAGATTCCCAGGTGAGGTATTTAGACAGAACGTTTTGTGCCAGAGATAGGGGAAACAGATTAAGGGTTTGCTATCCGGGAGCTGGAATTGGTGATATTGTTGGAAACATGAATGATATTATGACGGGAAATGGAAACAAACCCATTATTTGTATTAGTGCAGGGGGTAATGATGTTGGACGAGTTAGGAGTGAGGAACTAATACAGAGATTCAGGACAGCAATTGAATTAGTTAGGAGCAAGGGAGGAATCCCGATCATATATGACATTCTTCCAAGAAAGGGAGTAGGAAATGAATGGATATCGAGGGCACTTGGTGTCAATTGCCGGCTGGAAAGATATTGCAAATCAAATGCAATATCTTTCATAGACAACTGGGAACACTTCTATGGAAGAAATGGAATGTATGCTCGTGATGGGGTGCATCTATCGAGGGCTGGGGTTGTTGCTGTTGCGAACTCGTTGGAAGAAGTGGTTAGAGGTGTTTGTTTGGGTTTAAACTGTTAGCTGATAGAGGTATGGGAATTGATTTGGAGGAAGGAGATAATAAAAGTACGTGTTTGTGGGAGAAAGGAATTGGCAAAATGATCAGGGAAAGAGAAGGGCCTCAAAATAACAATTCACTTAGGGTATATTACACTAACAGTAGAAGTCTAAGAAATAAAATTAACGAATTAAATGCTCTTGTCTGCACAGAAAAAATAGATATTATTGCACTTACCGAAACGTGGATGAATGTAGAAAATAGAGAACTATTAGCTGAATATCAAATAAATGGATTTAAACTATTTCTCACAGATAGATATATTAGACGAGGAGGGGGAGTAGCCATATATGTTAGGGACAATTTGAAATGTAGTCTCAAAGAGGGAATCAAAACTGAGCCACACACAGAAACTATTTGGATAGAATTATACGAAAAAGCAAATAATATTATAATAGAAGTTATATATAGGCCACCAAACTTAGACAGAATGGAAGCAAAGCATCTATGGGATGAAATATCTAGGGCATCTAGATCTAACAGTATTTACGTCATGGGGTGACTTTAATTTTAGTGGAATAAGAACATAAGAACAAAGGTAACTGCAGTAGGCCTTTTGGCCCATACGAGGCAGCTCCTATTCTATAACCACCCAATCCCACTCATATACTTGTCCAACCCGCGCTTGAAACAATCGAGGGACCCCACCTCCACCACGTTACGCGGCAATTGGTTCCACAAATCAACAACCCTGTTACTGAACCAGTATTTACCCAAGTCTTTCCTAAATCTAAACTTATCCAATTTATACCCATTGTTTCGTGTTCTGTCTTGTGTTGATACTTTTAATACCCTATTAATATCCCCTTTGTTATGTCCATTCACCCACTTGTAAACCTCATGTCACCCCTAACTCTTCGCCTTTCCAGTGAATGCAACTTAAGCTTTGTTAATCTTTCTTCATATGAAAGATTTCTAATTTGGGGAATTAACTTAGTCATCCTAGGTTGGACACGTTCAAGTGAATTTATATCCATTCTATAATACGGCGACCAAAACTGAACTGTATAATCTAAATGGGGCCTAACCAGAGCAAGATATAGCTTAAGAACCACACCAGGTGTCTTGTTACTAACGCTTCGATTTATAAATCCCAGTGTCCTATTCGCCTTATTACGAACATTCATGCATTGATCCTTTTGTTTTAAATTCTTACTAATCATAACTCCCAGATCCCTTTCGCAATCCGACTTCGCAATCTCAACACCATCTAGCTCGTATCTTGCAACTCCATCACCACTACCCATAAACTGGATATATATAAATGATTTAGATTCAGGTTTGAGTAGCAACATTTGCAAATTTGCCGATGATACGAAAATCGGTAGGGAAATTAATTCGGAGGAGGACTCACTATCACTTCAAGTTGATCTAGATAGGGTTTTGAAATGGTCAAAGGATTGGCAGATGCAGTTTAATGGTGATAAATGTAAAGTTCTGAGGTTAGGTAATGATGATAGAGTTACAAGATACGAGCTAGATGGTGTTGTGATTGCGAAGTCGGATTGCGAAAGGGATCTGGGAGTTATGATTAGTAAGAATTTAAAACAAAAGGATCAATGCATAAATGTTCGTAATAAGGCAAATCGGACACTTGGATTTATTAATCGCAGCGTTAGTAACAAGACACCTGGTGTGGTTCTCAAGCTATATCTTGCTCTAGTTAGGCCCCATTTAGATTATGCAGTTCAGTTTTGGTCGCCATATTATAGAATGGATATAAATTCACTTGAACGTGTCCAGCGTAGGATGACTAAGTTAATTCCCCAAATTAGAAATCTTTCATATGAAGAAAGATTAACAAAGCTTAAGTTGCATTCACTGGAAAGGCGAAGAGTTAGGGGCGACATGATAGAGGTTTACAAGTGGGTGAATGGACATAACAAGGGGTTGTTGCTGTTGCGAACTCGCTAGAAGAAGTGGTTAGAGGTGTTTGTTTGGGTTTAAACTGTTAGTAGATAGAGGTATGGGAATTGATTTGGAGGAAGGAGGTAATAAAAGTATGTGTTTGTGGGAGAAAGGAATTGGCAAAACGATCAGGGAAAGAGAAGGTCCGCAAAATAACAATTCACTTAGGGTATATTACACTAACAGTAGAAGTCTAAGAAATAAAATTAACGAATTAAATGCTCTTGTCTGCACAGAAAAAATAGATATTATTGCACTTACCGAAACGTGGATGAATGTAGAAAATAGAGAACTATTAGCTGAATATCAAATATATGGATTTAAACTATTTCACACAGATAGATATATTAGACGAGGAGGTGGAGTAGCCATATATGTTAGGGACAATTTGAAATGTAGTCTCAAAGAGGGAATCAAAACTGAGCCACACACAGAAACTATTTGGATTGAATTAAACGAAAAAGCTAATAATATTATAATAGGAGTAATATATAGGCCACCAAATTTAGACAGAATGGAAGCAAAGCATCTATGGGATGAAATATCTAGAGCATCTAGATCTAACAGTATTTATGTCATGGGTGACTTTAATTTTAGCGGAATAAACTGGTTGAACAAAACAGGGAATAGTGAAGCAGAAGATTTTCTAGAATTAATATATTAGACGAGGAGGTGGAGTAGCCATATATGTTAGGGACAATTTGAAATGTAGTCTCAAAGAGGGAATCAAAACAGAGCCACACACAGAAACTATTTGGATTGAATTAAACGAAAAAGCTAATAATATTATAATAGGAGTAATATATAGGCCACCAAATTTAGACAGAATGGAAGCAAAGCATCTATGGGATGAAATATCTAGAGCATCTAGATCTAACAGTATTTATGTCATGGGTGACTTTAATTTTAGCGGAATAAACTGGTTGAACAAAACAGGGAATAGTGAAGCAGAAGATTTTCTAGAATTAATTGACGATTGCTTTCTTACGCAACACATTAAGGAACCAACACGGGAAAATAATATTTTAGATTTAGTGTTAACTAACAGGGAAACGCAAATTAATGACATCGAAATAGGGAGTGAGCTAGGGAGCAGTGATCACAAAGAAATCAGATTTAGCATAGAATGGAATAGACCAGTAGGAGAAAATTCTGTTAAAGTGCCAGATTTTCGAAAAGCTGATTTTAATAGCCTAAGAAATTTTTTGGGTCAAATTGATTGGAAAGGCTTGGGTATGGGGTGTGGGCCGGTCTTGGAGCGAGACATGAACCCAGCGATAGGTGACATAAATGGGGATTTCGATGTGGATTCAATATATAACTTATTTAAGAATATTCTAAACAAAGCACAGGAACGTAGTATACCATACAAATTGAATAGATCGTATACTAATGACCCAAAGTGGATAACAAAGAATTTGAAGAACCTTATAGGTAAAAAGAGAGCTTGGTACAAAAGGATTAAAAATGGGGAGGTCACTTTAGAACAGGAATTCGTACAACTGGTTAGAAATGTTAAAAAAGAGATAAGGAAAGCAAAAAGAAACTATGAAGTTCGCATAGCAGGGCAAGCAAAGACAAATCCTAAAGGGTTTTTTCAGTTATATCGTACTAAGACTAGGGAAAGGATAGGTCCATTAAAAACTGAGACAGGTCAAATAACAGATAGTGATGAAGAGATGAGTAGTATTTTTAATAAATATTTTGTATCTGTATTTACTAAAGAGGAACTTAACAATATGCCTTCAGCCGAACAAGTCTATGTGGGTGGGGACGAGGACAGGTTGACGAGTTTAGCAGTTACCAGGGAGGATGTTCTTAAACAAATAGTAAAACTCAAACCAAACAAATCCCCAGGGCCGGATGAAGTGTTTGCTAGGGTGCTTAAAGAATGCAAAGAGGAGCTTTGTGACCCACTGTCAACCATATTTAATAAATCAATAGAGTCAGGCAGAGTGCCAGAGTTTTGGAAAGTTGCTAATGTGATACCAGTTTTTAAGAAAGGAGATAGATCACTTGGGTCTAACTATCGACCAATTAGCCTAACGTCTATTGTGGGAAAGTTACTCGAATCTATAATAGCAAATAAAATTCGTCTTCATCTTGAAAAACATAAATTAATAATTGAGTCGCAACATGGTTTTATAAATGGCCGTTCATGTTTAACAAATTTGTTATCTTTTTATTCTAGCATTGTTGAGGCAGTTGATAGTGGTAAGGATTGCGATGTTGTATACCTTGACTTTAGCAAAGCTTTTGATACAGTGCCACATGAAAGACTGATTAAAAAAATAGAGTCTCATGGTATTGGGGGTGCTATATTAAGCTGGATTAGGGCATGGCTATACCAAAGGAAACAGAGAGTTAGTATAAATGGAATCAAGTCAGAGTGGGAAAATGTTGTAAGTGGAGTGCCTCAAGGCTCTGTCCTGGGACCTCTGTTGTTTATAATATATATAAATGATTTAGATTCAGGTTTGAGTAGCAACATTTGCAAATTTGCCGATGATACGAAAATCGGTAGGGAAATTAATTCGGAGGAGGACTCACTATCACTTCAAGTTGATCTAGATAGGGTTTTGAAATGGTCAAAGGATTGGCAGATGCAGTTTAATGCTGATAAATGTAAAGTTCTGAGGTTAGGTAATGATGATAGAGTTACAAGATACGAGCTAGATGGTGTTGTGATTGCGAAGTCGGATTGCGAAAGGGATCTGGGAGTTATGATTAGTAAGAATTTAAAACAAAAGGATCAATGCATAAATGTTCGTAATAAGGCAAATCGGACACTTGGATTTATTAATCGCAGCGTTAGTAACAAGACACCTGGTGTGGTTCTCAAGCTATATCTTGCTCTAGTTAGGCCCCATTTAGATTATGCAGTTCAGTTTTGGTCGCCATATTATAGAATGGATATAAATTCACTTGAACGTGTCCATTGTAGGATGACTAAGTTAATTCCCCAAATTAGAAATCTTTCATATGAAGAAAGATTAACAAAGCTTAAGTTATCATAGCAATATTATCATAGCAATATGGAAGTTGTAGTGAAGGACCTGGTGACTCTAGTGGGAGCCCTGAGGACAGAGTTGGACTCTCTGCGGGAGGAGGTGCGTCAGCTTAAAAAACAACGAGAAGTAACGAAGGAGGAGACCAGCAGTAAAGGGACCTCGTCTTGGAGAGTTGCGAAAGACAGGGGCCTTAAGAAGACTTTGATAAAGCCGCCTTCAAACGCCATAGCAACTTCAAATTCATTTGACGTTTTGGAGGACGAGTGCTGTGGAGAGACTGTGGATCGCGCAAAAGGGAAAGCAACGAAGAGAAAGGAAGCGCAGGCCCCTCAGAAAGTAAAGGAAGTACCTAAGCAAACATTAGTTGTGGGAGATTCCCAGATAAGGTATTTGGATAGAACGTTTTGTGCTAGAGATAGGGGGAACAGGTTAAGGGTTTGCTATCCCGGAGCTGGCATTGGTGATATTATAAACAACATGAATGATATTATGGCTGGTAATGGGAACAATCCCATTATTTGCATTAGCGTGGGAGGAAATGATGTTGGTCGAGTCAGGAGTGAGGAACTGATTCAGAGGTATAAAACAGCCATAGAGTTAGTTAGGAGCAAGGGAGGAATCCCGATCATATGTGGCATTCTTCCAAGAAAGGGAGTGGGAAATGAATGGATATCGAGGGCACTTGGTGTCAATTGCCGGCTGGAAAGATATTGCAAATCAAATGCAATATCTTTCATAGACAACTGGGAACACTTCTATGGAAGAAATGAAATGTATGCTCGTGATGGGGTGCATCTATCGAGAGCTGGGGTTGTTGCTGTTGCGAACTCGCTAGAAGAAGTGGTTAGAGGTGTTTGTTTGGGTTTAAACTGTTAGTAGATAGAGGTATGGGAATTGATTTGGAGGAAGGAGGTAATAAAAGTATGTGTTTGTGGGAGAAAGGAATTGGCAAAACGATCAGGGAAAGAGAAGGTCCGCAAAATAACAATTCACTTAGGGTATATTACACTAACAGTAGAAGTCTAAGAAATAAAATTAACGAATTAAATGCTCTTGTCTGCACAGAAAAAATAGATATTATTGCACTTACCGAAACGTGGATGAATGTAGAAAATAGAGAACTATTAGCTGAATATCAAATATATGGATTTAAACTATTTCACACAGATAGATATATTAGACGAGGAGGTGGAGTAGCCATATATGTTAGGGACAATTTGAAATGTAGTCTCAAAGAGGGAATCAAAACAGAGCCACACACAGAAACTATTTGGATTGAATTAAACGAAAAAGCTAATAATATTATAATAGGAGTAATATATAGGCCACCAAATTTAGACAGAATGGAAGCAAAGCATCTATGGGATGAAATATCTAGAGCATCTAGATCTAACAGTATTTATGTCATGGGTGACTTTAATTTTAGCGGAATAAACTGGTTGAACAAAACAGGGAATAGTGAAGCAGAAGATTTTCTAGAATTAATTGACGATTGCTTTCTTACGCAACACATTAAGGAACCAACACGGGAAAATAATATTTTAGATTTAGTGTTAACTAACAGGGAAACGCAAATTAATGACATCGAAATAGGGAGTGAGCTAGGGAGCAGTGATCACAAAGAAATCAGATTTAGCATAGAATGGAATAGACCAGTAGGAGAAAATTCTGTTAAAGTGCCAGATTTTCGAAAAGCTGATTTTAATAGCCTAAGAAATTTTTTGGGTCAAATTGATTGGAAAGGCTTGGGTATGGGGTGTGGGCCGGTCTTGGAGCGAGACATGAACCCAGCGATAGGTGACTTAAATGGGGATTTCGATGTGGATTCAATATATAACTTATTTAAGAATATTCTAAACAAAGCACAGGAACGTAGTATACCATACAAATTGAATAGATCGTATACTAATGACCCAAAGTGGATAACAAAGAATTTGAAGAACCTTATAGGTAAAAAGAGAGCTTGGTACAAAAGGATTAAAAATGGGGAGGTCACTTTAGAACAGGAATTCGTACAACTGGTTAGAAATGTTAAAAAAGAGATAAGGAAAGCAAAAAGAAACTATGAAGTTCGCATAGCAGGGCAAGCAAAGACAAATCCTAAAGGGTTTTTTCAGTTATATCGTACTAAGACTAGGGAAAGGATAGGTCCATTAAAAACTGAGACAGGTCAAATAACAGATAGTGATGAAGAGATGAGTAGTATTTTTAATAAATATTTTGTATCTGTATTTACTAAAGAGGAACTTAACAATATGCCTTCAGCCGAACAAGTCTATGTGGGTGGGGACGAGGACAGGTTGACGAGTTTAGCAGTTACCAGGGAGGATGTTCTTAAACAAATAGTAAAACTCAAACCAAACAAATCCCCAGGGCCGGATGAAGTGTTTGCTAGGGTGCTTAAAGAATGCAAAGAGGAGCTTTGTGACCCACTGTCAACCATATTTAATAAATCAATAGAGTCAGGCAGAGTGCCAGAGTTTTGGAAAGTTGCTAATGTGATACCAGTTTTTAAGAAAGGAGATAGATCACTTGCGTCTAACTATCGACCAATTAGCCTAACGTCTATTGTGGGAAAGTTACTCGAATCTATAATAGCAAATAAAATTCGTCTTCATCTTGAAAAACATAAATTAATAATTGAGTCGCAACATGGTTTTATAAATGGCCGTTCATGTTTAACAAATTTGTTATCTTTTTATTCTAGCATTGTTGAGGCAGTTGATAGTGGTAAGGATTGCGATGTTGTATACCTTGACTTTAGCAAAGCTTTTGATACAGTGCCACATGAAAGACTGATTAAAAAAATAGAGTCTCATGGTATTGGGGGTGCTATATTAAGCTGGATTAGGGCATGGCTATACCAAAGGAAACAGAGAGTTAGTATAAATGGAATCAAGTCAGAGTGGGAAATTGTTGTAAGTGGAGTGCCTCAAGGCTCTGTCCTGGGACCTCTGTTGTTTATAATATATATAAATGATTTAGATTCAGGTTTGAGTAGCAACATTTGCAAATTTGCCGATGATACGAAAATCGGTAGGGAAATTAATTCGGAGGAGGACTCACTATCACTTCAAGTTGATCTAGATAGGGTTTTGAAATGGTCAAAGGATTGGCAGATGCAGTTTAATGCTGATAAATGTAAAGTTCTGAGGTTAGGTAATGATGATAGAGTTACAAGATACGAGCTAGATGGTGTTGTGATTGCGAAGTCGGATTGCGAAAGGGATCTGGGAGTTATGATTAGTAAGAATTTAAAACAAAAGGATCAATGCATAAATGTTCGTAATAAGGCAAATCGGACACTTGGATTTATTAATCGCAGCGTTAGTAACAAGACACCTGGTGTGGTTCTCAAGCTATATCTTGCTCTAGTTAGGCCCCATTTAGATTATGCAGTTCAGTTTTGGTCGCCATATTATAGAATGGATATAAATTCACTTGAACGTGTCCAGCGTAGGATGACTAAGTTAATTCCCCAAATTAGAAATCTTTCATATGAAGAAAGATTAACAAAGCTTAAGTTGCATTCACTGGAAAGGCGAAGAGTTAGGGGTGACATGATAGAGGTTTACAAGTGGATGAATGGACATAACCGGGGGGATATTAATAGGGTATTAAAAGTATCAACACAGGACAGAACACGAAACAATGGATATAAATTGGATAAGTTTAGATTTAGGAAAGACTTGGGTAAATACTGGTTCAGTAACAGGGTTGTTGATTTGTGGAACCAATTGCCGCGTAACATTGTGGAGGTGGGGTCCCTCGATTGTTTCAAGCACGGGTTGGACAAGTATATGAGTGGGATTGGGTGGTTATAGAATAGGAGCTGCCTCGTATGGGCCAATAGGCCTTCTGCAGTTACCTTTGTTCTTATGTTCTTATGTTCTTATGATTGCGATGTTGTATACCTTGACTTTAGCAAAGCTTTTGATACAGTGCCACATGAAAGACTGATTAAAAAAATAGAGTCTCATGGTATTGGGGGTGCTATATTAAGCTGGATTAGGGCATGGCTATACCAAAGGAAACAGAGAGTTAGTATAAATGGAATCAAGTCAGAGTGGGAAAATGTTGTAAGTGGAGTGCCTCAAGGCTCTGTCCTGGGACCTCTGTTGTTTATAATATATATAAATGATTTAGATTCAGGTTTGAGTAGCAACATTTGCAAATTTGCCGATGATACGAAAATCGGTAGGGAAATTAATTCGGAGGAGGACTCACTATCACTTCAAGTTGATCTAGATAGGGTTTTGAAATGGTCAAAGGATTGGCAGATGCAGTTTAATGCTGATAAATGTAAAGTTCTGAGGTTAGGTAATGATGATAGAGTTACAAGATACGAGCTAGATGGTGTTGTGATTGCGAAGTCGGATTGCGAAAGGGATCTGGGAGTTATGATTAGTAAGAATTTAAAACAAAAGGATCAATGCATAAATGTTCGTAATAAGGCAAATCGGACACTTGGATTTATTAATCGCAGCGTTAGTAACAAGACACCTGGTGTGGTTCTCAAGCTATATCTTGCTCTAGTTAGGCCCCATTTAGATTATGCAGTTCAGTTTTGGTCGCCATATTATAGAATGGATATAAATTCACTTGAACGTGTCCAGCGTAGGATGACTAAGTTAATTCCCCAAATTAGAAATCTTTCATATGAAGAAAGATTAACAAAGCTTAAGTTGCATTCACTGGAAAGGCGAAGAGTTAGGGGTGACATGATAGAGGTTTACAAGTGGATGAATGGACATAACCGGGGGGATATTAATAGGGTATTCAAAGTATCAACACAGGACAGAACACGAAACAATGGATATAAATTGGATAAGTTTAGATTTAGGAAAGACTTGGGTAAATACTGGTTCAGTAACAGGGTTGTTGATTTGTGGAACCAATTGCCGCGTAACATTGTGGAGGTGGGGTCCCTCGATTGTTTCAAGCACGGGTTGGACAAGTATATGAGTGGGATTGGGTGGTTATAGAATAGGAGCTGCCTCGTATGGGCCAATAGGCCTTCTGCAGTTACCTTTGTTCTTATGTTCTTATGTTCTTAAGTTGCATTCACTGGAAAGGCGAAGAGTTAGGGGTGACATGATAGAGGTTTACAAGTGGATGAATGGACATAACCGGGGGGATATTAATAGGGTATTAAAAGTATCAACACAGGACAGAACACGAAACAATGGATATAAATTGGATAAGTTTAGATTTAGGAAAGACTTGGGTAAATACTGGTTCAGTAACAGGGTTGTTGATTTGTGGAACCAATTGCCGCGTAACATTGTGGAGGTGGGGTCCCTCGATTGTTTCAAGCACGGGTTGGACAAGTATATGAGTGGGATTGGGTGGTTATAGAATAGGAGCTGCCTCGTATGGGCCAATAGGCCTTCTGCAGTTACCTTTGTTCTTATGTTCTTAACAAGGGGGATATTAATAGGGTATTAAAAGTATCAACACAGGACAGAACACGACACAATGGGTATAAATTGGATAAGTTACAAAAGGATTAAAAATGGGGAGGTCACTTTAGAACAGGAATTCGTACAACTGGTTAGAAATGTTAAAAAAGAGATAAGGAAAGCAAAAAGAAACTATGAAGTTCGCATAGCAGGGCAAGCAAAGACAAATCCTAAAGGGTTTTTTCAGTTATATCGTACTAAGACTAGGGAAAGGATAGGTCCATTAAAAACTGAGACAGGTCAAATAACAGATAGTGATGAAGAGATGAGTAGTATTTTTAATAAATATTTTGTATCTGTATTTACTAAAGAGGAACTTAACAATATGCCTTATCGAGGGCACTTGGTGTCAATTGCCGGCTGGAAAGATATTGCAAATCAAATGCAATATCTTTCACAGACAACTGGGAACACTTCTATGGAAGAAATGAAATGTATGCTCGTGATGGGGTGCATCTATCGAGAGCTGGGGTTGTTGCTGTTGCGAACTCGTTAGAAGAAGTGGATAGAGGTGTTTGTTTGGGTTTAAACTGTTAGTAGATAGAGGTATGGGAATTGATTTGGAGGAAGGAGGTAATAAAAGTATGTGTTTGTGGGAGAAAGGAATTGGCAAAACGACCAGGGAAAGAGAAGGTCCGCAAAATAACAATTCACTTAGGGTATATTACACTAACAGTAGAAGTCTAAGAAATAAAATTAACGAATTAAATGCTCTTGTCTGCACAGAAAAAATAGATATTATTGCACTTACCGAAACGTGGATGAATGTAGAAAATAGAGAACTATTAGCTGAATATCAAATATATGGATTTAAACTATTTCACACAGATAGATATATTAGACGAGGAGGTGGAGTAGCCATATATGTTAGGGACAATTTGAAATGTAGTCTCAAAGAGGGAATCAAAACAGAGCCACACACAGAAACTATTTGGATTGAATTAAACGAAAAAGCTAATAATATTATAATAGGAGTAATATATAGGCCACCAAATTTAGACAGAATGGAAGCAAAGCATCTATGGGATGAAATATCTAGAGCATCTAGATCTAACAGTATTTATGTCATGGGTGACTTTAATTTTAGCGGAATAAACTGGTTGAACAAAACAGGAAATAGTGAAGCAGAAGATTTTCTAGAATTAATTGACGATTGCTTTCTTACGCAACACATTAAGGAACCAACACGGGAAAATAATATTTTAGATTTAGTGTTAACTAACAGGGAAACGCAAATTAATGACATCGAAATAGGGAGTGAGCTAGGGAGCAGTGATCACAAAGAAATCAGATTTAGCATAGAATGGAATAGACCAGTAGGAGAAAATTCTGTTAAAGTGCCAGATTTTCGAAAAGCTGATTTTAATAGCCTAAGAAATTTTTTGGGTCAAATTGATTGGAAAGTCTTGGGTATGGGGTGTGGGCCGGTCTTGGAGCGAGACATGAACCCAGCGATAGGTGACTTAAATGGGGATTTCGATGTGGATTCAATATATAACTTATTTAAGAATATTCTAAACAAAGCACAGGAACGTAGTATACCATACAAATTGAATAGATCGAATACTAATGACCCAAAGTGGATAACAAAGAATTTGAAGAACCTTATAGGTAAAAAGAGAGCTTGGTACAAAAGGATTAAAAATGGGGAGGTCACTTTAGAACAGGAATTCGTACAACTGGTTAGAAATGTTAAAAAAGAGATAAGGAAAGCAAAAAGAAACTATGAAGTTCGCATTGCAGGGCAAGCAAAGACAAATCCTAAAGGGTTTTTTCAGTTATATCGTACTAAGACTAGGGAAAGGATAGGTCCATTAAAAACTGAGACAGGTCAAATAACAGATAGTGATGAAGAGATGAGTAGTATTTTTAATAAATATTTTGTATCTGTATTTACTAAAGAGGAACTTAACAATATGCCTTCAGCCGAACAAGTCTATGTGGGTGGGGACGAGGACAGGTTGACGAGTTTAACAGTTACCAGGGAGGATGTTCTTAAACAAATAGTAAAACTCAAACCAAACAAATCCCCAGGGCCGGATGAAGTGTTTGCCAGGGTGCTTAAAGAATGCAAAGAGGAGCTTTGTGACCCACTGTCAACCATATTTAATAAATCAATAGAGTCAGGCAGAGTGCCAGAGTTTTGGAAAGTTGCTAATGTGATACCAGTTTTCAAGAAAGGAGATAGATCACTTGCGTCTAACTATCGACCAATTAGCCTAACGTCTATTGTGGGAAAGTTACTCGAATCTATAATAGCAAATAAAATTCGTCTTCATCTTGAAAAACATAAATTAATAATTGAGTCGCAACATGGTTTTATAAATGGCCGTTCATGTTTAACAAATTTGTTATCTTTTTATTCTAGCATTGTTGAGGCAGTTGATAGTGGTAAGGATTGCGATGTTGTATACCTTGACTTTAGCAAAGCTTTTGATACAGTGCCACATGAAAGACTGATTAAAAAGATAGAGTCTCATGGTATTGGGGGTGCTATATTAAGCTGGATTAGGGCATGGCTATACCAAAGGAAACAGAGAGTTAGTATAAATGGAATCAAGTCAGAGTGGGAAAATGTTGTAAGTGGAGTGCCTCAAGGCTCTGTCCTGGGACCTCTGTTGTTTATAATATATATAAATGATTTAGATTCAGGTTTGAGTAGCAACATTTGCAAATTTGCCGATGATACGAAAATCGGTAGGGAAATTAATTCGGAGGAGGACTCACTATCACTTCAAGTTGATCTAGATAGGGTTTTGAAATGGTCAAAGGATTGGCAGATGCAGTTTAATGCTGATAAATGTAAAGTTCTGAGGTTGGGTAATGATGATAGAGTTACAAGATACGAGCTAGATGGTGTTGTGATTGCGAAGTCGGATTGCGAAAGGGATCTGGGAGTTATGATTAGTAAGAATTTAAAACAAAAGGATCAATGCATAAATGTTCGTAATAAGGCAAATCGGACACTTGGATTTATTAATCGCAGCGTTAGTAACAAGACACCTGGTGTGGTTCTCAAGCTATATCTTGCTCTAGTTAGGCCCCATTTAGATTATGCAGTTCAGTTTTGGTCGCCATATTATAGAATGGATATAAATTCACTTGAACGTGTCCAGCGTAGGATGACTAAGTTAATTCCCCAAATTAGAAATCTTTCATATGAAGAAAGATTAACAAAGCTTAAGTTGCATTCACTGGAAAGGCGAAGAGTTAGGGGTGACATGATAGAGGTTTACAAGTGGATGAATGGACATAACCGGGGGGATATTAATAGGGTATTAATATCCTATATTATGGTATTGGGGGTGCTATATTAAGCTGGATTAGGGCATGGCTATACCAAAGGAAACAGAGAGTTAGTATAAATGGAATCAAGTCAGAGTGATGGGGTGCATCTATCGAGAGCTGGGGTTGTTGCTGTTGCGAACTCGCTAGAAGAAGTGGTTAGAGGTGTTTGTTTGGGTTTAAACTGTTAGTAGATAGAGGTATGGGAATTGATTTGGAGGAAGGAGGTAATAAAAGTATGTGTTTGTGGGAGAAAGGAATTGGCAAAACGATCAGGGAAAGAGAAGGTCCGCAAAATAACAATTCACTTAGGGTATATTACACTAACAGTAGAAGTCTAAGAAATAAAATTAACGAATTAAATGCTCTTGTCTGCACAGAAAAAATAGATATTATTGCACTTACCGAAACGTGGATGAATGTAGAAAATAGAGAACTATTAGCTGAATATCAAATATATGGATTTAAACTATTTCACACAGATAGATATATTAGACGAGGAGGTGGAGTAGCCATATATGTTAGGGACAATTTGAAATGTAGTCCCAAAGAGGGAATCAAAACAGAGCCACACACAGAAACTATTTGGATTGAATTAAACGAAATAGCTAATAATATTATAATAGGAGTAATATATAGGCCACCAAATTTAGACAGAATGGACGCAAAGCATCTATGGGATGAAATATCTAGAGCATCTAGATCTAACAGTATTTATGTCATGGGTGACTTTAATTTTAGCGGAATAAACTGGTTGAACAAAACAGGGAATAGTGAAGCAGAAGATTTTCTAGAATTAATTGACGATTGCTTTCTTACGCAACACATTAAGGAACCAACACGGGAAAATAATATTTTAGATTTAGTGTTAACTAACAGGGAAACGCAAATTAATGACATCGAAATAGGGAGTGAGCTAGGGAGCAGTGATCACAAAGAAATCAGATTTAGCATAGAATGGAATCGACCAGTAGGAGAAAATTCTGTTAAAGTGCCAGATTTTCGAAAAGCTGATTTTAATAGCCTAAGAAATTTTTTGGGTCATATTGATTGGAAAGGCTTGGGTATGGGGTGTGGGCCGGTCTTGGAGCGAGACATGAACCCAGCGATAGGTGACTTAAATGGGGATTTCGATGTGGATTCAATATATAACTTATTTAAGAATATTCTAAACAAAGCACAGGAACGTAGTATACCATACAAATTGAATAGATCGTATACTAATGACCCAAAGTGGATAACAAAGAATTTGAAGAACCTTATAGGTAAAAAGAGAGCTTGGTACAAAAGGATTAAAAATGGGGAGGTCACTTTAGAAAAGGAATTCGTACAACTGGTTAGAAATGTTAAAAAAGAGATAAGGAAAGCAAAAAGAAAATATGAAGTTCGCATAGCAGGGCAAGCAAAGACAAATCCTAAAGGGTTTTTTCAGTTATATCGTACTAAGACTAGGGAAAGGATAGGTCCATTAAAAACTGAGACAGGTCAAATAACAGATAGTGATGAAGAGATGAGTAGTATTTTTAATAAATATTTTGTATCTGTATTTACTAAAGAGGAACTTAACAATATGCCTTCAGCCGAACAAGTCTATGTGGGTGGGGACGAGGACAGGTTGACGAGTTTAGCAGTTACCAGGGAGGATGTTCTTAAACAAATAGTAAAACTCAAACCAAACAAATCCCCAGGGCCGGATGAAGTGTTTGCTAGGGTGCTTAAAGAATGCAAAGAGGAGCTTTGTGACCCACTGTCAACCATATTTAATAAATCAATAGAGTCAGGCAGAGTGCCAGAGTTTTGGAAAGTTGCTAATGTGATACCAGTTTTTAAGAAAGGAGATAGATCACTTGCGTCTAACTATCGACCAATTAGCCTAACGTCTATTGTGGGAAAGTTACTCGAATCTATAATAGCAAATAAAATTCGTCTTCATCTTGAAAAACATAAATTAATAATTGAGTCGCAACATGGTTTTATAAATGGCCGTTCATGTTTAACAAATTTGTTATCTTTTTATTCTAGCATTGTTGAGGCAGTTGATAGTGGTAAGGATTGCGATGTTGTATACCTTGACTTTAGCAAAGCTTTTGATACAGTGCCACATGAAAGACTGATTAAAAAAATAGAGTCTCATGGTATTGGGGGTGCTATATTAAGCTGGATTAGGGCATGGCTATACCAAAGGAAACAGAGAGTTAGTATAAATGGAATCAAGTCAGAGTGGGAAAATGTTGTAAGTGGAGTGCCTCAAGGCTCTGTCCTGGGACCTCTGTTGTTTATAATATATATAAATGATTTAGATTCAGGTTTGAGTAGCAACATTTGCAAATTTGCCGATGATACGAAAATCGGTAGGGAAATTAATTCGGAGGAGGACTCACTATCACTTCAAGTTGATCAAGATAGGGTTTGGAAATGGTCAAAGGATTGGCAGATGCAGTTTAATGCTGATAAATGTAAAGTTCTGAGGTTAGGTAATGATGATAGAGTTACAAGATACGAGCTAGATGGTGTTGTGATTGCGAAGTCGGATTGCGAAAGGGATCTGGGAGTTATGATTAGTAAGAATTTAAAACAAAAGGATCAATGCATAAATGTTCGTAATAAGGCAAATCGGACACTTGGATTTATTAATCGCAGCGTTAGTAACAAGACACCTGGTGTGGTTCTCAAGCTATATCTTGCTCTAGTTAGGCCCCATTTAGATTATGCAGTTCAGTTTTGGTCGCCATATTATAGAATGGATATAAATTCACTTAAGAACATAAGAACATAAGAACAAAGGTAACTGCAGAAGGCCTATTGGCCCATACGAGGCAGCTCCTATTCTATAAACACCCAATCCCACTCATATACTTGTCCAACCCGTGCTTGAAACAATCGAGGGACACCACCTCCAAAATGTTACGCGGCAATTGGTTCCACAAATCAACAACCCTGTTACTGAACCAGTATTTACCCAAGTCTTTCCTAAATCTAAACTTATCCAATTTATACCCATTGTTTCGTGTTCTGTCCTGTGTTGATACTTTTAATACCCTATTAATATCCCCCCGGTTTTGTCCATTCATCCACTTGTAAACCTCTATCATGTCACCCCTAACTCTTTGCCTTTCCAGTGAATGCAACTTAAGCTTTGTTAATCTCTCTTCATATGAAAGACCTCCAACCTGGGGAACCAACCCAGTCATCCCACGCTGGACACGTTCAAGTGAACCCACATCCACTCTATAATATGGCGACCAAAACTGAACTGCATAATCTAAATGGGGCCCAACCAGAGCAAGATATAGCTTGAGAACCACACCAGGCGTCCCGCCACCAACGCTGCGATTAACAAATCCAAGTGTCCGACCCGCCCCACCACGAACATTTATGCATTGATCCTTTTGCCCCAAATTCTTACCAATCACAACTCCCAGATCCTCCCCGCAATCCGACTTCGCAACCCCAACACCATCCAGCTCGCATCCCGCAACTCTATCATCACCACCCAACCTCAGAACTCCACACCCATCAGCACTAAACTGCATCTGCCAATCCCTTGACCATTCCAAAACCCCATCCAGATCAACCCGAAGCGATAGTGAGTCCTCCTCCGAATTAATTTCCCCACCGACCCTCGTATCATCGGCAAACTTGCAAATGTTGCCACTCAAACCTGAATCCAAATCATTTATATATATTATAAACAACAGAGGTCCCAGGACAGAGCCTTGAGGCACTCCACTTACAACATTTTCCCACTCTGACTTGATTCCATTTATACTAACTCTCTGTTTCCTTTGGTATAGCCATGCCCTAATCCAGCTTAATATAGCACCCCAATACCATGAGACTCTATCTTTTTAATCAGTCTTTCATGTGGCACTGTATCAAAAGCTTTGCTAAAGTCAAGGTATACAACATCACAATCCTTACCACTATCAACTGCCTTAACAATGCTAGAATAAAAAGATAACAAATTTGTTAAACATGAACGGCCATTTATAAAACCATGTTGCGACTCAATTATTAATTTATGTTTTTCAAGATGAAGACGAATTTTATTTGCTATTATAGATTCGAGTAACTTTCCCACAATAGACGTTAGGCTAATTGGTCGATAGTTAGACGCAAGTGATCTATCTCCTTTCTTAAAAACTGGTATCACATTAGCAACTTTCCAAAACTCTGGCACTCTGCCTGACTCTATTGATTTATTAAATATGGTTGACAGTGGGTCACAAAGCTCCTCTTTGCATTCTTTAAGCACCCTGGCAAACACTTCATCCGGCCCTGGGGATTTGTTTGGTTTGAGTTTTACTATTTGTTTAAGAACATCCTCCCTGGTAACTGCTAAACTTGAACGTGTCCAGCGTAGGATGACTAAGTTAATTCCCCAAATTAGAAATCTTTCATATGAAGAAAGATTAACAAAGCTTAAGTTGCATTCACTGGAAAGGCGAAGAGTTAGGGGTGACATGATAGAGGTTTACAAGTGGATGAATGGACATAACCGGGGGGATATTAATAGGGTATTAAAAGTATCAACACAGGACAGAACACGAAACAATGGGTATAAATTGGATAAGTTTAGATTTAGGAAAGACTTGGGTAAATACTGGTTCAGTAACAGGGTTGTTGATTTGTGGAACCAATTGCCGCGTAACATTGTGGAGGTGGGGTCCCTCGATTGTTTCAAGCACGGGTTGGACAAGTATATGAGTGGGATTGGGTGGTTATAGAATAGGAGCTGCCTCGTATGGGCCAACAGGCCTTCTGCAGTTGCCTTTGTTCTTATGTTCTTATGTTCTTATGTTCGTAATAAGGCAAATCGGACACTTGGATTTATTAATCGCAGCGTTAGTAACAAGACACCTGGTGTGGTTCTCAAGCTATATCTTGCTCTAGTTAGGCCCCATTTAGATTATGCAGTTCAGTTTTGGTCGCCATATTATAGAATGGATATAAATTCACTTGAACGTGTCCAGCGTAGGATGGCTAAGTTAATTCCCCAAATTAGAAATCTTTCATATGAAGAAAGATTAACAAAGCTTAAGTTGCATTCACTGGAAAGGCGAAGAGTTAGGGGTGACATGATAGAGGTTTACAAGTGGATGAATGGACATAACCGGGGGGATATTAATAGGGTATTAAAAGTATCAACACAGGACAGAACACGAAACAATGGGTATAAATTGGATAAGTTTAGATTTAGGAAAGACTTGGGTAAATACTGGTTCAGTAACAGGGTTGTTGATTTGTGGAACCAATTGCCGCGTAACATTGTGGAGGTGGGGTCCCTCGATTGTTTCAAGCACGGGTTGGACAAGTATATGAGTGGGATTGGGTGGTTATAGAATGGGAGCTGCCTCGTGTGGGCCAATAGGCCTTCTGCAGTTACCTTTGTTCTTATGTTCTTATGTTCTTAATACCCTATTAATATCCCCCCGGTTATGTCCATTCATCCACTTGTAAACCTCTATCATGTCACCCCTAACTCTTCGCCTTTCCAGTGAATGCAACTTAAGCTTTGTTAATCTTTCTTCATATGAAAGATTTCTAATTTGGGGAATTAACTTAGTCATCCTACGCTGGACACGTTCAAGTGAATTTATATCCATTCTATAATATGGCGACCAAAACTGAACTGCATAATCTAAATGGGGCCTAACTAGAGCAAGATATAGCTTGAGAACCACACCAGGTGTCTTGTTACTAACGCTGCGATTAATAAATCCAAGTGTCCGATTTGCCTTATTACGAACATTTATGCATTGATCCTTTTGTTTTAAATTCTTACTAATCATAACTCCCAGATCCCTTTCGCAATTCGACTTCGCAATCTCAACACCATCTAGCTCGTATCTTGTAACCCTATCATCATTACCTAACGTCAGAACTTTACATTTATCAGCATTAAACTGCATCTGCCAATCCTTCGACCATTTTAAAACCCTATCTAGATCAACTTGAAGTGATAGTGAGTCCTCCTCCGAATTAATTTCCCTACCGATTTTCGTATCATCGGCAAATTTGCAAATGTTGCTACTCAAACCTGAATCTAAATCATTTATATATATTATAAACAACAGAGGTCCCAGGACAGAGCCCTGAGGCACCCCACTAACAACATTTTCCCACTCTGACTTGACTCCAATTATACTAACTCTCTGTTTCCTTTGGTATAGCCATGCCCTAATCCAGCTTAATATAGCACCCCCAATAGCATGAGACTCTAACTTTTTAATCAGTCTTTCATGTGGCACTGTATCAAAAGCTTTGCTAAAGTCAAGGTACACAACATCGCAATCCTTACCACTATCAACTGCCTCAACAATGCTAGAATAAAAAGATAACAAATTTGTTAAACATGAACGGCCATTTATAAAACTATGTTGCGACTCAATTATTAATTTATGTTTTTCAAGATGAAGACGAATTTTATTTGCAATTATAGATTCGAGTAACTTTCCCACAATAGACGTTAGGCTAATTGGTCGATAGTTAGACGCAAGTGATCTATCTCCTTTCTTAAAAACTGGTATCACATTAGCAACTTTTCAAAACTCTGGCACTCTGCCTGACTCTATTGATTTATTAAATATGGTTGACAGTGGGTCACAAAGCTCCTCTTTGCATTCTTTAAGCACCCTGGCAAACACTTCATCCTGGGGATTTGTTTGGTTATTTAGGAAAGACTTGGGTAAATACTGGTTCAGTAACAGGGTTGTTGATTTGTGGAACCAATTGCCGCGTAACATTGTGGAGGTGGGGTCCCTCGATTGTTTCAAGCATGGGTTGGACATGTATATGAGTGGGATTGGGTGGTTATAAATAGGAGCTGCCTCGTATGGTGGTGGTGCATGGCCGTTCTTAGTTGGTGGAGCGATTTGTCTGGTTAATTCCGATAACGAACGAGACTCTGGCCTAAGAACATAAGAACATAAGAACAAAGGTAACTGCAGAAGGCCTATTGGCCCATACGAGGCAGCTCCTATTCTATAACCACCCAATCCCACTCATATACTTGTCCAACCCGTGCTTGAAACAATCGAGGGACCCCACCTCCACAATGTTACGCGGCAATTGGTTCCACAAATCAACAACCCTGTTACTGAACCAGTATTTACCCAAGTCTTTCCTAAATCTAAACTTATCCAATTTATATCCATTGTTTCGTGTTCTGTCCTGTGTTGATACTTTTAATACCCTATTAATATCCCCCCGGTTATGTCCATTCATCCACTTGTAAACCTCTATCATGTCACCCCTAACTCTTCGCCTTTCCAGTGAATGCAACTTAAGCTTTGTTAATCTTTCTTCATATGAAAGATTTCTAATTTGGGGAATTAACTTAGTCATCCTACGCTGGACACGTTCAAGTGAATTTATATCCATTCTATAATATGGCGACCAAAACTGAACTGCATAATCTAAATGGGGCCTAACTAGAGCAAGATATAGCTTGAGAACCACACCAGGTGTCTTGTTACTAACGCTGCGATTAATAAATCCAAGTGTCCGATTTGCCTTATTACGAACATTTATGCATTGATCCTTTTGTTTTAAATTCTTACTAATCATAACTCCCAGATCCCTTTCGCAATCCGACTTCGCAATCACAACACCATCTAGCTCGTATCTTGTAACTCTATCATCATTACCTAACCTCAGAACTTTACATTTATCAGCATTAAACTGCATCTGCCAATCCTTTGACCATTTCAAAACCCTATCTAGATCAACTTGAAGTGATAGTGAGTCCTCCTCCGAATTAATTTCCCTACCGATTTTCGTATCATCGGCAAATTTGCAAATGTTGCTACTCAAACCTGAATCTAAATCATTTATATATATTATAAACAACAGAGGTCCCAGGACAGAGCCTTGAGGCACTCCACTTACAACATTTTCCCACTCTGACTTGATTCCATTTATACTAACTCTCTGTTTCCTTTGGTATAGCCATGCCCTAATCCAGCTTAATATAGCACCCCCAATACCATGAGACTCTATTTTTTTAATCAGTCTTTCATGTGGCACTGTATCAAAAGCTTTGCTAAAGTCAAGGTATACAACATCGCAATCCTTACCACTATCAACTGCCTCAACAATGCTAGAATAAAAAGATAACAAATTTGTTAAACATGAACGGCCATTTATAAAACCATGTTGCGACTCAATTATTAATTTATGTTTTTCAAGATGAAGACGAATTTTATTTGCTATTATAGATTCGAGTAACTTTCCCACAATAGACGTTAGGCTAATTGGTCGATAGTTAGACGCAAGTGATCTATCTCCTTTCTTAAAAACTGGTATCACATTAGCAACTTTCCAAAACTCTGGCACTCTGCCTGACTCTATTGATTTATTAAATATGGTTGACAGTGGGTCACAAAGCTCCTCTTTGCATTCTTTAAGCACCCTAGCAAACACTTCATCCGGCCCTGGGGATTTGTTTGGTTTGAGTTTTACTATTTGTTTAAGAACATCCTCCCTGGTAACTGCTAAACTCGTCAACCTGTCCTCGTCCCCACCCACATAGACTTGTTCGGCTGAAGGCATATTGTGAAGTTCCTCTTTAGTAAATACAGATACAAAATATTTATTAAAAATACTACTCATCTCTTCATCACTATCTGTTATTTGACCTGTCTCAGTTTTTAATGGACCTATCCTTTCCCTAGTCTTAGTACGATATAACTGAAAAAACCCTTTAGGATTTGTCTTTGCTTGCCCTGCTATGCGAACTTCATAGTTTCTTTTTGCTTTCCTTATCTCTTTTTTAACATTTCTAACCAGTTGTACGAATTCCTGTTCAAAAGTGACCTCCCCATTTTTAATCCTTTTGTACCAAGCTCTCTTTTTACCTATAAGGTTCTTCAAATTCTTTGTTATCCACTTTGGGTCATTAGTATACGATCTATTCAATTTGTATGGTATACTACGTTCCTGTGCTTTGTTTAGAATATTCTTAAATAAGTTATATATTGAATCCACATCTAAATCCCCATTTAAGTCACCTATCGCTGGGTTCATGTCTCGCTCCAAGACCGGCCCACACCCCATACCCAAGCTTTTCCAATCAATTTGACCCAAAAAATTTCTTAGGCTATTAAAATCAGCTTTTCGAAAATCTGGCACTTTAACAGAATTTTCTCCTACTGGTCTATTCCATTCTATGCTAAATCTGATTTCTTTGTGATCACTGCTCCCTAGCTCACTCCCTATTTCGATGTCATTAATTTGCGTTTCCCTGTTAGTTAACACTAAATCTAAAATATTATTTTCCCGTGTTGGTTCCTTAATGTGTTGCGTAAGAAAGCAATCGTCAATTAATTCTAGAAAATCTTCTGCTTCACTATTCCCTGTTTTGTTCAACCAGTTTATTCCGCTAAAATTAAAGTCACCCATTACATAAATACTGTTAGATCTAGATGCTCTAGATATTTCATCCCATAGATGCTTTGCTTCCATTCTGTCTAAATTTGGTGGCCTATATATTACGCCTATTAACTAGTCGACGGATCTCCAGCAATTGGTGTCCAGTTCGCAACTTCTTCTTAGAGGGATTAGCGGCAATTCTAGCCGCACGAGATTGAGCAATAATCAATCAGGCCTTCTGCAGTTGCCTTTGTTCTTATGTTCATACGAAGAAAGATTAACAAAGCTTAAGTTGCATTCACTGGAAAGGCGAAGAGTTAGGGGTGACATGATAGAGGTTTACAAGTGGATGAATGGACATAACAGGGGGGATATTAATAGGGTATTAAAAATATCAACACAAGACAGAACACGAAACAATTTGTATAAATTGGATAAGTTTAGATTTAGGAAAGACTTGGGTAAATACTGGTTCAGTAACAGGGTTGCTGATTTGTGGAACCAATTGCCGCGTAACGTGGTGGAGGTGGGGTCGCTCGATTGTTTCAAGCGCGGGTTGGACAAGTATATGAGTGGGATTGGGGGGTTATAGAATAGGAGCTGCCTCGTATGGGCCAATAGGCCTTCTGCAGTTACCTTTGTTCTTATGGTCAGGTCTGTGATGTTGTGTGGACTGTGATTTATCAATTTATACCCATTGTTTCGTGTTCTGCCTTGTGTTGATACTTTTAATACCCTATTAATATCCCCCCGGTTATGTCCATTCATCCACTTGTAAACCTCTATCATGTCACCCCTAACTCTTCGCCTTTCCAGTGAATGCAACTTAAGCTTTGTTAATCTTTCTTCATATGAAAGATTAATAGGAGGTCTTGGGGGTCGTGGAGCGTGTCTTGGGGTGTTGTAGGGTGTCTACGGGTCATGTTGGGTGTCTTGGGGGTCGTGGAGGGTGTCTTTGGGTCCTGTAGGGTGCCTTGGGGTCGTGGAGGGTGTCTTGGGGTCGTGTAGGGTGTCTTGGGGGTCGTGGAGGGTGTCTTGGGGTCCTGTAGGGTGTCTTGGGGTCCTGTAGGGTGTCTTGGGGGTCGTGTAGGGTGTCTTGGGTTCATGTCTAGGTGTTTTACAGGCCTTTGCAGGTCACCAAGCTGCTGACGAATAAGCTGTTAACTAAGCAGCTGGTGAAGAAGCTGTCAACCAAGCAGCTGGTGAAGCTGTTAACCAAGCAGCTGATGAAGAAGCTGTCAACCAAGCAGCTGATGAAGAAGCTGTTAACCAAGCAGCTGATGAAGAAGCTGTTAACTAAGCAGCTGATGAAGAAGCTGTTAACTAAGCAGCTGATGAAGAAGCTGTCAACCAAGCAGCTGATGAAGAAGCTGTTAACCAAGCAGCTGATGAAGAAGCTGTCAACCAAGCAGCTGATGAAGAAGCTGTTAACCAAGCAGCTGATGAAGAAGCTGTTAACTAAGCAGCTGATGAAGAAGCTGTTAACTAAGCAGCTGATGAAGAAGCTGTTAACTAAGCAGCTGATGAAGAAGCTGTTATATAATAGCTGATGAAGAAGCTGTCAACCAAGCAGCTGATGAAGAAGCTGTTAACCAAGCAGCTGATGAAGAAGCTGTTAACCAAGCAGCTGATGAAGAAGCTGTCAACCAAGCAGCTGATGAAGAAGCTGTTAACCAAGCAGCTGATGAAGAAGTTGTTAACCAAGCAGCTGATGAAGAAGTTGTTAACCAAGCAGCTGGCGAAGAAGCTGTTAACCAAGCAGCTGGTGAAGCTGTTAACCAAGCAGCTGATGAAGAAGCTGTCAACCAAGCAGCTGATGAAGAAGCTGTTATATAATAGCTGATGAAGAAGCTGTTAACCAAGCAGCTGATGAAGAAGTTGTTAACCAAGCAGCTGATGAAGAAGTTGTTAACCAAGCAGCTGATGAAGAAGTTGTTAACCAAGCAGCTGATGAAGAAGATGTTAACCAAGCAGCTGATGAAGAAGCTGTTAACCAAGCAGCTGATGAAGAAGCTGTTAACCAAGCAGCTGATGAAGAAGCTGTTAACCAAGCAGCTGGTGAAGAAGCTGTCAACCAAGCAGCTGGTGAAGCTGTTAACCAAGCAGCTGATGAAGAAGCTGTCAACCAAGCAGCTGGTGAAGCTGTTAACCAAGCAGCTGGTGAAGCTGTTAACCAAGCAGCTGATGAAGAAGCTGTCAACCAAGCAGCTGGTGAAGCTGTTAACCAAGCAGCTGATGAAGAAGCTGTCAACCAAGCAGCTGATGAAGAAGTTGTTAACCAAGCAGCTGATGAAGAAGTTGTTAACTAAGCAGCTGATGAAGAAGTTGTTAACCAAGCAGCTGATGAAGAAGTTGTTAACCAAGCAGCTGATGAAGAAGCTGTTAACCAAGCAGCTGATGAAGAAGCTGTTAACCAAGCAGCTGATGAAGAAGCTGTTAACCAAGCAGCTGATGAAGAAGTTGTTAACCAAGCAGCTGGCGAAGAAGCTGTTAACCAAGCAGCTGATGAATAAGCTGTCAACCAAGCAGCTGGTGAAGCTGTTAACCAAACCGACCCATCTTACAAGTTTCATATCTTGATGGGAGGCTGTACTGGTTGATAGGAGGCTGTACAGGTTGATGGGAGGCTGTACTGGTTGATGGGAGGCTGTACAGGTTGATGGGAGGCTGTACTGGTTGATGGGAGGCTGTACTGGTTGATGGGAGGCTGTACTGGTTGATGGGAGGCTGTACAGGTTGATGGGAGGCTGTACTGGTTGATGGGAGGCTGTACTGGTTGATGGGAGGCTGTACAGGTTGATGGGAGGCTGTACAGGTTGATGGGAGGCTGTACAGGTTGATGGGAGGCTGTACTGGTTGATGGGAGGCTGTACTGGTTGATGGGAGGCTGTACAGGTTGATGGGAGGCTGTACTGGTTGATGGGAGGCTGTACTGGTTGATGGGAGGCTGTACTGGTTGATGGGAGGCTGTACAGGTTGATGGGAGGCTGTACTGGTTGATGGGAGGCTGTACTTGTTGATAGTT
Organism: Procambarus clarkii; assembly: GCF_040958095.1. Classification (NCBI taxonomy): domain Eukaryota; kingdom Metazoa; phylum Arthropoda; class Malacostraca; order Decapoda; family Cambaridae; genus Procambarus; species Procambarus clarkii. The sequence continues at coordinate 19,400,642 of NC_091228.1, read as the reverse complement.
GGCTTGATGAGTCTGTACACCAGTTGACTGAGAGTTGAGAGGCGGGAGCAAAGAGCCAGAGCTCAACCCCCACACGCACAACAAGGGGAGTACACAAACAATGCACCATAACAATGGGAGGTCTGAGATAACAGGAGCCGTGGTCTCCACAACACCAGACGGCCCCAGGCAGGTCTGAGGCACTAACAATAGGCTAGTTATTACTATCCTGGAAATAATTGTCTCATTTGCAAACACGAATGAGTCTCGACTCTTTATTTTTTATTTTTGTATATACTGTATATACAAGAGTTGTTACATTCTTGTTGAGCCACTAGGACGCCTGCCGTTTCGCGCAGTTAATCGTCAATTTTCCCTGGAATATGACTCGCCAAATCGTTTAACAACCAGGTACCCATTCACTGCTGGGTGAACAGAGGCTACAGTTAAGAATCTTCCTGGTTAATCTTCCCCAGCCAGGATACGAACCCAGGTAAAGCGCTCGCACCTATTCATGGGGGATTGTGTTACCACCCGCATTTGGCAAAGGTCGTGTTCCTGGAAGAACCTTCTAAAGCTCCTTATTGACCTGTTCCCGCAACTGCTACCTACAGGATTAATTAATTAAACCATTTTTAAAAAGATTAAAAACACCAGTTTTCCTTAGCAGGTCAGTGGACCCATGTGACATTATGGTAAAGAAGAACGAGCCATACTTCACCTGAAAGTGTAACTCGGTGAGACATCACTAAGGAGTGGCATGTTAGCATCTTGTGAAAGGTGACATGCACTCTTTAAGAAAACGGGCAAGAGGTAAAAGGTTGGCATATCGTTGGAAAAAGAAATGAGAGAGCTGTCAAAGATACCACTGGAGACAGAACTCAGGCGGCGGTCGCTACTGGAAATATTGGTCTTCTTCAACGAGAAATGTTGGGAGGCAGCCGGCAAATTTGTCCCCTCTCCGGAGAGAGGAGAGTGAAAGGCATAAGACCAACCTATGGCTTAACCATGGGTGTAAGGAAACACTTAGACATAGAAAAGTATAAAATCAAAAAAAGTATTTATCTTGCCTGAAACGTTGTGCGTAATTGGTTCCACAAATCAACAACCCTGTTGCCGAACCAATATTTACCCAGGTTTTTCCTAAATCTGCTCCAATTTATACCCATTGTTTAAATGGGTTTAAGAAATATCTTAAATAATAACAAGAAATGTGTCAGTAAATAAAAACTCCAGCATGGGATACGATGCTATTTTTATATATACCTTACCTGAGGGCCACTAATACTAGTGATCTCGACGAGGACAGGAAGCCGGCGGCTTGTCAAAGGTTCCCCCCCATTTTCCCTTTTTTCCATCTTTTCTAGCTGTATTTTAAAACGCCAGATTTTTAGCGTTTACGGTTTCAGCAGGTAGGCGGTTCCGCGGGTTTACAACCCCATGGGTGAATAAGCATCTGCTGTTCTCAGTCCTACAATGTGGCTTGTTGAGCTGGAACAACAAGCTTGTTGAGCCGTTGTTCCTCGTTCATGTTACATCTGATCTTTTGAAGAAAGTGTCCGGATCAACATCCTCCAGATTGTTTAGTATGTTAATATATAATATATATGTAATAATATATAATGTATAATAGAGGTGGTTGTAATAGTGCTGGTGGTGATGGTGGAACACCTTCCACAGATGTTCGACGACGCAATCTTTGCCTTCTTCGCCGTGGAGATGGTGATCAAGATGGTGGCGATGGGGTGGTCTGGGAAAGGGGCTTACATGGCTGACTCCTGGAACAGACTGGATCTTTTCATGGTGGTGGCCGGGTAAGTGTCCCCTGCACACATCTTCCCCTCCTCATTCATCACCCGCTCATCATTATTACTCATCATTATTATCTCTCAATTATTAGTGACTTTAAACATATTATATAATATGTTATTTTAATTATTATTATTATTGTTAAGTGTGTGTAGAGCGTTATAATATGTGGGAATGTGTGTGGAAAACATTTTGTAATGAACTTCACCATTTATAGTCCCTTACCCAGAGTAATATCTTGATCTAAATTTAACCCTTAACTCTTCGCCTTCCAAGAGAATGTAAATTAAGCTTTTTCAATCTCTTCACAAGGAAGATTTTTTATTTGTGGGGTTAGCAGTATCTGGTGAATTTACGACCAAAACTGAACTGTATAATCAAACAAGATATTGCTGAATAATAATACAAGGAGTTTTATTGCTAACGCTTCTAGAAATAAATCTGTCCTATTTATTTCATGCAAGTGATATATTGTAACTCAAACTTTATTTGTCAGCATTAAACTATATCTGCCAATCTTTTGAGAACACCATCTACATCTGCCAATCTTCAATAGACCATCTAGGTAGTCTTGATATGATTCGCAGTCTTCTCGATTTGTTTCCTGCTTAATTTTAGTAATAGTCTGTAAATTTGTAAATATTGCTACTCAATAATATTTGTAAATCATTTATGTTTTGCCTGGTAAGTTATGACGTAAGTGTGCTATATCACAGGACACAAACTCCACTTACAGTAACAAGATATATATTATTCTGAACCTCATTCACAATATTCCCTCATCATGGCCCACAAGGGCCGTGATGAGGGTTCGAATCTACACCCGGGATATTCCCGTGTGTAGATTCCTTAGATTGAGCACCTTACTCAGCTGTACCAGCACATAGTCAAAGCAATTGCAACCTGGAGTGTGTGTGAAAATTGTTGGGATAGATATAATGAGAACTACTAGGGACTGTACTAAATTAACAAATTACTGTATGCAAAATTAATTCAACTAAAGTCCCTAGCTAGGGTCGTTAATCTTAGTTCCTTCTTCCTAATGACACTGGGCTGTAAGGGGCTGGTGAGGTCCCTAATTGATCAAAATTTCAATGATCTGCCAGACCTCTTTTTTTTAAGAGGCCTTGCTTGTAGATATAGAAATTTAGTGGTCTTGTTGAGAGAAGCCTTAGAATTTATTATTAGAAAGTTAGAAATAAGAAAGTTAGAATTTATTATTAAATCAAAAGCTCTCCAGAAGGCATCCCAATTTTCTTCAGCTTTGCCCTTAAATATGGTAAATGTACTTTTGGGAGCTCGGGTGCTATATGTGGGATAGTTAAGGTACCAAACTGAGTGGATGTGCTCACATTTGGTACTGCAAGTCTGATTAATTGATCTAGACGATCCTGAATTATATTTTCATAATTGCTGTTTCAGCTCTGATATCCTGAAGTTTCCTTCGGGTTAAATCAGCATTAGCCATTTCTGTTAGATAAATCTCTGCATGGCATTTGATTTTATCAAATTTATCAACTGCAGCATTGACCAAGTTATTCAAGATGATTAAATCAAGAGATACCTGATTAGCTAACTCTTGACATCTGTCAAGCTGTTCAGTTAAGTGATTTTGTAGACACTTTAGGGTCCTTTTGACACTAAACTTTTTTCTTTGACTTTCCCAAGATATTATATTTTTTGATTACAGGAATCATTGAAAGAATGATTGTCAGGAATATTTTATCCCTGCCTAATTAGGTAATGATTCCAAAGATCATCCTTTCTTTCCTCCCTGGAATCTGGATATAGCGGAGGTGAATTGTCAAGTGTAAAAATTTGGTTTTCATCCGATTGCACCAAATCGGTAAATTTTGTAATTAACTATTTAAAAATAGTTAATTAACTATTTAAAAATAGTAAATTAAAAAATAGCAAAAATACAATTTTTTGCAAAATTATTACAAGATATATTACCCTAGTAGGGGGTTGATAAAATCCTGTAGAAATGCCTAATGATTTGACCTGTAATAGGGTTTACTACAGTTAATATAGGTAATATTGTAATGAAATATTCTTACTGTGTTAAAAACACTTTTAAAGAGTATCTTGAAAGATATTTTCAGAGCAACTCTGAAAGTCAGTTGATTAAAGATTATGCTGGATAATACACATCTGGATAATACTCAAATGTGTTTATATAATATATATATCATTATACTTCCACAAGTGAAGTATAATGATATATATATGTGAAATAAGATGCAGTTGTGTCTGTAATAACTGATAAAATTAAGTACTGTGGTTTTTGACAGAGAACTGTTACTAGTATGTTATGAATGCTTACTAGGAAATGGATATGATTGGCCACAGTAAACAATTTGTTCACTTAGATATATAGATATTGGCTGTTAGCTAGGTTAAGCTAGATTATGTATTAATTATTCCAATGCAAATGAAGAAGTTTCTTATGTATACTGGAATATTATGAATGATCTAGTTTGACCAGACCACACACTAGAAGGTGAAGGGACGACGACATTTCGGTCCGTCCTGGACCATTCTCAAGTCGATTGTGACGAACTACTTCAGCCACATTATTGTGACTCATCGCCTGCATATGATCTAGTTTGTAGACGGTTTGAAGGACTATAAATCCTTAATCTAACAAATAATTATAAGTTGATAATATGTACCAAATTTGAATAATAATAGGTTCATTGTAGGAAAATTTTAAGAATATTAATAGGTAAATTGTAGTAAAATAGGCAAATTGCAGTAAATTTGAATGTTTATTAACAGGAACATTGTAGCCTAATTTTGAGATTAGGCTCTCATACAATATTTTAAAATTCTCACACACCGAGCACAGTTTGAGTAAGGGTACCGAGTGATGTCTGGGGCCAGAGTTGGATATTGTCCTAATAGCAGCTTTGTGTTGGGTAATTAGAGGACGTAAATGATTTTGGGTAGTAGAACCCCAAGCACAAATACCATAGTTGAGGTATGGATAGATGAGGGAGTAATAGAGAGTAACCAGGGCAGGGCGGGGTACATAATATCTGATCTTAGAAAGAATGCCAACAGTTTTTGAAACTTTTTTTGATATATTTAGAATGTGACCCTGGAAATTCAGCTTGTGGTCGACGAGAACGCCAAGGAATTTGCCATCTAATTTGTTACAAATTTGGGTATTGTTTATTTTGAGATTTATCTGATTAGATGATTTATTGCCAAACAGAATATAAAACGTTTTGTCAATGTTAAGGGTGAGTTTGTTGGCAGTTAGCCAAAGATGGACTTTCTCTAGCTCAGTATTTACTGTGGCATTTAGAGCAAGGGGGTCAGGACTGGAGTAAATGAAGGTTGTGTCGTCAGCAAATAGAATTGGTTTGAGGTGTTGGGAGGCATTTGGAAGGTCATTAATGTAGATGAGAAAGAGGAAAGGGCCAAGTATGCTGCCCTGAGGAACACCAATGTTGATGGGTAGGGTGGGAGAAATTGTATTATTCACAGAAACATACTGGAGCCTGTCAGTAAGATAAGATTTGAGGTATTGCAGGGTGTGTCCTCTGACTCCATAATGATGTAATTTAAGAAGAAGGTTTTGATGGTTGACAGTGTCAAAAGCCTTACGCAGGTCCACAAATAACCCAACAGGAAACTCCTTTTTATCAAGAGCTGCGTGAATTAAGTTAATCATACTAATAAGTGCATCGTTAGTGCTTTTTTTGGGTCTGAAGCCATATTGACAAGAGCTAAGTATATTGTGTTTGGCTAGAAAAGAGTAAAGCTGCTTGTAGATTAGTTTTTCGAATATTTTTGACAAGTTAGGCAGGATTGATATAGGTCTGTAGTTGTTAACATCTGTGAGATCACCACATTTGTGGACAGGGGTTACTCTTGCTTTTTTTAGAATGTCAGGAAAGGTTTGGAGTTCAAGTGACTTGTTGAAGAGCAATGCAATAGCAGGGGCTAGAGATCTGGAGGCTTTTTTGCAAATTAAAGTTGGTATCTCCTCGAGGGCACTAGACTTGGCTTTAAGGGAAAGGATTATTTCATTGACATCAGTGGAACTAGTAGGCTTTAGGTACAGAGACTGTGGATAGTTACCTGTAAGATAGTCCTTAACATCAGTACAGGAAGATGGAATATCATTTGCAAGGGATGACCCAATGGAAGAGAAGAACCTATTGAACTCAATAGCAGAATCAGAGGCTGAAAGCTGACCAACGTTATTGGAAAGGAGTGTTGGTTTGTTATTTAAAATCTTCTTTGATCCCAATATTTGTGAAATTGTACTCCAAGTTTTTTTAATGTTGTTCTTTATTTGGGTAAATTTATCTTCATAGTATTTAGTTTTGGCTCGTCTAATTATTTTAGATAGCAATAACGAGTAATTCTTTGAGAATTCTTTGGAGACTGTTCCTAGCCTATACTTCTTCTCAAGGTCGTGTTTTTTGTTAATGGATTTAAGTATTCCCTTTGTAAGCCAAGGATTGTTAAGCCTTTTGCTTGTGACTTGTTTTGTAAGCATAGGACAGTGGGTGTTATAAAGGCTAAGAGTTGTTTGTAGAAAAGATTGCACTGCTAGGTTGATGTCCCCTATGTTACCTAACTCGGACTCCCAGTTGACATTATCAGCAGCAGTTATAAAATTGTTTATAGCAGTTTCATTGTGCAGCCTAAAGCTTAACTCCCTTGTCTCTAGAGGTGGTTTGCTAATGTTAGTTAAGAGAAATGTGGGGTAATGGTCTGTAGTGCTATCGGTGATTATACCTGAAGTAAGCGGAGAGGTTATGTTGGTCCAGATGTGATCTAGAGTCGTAGCAGTACTATCAGTGATTCTAGTTGGTCTAGTGATTAAGGGTATGAGGAAGCAGGAATTCATACAGTTGAGGAAGCTAACAGCAGTAGGGTGTTCAGGCTCGCAGAGGTCAATATTAAAGTCCCCTGCGATAATTAGATGGGTTTTGTTCAATCTGTTATCTAGTATTAGATTTCTAAGGTTTGAGTTGAATTCAGACACATCAGTGTTAGGAATTCTATAGACTGCACCCACAGACAGGACAGACTCGGCACCCTTGACTCTGAAACTGGCGAAGATATACTCCCCACAGCAGTCTCTAGTTCTAATTATTTTTAAGCATGTTAGTTCTTGGTGGTAGTAAAGAGCAGTACCACCACCTCTCTGCATTTGACGACAGTTGTGAATTGCCGAGTAGTTAGGCATGTTAAAGAGTTGAGTATTATCCTCTTTCAACAACGTTTCAGTAAGTATAATAAAAGAGAATTTGTTGTCAATAGTTTCAATCAAGGCACTAACATCATCGAAGTGTTTACCTAGGGATCTAACGTTCAAGTTGATTACAGAGATATTGTGATTATCTGTTAATACATTGTTTACATCATGTGCTGTAAAATATCTGCAATTTTGATCATTGAAGTGATCATTAATCTGCTAGATTAAGGACCTGCCCGAAACGCTGCGCGTACTAGTGGCTTTACAAGAATGTAAATACTGTACTATCCAATGTATTCTCACAAACCCAATGTACCTTCTTGTATATATATAAATAAATAAATAAATAAACTTACCGAGTGGATAACTGAATGCCCGAGAGCCCAATACGGGGTTGATGATAGTATTAAATTTAAGATTGTGAAACTTAAAACTAAACTAAATGCTCACACATGTGATAATTTCCACGTTCAGTTAACACTCACTGAGTTGTAAACTGAAAGACTAAGCCAGCCAATGCATGGTTGATGATGACAGTAATATTTTAAGATTGAGAAACTTCAAACTAAATGACCACACATGTAGCGATTTTGCATTCAGTAAACACTTACTGAGTTGTAAACTGAATGGTTGAGCCACCCAGTACATGGTTTGTGATAGTAATATTTTATTTTTTACGATGGAGAAACTTTAAACTAAAAAATGAGATCGCATGGAGGGATAACAATGTTCAGTAAACAGTTACTGAGTTGTAAACTGAATGGTAGAGCCACCCAATACCTGGTTAATGATAATAGTATTTCACGATGGAAAAACCTTATCCTAAACTAAAAATGAGCTCACATGAAGTGATTTTCACTTACCGAGTTGTTAACTGAATGCCTGAGCTATCCAATACATAGTTGGTGATAGTAGTATTAATTCAAGATGGAAAACTTTAAACTAAACTAAAATGAGCGCACATGAAGTGATTCTCACGTTCATTAAACACTTACTAAGTTGTTAACTGAATGTCTGAGACATCCAATACAGGTTGATGATAGCAGTATTAATGACATTGATAATAAGAGGTCTTGAACTAGATACGGGCAGGGGGACAACAAAGCTGTGATATTGAAAAGAAACTGAACTGAATTTGAAAATTGATTAATATATGTAATGTGAAGCCAATCTACTGGAAAACAGTAAGCAAACTTTATTTGAAAAAGAATATGAGAAGACTGAAAAGTTAGGGGCAAGAAAAATGTTAAAAATAAGAAGTAATGATCTTCATAAACATAAGATATCCCTGACCATAATTAATACAGTGTGAACTCTCTTAAACTATGCTCACCGTGAAATCTCGTCACTAGGCATAACTTGTCACTCTGCGAAACAAATTATTGACTATAGTGCGCCAGTGAGAATAAAAATGACCACTTATGTTTTGGAGTGCTATTTTAGTCAAGAAATACTGTAAAGGATGATTATTGACTAAAACGAATTTCGCGGACTGTTGGTGTTTGATGTGTTGAACTGCTTAAAGGAACCATATTTGCTAGAAAAAATTCCTGTGAAATAATGTTTGTTATATGTTTTGACTATCTAGCTAATAGCGTATTGCCTGGCTAATAATGAAATGCCACATTTTGTCTGACTCACTTAGCACAAGTGAAGAGAAAACATTGAAAAACTGGCAAAGGTTAAAAACTCTGTGAAATCATATCTGTTATGTTAAGTTTTGACTAGCTGCAAGCTATGTTTGCCTTCTCTCTCTTTCTCAATATGGAAGTGGGTTGGTGTGGGTTATTTGTGTGGACTCGGGAGATATGATCACTACTTATAAGTTTCTCAAAGAAAATGATAAGCTATGTAAGGACCTTTTATTTAACACACACACACACACACACACACACACACACACACACACACACACACACACACACACACACACACACACACACACACACACACACACACACACACACACACGACATCCATGCAGTAGTGAGATGCCTCTTTGATGGCTGTGCACGTGACAATGTAAAATTAAAATGTGCAAAGATGATTCGGAGTGCTATTTAGTAGAGAAATGATACAAAATTGTGTTTATTGACTAGTGAGAGCCCGTAGCATGTACGGTATGGGATATTGCGGTCCTTAACCTAGTCAAGCGATAGACAGACAGACAGACAGACAACAACAACAATAGGTAGTGGTCCTCGTGTCTATTTGATTTGATAGAAGAAAAAAATGAAGACTAGTAGTCCCTGTTTTTTAAGATGAAAAACTTTTAACTATAAAAATGTTTGACTGAGTGACTGACTGCTTTTCTGGACAGGTCTGCAGGTCTGCAAGAAATAATAGTAATGTAGGTAGGAAACATGTCTCCTCAGCTCTTTTATCTTCCGCAAAGCCTTTCCTCCTATCTCAACCCTATTAGTTCATGCTCTCGTGTTTCACTTTTTGTTAAAACTAAAACTACACACGCGATATGAAATGTGAAAAAAAATCTTACATTATGCTATGTTAACAGTGCTTGAATAAAATTATTATTAAGAGTGCTAGGGTACTGTTGCGCACAGTCATCTCGCTAAGGCGGGTCGGTGACAGAATTGCCAAAATGATGTACCTTGCATACATCAAATCTTTAGTGGTTTATGCGGCACCTCTGCTTGTTTTGATGACTGAAAGGAGTTTGATGATACGAATAGTAATTGCTGACATTGAGCATATTCTCAAAACATAGTTTCAGCAAAAAAAAAATAAAAAATATAAAATAACATTAAATTAGATGCGAGCTGTGATTTGAAAACAGAAGATGGGTGATGTGCGGCTTATTGTATGGACTCTGGAGATATGATCACCACATATAAGTTTCTCAAAGAAAAGCGGTAATATTTTTCTTGTGTTTGGATGTAATGGCTAAACATGATTGACATTTTCAATAATGTTATTTGGTCATCAGACAAAGTTGATTTTCCACGTTACGTTACAATGTGTTACAGAGGCTAAAACTGGTAGACACTAATATTTATATGGTAAGAGATGTAATGGAGATGGACTAAGTCATACTTTCATAATGTTATTTGGACTGCAGAAAGTTGATATGCGTTACGTTACAATATGTTACAGGGGCTAAAACTGGTAGACACCAATATTTATATGGTAAGAGATGAAATGGAGATGGACTAAGCCTCACTTTTCATTTCAAAATGATATTTTGGACTACAAAAAGTTGATTTGCGTTACGTTACGTTACGCTACATTGTGTTACAGAGAGCTAAAACTTGCAGACCGTAATATTTATATGGTATGAGATGTAAAGGAGATGGGCTAAGTCATACTTTCATTTATTTATTTATTTATTTATTTATTTATTTATTTATTTATTTATTTATTTATTTATTTATTTATTTATTTATTTATTTATATACAAGAAGGTACATTGGGTTTGTGAGAATACATTGGATAGTACAGTATTTACATTCTTGTAAAGCCACTAGTACGCTCAGCGTTTCGGGCAGGTCCTTAATCTAGCAGATAATTTTAAGTAGGTAATTTCAATCAGAATTGATAAATGATAAAGATACATTACAAGAAAAAAATGAGATGAGAGAGATAAGTAAGTATATTAAAGCACATTGTTATATTAAAGCTCTGATTGATTACATTGACAGCTTGATTAGTAATTTAAACAAGATTAATAGACACCATACAGCAGATTGACAGCACATATAAGACAGCAATGATCACAATGGTAAAGATGTTCAGATTGGGTACATAAAGATTGGGAGACTGGGTAGCAAAAGATACAGATAAACAAGATTTATAAACACCATACAACAGATTGGCAGCACATATAAGAAAACAGCAATGATCACAATGGTAAAGATGTTCAAATTGGGAACATAAAGGTTGGGAGATTGGGTAGCATTTGATACAGTGCAATTTTAAGGCAAAAAGTGAAAAACTATGAAGATGAAATTAGGTACTTTTTAGTATTGATTTTGAATTATGTAAAAGTTGGACAGCTTTTCAATTCAGTAGGGAGTGAGTTCCATAAACTGGGTCCCTTTATTTGCATAGAGTGTTTACACAGATTAAGTTTAACTCTGGGGATATCAAAGAGATATTTATTTCTGGTGTGGTGATAATGGGTCCTATTACATCTGTCCAGGAAGAGTTTCAGACAAGGATTTGCATTTAAGAACAGGGTTTTGTAAATGTAGTTGACACAAGAGAATTTGTGGAGTGAGATTATGTTTAGCATGTTTAGGGAGTTAAACAAGGGGGCTGTGTGTTGTCTGAAAGCAGAATTTGATATTATTCTGATAGCAGATTTTTGCTGGGTGATGATGGACTTGAGGTGGTTTGCAGTGGTTGAACCCCATGCACAGATACCGTAGTTGAGATAGAGATAGATTAGTGCATAATATAGAGAGATGAGAGCAGAGTTAGGAACATAATACCTGATTTTGGAGAGTATACCAACTGTTTTAGAGACTTTCTTAGTTATGTGTTGTATGTGGGTACTGAAGTTGAGTCTCTTGTCTAGGAATATGCCAAGAAACTTTCCATCATTTTTATTGCTAATGTTTACATTGTCAATCTGAAGCTGAATTGCATTTGTAGATTTGCTTCCGAATAGGATGTAGTAGGTCTTTTCTATGTTAAGTGTTAGTTTGTTGGTTGACATCCATAAGTGGACTTTTTTTAGTTCATTATTAACAACACCATTTAGTGTATGTGGGTTGGGGTTGGAGTAGATGAGGGTAGTATCATCAGCAAACAAAATAGGTTTCAGAATGTTAGAGACATTAGGCATTAGGCATTTAAAAATGTTATTTGGTCATCAGACAAAGTTGATTTTCCACATTACGTTACAATGTGATACAGGGTCTAAAACTGGTAGACACCAATATTTATATGGTAAGAGATGTAATGGAGCTGGACTAAGTCATTCATTTATAAATGTTATTTGGTCTGTAGAAATTTGATGATTTCCACATTACGTTACAATGTGTTACAGGGTCTAAAACTGGTAGACACCAATATTTATATGGTAAGAGATGTAATGGAGCTGGACTTAGCCTCACTTTTCGTTTCAAAATGACATTTTAGACTGCAGAAAGTTGATATGCGTTACGTTACAATATGTTACAAAGGGCTAAACCTGTCACACAGTAATATTTATATGGTAGGAGATATAATGGAGATGGACTAAGTCTCACTTTCATTTAAAAATGTTATTTTGGTCTGTAGAAATTTGATGATTTCTGAGTTACGTTACAATGTGTTACAGAGGGCTAAAACTGGTAGACAGTAATATTCATATGGTAGGAGATGTAATGGAGATGGACTAAGTCATACTTTGATTTAAAAATGTTATTTTGGTCTGTAGAAAGTTGATGATTTCTGAGTTACCTTACGTTACATTGCGTTACAGAGGGCTAAAACTGGTAGACAGTAATATTTATATGGTAGGAGATGTAATGGAGATGGACTAAGTCATACTTTGATTTAAAAATGTTATTTTGGACTGCAGAAAGTTGATATGCGTTACGTTACAATGTGTTACAGAGGTCTAAAACTTGCAGACCGTAATATTTATATGTTATGAGATGTAATGGAGATATTGTGTTTGGCTAAATGGGGTTCACATTTCAATATTCAGACATCGGACAGAAAGTTGCTCGTTACTCTTAAAATGATATTTGGGCAAAGAACGAAGTTACCATATTGGTCACGTTACATTAATGATATTTGGGCAAGAACGATGTCATCATGTTGGTCGTGTTACGTTACGAGGTTATAAGGGTGAGAGTGATGGGGGCTCGAAAATTGACATTAGTCGTCCATCCTCTGGTGCGCTGTCAGTCTAAGTGAAATGAAAAAAAGATACGTGAACAGCGGCGGCAGGAGAAAGGAATTGATGTTACTTTCCCCCAACTATTAAATGATCTGGAGAGAGAGAGAGAGAAACCACTGACTGCTATGTATATCCCATGCAGTTGTGTTTACAACAAATTATGATTTGTTATAATAATAAGATTGAAGACCAGCTTATGACTGGATATTCTTAAAAAAATGCTATTTGAGCAAAGAATGATGATAGCATGTTGGTCACATTGCGATACAAGGTTACACATATGATCAGAAATAATACTAAAGGCTTTGCACAGAACATCCGGTCTGGGAAGGGTGTAGTGATGCTTGATGGTTTGGGCTTGGAAGGGGGGTGGGAGGGGGGTAGGGGTTTGGTGGGGGTGGATGGGGAGAGGGTAAGGCCATCCCACTACCTCGTCCATCTCACAACGCCTCAAACCGCCACGAAGGTTAGACCTTAACGAGACGGATTGCCGTTTCATTCATTCAGGAGTCTTGAACATTCTGTGACATTGTCTTGCTATGATAACGCCGTTGTGTGTTACAAGGTTTGCACAGCAGTAATGGCTGTAGGAAGAAGAGGTGATGGAGATTGAGTAAACATGCATACATTTCAATGATCACAGTTAACAAGAACAATTTGTAGGTAGAGATCGCGTCTCCGTGACGATGTGTTGACTTATATTGAAATTTGTAACTAGCTCGTCATGATTGTAACTTGCTTAGCTAAAAATGAATTGTTGGGGTTCAGTCCTGGACTCCTTTATGCGTCTCTGCAAGCCTTTACTGCCCATATGACTGCCTTGTGTGAGATTGGACTGTTTAGCATCACGTAGGTAGTTCTTGTCACACTATGTAACCCTGCATATAATGTAGAGAGAGAGAGAGAGAGATGTATAAATAATCAGATAGCTTGTTAATCAATGTGTATCAAACTCCCAGGACTGCATTTTGGAATTTGTATGTTGCGCTCATGGCTCACCTTTGAGAAAGAACATTGTCACACTCAATGCTATGTGCCGGTGTGAGCTGTGTCAGGAGAGAGTATGGTATGCCGTATTGGTATGCCGTATTGCTGTCACTCCCAGCAGTGTGGTGATGGTGTTGGTATGTGGTATGTCCTGCTATGTGGATGGAGGGGGGGGGTGACTGACTATGTTAGAGGTTGATGATGACATTCGCAACAGTTAGGCCTCAGCCTTTGAAGAGGTAACCCATGTGGACATGTGGTGTCACTCCTCATAGCTATGTGGTAGGTATATGATTGATGGTTGGCAGGTGAGGGCCTGCTGGTGGGAGTATGAACCTCGCCCCTCCTTAACAAATCCGCAGTGGAGGGAGAGCCATGCTGGAGTGAACATCTCCAGACAACTCTGAAGACATCGAAAAACCATTAAAGCAAATGGACCACATCCGCAAGAGGCTGCTCTTTTATACCCCCCTCAACACTTACGGCTTCCTGTAGGGGGAACTAATGGATGTCAAAACCACAAATGGCCCCCTAAGCACTCTCACGCCAAGGGGAAGCTCCCCTCACCCCTCCATCACCCATCCCCAAACAACATATCTGCCTATGTTGGGACCCCTCACACCTACACACAGCCTCTACATAGCTTACTTACTATCATCAAAACTATTATCTACACACATGAATAAGTCTACGGCAAACACATACATATTTAACTACTCTTTCCACATATTCCACTCATATCCTTGTATTTCTTACTCTACCACATAGCCCACATACTCTCCTACACCCCCAACAACATGACCTCCCATCTTTCCTGACCGCATACCCAAACACCGGACGCTCACACGCGTCCGACACGCCACAACTTCCGGGAAAATCCCCCCAAACCCTTTGCGACTAGACAACTGTGCGCCACCTGCCCAGCTGGCTCTATAGAGCCACCTGGGCAGATGGCGCGCGTGGTTCTAGTCACATATTACACTACTGCGCCACCCTAAACGCAAGGTCTGGGCTGATTACTGTGCCTCTCTCCGTCTGTCCCGAGTTCATATCGGCCCATAAGTCTGCTTCCATGTCTCGGGAAACTGATGGAACGTGTTGTTCACACCCGGCTACAATGGGTGGTGAAAACCTCAGGTCTCCTACCTGAGGGTATCAGTGGATTTCGGCCGGAAAGAAGCACGATGGACAGCCTCCTCTCCTTGGAACATCGAATAATAACACTTATCGCCGGAGAAGAGTGCTCCTTGCAGTATTCTTCGACATCAAGAGTGCATTTGACTCTGCGTCTCATTCTACGCAATTTTACAAATCCTGTGAGCCAAATTCCTGCTACGCCTGGACTCCGGCTTCGCTAGGCCTGGACTCCGGCTTGGCTGGGCCTGGACTCCGGCCTGGCTTGGCCTGGACTCGGGCCTGGCTGGGCCTGGACACAGGCAGGGTATGGCTATACCTGAATACGGGCCGGGTCTCGATAGGTCTGGACTCCGGCCTGGCTGGACCTATACTCGGGCCTGTCTGGGCCTGGACTCGGGAAGGGCCTGGCTATAGCTGGACACGGGCTGAGTCTCGCTAGGCCTGGACTCGGGTTGGGCCTGGCTGGTGGCATATTTCCGGTATAAAAAGTCGGAATTTCAAACTGCGAATAGGTGCAGAGAGCCAGAATTTGGCTCCAAAATATGGCTCAGATATAGGATTTAGGATGTTTGGGATATTTTGAAAACTGCAGGTGGGTTTGGGCAAAATGTGACTCACCGCCGCTTTCAGTAATTGGCCTATTTTCGATATAAAAAGTCGGAATTTCAAACTGCGAATACGTGCAGAGAGCCAGAATTTGACTCCAAAATATGGCACAGGTATCGGATTTGGGATGTTTGGAATATTTTGAAAACTGCAGGGGGGGTTTGGGCAAAATGTGACCCACCGCCGCTTTCAGTAATTGGCATATTTTCGATAAAAAAGTCGGAATTTCAAACTGCAAATACGTGCAGAGAGCCAGAATTTGGCTCCAAAATATGGCTCAGGCCTCGAAATTGGGATATGTGGGATATTTTGAAAACTGCAGGTCTGAACAAGCACCTACAGATCTGAACAAGCACCCACAGGTCTGAACAAGCACCCACAGGTCTAAACAAGCACCCACAGGTCTAAACAAGCACCCACAGGTCTAAACAAGCACCCACATGTCTGAACAAGCACCCACAGATCTGAACAAGCACCCACAGGTCTGAACAAGCACCCACAGGTCTGAACAAGCACCCACAGGTCTGAACAAGCACCCACAGGTCTGAACAAGCACCCAATGGTCTGAACAAGCACCCACAGGTCTGAACAAGCACCCACAGGTCTGAACAAGCACCCACAGGTCTGAACAAGCACCCACAGGTCTGAACAAGCACCCAATGGTCTGAACAAGCACCCACAGGTCTGAACAAGCACCCAATGGTCTGAACAAGCACCCACAGGCCACAGGAAATCTGCAGAAAAATGTTATTTAGGCATGAGAGACCGTTGTTGCTGGGTGCCCTCTGCAATTCTCCGGGTGCCTAACATGTTTAGGCAGTTTCATCCGGAGGACGAGGTGCACGGGGGTCAGGTGAGATGGGCTTCAGTCCGTCATCTCGGGTCTCAGGTGATCTCGTCTTCCGGTAGCCGTCTCGTGGGGGCTAGACATCAGTGCTGAGGGACCTAGTGAAACAATTCTCTAACTGGAACAAATGCTGTTACTGGGACAATAGGCATAGTTTGTTGCCTTTGTGGGGATCTCGTCCAAGGCTGTCAGTCGTAGGCGAAACAGTTTTCCTGCTAGCCTCCCCCATCTAATGAGACGCGAGTGTGCGTAACGATGCCATTCTTGGAAACTAACGAGCGGTAAACAACCAAGCAGCAGTTTTCGCAGAAATGCCACACCAAGTTAGGGATACTGAACCCATCCTCTCCTGGGTTCCCCCAGCATTAGAACCCACGTTCAGATAGGGTCCCAAGTCGAAAGAAATCTACAGCACCCCTGGTGAGGCGCAGGAGGAGAACCTGAACGCCACCACACAGAGTGACCCCCAACTAAGGTGTAAACACCGAGCGCCGGCGGTCCACACCCGATACAGCTCCCCTGGCACTTTACAGTGAAGTGCTCCTATACTCGGTGATGACACAGTGCTCCCGAGACCTTACGGTGAAGTGCCCACAGGTTCCCCCCTTACACAGTGCTCCCAGGACTCCCCCCTCCCCCAAGTGGCAGATGACAGTCCAGAACACATACTCCAGCGACGTCGGGTTAAACTAACCAGTCCTATGTAGACATGCCACTCGCGGGGCTCCGAGATGCAGCAGCACCCCTGCTGGACCTGTCTGGCAAATGCAACTTCTCCAGGTAATAGCCCCGTCTCGGCAAAACCTTCGGACGGTGCCCCCGGCGCACCTAACCTACTCAGGTCCTCGGGACAGTTGAGGTGTCAGGTAAGTGAGGGACGATCAGGGGCAGTGAGGCCCCACACTTGAAAACCTATCCACCGCTGCCCACTGAATGGGGGGGGGGGGGTAACCTATCCACCGCTGCCCACTCGATGGGGGGGCTGTGTAACCTACCCTCCCACTGCCCACTGGATGGGGGGTGGTGTAACCTATCCACCGCCGCCCACTCGATGGGGGGGCTGTGTAACCTACCCCCCCACTGCCCACTGGATGGGGGGCGGTGTAACCTATCCACCGCTGCCCATGGGATGGGGGGGGGGCGGTGTAACCTATCCACCGCTGCCCACGGGATGGGGGGGGGGTGTAACCTATCCACTGCTGCCCACTGGATGGGGGGGGGGTGTAACCTATCCACCGCTGCTCACTGGATGGGAGGGGGGCGGTGTAACCTATCCACCGCTGCCCACGAGATGGGGGGGGGGCAGTGTAACCTATCCACCGCTGCCCACTGGATGGGGGGGGGTGTAACCTATCCACCGCTGCTCACTGGATGGGGGTGGGCGGTGTAACCTATCCACCGCTGCCCACGGGATGGGGGGGGGCGGTGTAACCTATCCACCGCTGCCCACGGGATGGGGGGGGGGGGCGGTATAACCTATCCACCGCTGCCCACTCGATGGGGGGGGGCTGTGTAACCTACCCCCCCCCACTGCCCACTGGATGGAGGGGGGGCGGCGGTGTAACCTATCCACCGCTGCCCACAGGATGGGGGGCGGTGTAACCTATCCACTGCTGCCCACTGGATGGGGGGGGGGTGTAACCTATTCACCGCTGCCCACTGGATGGGGGGGGGTGTAACCTATCCACCGCTGCCCACTGGATGGGGAGGGGGTGTAACCTATCTACCGCTGCCCACGGGATGGGGGGGGGGCGGTGTAACCTATCCACCGCTGCCCACTGGATGCGGGGGGCGGTGTAACCTATCCACCGCTGCCCACGGGATGGGGGGGGGGCGGTGTAACCTATCCACCGCTGCCCACTGGATGCGGGGGGCGGTGTAACCTATCCACCGCTGCCCACTGGATGCGGGGGGGCGGTGTAACCTATCCACCGCTGCCCACGGGATGGGGGGGGGCGGTGTAACCTATCCACCGCTGCCCACTGGATGCGGGGGGCGGTGTAACCTATCCACCGCTGCCCACTGGATGCGGGGGGGCGGTGTAACCTATCCACCGCTGCCCACGGGATGGGGGGGCGGTGTAACCTATCCACCGCTGCCCACTGGATGGGGGGAGGTGTAACCTATCCACCGCTGCCCACTAGATGGGGGGGGGGTGTAACCTATCCACCGCTGCCCACTGGATGGGGGGAGGTGTAACCTATCCACCGCTGCCCACTGGATGGGGGGGGGTGTAACCTATCCACCGCTGCCCACGGGACGGGGGGCAAATGTAGCCAATATATAACACTGACGATTTATCTACAAAACTAACCCTTGGCTGAATGTACCTTAGCTTAAAAACGCCCAAATTTCCCGTGAGATGAGGTGGGAGAGTCTTGCTGCAATGATGGTATTTGGCAACACATCCACCAACCATTGCTCGTCAACTTGCAAGCTTGCTAGTTGCTTAATTAGCCTCGCAACCCTTCATTTATCTCTCTAAACATCACCAACCTATATTTATTGACTTGATTTGGCCAATGAATGCTCCCTGCAACGGATATTAAATAGAAAAACTTGACGTATGGAGTAGTATTTTATACATTAACGCGATGTCATCAGTCGTCTTGAATAATTAAGATCTTGTAGTAAATAATACATTCTCATCATTTAATTCTAATTATTAGTCATTTTGGGGAGAATAACGTTATATAAGCTATTCTCTGTTCTGTTCTGTGTTCTGTTCTATATTGTTTTCTGTTATGTTCACTGTTCTGTTCACTGTTTTGTTCTCTGTTCGGTTCTATGTTCTCTGTTCTGTTCGGTTACGTTCTCTGTTTTCTGCTCAGTTCTCTGTTCTATTGTCCTTTCTATTCCCTGTCCTGTTCTCTGTTCGGT
Organism: Procambarus clarkii; assembly: GCF_040958095.1. NCBI lineage: Eukaryota > Metazoa > Arthropoda > Malacostraca > Decapoda > Cambaridae > Procambarus > Procambarus clarkii. Next base: position 19,381,325 of record NC_091228.1, on the reverse strand, counting down.
TCCTTGTTCTGTTCCCCCTGTTCTCTGTTCTGCTCCGTTCTCTGTTCCCTGCTCAGTTTTATGTTCTCTGTTTTGTTCTCTTCTCTGGTCTCTGTTCTATTCTGTTTTCTGTTTTGTTCTATTTTCTGTTGTGTTCTCTGTTCTGTTCTTTGTTCAGTTCAATGTTCTCTGTTCTGTTCTCTCTTCTATTCTTGGATCTCTGTTCCTTTCTCTGTTCTAGGTCCTCTGTTGTGTTCTAGGTCCTCTGTTGTGTTTTAGGTTCTCTGTTGTGTTCTCTGTTGTGTTCTAGGTCCTCTGTTGTGATTTAGGTTCTCTGTTGTGTTATCTGTTGTGTTCTAGGTTCTCTGTTGTGTTATAGGTTCTCTGTTGTGTTCTCTGTTGTGTTCAAGGTTCTCTGTTGTGTTATAGGTTCTCTGTTGTGTTCAAGGTTCTCTGTTGTGTTATAGGTTCCTGTTGTGTTCAAGGTTCTCTGTTGTGTTCTAGGTTCTCTGTTGTGTTCAAGGTTCTCTGTTGTGTTCAAGGTTCTCTGTTGTGTTCTAGGTTCTCTGTTGTGTTCAAGGTTCTCTGTTGTGTTCAAGGTTCTCTGATCTGTTACGTTAGGAGAGGAGAATAACATGATATAATGAGGACTGAAGTACGAGTTGGCGTTATTGTGTAAGACACTAGACATAGTTGCCAAATGTTGCTAGTTTTCAATTACTATGGCTGCAACCCGTCCTCCGAATTGACAGTAAGGTTTAATATTAAGTGTAATAAGTACATTTCCTTACTGTCATACAATTTTGTTTATACATATTTTTACATGCAAAATATGCTAGGAAATAACAGAAGTACAGACAGAAAGGCAAAACAAAAAGAACAAAGTTAGATGCCTGAAGGGCCACAGAAAAAACGCAGAACACATAACATAAAACAGAAATACTTGGTGAAACATATATGCGCTCGGTGATTGTACACTGGTCAACAATACACTGGAATAGTGACGCGTCAACGAATAAGCTGCACTGTCACTTAACATAAATAGTGAAAGTAGGATAATTTTAGCCCTGTAGTCCAGATGTACATTCATATTTCTCCGGAAAGTCTGCCTTCGGAAGCCGGACTCAATACCCCTCCCAAAGACTCGCAATAGCAGGATTAATAAGCGCACGAGGACGCGCCAACACATCCATCGCCAACATCCGCTACTAGGATTTCTAGCAGGATTTCTAGTAGGATTTCTGTTAGGATTAGGTGATTTCTATTAGGATTTCTAGGGGGTTCCTAGTAGGATTTCTAGTAGGATTCCTAGTAGGATTTCTAGTAGTATTTCTAATAGGATTTCTAGGGGATTCCTAGTAGGATTTCTATGTGATTTCTAGTAGGGTTCCCAGTAGGGTTTCTAGTAGGATTTTAGGTGATTTCTAGTAGGATTTCTAGGGAATTCCTATTAGGATTTCTAGTAGGATTAGGTAATTTCTATCAGGATTTCTAGGATGATTTCTAGAAGGATTTCTAGGGGTTTCCAAATAGGATTTCTAGTAGGATTCCTAGTAGGGATTTTAGTAGAATTTCTAGGTGATTTCTAGTAGGATTTCTATGTGATTTATAGTAGGGTTTCTAATAGGATTTCTAGGATGGTTTCTAGTGGGATTCCTAGTAGGATCCCTAGTAGGATTTCTAGGGGATTCCTACTAGGATTTCTAGTAGGATTTTTAGGTGATTTTTAGTAAGATTTATTTGATGATTTCTAGTAGGATTTCTAGGGAAATTCTAATGAGATTTATACTAGGATTCCTAGTAAGGTTTCTAGTAGGATTTCTAGGAGATTTCTACGAGGATTTCTTGTAGGATTATTAGCAAGGTTTCTAGTAGGAATTTCAAAAGGATTTCTAGTAGGATTTCTATGGGATATATAGAGGGATTTTTTCGTGGAATTTCAAGTTGGATTTCTAGGGGAATTTCTAGTAGGATTTCTAGCGGAGTTTCTAAAAGGATTTCAACTAGGATTTTTAATAGGATTCCTAGTAGGATTTGTAGGGGAATTTCTCGTAGGATTTCTAGGGGAATTTCTAGTAAGATTTCTAGTGGGATTCCTAGTGGGATTTTTAGTAGGATTTCTAGTAGGATTTCTTGGTGATTCCTAGTAGGATTTCTAATAAGATTTCTAGTTAATTTCTAGTGGGATTTCTAGGAACTGCGAATAGGTGCAGAGCCAGAATTTGGGTCCAAAATATGGCTCAGGTATCGAATTTGGGATGTTTGGGATATTTTGAAAACTGCAGGGGGGTTTGGGCAAAATGTGACCCACCGCCGCTCTCAGTAATTGGCTAATTTTTGGTATAAAAAGTAGGATTTTCAAACTGCGATTAGGTGCAGAGAGCCAGAATTTGGGTCCAAAATATGACTCGGGTATCGAATTTGGGATGTTTGGGATATTTTGAAAACTGCAGGGGGGTTTGGGCAAAAAGTGACCCACCGCCGCTTTCAGTAATTGGCAAGTTTTTGGTATAAAAAGTCGTAATTTCAAACTGCGAATAGGTGCAGAGAGCCAGAATTTGGGTCCAAAATATGGCTCAGGTATCGAATTTGGGATGTTTGGGATATTTTGAAAACTGCAGGGGGGTTTGGGCAAATTGTGACCCACTGCTGCTTTCAGTAATTGGCTAATTTTTGGTATAAAAAGTCGGATTTTCAAACTGCGATTAGGTGCAGAGAGCCAGAATTTGGGTCCAAAATATGGCTCGGGTATCGAATTTGGGATGTTTGGGATATTTTGTAAACTGCAGGGGGGTTTGGGCAAAATGTGACCCACCGCCGCTTTCAGTAATTGGCAGATTTTTGGTATAAAAAGTAGGATTTTCAAACTGCGAATACGTGCAGAGAGCCAGAATTTGGATCCAAAATATGGCTCCAGGTATCGAATTTGGGATGTTTGGGATATTTTAAAAACTGCAGGGGAGTTTGGGCAAAATGTGACCCACCGCCGCTTTCAGTAATTGGCGTACCCCTTGCCAACAGGTGTCTAGGGGTAAAGGGAATAATAAACTGTATAACTTGGGGAAACAATGTATCTACGCTAAGGTTGACAAACATAACAATTAAATAATACAGATAATAGTCAGAAATATTCTTTAGCATGCAATAATATAAATAAAATCCTTATTGAGCAATGAGCAATCACACCAGCACATGAATTCTAATTTGGGAAAATACACAATCATCTAACCAGAGAATTAACCGAGTATTAGCTAAAATAACTATTACCAAGGACTTAACTTAAAACATGTCTCCTCTCGACCAAAGTTGCCAGCCTCTGCCCAAGCGTCGGATCCCAGGCCAGGCGTCTACCACAATATCAACTAAATATCTACATAAACTATTGTAGAAATTCTACTAACAAAATGTAGTACTAATATTCATATCATTATTAATCATATGAGTATATAATAATGTTACATTACTCAATATAATTTACTGGCAAACAATAATAAGAATTAGTCAAGGTTGAACTATACTCACTCGCTTGACATCAAGTTCCCACACACTGGCCACATCCAAATATGGTCAACCCCCCACACGGAGAAACCAACATGAAAATACTTGCAAAAGCCTCATACAATATAATGCAACTCAGGCACACAACAGCATGCTACAATATATAACATACAAGAATCTAATATCACCCAACTGGATACTATAATAATTATAGAACAAGACAATAGTAATATAAGCATCAAGAGTAATGTTAGAATCCTAGTAAGATTCGTAATAGCAGGACTCGGGGTCGAAGGTGTCACTTACTCTACAGGCAGCATAACGGAGGCAAAAACATTGAGCGTTGCCCTGAGACAAGGGGACAGAGCAACCTTCAAACTCTCAAAAAGTGAGTGGGGACCCAGGGGTCGCATCCATTGGACCCCTTTCACCCCTACAGGGCTTCCCAGGGCCCTAAGACAGGTTTTGTTAAGGGTAAGCCCAGCCAGGGTACTGCTAACTGGCACCCAAGTCTACCAAACAAATTTCTAAAACTGAACCCCCGGGACGTGTCCACTCACGGGGGCCAAGCAGGGGGAACCACCGAGCCCAGGAGGTCAAGATCCTAATATAACAGGGGGCAGGGGAACAAAAGCAGGCCCCCCCCCCACTAGGTACAAAAGCAGGCCCCCCACTAGGTACAAAAGCAGGCCTCCCCACTAGGTACAAAAGCAGGCCCCCCCACTAGGTACAAAACCAGGCCCCCCCCTCTAGGTACAAAAGCAGGCCCTCCCCACTGGGATACAAAAGCAGGCCCCCGCCACTAGGTACAAAAGCAGGTCCCCCCCCCACTAGGTACAAAAGCAGGCCCCCCCCACTAGGTACAAAAGCAGGCCCCCCCCCCCACTAGGTACAAAACCAGGCCCCCCACCAGGTACAAAAGCAGGGCCCCCCCCCACTAAGTACAAAAGCAGGGCCCCCCCCCCACTAGGTACAAAAGCAGGCCCCCCACTAGGTACAAAAGCAGGCCCCCCACTAGGTACAAAAGCAGGCCCCCCCACTAGGTACAAAAGCAGGGCCCCCCCCACTAGGTACAAAAACAGGCCCCCCCCACTAGGTACAAAAAAAATGAACAGAAAAACCCTGCAAGAGGACAACGGTACCCAAAAGGAACAGAGCCGGCCACTGTAATATGTGAAAACTAGCTGCGCAGTACCCTGTGCTCCTACCAGTGCAAAAACTACCAGTTACTCCAAGGTAAAAAGCGAGGAGGAAACCCCCCAACACTCCCAGGGCGGTCAATTACCGAGCAGCAAAAGACCAACAGAGGTAGTTCCCAAGGTGCCTTGTGAAAGATAACCCCAGTCCCCAAGGGCTGGGGCACTCAGCACTCAGTACAGGGCACTCAGCACTCAGTACAGGGCACTCAGGGAAGGGAACCCTAAGCACATGCAGCCCGAGTACCTGTGAATATTAGATTATTACTCCCAGCTCACACGCCACTGTAAGAGCAGTACTGAACACAAGGCATAGCACAACAGAGAGAATCTGGAGCTGGAGCCACACGACTGAGCCTTATCACATCAGCCGATAACTGGGGTGTGGATCGCTGGCATGAGGGGTCTGGGGCTCCCCCTTCCCCCTCCCGGGGGTTGGGGGGGGGGGGAGCTGAGCAGACAAGTGACACGGCACATGTGACATCATGCTCGTTTTCATTTGGGGAGTTCAGTCCAGTCGTTAGTTTCAGTAGTGGTTTTAACCAGAAGAGGGGCTTGTTTTGAGGCGATTTCCTTTCTGGGTGCCTGGCCTGGTCAATGGCAGACATAGAATGCTCCAAATCACATGTGCAGTTCTATAGGCCATTGCTCCTCGTGCCTCTCTGAGGGAGCCAGGTTCTGGCTCGTGGTCCCTGGTAGGCCTAAATCTTCATTCACACTGATGCCAAAGTCTAATAATACTGTATACATATCTGCCTGGATAGCTCTGTGGAGCCTCCGGGCTCTCACCTAGAAAATGACGTTTCATTACATTCAAAGCTGGTTTTTTATTGTTTTGCGTGATGGAACTAAAAAGGAGTTCCCAGAAACCTTGGCAAGATGAGAAGGCTCAACTGTATCTACACTCGAATTGAAAGGGACAACCCTCGTAGCTGAAGGAAGGGATATCCCAAAGAAAAACCCCAACCCTAAACCTGCTACTGGGTCAGGGGGAAAAAGAGAAGGGCAAACCCCCTGCCCAAAGGAGAAAGAAGGAAAAGGAGGTATGGACAAAATCACCGCCTATTCCATGAGACAAGCATCATTTGCTAGCCCCGGGCCTCAAACCGGGGACACAACCTTGACTGCTGCAATCCAGGAACTAAAGACACCAGCAGTTGCTGCCAGAAGCCCCTCCAAAATTGGCAGAGTAGAGCAACTTGAAGGGAGCATCCCCTTCATGACTCAGGGCCAAAGGTGTCACAGACCCAACAGGTAGCAGTGGAGGCAGACAAACTGAACATTGCCACCGAGCATGGATGGTACGCAACCCAGAAATTTGCTCGAAGTGAGAGCAGGGATGGTGGGTGGATCACAAGGACCACCAAACCCATTGGGGTTTTCCAGGGCTTGCAGGGTGAATGTTCCCTGCAGGTATGCCCAGGCACTGTTATCGCCATGCTGGTAACTCCTATATAATTGTATAGGTTTCCCTATTAACACCCAATACCACCAGAAAGAGCAAGAGAGAAACCAAAAAGGGGAACCATCCATGCCTAGACACTAGGTAAACCTAATAAGTCAGGAATAACACAAATAAACCCCCCTTAGAGGAATGAGGGCACAATGAAAAATAAAGGCCATAAAGGGACCGAATTACAAATTAAGTACCACAAACTCTCAAGATACCCGACCGTGGAACAAAGGAGAATAGCAGACCAAACCAGGTATGGTAATCTGGAAGGCCTACCTCAGTGCGCCCCACCAGCATATAAACACACTCGACCCATGGAGAGACTGACAATCGAAGACAATAAGCTTACCTTCAGGGCGAGAGCCACCATGTTACGTACTCCTAGCTGAATACGTATATAAATTTAAAATAAACTTTTGTTCCATTTCATCATATATGTACACACATTATATTTTTGTAAATTATCGTGTGGTGTGGCAGCGTCAGTGGAGACAGGAGCGCGGTTGCTTTTCACACGTCTAATACCTGTTAGATTCGGGAAGTTAGAATTGCTGGACCTGTTCAGTTTGGGAGTTCCAGATGTCACTTTTATTAAGTTTATGTAATTGTTTATTTACTGTAATTAAGCAGGTGGCATTGTACTTATATATTTTGCAAGTAACTATTATATGTAATTTTCATTCTTATGTGTTTTGAGAACAAGTGGTTGTTCAATTAGTTTTAAATATTAAAAAGTCTTTAGTTTCCATCCCTCATCCTGGATGAGGCAGATGGGAGAGAATTATGGGTACAGACGGGGCGCGAGTAGTCAGTAGCTTTAAGGGACTCGAAGGAATAACATGTGGGAGATAAGTCTGTTACTTCATGTTGTGCCATATTTTATTATATTATATTAAGTGTGATGACAATACTTTTGGTTTGTTGTATAAGTTAACTTTACCATCTGTGTTTTTATATTATACTGTATTCAATATATATATTATAAGTTATATGTATAATTTTTCAGTCCTAAAGGAAGATTTTTAACAAAGTGCTCATTACTTATCAAGGGGTTATACTGGTGACCCGCTCTTGTGAACAGCAGTTTTTTAGTAACCCTAGACCTTTTTTAAAGTTAGCTGTTGTAGGGTCAAGAGTAACGTACGATAGGTAACAAAGAGTTATGGGGGCCTGTGCCGGGAAATAGTGTTCCCACTTAAACTTAACTGTGCTAATCTAACCTTGCCTTCCTAGGTACCAGTGTGTCAAGTGTCTGTGTGTTTCTTAAGAACTATTCCATGTGCCAAGCAAGCCTTCCTGTGTGTCAAGTAACAACGTTTCACAATTTTGAGGTAAGTCATCCTATATATTTTGTTTGTGCAGTGAGGCCAAGCGAATTTTCAGTGTGGTGACAATTTTACAGTGAAGTGTAGTGCAGTGCCATTGTTTTAATTATTGTTGTGAATCAAGTGCCAAGTGTTAGTAACGATGGAGGAGAAAGTTGTGTCGTTGTTGGCTCACCCAGACTTTGAAAGGATTCAGAGCCTTAAAAAGACTGAGTTAATACAAATAGCAAATCATTTGGATTTGACCGCCAACAATAGAATGGTTAAAGCCCAAATATTGAAAGTCATTGTGACACATTTTGTTGAGAATGGGGAGTTAGAGGAAGAAGTTCTAGAGGAGTTAAGAGAGGAGTCGAGTGATCAGATGACGTTAAAACGTCTTGAGTTAGAAGCGCAAATAGCATATGCTAAGCTTGATGCTCAAAAGGAACAGAAAATATTAGAGGCTGAAACTCAGCAGAGGGAGCTTGAGACCAGGCGTTTAGAACTTGAGGCACAAAATAGAAGATGTTTAATTGAGTTGCAACTAGAAGCCACAAAAAAGCAACAATTAGAGATTCAACAACAAATGGCTGACACTAACTTCAGGCTTGAATCACAGCGTATGGCAGCTGGGCATGGAAATACTAGTAATGTTTCAACAAATAGTGATAAGAATCCCATCAGGACGCATAAGTATATAGAGTTACCCAAGTTCAATGAGGAGGATCCTGAGGTTTTCTTTGCCCATTTTTATAAAATTGCCATCAGTATGAACTGGCCAAGGGATCAGTGGGTAGCCATTATGCAGTCTCAATTTAAGGGGCGTAGTCAGGAGGTTTTTACATCCCTACCTGACGCTCATAGCTTTGATTACGAATTTGTAAAGAAAAGCATCTTAAATGCGTATCAATTAAATCCAGAGGCACACAGGCAGAAGTTTAGGAACCTAAGGAGGGTAAGTGATCAGACAATAGCAGATTTTACTCGTCAGAAGACAAATTTTGCAACAGATGGTTAAAGTCACTTTCAGTAACTGAGTTTGATGCTCTAAAGAATCTTCTTATCATGGAAGAAGTATTGTCATGTCTCCTAGACAAGTTGTCTGGGAGTTTCCATGCCCAGCTGCGTATGGCAGCTGGGCATGGAAATTCTAGTAATGTTTCAACAAATAGTGATAAGAATCCCATCAGGACGCATAAGTATATAGAGTTACCCAAGTTCAATGAGGAGGATCCTGTGGTTTTCTTTGCCCATTTTTATAAAATTGCCATCAGTATGAACTGGCCAAGGGATCAGTGGGTAGCCATTATGCAGTCTCAATTTAAGGGGCGTAGTCAGGAGGTTTTTACATCCCTACCTGACGCTCATAGCTTTGATTACGAATTTGTAAAGAAAAGCATCTTAAATGCGTATCAATTAAATCCAGAGGCACACAGGCAGAAGTTTAGGAACCTAAGGAGGGTAAGTGATCAGACAATAGCAGATTTTACTCGTCAGAAGACAAATTTTTGCAACAGATGGTTAAAGTCACTTTCAGTAACTGAGTTTGATGCTCTAAAGAATCTTCTTATCATGGAAGAAGTATTGTCATGTCTCCCAGACAAGTTGTCTACTTTTATGGCAGAACAAAAGAATGTAACAGACATTTATGAGCTGTCAAAGCTCGCGGATGAGCATGAGTTGTTGACTAAGGCCCAGTTTACGGCCACTTCACCTAAGTTTAGTCGTAAAGTAAATTATAATGCTCACCGAACTCCTTATCAGAATCCATCCAGTCCTAGTGCTCCAGTTACTCCCATGAGCTCTTCTCTTACAAAACCTAACCCTGCTACTTCATTGTCAGGAATGTCAAATAATAATAAGGTTACTTCTAAACCTACAGTTGGTTCCACAGGTGTGTCCAATGTGAGGTCCTGTTCCCATTGTAAGAGAAAAGGCCATGGAATTAATTCCTGTTTTATATTGCACCCTGAGTTACGACCAACTGGTCTCATTTATTGTAGAGGTGTACAACATAAATTTACTAATAAACATGTAACTGTAAACCCCAATTGGGTGAAACAGTATTCACCATATATGTCTTCAGATGAAGTTTTGTGTATTAATGGGAAGTGGAAGCCAGTGGTTATTCTTCGTGATACAGGTGCTTCCCAAACCATAATTTCATCCAGTATTCTTTCTGATGTTGAAAAGAGAGAGACAGGAAAGTTTGTTGTTCTTCAGAGTGTTGCAGGATGTAAAACTGTACCTCTAATAGACATTAATTTCAGATCCATCATTACATTAAGTTTATGCACTGTGGGTGTTAGTACACAGTTGCCCATCCCAGGTGTGGATGTTATATTGGGTAATGATGTGGCCATAAATCATGTTGTGGGTGAGATTGATCCCCGTTTGTGTAAACAGCCAGTTGCAGACCATGTTTATTCTGCCTGTGCTGAAATTAGTTCCATGAATGAACAACCTGTTGTAGAAGATGGTTTTGTCCATTCTACCTGTGCTGATGTCAGTACTAATATAAATCCAGTTGTCGGTTCTGATGTTGTTACTCAAGCATTTGTTCCAGTGACCAGTACCCCTTCAGTGGAGAAGTGGGATGTGGTTGTTCCAGATTCCTGTGTGGCCGATTTAGTTGTTGAGAGTAAGCCTGATACTATGACTCTGCTTTATTCCAATAAATTGGGAAAGGATGTCCATGTACCATTGTCTTGCCCGCTCACTACGAACGTTGTGCCAGGAGTTGAGAGAAACTTAAAAGCCACGACTCTATTGTATTCCAGCCAAGTGAATGGTTTAGGACAAGATGTCGGGTTGGCAGAAGTATTCCCGCTCACTCCAAGTTTAGAATCAGTTGTCGAGAGTAAGTCTGTTGTAGAGGCCCCGCCTCACCCTAGTCAAGGTGATAGTATAGGGGAGGAGGTCAAACTACCTGTTACTTGCCCGCTCGTTTCAGATTCCCTTAATTTAAGTGCATTGAGTAGAACTGACCCTAAGATTTCAGAGAGAAGCAAGGAGACAGTCTGTACTGTAGATCCAGTTCTGGAGAGTGTGGGAAAGCAGCCAGAGGATCAGCTTCTGTTGAGTAGATGGAGACCCATTGAGCCTCCCTCTTCAGTTGTCTGTGAGGATGTGACCCAGCTTGGTAGTGATATTATTGATTGTGAGCAGACAGTACTCCAAGCAGCTCCAGAAGTCATGGGAGGAAATTTTGGTAAAATCATTAAGAGTGGTAAAGTAGCATTTGGATCTAAGTTGCGGAGATTTGTGGGTTGTGATTCTTATTCCATGTGGAGTAAGTATTTCTCATTGGGTACATTGAGTCAGAGTGTGTGTAGGATGTTGAAATCTACTTTTATTCTGCAGGAGCCATTGTCTTGTGAAGTAATGGACTGTGGGACATCTTTGTCCAGCCTTGTGGTTGAGCAGAGAGAGTTTACTCAAGTAGGTTGTGCAACCAGTTGTTCTGAGGAAGTGGTGAGTTATACCAGAGCAGTGTCTCTATATTCAGATCCAGTTAATTTTGATGCACGAGTGATAAAAGTGTATGTTCCACTCAAGTGTGGTGTTGACTTTCAGAGTCATATTGGAGATAACTTTCAGAGTCATATTGTGGGTGAAGGATTTATTCATACTGGGGAGCAGATGTTTGAGGCTCCAGGTGTGTATTTCAAGTTGGGGGATAAGGTTATCCTACCTAGAGTTAATCATTGTGAAGGGTTTCAGATTGTCCTTGGGCGTTTCTCAGGTAATCTGCTGTGCATCTTCAAGATGTTAAGACCCTTAAACCTCTTGGTTGATTGGTTGTCATCAGACGTAAATCACTTGGGAAGTGATGGTGCGGGTTGTAAAGTTTTCGGCATGTTTTATTTAGTCTTTTGGCAGACTAGACGGTTGATGAAAGTGTGTGTTGTGTTCAAGTTCACCATCAGGAGGTGTGAACTTGTCTTCGGAGTTATGATTGAGATATGGTGCCTGGGCATATGCCTGTTTTCTTTCACTGATCGTTATGACAGAGTTATGAGGCAATTGATTTCTGTGTTCCTTATGGATCATCTGAGTCAGTTCGATCAGGTAGTCTTTGCACTAATCTTGGGTTGTATTTCTTGGGTTGAAGGTCAAAGGTTTGCTAAGTCGGTGTCTTGTGTTTCGGAAGGTTCTATGAATGGGAAAGTGTTTTACATAATTGTGAGGTTTAATGCCAATTTCTCTAATTTTAGTATCCATTGGGCGAGAGTATGTGTTCCACAGAGGATCCAGAGTGATGAAGAGCAGATGTCTGTGTCAGAGCATACCCAGGAGAAGTCCCGAATCTACTCAACATCCAGTCAGCTTCAATTAAGCAGTTCAGCTCCAGAAAAGGGGAGTAATGGAAAATGGAGGCTGTCTTGGAAAAATTCACCATGTGGAAAAGGGATCACATGGAAATACTGGACTGATCTTAGAGAAATAGTGGAAACAGATAGAAAGATAAATTGCCATGATAACTGTGTGAAAGCAGCTACGTTTATTGACAATTCTATTCATGCTAATGATAATAATGTAGATAGGAGTGTGAAATATGATCTGCAACAAGGTGAAATAAATGAGATAGTGCCCTGGAGAGATAAATTTGCATACTCCAGTGAAACATATGTAGAAAATAGTCATAAGACTGAAATTTCTGAGTTTCATGTAAGAATATATTGGGAGTGTTTTCATTTTTGTCCAGAAATGTGTTCTTATTACTTTTACATGTTTGGTGTAATTAATACCATAAATCTCAAGTGTCATACGTTTTACTCTGAAAAAATGCTATTGATCTTCAATCTATTGCATTTTTTTTCTTGGAGGTGGAAGTGTTACGTACTCCTAGCTGAATACGTATATAAATTTAAAATAAACTTTTGTTCCATTTCATCATATATGTACACACATTATATTTTTGTAAATTATCGTGTGGTGTGGCAGCGTCAGTGGAGACAGGAGCGCGGTTGCTTTTCACACGTCTAATACCTGTTAGATTCGGGAAGTTAGAATTGCTGGACCTGTTCAGTTTGGGAGTTCCAGATGTCACTTTTATTAAGTTTATGTAATTGTTTATTTACTGTAATTAAGCAGGTGGCATTGTACTTATATATTTTGCAAGTAACTATTATATATAATTTTCATTCTTATGTGTTTTGAGAACAAGTGGTTGTTCAATTAGTTTTAAATATTAAAAAGTCTTTAGTTTCCATCCCTCATCCTGGATGAGGCAGACGGGAGAGAATTATGGGTACAGACCATAAGTAGTCTGCGAGTAGTCAGTAGCTTTAAGGGACTCGAAGGAATAACATGTGGGAGATAAGTCTGTTACTTCATGTTGTGCCATATTTTATTATATTATATTAAGTGTGATGACAATACTTTTGGTTTGTTGTATAAGTTAACTTTACCATCTGTGTTTTTATATTATACTGTATTCAATATATATATTATAAGTTTTATGTATAATTTTTCAGTCCTAAAGGAAGATTTTTAACAAAGTGCTCATTACTTATCAAGGGGTTATACTGGTGACCCGCTCTTGTGAACAGCAGTTTTTTAGTAACCCTAGACCTTTTTTAAAGTTAGCTGTTGTAGGGTCACGAGCCATAACGTACGATAGGTAACACACCACAAGCATGGAGACCCCTTTAGGGAGTGAACCCTGACAATGCAAGGACAGCACTTAATGAGCGCACATGGAAGGTAGCCCTGGGCACTTTCAGCTCCAAGAACACTAAACTCTTGGCTCACGTTGCACAACCATACACAGAAAAAGCCTCGAGGGCAAAACACCACTGAGCTGAAACCAAGACCAGAGCCAGAACAATGAGAGAGGAACTAGGCACATACATATCAGCATTAGAACTGAGGGTGGAGCAGTTGGCTGACACCTGACTGCCTCCCTCCTCCCCCAAAATGTTGAGGGAGGTGGAGGCAAATGAGCTAGCTCAAGTTTCATGAATTTTCAATTGTTTGTTTACATTGTTGTGGGAGTTCATTTGGTGGTTTTGAGGCTGTGGTCTATTTTGTTGCATTGACTTTCTGGGTGCCTTGCTTTGGTGGTGGCAAACAGAAATGTTGACATAAATTTTTTTCATAACTGCCTTTGCTCCCTGCACCTGTGAGGTGGGTCAGGTTCTGTCAATACGAACTCCACAACTGATGGCACCTTGTAGTTTGGCACTATATCAGTATAGTAGCTTCAGGGAGCCACTAGGGGCTTTCCCCTGAAAAAAATAGGTTGTGGAAATAATAAGACTCAAATAGTAGTTATATCATCTAAGACTAGCCGGTGTGGAACTGTTCCAGGTCTAAAACAGACTTACTTGTTCATCCACACCTTAATCTCTGAACCATTTAGGTTTAAGGTGTTCCACTCAATACAATAATTTAGTGATGTTTGCAATGCTGGACAGTTCTTAGAATTATGATACTGAGGATATAACAGTTAATGTGTTTCATTTTTCTCCTGTGCAGGAACGCAATGTGGAAGTGTTATTCTGCTACGAGACCTATGATGAAGTAGTTCTCGTGCAGCTACGGGAATTCACTAACAGGAAAATTGTTTCTGTAGAGAAAGAAATGCGTCAGGATAAAGAAGGAGTTGATAACGAAGGAAGTAAGAAACTTAACAACTTTTGTATAACTTTTCTAACTGGCTGCTAAGAAGACAGAAAAAACATTATGTTCATGAGTTTTTATTCATTTTTTGGTGAAAATTTAAAAAAAAAATCTGATATTACTGCTAATTTCCCTCCTCTTTTAATTTGTATGTTAATGTGAAATAACTAGTGTCCCATAATTTTCTGTTCTCGTAAGTTTCCAATTGTCTACATTCATCTACAATCTGGACTAATTAAAATTCCATAATGCCCATTGAATCTTTGCACACAAGTGCATTCAAATACATTAATTTGATTTTTAATACTGCTTTTGTTATTGTATTTTCTGTGAGGGAAATTGTCAGCTCTCTGAAGCTATCACACTGAATAACTGCCATACTACTAGGTGTCATCAGTTGCAGAGTTCTGTTGGCCTTCTGTGGACTATGAGAAAAATGTCCACTACGGGCTCACCATAGCCCGTGCTACTTGGAACTTTTTGTTCCAAGGAACGAATCTTATACAACAAAACAACTATGAGCCAGATCCTGTACCCCCCCCCTCTCAGAGAGGAGCAGGGAGCAATGGCCTATGAACACTTTAAATAAATGTAAAGTTTATCATCTTTTCCACCATCCAAGGGAAGGCTCCTAGCAAGATAAGCAAATCAAAACAAACTACTGCATGGTTAAAACGAAACCGTAGCCTAAAATTTCCCAAACAAACTTCCCCACAATGAAAACAAAATTTTGTGAAACTAGCCCCCCCCCCCTTCACTAGTCTGCCCCCCCCCCACCCACCTGCCTGGGTCTGCCTGTGCATGCAGAGTCTAGTTCTATACTGATGTCCGGGCCTGGTAGTCACTTTGCTCTGGCTCTGGTATCCCGTTTTCTTTGGTGTTTTTCCTTTTGAGGCGGTGTGGTCCTATAGGGATGTGTGCGTGAGCCAGGAGTTTAGTGTACTGGAACTGCATGTGCTCAGGGTTTCCTTCCCTGTGCGCTCTGTAAGTACTAGCCTTGCATGGTGAAGGTTATCTTTCTCTGGGGGCATTCAGTCAACACTCCTTTCAGGGGGGCTTCCTCACTTGTGGTGGTCCTCGCCCTTAAGGTAAACCTTTAATCTGTGTTATTAAATAAATTAAATATATTAAAGCCTTTAATAAGTAAATCTGTGACTTTGTTTTTCCTTGGTTTGGGAGTGTTTTGGTTGGTGGGGAGCATTGTGGTCTGTGTGACCAGTTATTCTGTTAAAACAAGCTGTGCCGAAGCTTCTCCCAGGCTACTCATACTCCTACTGGGGGGGGGGGGGTATTTTCATACTCATGCATGGTATTTTCATGCAGGAGTGGGATATTTCATACCTGTACGTTTTTAGACTTGGGTTCGACTCCCTCTCAATTTTGCTCTCGGGGTTCGTTTGGGTTTCCCTGGGGGTAGGCATCTTTCTGGAGATTTGTCCTCATGTCTTCCCCTTTGGAGGAGCATGAGGTTCTGTTCTCTTGCGCGTGGCCCAGTTTTTTCCTTGGCTTCGGCCCTGGCCTGTTTTGAGTTCAGGTCCTTCTTATCCTATTTGGTACATTCCAAGGTTTTTCGGTCGTTCTGGTTAGCTGACACCACATTGTTTTTCTCACTTTTCTTGGCGCAGCTTTGCCGATCTCTGCATGCTGGAGTGGCGTGGACTTGGGAGAGTGTTCTAGGTTTTAAAGGGTCTCGACTTTGAGCCCCTTGATGCCTATCTTTGGCTCCGCCCTTTCTCACAAATGTTAGTGAGCTGCAGCTTCATGTTATTTCCCTCGCTGTTGGCATTGTTTGTGGTGGATTACCTTCGGGCCTGTCGGCACTTGGGTTCTGTCGTAGGCTTGATGAGCCTCCTTGAGCTCCTTCCAGATTGACTCTCAGAGAATGTCCGGGTGCTCTGCTCTGGCCAGGAAGAGAACTATGCCCATGAGTTGGTCGAGGTAGGCCATAGGTGGAGTCTGAGGTCGGGTTGCATGTGCCACCTGAGGTGGCTTCATCTGCAATGGGTCGACACCGTACTTGCTCTGCTCGTAATGCCTCCGGATTTGCACCGGCACTTTTGCAGTTTGTCCCACTTCTTTTCTGGCAAAGAATGAGATGGCTGCTTTCCGGAGGGGGCCTTGGGTTGTTGATGCTTGATTGGTCAGGCTGTGGGTGCATCATGTGTTGTCTGGTTGCGGCTCTCCACCGTCATTTGCGCGCCACGGCTTCTGTGTCGGGTTACTCGCTTTGGGTTGATCCGGTCTCCCTCCTTTCATTTTCCAGGGTTCGGGTCTCCCAGGTCGTCTGTAGGGTTATTCGGTCTAGCCAGCCTACGGTCTATCCCCGTGGCCACGTCATTCGTAAGTTTGCTGCTCATTGCTGCCGTCTTCGGTAACATGTCTTGGGCCGAGATTCGGGTGCGGAGTTTTTGGCGGTCGGACAGGGTCCTGGCAGCTTGCTACTTGGTCAATGATCCGAGCCCTGTGTTGCTTTGGGTCGGTGGTTGCAGCCAGTTGTCTCGACTTCGCTTTGAGGGGTGAGTGCAAACTGCCTCTGGGGTAAGTCCCTCATGTTTTTGTCGTTTGGTAAGTAGCTCTGGGGAGCTTTGGGGAGCCGGAGGGGGTCCCCCGCCCCCCAGAAAGCCAGTGTTGAATGTAATGAAATGCCATTTTCTGGGCGAGACCTGGAGGCTCCCCGGCATCCCTCCCTCCCTCCCTCTGGTCGGCAGTTTTTTGCATGTTTTGACATCCAGCCTCAGAACTGAAGGGTGGATAGCCGGCGTCGGGGGTCCGGGGCTCCCACCAGCTGTGCAGAAAGCGGCACGGCGACGTGTGACGTCATGCTCGTTTCTTGTAGGGGGAGTTCTATCCACTTGTTCGGCTTGTGGTAGCAATAATTTCACCAGAATAGGGGTTTGTTTTGGGATGCTTACCTTTCTGGGTGCCTGACCTAGTCGATGGCAGACATAGAATGCTTCCAACCACACGAGGGTTTCTATAGGCCATTGCTCCCCATGCCTCTCTGAGGGGGCCAGGTTCTGCCTCGTGGTCCCCGGTAGGCCCACAGAACTCCATACACATGACTGATGCCAAAGTCTGACATTAGCATATCAGCCTAGTAAGCTCCGGGGAGCCTCCAGGTCTCACCCAGAAAATGGCGTTTCATTAATTTCAACTCTGGGTTTTTATTACATATAACATAAATTGTGTCCATTTTTTTTACACTATCAGCTGAGAGTAGTCTTCGTCGTTCCCATGCAAATGAATTGATGGACTGGCTAAAACTGTGTTGGCTGGACTTTGTTGGGAGTGAAGGCTACTTCTCGTCTGGAGTCGCATCCATGTGTCATCACTGTGGAAGAGATGGGTGCAGCAAGACACTTCGTACGCACTCAATTTACACAGATTCCAGAAGAGACCAGATACTCACTTTTGCAGCCACAGTTGGAAATTAATCCAAGGTATGAATTTTTGTTTTGGCCTGTAATAGAGAGGGAACATAGACTTCCTTGACCCTCAGCTCTCCCTCTGACTTGGTCCTCTCTCATTCCTGTTAATCCACTCCATATTTCCTGTATTACAAGTGATGTGGAAAGCATGGGGGATTTTTGTTTATATTGCAGAATGGTGACTGATAGGGGCTAGTGTGTGATACTTTCCTACTAATCCAGACCCACTCAGATGCACCTGCTATATTTAGATCAACAACACTGCTGATGTATGATTCATCCAGCGTCTAATGTCACTTAGTGGAGAGATTTAGCAAGAGGTCAGCAGCAGATCAACTTTTTCTAAATACCATGTTGGCGATCACAGCAAACAATGATGGTCAAAAAAATTTCATTTGCGCAAACTGGCCGCACACTGAATGACAGACTTAGAGAACACAAGAGAAGCGTTAAGTCTGCAGACACTAACAATACTCTCTTCTGCCATGTGAGGGATTGTAATCATCCCATTGATTGGTCTTCCTACAAAATAATCTTTCCTGTCTCTACTCTACACAGACGCTGTCTTGTTGAATCGGCTCTGATACACAATGTACCCAACATGAACTTGAGTCCTGGCTTTGTTGCTGTGGACTCTTCCCTTTCACAGTATATACTCAAATGCTCTAAACTTGCTAACAAACGTGACTTAACATAAGCTTACCCCTTCCATTTATCTTTCTTTCTCTTTCCTTTTCTTTCTCTCTTCTCACCTATTTCTGTTCATTGTCTTCTCCTACGCTCCCTTGCTTTCCTCTTCTTATTCTTACTATCTCCTTCTCTTTCGGTGGTTATAATAGGAGCTGCCTCGTATGGGCCAATAGGCCTTCTGCAGTTCTCATTATTACTACTATCCCCTACACCTTACTTTCCTCCTCAGCTCTCTCTTGCCTATTTATTGCCTGTCTCTACCTCCTCTTCACACGGGAAACATCTCCCGTCATGCAAGGTGCAGTCGCACCTCCACAGATCTCCAGTATCGTCTATTGATACTAGTAATGGCTCAAAAGAGCCGCCACTTACGGGCTATTCATGCCCGTACCACCTTTTGGGTGGCTTAATCTTCATCTCCTCTTCACAAACGACTTGAGAATGGTCCAGGACGGACCGAAACGTCGTCGTCCCTTCAACTTCTAGTGTGTGGTCTGGTCAACATACTTCAAGCCACGTTATTGTGACTCATCGTCTGCATCTGACACTGTCACTACAGTGTGTTGAATGTATTTACACGTTGCAACAATGAATAATGAGAGCAATCATTATATGGATGGCGTAATAACAGGGAAGCATTAGCGCCTCTGGTGGTCAGATGCTTAACTGTATTAGAGGTTGACAGTTTAGATATGGTGAAGTAAGGGTGAGTGGCGCGTCTGGGAGTCCCGCTACTTAACGTGTGGCTCATTTGTCGACCAGCCGCCGCTTGGCAAGGGTCACGTTGATTACCAGTGAGCAAAAAATAAATGTGTTACAGATATCATTACTCAATCATAATATAGAAAGAATTGTTCGAGGTGTGTACTTCATGTTGTTATTCGTTATTATTTCGTATATTATATGTATTTAGACAAAATATAGAGGTGACTGTCAGGTGGCAGCCATAGGTGTACCCGCTAGTTAAGTCATTAGGGCGCTTGTGGTGGCCTTAATAGCCATGCCAGTAGTTAGCCAGCAATCTTAGGGTTATCTTGAGATGATTTCGGGTCTTAGCGTTCCCGCGGCCCGGTCCTCGACCAGGCCTTCTTTTTCTTACACATCCCCAGGAAGCAGCCCATAGCAGCTGTCTAACTCCCAGGTACTTATTTACTGATAGGTAAACAGGGTCATCAGGGTGAAAGAAAGTGCCCATTTGTTTCAGCCTCCACCGGAGATCGAACCCGGAACCTCAGGATTACGAATCCGAAGCGCTGTCCACTCGGCTGTCAGGCCCCTTAAAACAACCCAACAACCCTTCGACATATTTTGATGAAAATCTGAATGAAACGAGAAATTTTGGCCACAGATTGTGTGAAGATGGTGGGGGGGGGGGGATTGAGGGGGTGCAGGTTAGTACGATGAGCATGATTCAGAATGATGGAAGGAGAAGGGCTCCTATGATGAATTGACTTAAGGGCCACCATCTACAGTGGCCTCGACGGGGACAGGACGGCGGCACCTTGTCAAAGGTCAGCCTTCCTACTCCGTCCACCCTTATTTTATTGAGGATTTGTCTTGTGTATATTGTGAACAAGATGAATGACTCGGCATTTACGACTTGAGTGGTTAAGCGGGTTCATGGGTTAATAATCCTATAGGGGGAACAACACACCTATTTTCTGTGTTACATTGTGGCTTGTTGAGCTTGAAGCTGTTGTCCAGCCTGTCTGTGTCAAATATGACATTTTAGTGAAGTGGTCTGTATTAATGACCTCCAACTTGGTCAGTATTACAAAGGCCTCGGCTGTTATTTATTTATTTATAAATAAATAAATAACTCCAAGTTATATTGGGTTTCTGATCAACCTGTCCTCTTAAAACTAACGTCACTTTTGGCTGGTATGCGCGGCGCTATGGCCAAATTTGGACAAAATTTAAAATGAAATCGACTCACAAAAGTGACGCACTGTTCCGTTTTCTGTTTGAGTCGTCCGGCTTACTCGGCCAGCTTAGAAGAGGATTCTTTCCATTAACATTTTTCATAACGTTTTGAAACTTTATGAGAATTTCCTGCCCACCTAACCTATCAGAGGACTCTTAACTTATTGTTGTTGAAAAAAAAATCCCAAATTTATTTTCATTTTTTTCATTTTCAAATTACGTCCATATTCGGCCATACGGGTAAACGGCCAAAAGCGACGCTATTTTTAAGAGGACAGGTGACAAGGAGTACATAGCCCTATGTGTTTACATTCTTGTAAAGCCACTAGTACGCATAGCACTTCGGGCAGGTCCTTAATCTAACAGATAATATTAAGTAGGTAACTTCTAGGAAAATTTATAGGCTAATCTATCAAAATCTACAACAATTTAAACATTTATAGTGTTAATCCTACAAAGATTCGAGGTAGTGACAGTTGAACAGGTTCTGGCATGATTGTTGTTGCTGTCTTGAACTTTCTCCAAAGCGGAAAATCATTTATGTGTTTTTGAAGTGAAGTTTCCATATTAGGACACAGTAGGCCAGATGGGACCACAACAGAGACTCGTACAGTTGAATATTCAATGTTGTTCGTTTAAGTCAAAGATTCGTTTAACTAATCTTAAGGATTGTTTTCATATTAACTGAGTCCCAGATGTTTAATGGCTGGTACATCATAACTCCTAGGTAATATTGGCTTAAATTTACCAGAGGGCCACCATTTGTCCATAGTGCCCTCTACGGCAACAGGAAGCCGGCGGCTTGTCAAAGGTTCCCCTACGGCTCCTGAGGAGTTTGTCTATCTGTATTTTGAGCGCGCAAACTGCTGCATTATGACATTAGAGGTAGTGTGATAATATGTACACCGTGTCTTGTAGCTAAGCTAAAGGTGGCATATAATGTTTAGCAACAAGTCGCCTTAGATTGTTTAGTGTTAACGACTAGGGCGATGGAGTGGTCATATCAGGATAGCAATTGTGCAGATAAATGGGGAAGATAATTGCAGACGAGGAGTCACAATAACGGGGCTGAAATATGTTGACCAAACCACACACTAGAAAGTGAAGGGACGACTAGATAATTGTTTATCTAATAGATGGAAGATGTTAATTGTTTGCATCTTGTTTACTCTGCGATATAAAATGGTTTCACCTGTAAATGGTCATTTTTGACAATGTAATTACTAGGCTTCTAACGTTGGTTTAGTGCTCAGAGATCATATACTGTACTTGAGAGGTTTTAAACATGTTATTTATATAATTTAGGTCAATAGACAGCTAAATAAATTAATAATACACAGTACTTTTATCTAAGGTTAGCTAAAGGTTTGTTTTAGTGGAAGACCGTAATAAGATAATGTGTTTCTATGTAACTTTAAAAGAACATTGATGCTTTACCATAGCCTCATGAGTCCAAGACAAAAATGTAGTCTGTTAGGCTATTGCAGTCTTATCAGTCTTGCCTACTCGCTATTGTTGATACAATCTGTAATTAATCTCCATTGCAATTACACCTTTTCCAGTGATTGGTTCCAGTGTTCTTGAAATTCATAATTGTATTTTCCTACTCGATTGTATTTGAAATAAACTGTTTATACTTACCCCGGTGCTACATAGCCTTCCCGGTTTGTTGCCTTCTTTTGATAATTACTTATACTTGCCCTTAATATATGTAAAAAATATTTTTTCAGGAGTGTGGCACGTGTGGACACGTGTTGGATCAGAGGAGTCAAGGTAAAGTGTTTATTTACCAACTAGTTCTGGGGAGGAGCGGGTGGAACTAGATGGACGTAGTCAACTTCACATTCTTGTTACACTTACACTGGTTTGTGCCTCGGAGAGGCTGCAGGATCCAGTAAGTTCAGTAGAACTTCGGTTTCAACTCCTTTTGACCATGTTGTAGCTCAGTCGATTACGGCAGTGTCTGGGATGCTCTCGGACGCAGGTTCAAATCCTTGTCCCGGCCCTTGTGGATTTGTACACTCTTGTTAGCAGGCTGAGAGCTTTTCTTTCCCATAGATTTATTTATAGAAGAGTTAGCAATAAGTCGGCTGGGTTTATTAACGTATTGTTTTTAGGCCCCATTAATATTATGCAGTTCAGTTTTGGTCGCCATACTAAAGAATGGACATAATTCACTAGAACACGTCAGTTAGGATGACAAAGTTAATCCCGCAAATTAGAAAGCTTCCATATGAAGAGATGTTGGAAAAACCTTAACGTGACATGATTGAAGTGTACAAGTGGATGAATGGGCATAACAAGGGAGTTATTGATAAGGCTTTAAATGAAGATAAGTTTAGATTTAGGAAATACCTGGGTAAATACTGGTTTGGTAACTGGGTTGTGAATTTGTGAAACAAATTACTGGATTATGTGCAGACGACGAGTCACAATAATGTGGCTGAAGTATGTTGACCAGACCACACACTAGAAGGTGAAGGGACGACGACGTTTCGGTCCGTCCTGGACCATTCTCAAGTCTATTGTGGATCATACTACTGGATCACTGGATCATACTACTGGATCACTAGATCATAATAGGCATAGGAATCTTTGATTGTTTGAAGCTTAGGTTAGACGTATATGAATGAGTGTGGGTGGATATAAATAGGAGGTGCCACGTGCAGGACAATAAGGCATCTGCAGTTTCTTGACTTACGTTCTACTAATTTACACTCGGAACGCGACTCTCCAATCAGCTTACATCTGTATCCTCAATTGCTGCTAGGTGATCAAGGGCGAACATTTAACCTTGAATGTTTACTCCAAACCAAATGATGGGTAGCAAAGATGTATGGTAAGGTAAAAGTTGGGTGGCGAGGCAAGTTTTGGGGTGGTGAAGACTTAGAATATTGTTCAATGTGGGTGACAAAGACTTGCTGTGCAGAGTAGGTAAAGAATAAATTGAGAGATAGGAGAATTACCTTAAGATTAGGCTTGGACTGGCCGGCATATGCATCATATATCATTAATGCATATATGCCAGGGAAGGGGGGGGGGGGGAGATCTCCCCAAAGGCATAAACTGCTAGGTCAGATAATCCACAAACCCATCTCCAATGACTCCAAGGTCATGGGAAGCTTGACCTTCCCCTGAAGTTGCACCCACCGTTATATCTGTCTGTATGGCCTGTTTTGCCGCAGTTTGTACAGTTTGCTTCATTACGGCAGGCGAGGCGACTGTGCCCCAATAGATAACAAGCGTAACATCGTAACACAGGGAAGTTGTAGGGCTGGACCTGATACGAGGTCCTGTGTAGTGCCACCCGATCAGGGAGGGGCCCATCGAACTTTACACGGACCACGGATGTCGGGTTTGTTGCTCCGGGAATCCTGGTAACTTCCAATAATACCGCTGATGCACCCCCTAACACATGCAGAGCGGTCTGGATGTTATCCACATCAACACTCTGGTCATTGGGCCAATCTTCCCATACCGGGCCCGAGACTGATCCTGCGACAATACCTGTCGGCACCTGACAGGCCAGTCCCCCAACTTAATAATGTCGGATAAACGGATGTGTGATAGAGCCTCCTTTTTGATGTGTAGCTTCAGTGCTGCACCCTACCCAGGGTACACGCGGTCTCAGGCAGGCAATGTGGCCACAATACCGAAGCCTCAATTGCTGCACCTAAGGTACGAGGATTTGCAACCACGCACTGAGCACTGAGCTGATTCTGACTGGATTAGGACAACCACAAACGAGGAAAGAGGTACCACAAGAGAAAGGTCTTCTGAAGGCAAAGACATTCTCTTAGCATCAGGCTTTGGCGAAGCATCAGCCGACTCATTTTCCAGCAGACGTTTTCCTCTCTGGGACTTGCTGTCAACGTACATGGCGCCCCCACTCGGGGTGGCGTCCATTAGTGAGGCTCCGGCCTCCCCCGGTGCTGTGAGCCCCTGGGTAGCTGCAGTGAGCACACACTGGCCCAAAAAGCCAGCTGAATTCAAAGATGAGCTCCAGGCCAGGTGTGGAAAGAAAGTCCAGCCAGGGGCGTTCAATCTGCGCGCCAAGATGGCCGACCTTCGGGCGGGAATCTCCTCCACAACGAAATCTTTTATTGTGGAGTTGTTGCCAACCTACTTTTATCTGGCATGTATTATGCAAGTTTTCGCCTCGCATAATTTTTTCTCATTTGGAAAATACATTATTATCTTCACTATAAATTACTACTATAGTGTGTCATTTCTGCTCACACTCATCTCTAAATAAAATGATTACAAATATTTCCAAAGACATAAACTGCCTCATCCAGCCCGCCTCTTCCCTCATTCCAAATCCACAAACAAAACCAACTCCAACTCCAAGAGGGAAAACCAGGTCTGGGCCTGGACCCGGGCCTGTCTGGGCCTGGACCCGGGCCTGTCTGGGCCTGGACCCGGGCCTGTCTGGGCCTGGACCCGGGCCTGTCTGGGCCTGGACCCGGGCCTGTCTGGGCCTATACCCGGGCCTGTCTGGGCCTATACCCGGACCTTTCTGGGCCTATACCCGGACATGTCTGGGCCTATACCCGGACATGTCAGGGCCTATACCCGGGCCTGTCTCGGCCTATACCCGGGCCTGTCTCGGCCTATACCCGGGCCTGTCTCGGCCTATACCCGGGCCTGACCGGGCTTATACCCGGGCCTCACTGGGCTTATACCCGGGCATGTCTGGGCTTATACCCGGGCATGTCTGGGCCTATACCCGGGCCTGTCTGGGCCTATACCCGGGCCTGTCTGGGCCTATACCCGGGCCTGTCTCGGCCTATACACGGGCATGTCTCGGCCTATACCCGGGCCTGTCTGGGCCTATACCCGGGCCTGTCTGGGCCTATACCCGGGCCTGTCTGGGCCTATACCCGGGCCTGTCTGGGCCTATACCCGGGCCTGTCTCGACCTATACTTGGGCCTGTCTCGGCCTATACCCGGGCCTGTCTGGGCCTATACCCGGGCCTGTCTGGGCCTATACCCGGGCCTGTCTGGGCCTATACCCGGGCCTGTCTGGGCCTATACCCGGGCCTGTCTGGGCCTATACCCGGGCCTGTCTCGGCCTATACTCGGACCTGTCTCGGCCTATACCCGGGCCTGTCTGGGCCTATACCCGGGCCTGTCTGGGCCTATACCCGGGCCTGTCTGGGCCTATACCCGGGCCTGTCTCGGCCTATACCCGGGCCTGTCTCGGCCTATACCCGGGCCTGTCTCGGCCTATACCCGGGCCTGTCTCGGCCTATACCCGGGCCTGTCTCGGCCTATACCCGGGCCTGTCTGGGCCTATACTCGGGCCTGTCTGGGCCTATACCCGGGCCTGTCTGGGCCTATACCCGGGCCTGTCTGGGCCGATACCCGGGCCTGTCTTGGCCTATACTCGGGCCTGTCTGGGCCTATACCCGGGCCTGTCTGGGCCTATACCCGGGCCTGTCTGGGCCTATACCCGGGCCTGTCTGGGCCTATACCCGGGCCTGTCTGGGCCTATACCCGGGCCTGTCTGGGCCTGTCTGGGCCTGTCTGGGCCTGGACTCGAGCCTGTCTGGGCCTGGACTCGAGCCTGTTTGGGCCTGGACCGGGGCCTGTCAAGGCCTGGACCCGGGCCTTTCTGGGCCTGGATCCTGGCCTGTCTGGGCCTATACCCGGGCCTGACTCGGCCTATACCCGTGTCGTGACGCTGAACCCCGGTTCATTCCGAACACAGCGATTACACAACACATAACACCTTGCCTCAGCAACCGTTACTACCACCTATACTCCTACACACACCAGACCCTTGAGGCGTACCACTAGGTTTGTACTGGAACACAATGAGTGAACATATGGAAGGTATTTAAAGGCCGTCGGGTTTTGTCATTTAATTACAAAGAATAGACTCTGACAAATAATAACATATTAACATACTCTATTAGGTCAATACACTTCCAATACCCATAGACCACTTGACCTCCGCGATCACCACCCACACTCGTAACTTCTGCCTAAGTCCCTAATACGGAATGATTACTACAACGCTCCACACCCGGTTAGTCTTTCATTCAATACTCACATACTGCAGACTTAACTTGGTCACTAAGATCACATCAGGTTCTCGCATAGCTGTCTGCTACACTTCACTGCTGCCACAAATGGAGATCCAGAGGACTTCTCAGTTCAACTCCCACAATCGGACTGACTTTAGCCAACCATGGCCTCAAACATTTCACCACGCCTCTCAAGGAAGGTATAATCCGATTAACCTTATCCCTAGAGCGGTAACCTTGATCCTAGAAGCCTGACGAAGAATAATTCCTCTTTCCAGGAATTATTAATTTGGCTAAACAGCTTCGGTCTTAATCCATTGACCTTTCTTAGACATGTGATCCATAGTCTGTCTACTTAACATGTACTTCCAATCATCATTCGTTAAGAGTTGTAGTAATGATCCTCTAGCGAATAATTCCTACTAACTTGTGGATTACAACACCACTTCCCTCCTTAAACACGCATATGTCCCCATATTCATCATTGCAATGGTTCCATTAGTGCAAGGACCTGGAGGATGCACCCACCATATATGTACAACTAAAAAATCATCCAATAAGTTCATCATACACACGATGAAATAAATTAAAATTTTCCCCGACATGACTCACAACACTTCTCCAACATATACATTATATTCACATCATAGCACAGGTAAAATAGTCTGTAATAATTTTTCCCATCTCCAACAATGCACATATACCTAAACTGCTGACATATAATTACATACAAACATAACCATAAAATTACATTGACCAGAATGCTGACACTTAAACAGAAATGACACTAGTCATTAATATATACACAACACATATATATCTAAGGTTCTTCATCCTTAGTAATAAGTTACTAACAATTTAACATCTTGCCCTGTACTGTTGACATAAGGGCTTACAATGATCACGATCACAAAATGTTTCACTGGCCTCCTCCACAATTGGCAGCATCACTTCTCTTGTCTTCGTGTCCCATGGTTGCTAGGTCATAGATCCTCCATGACCCAGACAAAACCCAGGCTGTCCAGCCTGGTGAATGTTGTCAATGTCCCATCGTTGCTCTGAGCTAACGTGATCCTGGCCTCCAGAGCAACGGAGATTCCTACCCCAGGGTCATGTTCCCTCGGGTCTGTGCTGACGTCTCATTCCAGGGCACCAATCCCAGAACGCTGCATATACCTCACAGCTCTCTGGTCATCCTTCCTTGCTGTGCTCACCACACCTGTAGCACATTACTCTAGGCCCATCTGCCCAGAGTGTGTCCACCTGTATTCACACCTTCTCGACCGCTGTACCTGCAAAATATTCCCTCGGAGCCCCCTGGCTCGATCTTATTACATAACCCCCTCGGCTCCTTACTCTCTCCCCGTATATAGCCTGAGCGCAGCTGCAAAGCCATTGCAGCTGGCCCTTATCCCTGCTTTGATGTCAGGGGGCGAATTTCGCCTATAACGTCACGTTGGCTTCACTTCCTCCCCCTTTTTTTCTAGAATTACTGAGTGTAGCCTCATAGCTTCCCTTC
Source organism: Procambarus clarkii (assembly GCF_040958095.1). Lineage (NCBI taxonomy): Eukaryota > Metazoa > Arthropoda > Malacostraca > Decapoda > Cambaridae > Procambarus > Procambarus clarkii. Next base: position 19,353,673 of record NC_091228.1, on the reverse strand, counting down.
TACTCTACCTGAAGCTCTGTGACATGATCCCGGGGGACCTTCTCAAGCCTAACACTCAGTAATTGTGCCGATGAGGTAATATACAGTATACACATACACATACAGTATATACATATACATACATTATCACAATAAATACCACATTAAAATCATTTCACAACTAATGTCACTAAAGCATCATACTGCCACTGGCTCGCCTCTAGCGAGATTCCTTTAACAACTTAATTAATGAGAAATTAGTATATCTACTTGGCTCGCCCACTGCAACCATCAACACCTGAAATTTTGAAATTCTACATTATAATCTTATCCATAAGACTTACCCACTCCGACACACCATCACCTCTGGTCAACCCAACCACTGATGACCTCATTATAACACCACGTCTCTCAACAGCCAGGCTCTGCGTCCTGACGCACCTGACCTCATTACACCGATACTCACCGTACCCACCACCACCTGGCCTCCTGTGCCGCTGTGCACTCCACAACACCACACCACCACACTCCATACCAGGCGTCCAAACGCCACAACACTACACCACCCACTACACATGCTACTCTACACAACACTCTACACGCTACCCCACACTCTACAAAACTACCATGGCCATGCACCACTCAACACCACACTCTACACACTACCCCACACTCTACAAAAACTACCATGCCCATGCACCACTCAACACCACACTCTACACACTACCCAACACTACAAAAACTACCATGGCCATGCACTACTCTACAGTACATACTATGCTCCTTCTGTGTTCATGACCCCACGAGAGCGGGTCGGATAGCGATGTGTCACCGTCACCTGTGGACCTTGTCCCAGGTCCTGCGAAGGCTGTTTTGTGTTATCTACCCTTGATTGCCAACTCCTCGTACCCCTACCTATGTTCTCAGCCGCTGGTGTGCTCTTCCCTGGCACACTCCCCGTAGGGTATGGCTCCTCACTTGCCTGACCGGTCAGTGTATAGACGCGGTCTGGGTGACAGGAGAACACATGCCCTGTGTTTAGCACCTTAACCTTAACTTCTGCATTCTTTTTGCTAATTACCCGACATGGCCCCACAAACTTGGGTACCAACTTACCTTCTGCCTGAGCGTGCATCTGCTTCACGAATACCCTATCACCTTCATTGATCACCTTTGCTTGGACCTTGTTCCGCGCATTATAATATGCCTCTGCTACCTCTGTCGACTTTCTTAAATATAGTTTCACCAAGTCAAATGCCTTGGTTGCTCGCCTACAGACAACACTTTTGAAGTCTAACGCATAGCATGGCGGTTGCTTGCTTGTGAACGTCGTGAACGGAAGGCGGGGATCGAACCCATGCAACAAAAAATGCGGGGTTTCTCCTACCGACCTATTGAACGCCGTGTTGAGCGCCGACTCGACCATCGACAAACTCTGATCCCATGCAAGCACATCATCTGCAGCCAAATGCCGCAGAATACTGATTACTTCAGCATTGTGTCTTTCAACCAAACCATTCGCCGATGGTCGATATGCCAGCACTGGAGTATGTTTGAAGTGATACACACTCGCGATGCTTTGAAATACTTGATTGATAAACTCTGACCCTTGGTCTGACACAACTTGTTGAGGAGCCCCAAACCTGGTTAACACACTTTCCACCATGGCCTGGGTCGCATCCTCTGCCGACTTAGAACGGAGTGCACTCACTACAGTGAACCGTGTGAGTGCATCCACTGCTACAAATATGTACCTCGCCCCTGAATGAGCTTGTGGTAGCGGCCCAATGAATTCTATGTGTACTCTCTCGAAGGGAGTACTCACCTACGCAAAGGTTCCGCCCCCAACCTATGTGCCCTGTACCTCAGACAACTGTCACAAGAGGCTACATAGACCTTGATATCTTTACCCATGGATGGCCAATAGAACCTTTGCCGTGCCCTCTGCAACGTCTTGGACTCCCCTCCATGGCCTGCTGCTGGGATGTTATGACACAGATACATTGCAGTCGTCTGGAACTCCGGTGTCAAGACTGCCTGGTATACTGGTTTAGACCGTATTCCCGAAACCCTACCAAGATGATACAACACCTCATCTTCAACCACAAACTCATCCACTGGGGATGGAAGTGACTTCCTCAACTCCGCACGCTGACCCCTCAAAAACTTCCTTACCTCCCACCACAGGGGGTGACCTTTCTGACTTCGTATCAACTCCCTCACATTCCACGACACATCTTCCTCCCCCTTTCCACTCACCACTGTTACATTGTGACACCTTGACAACGCGTCAGCGACCACATTGCTTTTCCCTGGTACATGTTCAAAGTTTGTAATGTTAAACTCTGAGAGCGAGGTAACCCACCGTGCCAGTCGCTGACAAGGCTCCTTGGACTCGAACACATACTTAAGGGGTTTGTGATCGCTTCTGAGCCAAATTTCATGTCCAAGCAAGATGTACCGATTCCGTTGTAATATGAATGTGATCGCTAGCGCTTCCCTCTCAATCGTACTATAGTTCCTCTCTGCAGGACATAGTACTCGGGAACAAAATGCAATGGGACGCTCCCGTCCTCGCTTATCCACCTGAGCTACCACACCACCTATCGCTGCGCCAGAAGCATCCGCATACATCAGAAACGGTTTGCTAAAATCTGGGTGCGCCAAGATACTGCGAGAGCTGACAGCAGCCCTCAGTACCTGGAACGCCTGCTGTTGTTCCTTCCCCCACACGAACTCTGCAAGTCCACTGATCTGATGTAATGGTCTTGCAATTTTTGAAAAATCTTTAATAAATCGCCGATAATAGCTAACTAACCCCAGGAAAGATTTGACTCTTTCTTGTTCTGTGGAACTGGGAACTCTTGAATATCCATGGTTATATCTGGCAATGGACTGATACCCATCCGGCCCACTGTATGACCCAGGAATGTTACCGATTCTCCAAAAAAACTGCATTTTTCGAAATTCACTTTGAGGTTGTGTGACCTCAGCCTTAGCAAGAGTTTCCTCACATTATGCATGTGCTCCTCTAATGACTTTCCCAGCACGATTACGTCATCGAGGTACAGCAACGCTGTGGGACCTATCAACCCCGACAATACACTCATCATTAGCCTACTGAACACAGCAGGTGCTGACTTCAACCCGAAAGGAAGTGGTTTATATTGCCAGAGCTCGTTGTTGCACGCACTAAACGCTGTGATTTCCCTCGACTCTTCCTCCAGCGGTATCTGGTGATACCCACTGAGTAGGTCTAATGTGGTAAAATATTGTGTACCCTTCAAGTGTGTCAATGTGTCCTGTATGTTAGGTAATGGGTATGCTTCGTCCTTCGTCAGCTTGTTTATTCTGCGGAAATCTACGCATAACCTCACTCCCCCATTCTTTTTCCTGACTACTACGAGAGGGCTGTGCCACGGTGAACTGGATGGTTCAATGATATCATGCTCCCTTAGCTGGCTTATCTCCTCCTTCACCTCCCTCTGGTGTGCCACTGGTATGCTATATGCTCTCGTATATACTGGATGTGCGCCCTCTACTTCAATCCTATGTGCTCCTTGAGTAATGCACCCCGGGGGTTCCCCTCTCAACGCAAAAACATCCGGGAACTCCCTGACTAAGCCCCTTAAGGCTTCCTTAACCTCCCTTTCCATGGACATCCTATCGACTATTCCCATTAATTTATCCATTCTATCCTCATCGCCCTCACTCTGGCTTACCGACATGGCTGCAATAATCTCCTCCACAGGGTGCCCCCACGCTACCTGTGCATGCTTACTCAAGGTGACTGGCCACCGAGAGGGTTTAAAAATCCTCACCCGAATTACCCCTTCATTCACCACAGTTACCCCTCACTACTGCTACTCCTTCTCTACTCCTCATCTTGTTAACGTCTACCGCTTGACCCCCACATACCAATTTATTCCCCCTTGCGCTGAACGCTATGGCACATGAGTATTTTTCGAGGAAATCAATTCCCAAGATAATGTTGGTATGTTTCAGCCCTATATCCTGTATTACTACAAAACTATGTTTAAACCATCTATCTTCTAGCTGGAAATCCACAGTTGTCTCACCCAACACCCGCAACGCATTATCCCCCACCGCCGTTAATCTCCTGTTGTTAGGTACCAGCCTGACGTCTGATCCTAACACGCTACGACTCATGATGGACACGGAAGCACCGGTGTCCACCAAGGCTGTATAGATAGTGCCCTTTAACCGTAAATGCACCTTTATGGGATGACCCGACCCGACGGTACACAACCACTGTCCGCCACCCCCTACTGTACACACTGGGTAATTAGGCGGAACAAAAAGCTTACACTGCCAGGCCAAGTGACCACCGTCACCACATAGCTTACACACTTTTGTCTGCTTAGGTCGTTCTGGCTCGTGTTTACCTGCAGTGTACCCCGTTCCCCGGGGATACCCTCTACCGGTACCCTGGTTCTGGTGGTACATTCCTGTTGCTCCCTGAGCAGGCGTGTATCGTGGTGGAGCAGGAGTGAACCTGCCTCCACGTGCCCCTTGATTATAGCCTCCTCGCTGCCCACGAGTACCCTGATGGGGTCCCCACGACACCCCACTCGTATTGTGTCCCTGGAACACCCTTGGCTCCCAGCCCTTATTATTGTTACGTCGCGGAGCACCTCGCCCCTTGCCCTTGGAATGTGTGACCCCCGCCGCGGGTCCATCCTCCACTGGCTGAGCTACTGGGGCCCAGAGCTGAGCCTGTCTATCTTGCGTGTCTGCAAGATTTGCCTGTTCCTTCGGGGACACTTCCTTGAAAATGTCATCCTCTGTCAGTTTATGTGTCGGGCTATTCTCCGCCCAAAACACTGCATGTTTCACCGCTTCCTTAAAAGACTTAGCTTCCCTGCAGTGTAACGTTCTTTCCCGCGGTAATGCACCGAAAAAAACACTCCGTTGCATAGAATTTCTTACTACCCCCGTGAACTGCGTTTCCGTCCGCTCAATCACATCAGCCAAGAGTCTTATGCTATGGCCAAACGCCCTTAATTGTTCCCCTGGTTCTCGTTTAAGTGCAGCTAACTGAGCCTTTAGTTCTACTGCATCGTGCTGCACATCGTAATGATCTATCAGTTCCTGCTTAAACTCGCTATAACTATTTATTTCTCTAATTTCCGCCGAGTTGAGCAGGGTCTTTGCTTCCCCTTTCACCTTTGAATATGCCAATGCAATCTTTGCCTGATCCGACCATGACCCCACACTAGTCGCCTTCTCTAGAGCAAAGAAAAATGTTCTAATATCCGTCAGTAACTGACCTTTCAAATCCCGTTTGGCGTCCCAAAACGTGGGTATGTCTCCATATACCTTAGGTCCTGCATTAGTCGTCTCATGCGTGCTCAACACATTTTTCAACCACCGTGCAACCTGCCCAATTGTCTCTGACGCTGCCGCCTGCGCCGTAAGCAACGCCGCCGTGTTATCACCACTCTCACCCTGACCGACATTACTCGTGGCCTGGCCACTGGCGCCCCTATTACCCTACCCGTACCCGTCATGGCTACTCGCCCCTTATGTGCTCGTGTATGAACCAGCTTGACGCTTTGCCGTACAGTAACCTTACTTGGCCTTATTCCCTTAATCTCACTAGAATCACTTATAATTTTAAGCCACCATTAACAACGTCACTTATCAGTTCCCCACACTACTGTTTCCACCCCTTAGGGGACTTTTCCCTGCCGCACAACGTGGCCACTCCACTTGGCCACACACCTTGGCCCCACACCCCACTATGGCCACTCACTGGCCCACACACCTTCCCTTCCTCACTCCAATATCCACCGTCCTGAACACAACCCGACGTCTACCAATTCCCGAACATTCCCTCACCAACAAAACCAGTAACACACTTCCTTCATCTCTCAAAGTAATCCAAAACCTGTTTGCGCTGCCACCAAATATGTTGTGACGCTGAACCCCGGTTCATTCCGAACACAGCGATTACACAACACATAACACCTTGCCTCAGCAACCGTTACTACCACCTATACTCCTACACACACCAGACCCTTGAGGCGTACCACTAGGTTTGTACTGGAACACAATGAATGAACATATGGAAGGTATTTAAAGGCCGTCGGGTTTTGTCATTTAATTACAAAGAATAGACTCTGACAAATAATAACATATTAACATACTCTATTAGGTCAATACACTTCCAATACCCATAGACCACTTGACCTCCGCGATCACCACCCACACTCGTTACTTCCGACTAAGTCCCTAATACGGAATGATTACTACAACGCTCCACACCCGGTTAGTCTTTCATTCAATACTCACATACTGCAGACTTAACTTGGTCACTAAGATCACATCAGGTTCTCGCATAGCTGTCTGCTGCACTTCGCTACTGCCGCAAACGGAGATCCAGAGGATTTCTCAGTTCAACTCCTACAATCAGACTGACTTTAGCCAACCATGGCCTCAAACATTTCACCACGCCTCTCAAGGAAGGTAAAATCCGATTAACCTTATCCCTAGAGCGGTAACCTTGATCCTTGAAGCCTGACGAAGAATAATTCCTCTTTCCAGGAATTTTTAATTTGGCTAAACAGCTTCGGTCTTAATCCATTGACCTTTCTTAGATATGTGATCCATAGTCTGTCTACTTAACATGTGCTTCCACTCATCATTCGTTAAGTGTTGTAGTAATGATCCTCTAGCTAATCATTCCTACTAACTTGTGGATTACAACACAGGTATCGAATTTGGGATGTTTGGGATATTTTGAAAACTGCAGGGGGGTTTGGGCAAAATGTGACCCACCGCCGCTTTCAGTAATTGGCATATTTTTGTATAAAAAGTCGGAATTTCAAACAGCGAATAGGTGCAGAGAGCCAGAATTTGGGTCCAAAATATGGCTCAGGTATCGAATTTGGGATGTTTGGGATATTTTGAAAACTGCAAAGGGGTTTGGGCAAAATGTGACCCACCGCCGCTTTCAGTAATTGGCATATTTTTGGTATAGAAAGTCGGAATTTCAAACTGCGAATAGGTGCAGAGAGCCAGAATTTGGGTCCAAAATATGGCTCAGGTATCGAATTTGGGATGTTTGGGATATTTTGAAAACTGCAGGGGGGTTTGGGCAAAATGTGACCCACCGCCGCTTTCAGTAATTGGCATATTTTTGGTATAAAAAGTCGAATTTCAAACGGCGAATAGGTGCAGAGAGCCAGAATTTGGGTCTAAAATATGGCTTAGGTATTGAATTTGGAATGTTTGGGATATTTTGAAAACTGCAGGGGGGTTTGGGCAAAATGTGACCCACCGCCGCTTTCAGTAATTGGCATATTTTTGGTATAAAAAGTCGGAGTTTCAAACTGCGAATAGGTGCAGAGAGCCAGAATTTGGGTCCAAAATATGGATCAGGTATCGAATTTGGGATGTTTGGGATATTTTGAAAACTGCCGGGGGGTTTGGGCAAAATGTGACCCACCGCCGCTTACAGTAATTGTAATAATTTTGGTATAAAAAGTCGGAATTTCAAACTGCAAATAGGTGCAGAGAGCCAGAATTTGGGTCCAAAATATGGCTCAGGTATCGAATTTGGGATGTTTGGGATATTTTGAAAACTGCAGAGGGGTTTGGGCAAAATGTGACCCACCGCCGCTTTCAGTAATTGACCGATTTTTTGTATAAAAAGTAGGAATTTCAAAATGCGATAAGGTGCAGAGAACCAGAATTTGGGCCCAAAATATGGCTCAGGTATTGAATTTGGGATGTTTTGAAAACAGCAGGGGGGTTTTGGGCAAAATGTGACCCAATGCTGCTTTCAGTATTTGGCATATTTTTGGTATAAAAAGTCTGAATTTCAAACTGCGAATTGGTGCAGAGAGCCAGAATTTGGGTCCAAAATATGGCTCAATTATCGAATTTGGGATGTTTGGGATATTTCTAAAACTTCAGGGGAGTTTGACCAAAATGTGACCCACCGCCGCTTTCAGTAATTGGCAGATTTTTGGTATAAAAAGTCGGAATTTCAAACTGCGAATAGGTGCAGAGAGCCAGAATTTGGATCCAAAATATGGCTCAGGTATCGAATTTGGGATGTTTGGGATATTTTGGAAACTGCAGGGGGGTTTGGGCAAAATGTGACCCTCCGCCGCTTTCAGTAATTGGCGTACCCCTTGCCAACAGGTGTCTAGGGGTAAAGGGAATAATACACTGTATAACTTGGGGAAACAATGTATCTACGCTAAGGTTGACAAACATAACAATTAAATAATACAGATAATAGTCAGAAATATTCTTTAGCATGCAATAATATAAATAAAATCCTTATTGAGCAATGAGCAATCACACCAGCACATGAATTCTAATTTGGGAAAATACACAATCATCTAACCAGAGAATTAACCGAGTATTAGCTAAAATAACTATTACCAAGGACTTAACTTAAAACATGTCTCCTCTCGACCAAAGCTGCCAGCCTCTGCCCAAGCGTCGGATCCCAGGCCAGGCGTCTACCACAATATCAACTAAATATCTACATAAACTATTGTAGAAATTCTACTAACAAAATGTAGTACTAATATTCATATCATTATTAATCATATGAGTATATAATAATGTTACATTACTCAATATAATTTACTGGCAAACAATAATAAGAATTAGTCAAGGTTGAACTATACTCACTCGCTTGACATCAAGTTCTCACACTGGCCACATCCAAATATGGTCAACCCCCCACACGGAGAAACCAACATGAAAATACTTGCAAAAGCCTCATACAATATAATGCAACTCAGGCACACAACAGCATGCTACAATATATAACATACAAGAATCTAATATCACCCAACTGGATACTATAATAATTATAGAACAAGACAATAGTAATATAAGAATCAAGAGTAATGTTAGAATCCTAGTAAGATTCGTAATAGCAGGACTTGGGGTCGAAGGTGTCACTTACTCTACAGGCAGCATAACGGAGGCAAAAACATTGAGCGTTGCCCTGAGACAAGGGGACAGAGCAACCTTCAAACTCTCAAAAAGTGAGTGGGGACCCAGGGGTCGCATCCATTGGACCCCTTTCACCCCTACAGGGCTTCCCAGGGCCCTAAGACAGGTTTTGTTAAGGGTAAGCCCAGCCAGGGTACTGCTATTTGGCACCCAAGTCTACCAAACAAATTTCTAAAACTGAACCCCCGGGACGTGTCCACTCACGGGGGCCCAGCAGGGGGAACCACCGAGCCCAGGAGGTCAGGGTCCTAATATAACAGGGGGCAGGGAAACAAAAGCAGGGCCCCCAGCCCCCCACTAGGTACAAAAGCCGGCCCCTCCACTAGGTACAAAAAAAATGAAAAGAAAACCCCTGCAAGAGGACAACGGTACCCAGAAGGAACAGAGCCGGCCACGGTAATATGTGAAAACTAGCTGCGCAGTACCCTGTGCTCCTACCAGTGCAAAAACTACCAGTTACTCCAAGGTAAAAAGAGAGGAGGATACCCCCCAGCACTCCCAGGGCGGTCAATTACCGAGCAGCAAAAGACCAACAGAGGTAGTTCCCAAGGTGCCTTGTGGAAGACAACCCCAGTCCCCAAGGGCTGGGGCACTCAGCACTCAGTACTGGGCACTCGGGGAAGGGAACCCTAAGCACATGCAGCCCGAGTACCTGTGAATATTAGATTATTACTCCCAGCTCACACGCCACTGTAAGAGCAGTACTGAACACAAGGCATAGCACAACAGAGAGAATCTGGAGCTGGAGCCACACGACTGAGCCTTATCACATCAGCCGAGAACTGGGGTGTGGATCGCTGGCATGAGGGGTCTGCGCAGACAAGTGACACGGCACATGTGACATCATGCTCGTTTTCATTTGGGTAGTTGAGTCCAGTCGTTAGTTTCAGTAGTGGTTTTAACCAGAAGAGGGGCTTGTTTTGAGATGCTTGCCTTTCTGGGTGCCTGGCCTGGTCAATGGCAGACATAGAATGCTCCAAATCACATGTGCAGTTCTATAGGCCATTGCTCCTCGTGCCTCTCTGAGGGAGCCAGGTTCTGGCTCGTGGTCCCTGGTAGGCCTAAACCTTCATTCACACTGATGCCAAAGTCTAATAATACTGTATACATATCTGCCTGGATAGCTCTGTGGAGCCTCCGGGCTCTCACCTAGAAAATGACGTTTCATTACATTCAAAGCTGGTTTTTTATTGTTTTGTGTGATGGAACTAAAAAGGAGTTCCCAGAAACCTTGGCAAGATGAGAAGGCTCAACTGTATCTACACTCGAATTGAAAGGGACAACCCTCGTAGCTGAAGGAAGGGATATCCCAAAGAAAAACACCAACCCTAAACCTGCTACTGGGCCAGGGGCAGGGGGAAAAAGAGAAGGGCAAACTCCCTGCCCAAAGGAGAAAGAAGGAAAAGGAGGTATGGACAAAATCACCGCCTATTCCATGAGACAAGCATCATTTGCTAGCCCCGGACCTCAAACCGGGGACACAACCTTGACTGCTGCAATCCCGGAACTAAAGACACCAGCAGTTGCTGCCAGAAGCCCCTCCAAAATTGGCAGAGTAGAGCAACTTGAAGGGAGCATCCCCTTCAGGACTCAGGGCCAAAGTTGTCACAGACCCAACAGGTAGCAGTGGAGGCAGACAAACTGAACATTGCCACAAAGCATGGATGGTGCGCAACCCAGAAATTTGCTCGAAGTGAGAGCAGGGATGGTGGGTGGATCACAACGACCACCAAACCCATAGGGGTTTTCCAGGGCTTGCAGGGTGAATGTTCCCTGCAGGTATGCCCAGGCACTGTTATCGCCATGGTGGTAACTCCTATATAATTGTATAGGTTTCCCCTATTAACACCCAATACCACCAGAAAGAGCAAGAGAGAAACCAAAAAGGGGAAAATCCATGCCTAGACACTAGGTAAACCTAATAAGTCAGGAATGGCACAAATAAACCCCCCTTAGAGGAATGAGGGCACAATGAAAAATAAAGGCCATAAAAGTACCGAATTACCAATTAAGTACCACTAACTCTCAAGATACCCGACCGTGGAACACAGAAGAATAGCAGACCAAACCAGGTATGGTAATCTGGAAGGCCTACCTCAGTGCGCCCAACCAGCATATAAACACACTCGACCCAAGGAGAGACTGACAATCCAAGACAATAAGCTTACCTTCAGGGCGAGAGCCACCACAAGCATGTAGACCCCTTTAGGGAGTGAACCCTGACAACGCAAGGACAGCACTTAATGAGCGCACATGGAAGGTAGCCCTGGGCACATGCAGCTCCAAGAACATTAATCTCCTGGCTTACGTTGCACAACCATACACAGAAAAAGCTTCGAGGGCAAAACACCACTGAGCTGAAACCAAGACCAGAGTCAGAACAATGAGAGAGGAACTAGGCACATTCATATCAGCATTAGAACTGAGGGTGGAGCAGTTGGCTGACACCTGACTGCCTCGACCCTCCTTTCCCCAAATGTTGAGGGAGGTGGAGGCAAATGAGCTAGCTCAAGTTTCATGAATTTTCAATTGTTTGTTTACATTGTTGTTCATTTGGTGGTTTTGAGGCTGTGGTCTATTTTGTTGCATTGACTTTCTGGGTGCCTTGCTTTGGTGGTGGCAAACAGAAATAAGTTGACAATTTTTTTTCATAACTGCCTTTGCTCCCTGCACCTGTGAGGTGGGTCAGGTTCTGTCAATACGAACTCCACAACTGATGGCACCTTGTAGTTTGGCACTATATCAGTATAGTAGCTTCAGGGAGCCACTAGGGGCTTTCCCCTGAAAAAAATAGGTTGTGGAAATAATAAGCCTCAAATAGTAGTTATATCATCTAAGACTAACCGGTGTGGAACTGTTCCAGGTCTAAAACAGACTTACTTGTTCATCCACACCTTAATCTCTGAACCATTTAGGTTTAAGGTGTTCCACTCAATACAATAATTTAGTGATGTTTGCAATGCTGGACAGTTCTTAGAATTATGATACTGAGGATATAACAGTTAATGTGTTTCTTTTTTCTCCTGTGCAGGAACGCAATGTGGAAGTGTTAATCTGCTACGAGGCCTATGATGTAGCAGTTCTCATGCAGCTACGGGAATTCACTAACAGGAAAATTGTTTCTGTAGAGAAAGAAAAGCGTCAGGATAAAGAAGCAGTTGATTACGAAGGAAGTAAGAAACTTAACAACTTTTGTATAACTTTTCTAGCTGGCTGCTAAGAAGACAGAAAAAACATTATGTTCATGAGTTTTTATTCATTCTTTGGTGAAAATTTAAAAAAAATTCTGATATTACTGCTAATTCCCTTCCTCTTTTAATTTGTATATTAATGTGAAATAACTGGTGTCCCATAATTTTCTGTTCTCGTAAGTTTCCAATTGTCTACATTCATCTACAATCTGGATTAATTAAAATTCCATAATGCCCATTGAATCTTTCCACACAAGTGCATTCAAATCATTAATTTGATTTTTAATACTGCTTTTGTTATTGTATTTTCTGTGAGGAAAATTGTCAGCTCTCTGGAGCTATCACACTGGATAACTGCCATACTACTAGGTGTCATCAGTTGCCGAGTTCTGTTGGCCTTCTGTGGACTATGAGAAAAAAGTCCACTACGGGCTCACCATAGCCCGTGCTACTCAGAACTTTTTGTTCCAAGGAACGAATCTTATACAACAAAACAACTATGAGCCAGATCCTGCCCCCCCTTCCTTCAGAGAGGAGCAGGGAGCAATGGCCTGTGAACACTTTAAATAAATGTAAAGTTTATCATCTTTTCCACCATCCAAGGGAAGGCTCCTAGCAAGATAAGCAAATCAAAACAAACTACCGCATGGTTAAAACGACACCGTAGCCCAAAATTTCCCAAACGAACTCCCCCACAATGAAAACAAAATTTTGTAAAACTAGCCCCCCCCCTTCACTAGTCTGCCCCCTCCCCCTTCTTCACTAGTCTGCCCCCTCCCCCTTCTTCACTAGTCTGCCCCCCCCCCTCTTCACTAGTCTGCCCCCACCCACCTGCCTGGGTCAGCCAGGTCGTGCAGAGTCTAGTTCTATAGTGATGTCCGGGCCTGGTATGCACTTTGCTCTGGCTCTGGTATCCCGTTTTCTTTGGTGTTTTTGCTTTTGAAGCGGTGTGTTCCTATAGGGATGTGTGCGTGAGCCAGGAGTTTAGTGTACTGGAACTGCATGTGCTCAGGGTTTCCTTCCCTGTGCGCTCTGTAAGTACTAGCCTTGCATGGTGAAGGTTATCTTTCTCTGGGGGCATTCAGTCAACACTCCTTTCAGGGGGGCTTCCTCACTTGTGGTGGTCCTCGCCCTTAAGGTAAACCTTTAATCTGTGTTATTAAATAAATTAAATATATTAAAGCCTTTAATAAGTAAATCTGTGACTTTGTTTTTCCTTGGTTTGGGAGTGTTTTGGTTGGTGGGATGCATTGTGGTCTGTGTGACCAGTTATTTTGTTAAAACAAGCTGTGCCGAAGCTTCTCCCAGGCTACTCATACTCCTGCTGGGGGGGGGGGGGGAATATTTTCATACTCGTGCATGGTATTTTCATGCAGGAGTGGGATATTTCATACCTGTACGTTTTTAGACTTGGGTTCGACTCCCTCTCAATTTTGCTTTCGGGGTTCCTTTGGGTTTCCCTGGGGGTAGGCATCTTTCTGGAGGTTTCTGTCCTCATGTCTTCCCCTTTTGAGGAGCATGAGCTTCTGTTGTGTGGCCCAGTTTTTTCCTTGGCTTTGGCCCTGGCCTGTTTTGAGTTCAGGCCCTTCTTATCCTATTTGGTACAGTCCAAGGTTTTTCGGTCGTTCTGGCTAGCTGACACCCCATTGTTTTTCTCACTTTTCTTGGCGCGGCTTTGCCGATCCCTGCATGCTGGAGTGGCGTGGACTTGGGAAAGTGTTCTAGGTTTTAAAGGGTCTCGACTTTGAGCCCCTTGATGCCTATCTTTCGCTCCGCCCTTTCTCACAAAGGTTAGTGAGCTGCAGCTTCATGTTATTTCCCTCGCTGTTGGCATTGTTTGTGGTGGATTACCTTCGGGCCTGTCGGCACTTGGGTTCTGTCGTAGGCTTGCTGAGCCTCCTTGAGCTCCTTCCAGATTGGCTCTCAGAGAATGTCCGGGTGCTCTGCTCTGGCCAGGAAGAGAGCTATGCACATGAGTTTTTCGAGGTAGGCCATAGGTGGAGTCTGAGGCCGGGTTGCATGTGCCACCTGGGGTGGCCTCATCTGCAATGGGTCGACGCCGTACTTGCTCTGCTCGTAATGCCTCAGGATTTGCACCGGCACTTTTGCAGTTTGTCCCACTTCTTTTCTGGCAAAGAATGAGATGGCTGCTTTCCGGAGGGGTCCTTGGGTTGTTGATGCTTGGTTGGTCAGGCTGTGAGTGCATCATGTGTTGTCTGGTTGCGGCTCTCCACCGTCATTTGCGCGCCACGGCTTCTGTGTCGGGTTACTCGCTTTGGGTTGATCCGGTCTCCCTCCTTCCCTTTTCCAGGGTTCGGGTCTCCCAGGTCGTCTGTAGGGTTATTCGGTCTAGCCAGCCTACGGTCTATCCCCGTGGCCACGTCATTCGTAAGTTTGCTGCTCATTGCTGCCGTCTTCGATAACATGTCTTGGGCCGAGATTCGGGTGCGGAGTTTTGGGCGGTCGGACACGGTCCTGGCAGCGCGCTACTTGGTCAATGATCCGAGGCCTGTGTTGCTTTGGGTCGATGGTTGCAGCCAGTTGTCTCGACTTCGCTTTGAGGGGTGAGTGCCAACTGCCTCTGGGGTAAGTCCCTCATGTTTTTGTCGTTTGGTAAGTAGCTCTGAGGAGCTTTGGGGTGCCGGAGGGGCTCCCCACAGAAAACCAGTGTTGAATGTAATGAAATGCCATTTTCTGAGCGAGACCCGGAGGCTCCCCGGCATCCCTCCCTCCCTCCCTCTGGTCGGCAGTTTTTTGCATGTTTTGACATCCAGCCTCAGAACTGAAGGGTGGATAGCCGGCGTCGGGGGTCTGGGGCTCCCCCCAGCTGTGCAGAAAGCGGCACGGCGACGTGTGACGTCATGCTCGTTTCTTTTAGGGGGAGTTCTATCCACTTGTTCGGCTTGTGGTATCAATAATTTCACCAGAATAGGGGTTTGTTTTGGGATGCTTACCTTTCTGGATGCCTGACCTGGTCGATGGCAGACATAGAATGCTTCCAACCCCACGAGGGTTTCTATAGGCCATTGCTCCCAATGCCTGACCCCCTCTCTGAGGGGGCCAGGTTCTGCCTCGTGATCCCCGGTAGGCCCACAGAGCTCCATACACATGACTGATGCCAAAGGCTGACATTAGCATATCAGCCTAGTAAGCTCCGGGGAGCCTCCAGGTCTCACCCAGAAAATGGCGTTTCATTACATTCAACTCTGGTTTTTTATTGCATATAACATATAAATTTTGTCCATTTTTTTTACAGTGTCAGCTGAGAGTAGTCTTCGTCGTTCCCAAGCAAATGAATTGATGGACTGGCTAAAAACTGTGTTGGCTGCACGATGTTGGGGAGTGAAGGCTACTTCTCGTCTGGAGTCGCATCCATGTGTCATCACTGTGGAAGAGATGGGTGCAGCAAGACACTTCGTACACACTCAATTTACACAGTACCCGAAGAGACCAGATACTCACTTTTGCAGCCACAGTTGGAAATTAATCCAAGGTATGAATTTTTGTTTTGGCCTGTAATAGAGAGGGAAAATAGACTTCCTTGACCCTCAGCTCTCTCTATCTGACTTGGTCCTCTCTCATTCCTGTTAATCCACTCCATATTTCCTGTATTACAAGTGATGTGGAAAGCATGGGGGATTTTTGTTTATATTGCAGAATGGTGACTGATAGGGGCTAGTGCATGATGCTTTCCTACTAATCCAGACCCACTCAAATGCACCTGCTATATTTAGATCAACAACACTGCTGATGTATGATTCATCCAGCGTCTAATGTCACTTAGTGGAGAGATTTAGCAAGAGGTCAGCAGCAGATCAACTTTTTCTAAATACCATGTTGGCGATCACAGCAAACAATGATGGTCAAAAAAATTTCATTTACGCAAACTGGCCGCACACTGAATGACAGACTTAAAGAACACAAGAGAAGCGTTAAGTCTGCAGACACTAACAATGCTCTCTTCTGCCATGTGAGGGATTCTAATCATCCCATTGATTGGTCTTCCTACAAAATAATCTTTCCTGCCTCTACACAGACGCTGTCTTGTAGAATCGGCTCTGATACACAATGTACCCAACATGAACTTGAGTCCTGGCTTTGTTGCTGTGGACTCTTCCCTTTCACAGTATATACTCAAATGCTCTAAACTTTCTAACAAACGTGACTTAACATAAGCTTACCCCTTCCATTTATCTTTCTTTCTCTTTCCTTTTCTTTCTCTCTTCTCACCTTTTTCTGTTCATTGTCTTCTCCTACGCTCCCTTGCTATCCTCTTCTTATTCTTACTATCTCCTTCTCTTTCGGTGGTTATAATAGGAGCTGCCTCGTATGGGCCAATAGGCCTTCGGCAGTTCTCATTATTACTACTATCCCCTACACCTTACTTTCCTCCTCAGCTCTCTCTTGCCTATTTATTGCCTGTCTCTACCTCCTCTTCACAATTGACTTGAGAATGGTCCAGGACGGACCGAAACGTCGTCGTCCCTTCAACTTCTAGTGTGTGGTCTGGTAAACATACTTCAGCCACGTTATTGTGACTCATCGCCTGCATCTGACACTGTCACTACAGTGTGTTGAATGTATTTAAACGTTGCAACAATGAATAATGAGAGCAATCATTATATGGATGGCGTAATAACAGGGAAGCATTAGCGCCTCTGGTGGTCAGATGCTTAACTGTATTAGAGGTTGACACTTTAGATATTATGGTGAAGTAAGGGTGAGTGGTGCGTCTGGGAGTCCCGCTTCTTAACGTGTGGCTCAGTTGTCGACCAGCCGCCGCCTGGCAAGGGTCACGTTGATTACCAGTGTGCAAAAAATAAATGTGTTACAGATATCATTAATCAATCATAATATAGAAAGGATTGTTCGGGGTGTGTACTTAATGTTGTTATTCGTTATTATTTCGTATATTATATGTATTTAGACAAAATATAGAGGTGACTGTCAGGTGGCAGCCATAGGTGTACCCGCTAGTTAAGTCATTAGGGCGCTTGTGGTGGCCTTAATAGCCATGCCAGTAGTTAGCCAGCAATCTTAAGGTTATCTTGAGATGATTTCGGGGTTTAGCGTCCCCCGCGGCCCGGTCCTCGACCAGGCCTTCTTTTTCTTACACATCCCCAGGAAGCAGCCCATAGCAGCTGTCTAACTACCAGGTACTTATTTACTGAAAGGTAAACAGGGTCATAAGGGTGAAAGAAAGTGCCCATTTGTTTCAGCCTCCACCGGGGATCGAACCCGGAACCTCAGGATTACGAATCCGAAGCGCTGTCCACTCGGCTGTCAGGCCCCTTAAAACAACCCAAAGAGAAATCTTCGACATATTTCGATGAAACGAGAAATTTTGGCCACAGATTGTGTGAAGATGGTGGGGGGGGGGGGATTGAAGGGGTGCAGGTTAATATGATGAGCATGATTGAGAATGATGGAAGGAGAAGGGCTCGTATGATGAAAGGGCCACCATCTACAGTGGCCACGACGGGGACAAGACGGCGGCGCCTTGTCAAAGGTCAGCCTTCCTACTCCCCCCCCCCCACCCTTATTTTATTGAGGATTTGTCTTGTGTATATTGTGAACAAAAGGAATGACTCGGCATTTCAGACTTGAGTGGTTAAGCGGGTTCATGGGTTAATAATCCTATGGGGGAAACAACACACCTATTTTCTGTGTTACATTGTGGCTTGTTGAGCTTGCAGCTGTTGTCCAGCCTGTCTGTGTCAAATATTACATTTTAGAGAAGTGGTCTGTATTAATGACCTCCAACTTGGTCAGTATTACAAAAGCCTAGGCTGTTATTTATTTATTTATATAACTACAAGTTATATTGGGTTTCTGATCAACCCGTCCACTTAAAACTAACGTCACTTTTGGCTGGTATGCGCGGCGCTATGGCCAAATTTGGACGTAATTTTAAATGAAATCGACTCACAAAAGTGACGCACTGTTCCGTTTTCTGTTTGAGTCGTCCGGCTTACTCGGCAAGCTTAGAAGAGGATTCTTTCCATTAACATTTTTCATAACGTTTTGAAACTTTATGAGAATTTCCTGCCCACCTAACCTATCAGAGGACTCTTAACTTATTGTTGTTGAAAAAAAAAAATCCCAAATTTATTTTCATTTTGTTTTCATTTTCAAATTACGTCCATATTCGGCCATACGGGTAAACGGCCAAAAGCGACGCTATTTTTAAGAGGACAGGTGACAAGGAGTACATAGCACTGTGTGTTTACATTCTTGTAAAGCCACTAGTACGCATAGCGCTTCGGGCAGGTCCTTAATCTAACAGATAATATTAAGTAGGTAATTTCTAGGAAAATTTATAGGCTAATCTATCAAAATCTATAACAATTTAAACATTTATAGTGTTAGTCCTTCAAAGATTCGAGGTAGTGACAGTTGAACAAGTTCTGGCATGATTGTTGTTGCTGTCTTGAACTTTCTCCAAAGCTGAAAATCATTGATGTGTTTTTGAAGTGAAGTTTCCATATTAGGACACAGTAGGCCAGATGGGGCCACAACAGAGACTCGTACAGTTGAATATTCAATGTTGTTCGTTTAAGTCAAAGATTCGTTTAACTATTCTTAAGGATTGTTTTCATATTTACTGTGAGTCCCAGATGTTTAATGGCGGGTACATCATAACTCCTAGGTAATATTGACTTAAATTTACCAGAGGGCCACCATTTCTCCATGGTGCCCTCTACGGCAACAGGAAGCCGGCGGTTTGTCAAAGGTTCCCCTACGGTTCCTGAGGAGTTTGTCTATCTGTATTTTGAGCGCGCAAACTGCTGCATTATGACATTAAAGGTAGTTTCATAATATGTACACGGTGTCTTGTAGCTAAGGTAAAGGTGGCATATAATGTTTAGCAACAAATCGGCCTAGATTGTTTAGTGTTAACGACTAGGGCGATGGAGTGGTCATATCAGGATAACAATTGTGCAGATAAATGGGGAAGATAATTGCAGACGAGGAGTCACAATAACTGGGGGCTGAAATATGTTGACCAAACCACACACTAGAAAGTGAAGGGACGACTAGATAATTGTTTATCTAATAGATGGAAGATGTTAATTGTTTGCATCTTGTTTATTCTGCGATGTAAAAGGAATTCACCTGTAAATGGTCATTTTTGACAATGTAATCACTAGGCTTCTAACGTTGGTTTAGTGCTCAGAGACCCTGTACTTGAGAGGTTTTAAACATGTAATTTATATAATTTAGGCCAACAGACAGCTAAATAAATTAATAATACACAGTACTTTTAACTAAGGTTAGCTAAAGGTTTGTTTTAGTGGAAGACCGTAATAAGATAATGTAACTATGTAACTTTAAAAGAACATTGATGCTTTACCATAGCCTCATGAGTCCAAGACAAAAATGTAGTCTGTTAGGCTATTGCAGTCTTATCAGTCTTGCCTACTCGCTATTGTTGATACAATCTGTAATTAATCTCCATTGCAATTTCACCTTTTCCAGTGATTGGTTCCAGTTTTCTTGAAATTCATAATTGTATTTTCCTACTCGATTGTATTTGAAATAAACTGTTTATACTTACCCTGTTGCTACATAGACTTCCTGGTTTGGTGCGTTCTTTTGATAATTACTTATACTTGCCCTTAATATATGTAAAAAATATTTTTTCAGGAGTGTGGCACGTGTGGACAAGTGTTGGATCAGAGGAGTCAAGGTAAAGTTAACAACTAGTTCTGGGGAGGAGCGGGTGGAACTAGATGGACGTAGAAAACTTCACATTCTTGTTACACTAGCACTTGGTTTGTGCCTCGGAGAGGCTGCAGGATCGAGTAATTTCAGTAGAACTTTAGTTTCAACTCCTTTTGACCATGTCGTAGCTCAGTCGATTACGGCAGCGTCTGGGATGCTCTCGGATGCAGGTTTGAATCCTCGTCCCGGCCCTTGTAGATTTGTACACTCTTGTTAGCAGGCTGAGAGCTTTTCTTTCCCATAGATTTATTTATAGAAGAGTTAGCAATAAGTCGGCTGGGTTTATTAACGTATTGTTTTTAGGTCCCATTTAGATTATGCCGTTCAGTTTTGATCGCCATGCTAAAGAATGGACATAATTCACTAGAACACGTCAGTTAGGATGACAAAGTTAATCCCGCAAATTAGAAAGCTTCCGTATAAAGAGATGTTGGAAAAACCTTAACGTGACATGATTGAAGTGTACAAGTGGATGAATGGGCATAACAATGAAGCTATTGATATGGCTTTAAATAAAGATAAGCTCAGATTTAGGAAATACCTGGGTAAATACTGGTTTGGTAACTGTGTTGTGGATTTGTGGAACAAATTACTGGATCATGTGCAGACGACGAGTCACAATAACGTGGCTGAAGTATGTTGACCAGACCACACACTAGAAGGTGAAGGGACAACGACGTTTCGGTCCGTCCTGGACCATTCTCAAATCCATTGTGGATCATACTACTGGATCACTGGATCCATATTACTGGATCATAATAGGCATAGGAATCTTTGATTGGTTGAAGCTTAGGTTAGACGTATATGAATGAGTGTGGGTGGATATAAATAGGAGCTGCCCCGTGCAGAACAATAGGCCATCTGCAGTTTCTTGACTTACGTTCTACTAGTTTACACTCAGAACGCGACTCTCCAATCAGCTTACATCTGTATCCTCAATTGCTGCTAGGTGATCAAGGGCGAACATTTAACCTTGAATGTTTTATCCAAACCAAATGATGGGTAGCAAAGATGTATGATAAGGTAAAAGCTGGGTGGCGAGGCAAGTTTTGGGGTAGTGAAGACTTAGAATATTGTTCAATGTGGGTGACAAAGACTTGCTGTGAAGAGTAGGTAAAGAATAAATTGAGAGACAGGAGAATTATCTTAAGATTAGACTTGGACTGGCTGGCATATGCATTATATATTATTAATGCATATGCAAGGGGGGGGGGGGAGATCTCCCCAAAGGCATAAACTGCTAGGTCAGGTATTCCACAAACCCATATTCAATGACTCCAAGGTCATGGGAAGCTTGACCTTCCCATGAAGTTGGAGGATTGTTGGTGGGTTTGTGGATTTGGAATGAGGGAAGAGGCGGGCTGGATTAGGCAGTTTATGTCTTGGGAAATATTTGTAATCATTTTATTTAGAGATGAGTGTGAGCAGAAATGACACGCTATAGTAGTCATTTATAGTGAAGATGATAATGTATTTTCCATATGAGAAAAAAATATGCGTGGCGAAAACTTAAGTTGAGATAAAAGTATGTTGTCAACAGCTCTACAATAAAAGATTTCGTTGTGGAGGAGATTCCCGCCCGAAAGGTCGGCCATCATGGCGCGCAGTTTGAACGCCCCTGGCAGGACTTTCTTTCCACACCTCGCCTGGAGCTCATCTTTGAATTCAGCTGGCTTTTTTGGGCCAGTGTGTGCTCACTGCAGCTACACAGGGGCTCACAGCATCGGGAGAGGCCAGAGCCTCCCTAATGGACGCCTCCCCGACCAGGGGCGCAATGTACGTTGAAAACAAGTCCCAGAGAGGAAAGCGGCGTTTGGTCACATTTGTCCCAAACCTCCCTGCAGTTTTCAAAACATCCCAAACATCCAAATTTCGAGGCCTGAGCATTATTTTGGAGCCAAATTCTGGCTCTCTGCACGTATTCGCAGTTTGATATTACGAATTTTTATACCCAACGTATGCCAAGTACTGAAAGCGGCAGTGAGTCACATTTTGCACAAACTCCCCTGCAGTTTACAAAATATCCCAAACATCCCAATTTCAAGGCCTGAGCCATATTTTGGAGTCAAATTCAGGCTCTCTGCACGTATTCGCAGTTTGAAATTACGAATTTTATACCCAACATATGCCAAGTACTGAAAGCGGCGTTTGGTCACATTTGTCTCAAACCGGCCTGCAGTTTTCAAAATATCCCAATCATCCCAATTTCGAGGCCTGAGCCATTTTTTGGAGCCAAATTCTGGCTCTCTGCACGTATTCGCAGTTTGAAATTACGACTTTTTATACCCAATATATGCAAAGTCCTGAAAGCGGCAGAGTCACATTTTGAACAAACTCCCCTGCAGTTTTCGAAATATCCCAAATATCCCAATTTCGAGGCCTGAGCTATATTTTGGAACCAATTTCTGGCTCTCTGCATGTATTCGCAGTTTGAAATTGCGAATTTTTTATACCCAACATATGCCAAGTACTGAAAGCGGCAGTGAGTCACATTTTTCACAAACTCCCCTGCAGTTCTCATAATATCCCAAACTTCCCAATTTCGAGGCCTGAACCATATTTTGGAGCCAAATTCTGGCTCTCTGCACGTATTCGCAGTTTGAAATTAAGACTTTTTATACACAACATATGCCAATTCCTGAAAGCGGCAGTGAGTCACATTTTGCACAAACTCCCCTGCAATTTTCAAAATATCCAAATATCCCAATTTCGAGGCCTGAGCCATATTTTGGAGCCAAATTCTGGCTCTCTGCACGTATTCGCAGTTTGAAATTCCGACATTTTTATACCCAACATATGCCAATTACTGAAAGCCGCGTTTGGTCACGTTTGTCCCAAACCTCCCTGCAGTTTTCAAAATATCCCAAACATCCCAATTTCGAGGCCTGAGCCATATTTTGGAGCCAAATTTGGGCTCTATGCACGTATTCGCAGTTTGATATTACGACTTTTTATACCCAACATATGCCAAGTACTGGACCCGGCAGTGAGTCACATTTTGCATAAACTCCCCTGCAGTTTTCAAATTATCCCAAACATACCAATTTCGAGGCCTGAGCCATATTTTGGAGCCAAATTCTGGCTCTCTGCACGTATTCGCAGTTTGAAATTACGACTTATTATACCCAACATATGCCAAGTACTGAAAGCGGCAAAGAGTCACATTTTGCACAAACTCCCCTGCAGTTTTCAAAAATTCCCAAACATCCCAATTTTGTGGTCTGAGCCATATTTTGGATACAAATTCAAGCTCTCTGCACGTATTCGCAGTTTGAAATTACGACGTTTTATTCCCAACATATGCCAAGTACTGAATGCAGCAGTGAGTCACATTTGGCACAAACTCTCCTGCAGTTTTCATAATATCCTAAACTTCCCAATTTTGAGGCCTGAGCCATATTTTGGAGCCAAATTCTGGCTCTCTGCACGTATTCGCAGTTTTAAATTGCGACTTTTTTATACCCAACATATGCCAAGTCCTGAGAGCGGCAGTGAGTTACATTTTGCACAAACTCCCCTGCAGTTTTCTAAATATCCCAAATATTCCAATTTCGAGGCCTGAGCCCTATTTTGGAGCCAAATTCTGGCTTTCTGCACGTATTCGCAGTTTGAAATTGCGACTTTTTTATACCCAACATATGCCAAGTACTAAAAGCAGCGTTTCGTCACATTTGTCCCAAACCTCCCTGCAGTTTTCAAAATATCCCAAACGTCCCAATTTCGCGGCCTGAGCCATATTTTGGAGCCAAATTCAGGCTCTCTGCACGTATTCGCAGTTTAAAATTACGACTTTTTATACCCAACATATGCCAAGTACTGAAAGCGGCAGAGAATCACATTTGGCACAAACTCCCCTGCAGTTTTCATAATATCCCAAACTTCTCAATTTCGAGGCCTGAACCATATTTTGGAGCCAAATTCTGGCTCTCTGCACGTATTCGCAGTTTAAAATTACGACTTTTTATACACAACATATGCCAATTCCTGAAAGCGGCAGTGAGTCACATTTTGGACAAACTACCCTGCAGTTTTCAAAATATCCCAAATATCCCATTTTCGAGGCCTGATCCATATTTTGGAGCCAAATTCTGGCTCTCTGCACGTATTCGAAGTTTGAAATTACGACTTTTTATATCCAACATATGCCAAGTACTGAAAGTGGCGTTTGGTCACATTTGTCCCACACCTCCCTGCAGTTTTCAAAATATCCCAAACCTCCCAATTTCGAGGCATGAGCCATATTTTGGAGCCAAATTCTGGCTCTCTGCACGTATTCGAAGTTCGAAATTACGACTTTTTATATCCAACATATGCCAAGTACTGAAAGTGCCGTTTGGTTACATTTGTCCCACACCTCCCTGCAGTTTTCAAAATATCCCAAACCTCCCAATTTCGAGGCATGAGCCATATTTTGGAGCCAAATTCTGGCTCTCTGCACGTATTCGCAGTTTGAAATTACGACTTTTTATACCCAACATATGCCCAGTACTGAAAGCGGCAGTGAGTCACATTTTGCTCAAACTCCCATGCAGTTTTCAAAAATATCCCAAACATCCTAGTCTCGAGGCCGGAGCCATATATTGGAGCCAAATTCAAGCTCTCTGCACGTATTCGCAGTTTGAAATTACCACTTTTTATACCCAACATATGCCAAGTTCTGAAAGCAGCGATTGGTCATATATGTCCCAAACCCCCCTGCAGTTTTCAAAATATCCCAAACATCCCAATTTCAAGGACTGAGCAATATTTTGGATCCAAATTCTGGCTCTATGCACGTATTCGCAGTTTGATATTACGATTTTTATACCCAATATATGCCAAGTACTGAAAGCGGTAGTGAGTCACATATTGCACAAACTCCCCTGCAGTTTTCGAAATATCCCAAACATCCCAATTTCGAGGCATGAGCCATATTTTAGTGCCAAATTCAGGCTCTCTGCACGTATTCTCAGTTTGAAATTGCGACTTTTTTATACCCAATATATGCCAAGTACTGAAAGCGGCGTTTGGTAACATTTGTCCCAAACCACCCCTGCAGTTTTCAAAATATACAAAACATCCCAATTTCTAGGCCTGAGCCACATTTTGGAGCCAAATTCAGGCTCTATGCACGTATTCGCGGTTTGAAATTATGACAATTTATACCCTATATATGCTAAGTCCTTAAAGCGGCAGTGAGTCACATTTCGCACAAACTCCCCTGCAGTTTTCGAAATATCCCAAATATCCCAATTATGAGGCCTGAGCAATATTTTGGAGCCAAACTCTGGCTCTCTGCACGTATTCGATGTTTGAAATTACGACTTTTTATACGCAACATATGCCAAGTACTGCAAGTGGCGTTTGGTCACATTTGTCCCACACCTCCCTGCAGTTTTCAAAATATCCCAAACCTCCCAATTTCGAGGCATGATCCATATTTTGGAGCAAAATTCTGGCTCTCTGCACGTATTCACAGTTTGAAAATACGACTTTTTATACCCAACATATGCCAAGTACTGAAAGCGGCAGTGAGTCACATTTTGCTCAAACTCCAATGCAGTTATCAAAATATCCCAAACATCCCACTTTCGAGGCCTGAGTCATATTTTGGAGCCAAATTCAAGCTCTCTGCACGTATTCGCAGTTTGAAATTACGACTTTTTATACCCAACATATGCCAAGTTCTGAAAGCGGCGTTTGGTCATATTTGTCCCAAACCTTCCTGCAGTTTTCAAAATATCCCAAACATCCCAATTTCGAGGCATGAGCAATATTTTGGAGCCAAATTCTGTCTCTCTGCACGTATTCGCAGTTTGAAATTATGACATTTTATTCCCAACATATGCCAAGTCTTGAAAGCGGCCGTGAGTCACATTTCGCACAAACTCCCCTGCAGTTATCGAAATATCCCAATTTCGAGGCCTGAGCCATATTTTAGAGCTTAATTCTGGCTCTCTGCACGTATTCGCAGTTTGAAATTACGACTTTTTTATACTTAACATATGCCAAGTATTGAACGCGGCGTTTGGTCACATTTGTCCCAAACCCCCCCCCCCCTGCAGTTTTCAAAATATTCCAAACATCCCAATTTCGAGGCCTGAGCCATATTTTGGAGCCAAATTCTGGCTCTATGCACGTATTCGCGGTTTCAAATTACGACATTTTATACCCAACATATGCGAAGTCCTGAAAGCGGCAGTGAGTCACATTTCGAACAAACTCCCCTGCTGTTTTCGAAATTTCCCAAATATCCCAATTTTGAGGCCTGAGCCATATTTTGGAGCCAAATTCTGGCTCTCTACACGTATTCGAAGTTTGAAATTACGACTTTTTATATCCAACATATGGCAAGTACTGAAAGTGGCGTTTGGTCACATTTGTACCACACCTCCCTGCAGTTTTCAAAATATCCCAAACCTCCCAATTTCGAGGCATGAGCCATATTTTGGAGCCAAATTCTGGCTCTATGCACGTATTCGCTGTTTCAAATTACATTTTATACCCAACATATGCGAAGTCCTGAAAGCGGCAGTGAGTCACATTTTGCTCAAACTCCCATGCAGTTTTCAAAAATATCCCAAACCTCCCAATTTCGAGGCCGGAGCCATATTTTGGAGCCAAATTCAATCTCTCTGCACGTATTCGCAGTTTGAAATTACCACTTTTTATACACAACATATGCCAAGTTCTGAAAGCAGCGTTTGGTCACATTTGTCCCCAACACCCCCCCCCCTGCAGTTTTCAAAATATCCCAAACATCCCAATTTCGAGGCCTGAGCCATATTTTGGAGCCAAATTCTGGCTCTATGCACGTATTCGCGGTTTGAAATTACGACATTTTATACCCAACATATGCCATGTCCTGAAAGCGGCAGAGTCAAATTTTGCACAAACTCCCCTACAGTTTTCGAAATATCCAAAATATCCCAATTTCGAGGCCTGAGCCATATTTTGGAGCCAAATTTTGGCTCTCTGCACGCATTCGCAGTATGAAATTACGAATTTTTTATACCCAACATATGCCAAGTACTGAAAGTGGCGTTTAATTACATTTGTCCTAAACCACCCTGCAGTTTTCAAAATATCCCAAACATTACAATATCAAGGCCCGAGCCATATTTTGGAGCCAAATTCTGGCTCTCTGCACGTATTCGCAGTTTGATATTATGATTTTTATACCCAATATATGCCAAGTACTGAAAGCGGCAGTGAGTCACATATTGCACAAACTCGCCTGCAGTTTTCGAAATATCCCAAACATCCCAATTTCGAGGCATGAGCCATATTTTAGAGCCAAACTCAGGCTCTCTGCACGTATTCGCAGTTTGGAATTGCGGCTTTTTTATACCCAACATATGCCAAGTTCTGAAAGCGGCGTTTGGTCATATTTGTCCCAAACCTTCCTGCAGTTTTCAAAATATCTTAAACATCCCAATTTCGAGGCATGAGCCATATTTTTGAGCCAAACTCAGGCTCTCTGCACGTATTCGCAGTTTGAAATTGCGACTTTTTTATACCCAATATATTCCAAGTACTGAAAGCGGCGTTTGGTAACATTTGTCCCAAACCACCCCTGCAGTTTTCAAAATATCCAAAACATCCCAATTTCTAGGCCTGAGCCATATTTTGGAGCCAAATTCAGGCTCTATGCACGTATTCGCGGTTTGAAATTACGACATTTTATACCCAACATATGCTAAGTCCTTAAAGCGGCAGTGAGTCACATTTCGCACAAACTCCCCTGCAGTTTTCGAAATATCCCAATTATGAGGCCTGAACAATATTTTGGAGCCAAACTCTGGCTCTCTGCACGTATTCGATGTTTGAAATTACGACTTTTTATACACAACATATGCCAAGTACTGAAAGTGGCGTTTGGTCACATTTGTCCCACACCTCCCTGCAGTTTTCAAAATATCCCAAACCTCCCAATTTCGAGGCATGATCCATATTTTGGAGCCAAATTCTTGCTCTCTGCATGTATTCGCAGTTTGAAAATACGACTTTTTATACCCAACATATGCCAAGTACTGAAAGCGGCAGTGAGTCACATTTTGCTCAAACTCCAATGCAGTTATCAAAATATCCCAAACATCCCACTTTCGAGGCCTGAGCCATATTTTGGAGCCAAAATCAAGCTCTCTGCACGTATTCGCAGTTTGAAATTACGACTTTTTATACCCAACATATGCCAAGTTCTGAAAGCGGCGTTTGGTCATATTTGTCCCAAACCTTCCTGCAGTTTTCAAAATATCCGAAACATCCCAATTTCGAGGCATGAGCCGTATTTTGGTGCCAAATTCTGTCTCTCTGCACGTATTCGCGGTTTGAAATTATGACATTTTATACCCAACATATGCCAAGTCTTGAAAGCGGCAGTGAGTCACATTTCGCACAAACTCCCCTGCAGTTTTCGAAATATCCCCCCCCTCCCCGCTCAGCTCGTTGTCGCCGTGTGGGGGCTTAGTGGGCGGCTGCCGGAGTGTGATGCTCCTTGGGACAGTCCTCTGTCCTTTTCTAGCCTTGTTCTCCTGCTGCCGTCCTCTCCAATTTTGCTGGGCATCTTTTCCTTTTCCTTCTGTTTCGTTTTTCTCCCCCCTCTTCTCCTATCTGCTTGCCGTTTCCTGCCGACCTTTTGCTCGTTCTGGTTCTTCCATGGACTTCTTCTATTTTGACACCCGGGTGCTCGAGGAGGCATACTCATTCACCCGTAGAACTGCAGTACCCGACGTCGAGAGCGAGGGGAACCTTTTATTGTCAATCCCCACTTCGTCACTGAACCCGATCTCGACGGACTGTCGGTTTCTTAAGGTGGCGTTTGTGGGGCGTATACTCACGACGCACCCCTAGGAGGCCCCGACAAGATCGGCGATAGCTTCTTGTTGGGTGTCCTGCCTCTAATTGTGGCTCCATGGTGGGTGTGGGGGCACATTCGTGAGTGAATTCTTCATTTCGTCAAGATGATAACCCCTGTTTCGGCTGCTTCTGGCTTACCTTCTCAGGCTCGTGGGGTGGGCGACCAAGCCCCCGAGTCGGTCCGTATTAGAAGACCGGGCTCTGTAGCCTCCGCTGCATTGGGCCCCGACCTTGCTCCTCCTTTGGCCTCTCTGACTCCTTCCCCTGGCTCCCCTCCCTCCTCTGTGGTTGGGTCGAGCCCCAAGCCCCCAGTGGTGACTACCTCGTCCCCTTGCGCGGCTCCTTCTCTAGTTGTAACTACTGCGCCTTTTAACCCCTCTCTCTCTGGGGGTTCTCACCGCCGTCCTCGTCACGGCCGCCCTCGCTCGATTCCTTCCAGTTCTGCTACCTATCAAGCCTTGTTTGGTCCCGCTTCGTGGGCCAAATATTTTGATCTCCTCCCTCTTGATTCTGCGCCTCCTGACGATTTCTCCCTTCATCGACATCTCATTGATTCCGTGGATGCCTCCATTACTTTCAACCCCACTCGTCTCGGTACACGTGTCGTTGCTGCTCCTTCTCAGGATGCTGCTTCCCGCTTGGCTGCCTTATCCTGCCTTGGCGAGACCCCCGTTCGGGTCTCGAAGAACGCTCAGTTGAATGCCAGTGTTGGCACTATTTTGCTCCCGCCCCATGTTGCAACCGGTGTTCGGGACCTGCGCGACTGCCACGACGATATTCGCCATATCCTTGCTGCCCAGGGCCATTCTATTCTCCAGGTGGACACGTTTACTCGTCCCCCTCGTGGTAGTCGCCGTCAACCCCTCCGGGTTGTGAAGATTACCTTTGATGGTAGGACCCTTCCACCCTCTGTCATTCTTGCTGGTGCCAGGTGCTCTGTCCAGGAGTACATTCCTTCTCCTCGGCTCTGCAACAAGTGCTGGAGGTTTGGGCATGGTTCCCTCCGCTGCTCCGGGACTGTCTCTCTCTGTCCTTTGTGTGGTGGCGAAGGTCACTCTAAGTCGGAGTGCACTTCTCCCCAGGCTCGTTGCCTCAACTGCGGTGAGGCCCATCCTACCTTCTCCCGTGCGTGTGTCCATTACAAGCTTGAGGCAGCCGTCCTCAACCTGAAGCACCGGGAGCGTTTATCTTTTCCTGAGGCGAGGCGCCAGGTTCGCCGGCTCCCGCCTTATGCTAATATCTCTTATGCTCGCGTGTTGCGCTCTTCCTCTCCTCGTCCTTCCCGCCTTCCTCAGACTCACAACCGTTTCCGGGCCTTGGACCCTGATGCGCCCACTGCCCCCTCCTCTGTTCCTTTGGGTTCTCTCCCGAAGGATCCTCCTCCTGGTCCTCTGTCTGGGGTTCCCCTTCCTTCTACCCGGTCTGTCGTGTCTTCTGTGTCTTCTTCCTCGTCCCCCTCCGATCCTCCTTCCCATCCTCTTCCTCCATCTATTGGCTCTCCCCATCGCCTGTCGGTGCGGGCGGATGTCCATCGCTCTCCTAACGGCCGTCGTGTGTGCTCTCGTTCGGCTTCTCCTGTTGAGACACTGGAATCCGTTGCCCGGTACGTAGTTGCTGGGACACCGGTCTCTTTAAGTCAGAAGCGTAAGCCTGGCTCCTCTCCTTCCTCTTCCCCGGCGGGTAAGAAGGCTTCGCTTTCTTCCTCAGCTCCTCCTTCTGGCTCTGTTGCTCCTTCCCCTCCCGTTTCAGTGCTTGCGCCCCCTGTTCCTGCTATGGAGGTTTCTTTGGCCCCTGCTTCCCTTTCGGTTGCTGCTCTTGCTGGGGTGCGCTCCCCTCTTTCTACTCCCCCTCCTCCTGCTGCTGTCCTTGACGGCTCCTCTCCGTTGTCTCCTCCTCTTCCTCCTCCTCCTCCTCCAGACCCTGCCCGCCCGCCTCTGCTCTGTTCTCCCGTTTCCTTCCCTCCGTCTTTGCT
This sequence comes from Procambarus clarkii, assembly GCF_040958095.1. Taxonomy (NCBI): domain Eukaryota; kingdom Metazoa; phylum Arthropoda; class Malacostraca; order Decapoda; family Cambaridae; genus Procambarus; species Procambarus clarkii. The sequence goes on along the minus strand of NC_091228.1, from coordinate 19,322,965 downwards.
CAGTTTACCCATGCCCCCTAGCCCTGACTTTGCTGACCCTGATCCCGACCCTGATATTCTTTAACGTGCTCTGTTGCTCTTTCGCCTTTGTTTCTTCCTTGTTCTCTGTTTTTGTCCTTTCTCTTCTCGTCGTTGTCCATTCTTCAATGGAACGTTCGAGGTTATTACGCCAATTTCCTCGAACTCCAACTTCTGATTTCGCGGTTTTCGCCCCTTTGTGTCTGTCTCCAGGAGCCAATGCTTGGTGCTCGTCCTGGTCGTTTTCGTGGCTATTCCTTTCTCTCCCCCCCCCCAGCCATTGCTGGGGCTTCTAATTCTTCTGCTCTTTTGATTCGGGCTGATGTTCCCTTTGTTACTTTACTTTTTCCTTCGCCTCTCCATTGTTCTGCTGCTCGTATCTTTGTGGGGAAATGGTACACAGTTTGTTCCATTTATCTCCCCCCGAGTGTCCCGCTCTCTCTTCCTGATTTGAAACACCTCCTGGACTCCTTGCCGGAGCCTGTGCTCCTGCTGGGTGACTTCAATTGTCGTCATTCTCTTTGAGGTGACGTTCTGACGAATACCCGGGGTCGCCTCCTTGAGCCGTTTCTCCTCTCTTCTTCCCTGTCTCTTCTGAATTCTGGTGAGCCCACTCATTTGGACTCTCGGACTCGCACCCTTTCTTGTCTTGATCTTTCTCTCTGCTCTTCTTCTCTTTACTTAGATTTCACGTGGCAGGTTCTTGATGACCTCCATGGAAGTGATCATTTCCCCATCCTTGTTTCCTTTTTCTCTTTTCGCCCTTCCCTCTCTTTCCCTAGGTGGCAATTTGCTAAGGCAGACTGGACCCTATTTACCCTCAGTGCTGCTCTCCCTGACCTCTCCCTTCTGCCTCTCTCTCGCGCTCTCCTCCTTTTTCATGACACTGTCTTCAACGCTGCCCTCCGCTCTATTCCTCGCTCTTCCTCTCGGGGTCCACGGAAGTGCGTTCCCTGGTGGAATGCGGACTGTGCTCGGGCTGTCCGCTGTAAGCGTGCAGCCTGGAAGAGGCACCGCCATAGGCAGACGACCGATTCTTTTCTTTTCTTTCGGAAAGCGAGTGCGGTGGCCCGTAGGGCCATCCGTACGGCTAAACGTGAATGTTGGGCATCTTATGTCTCAACAATTACGTCCGAGACCCCTCTGGCCCGGATCTGGAAGCGTATCCGCAAGATAGCGGGTAAGTTCGTTCCCGATGTTTCACTGGTCCTTCACCTCCATGATACTCTTGTGGCGGACCCGTTGCAGGTCGCTTCCGAACTGGGTTCCCACTTTTCTTCTGTTAGCTCTGGTCTTCATCTTCCCCAATCTTTCCTTCTTCGTAAACCTGTCCTTGAGTCTCGTCCTTTAGATTTCTGCACTCATCTTCAGCTTCCCTATAATGATCCCTTCTCTCTCTCTGAACTTCGTTCTGCCCTGGCCCTCTGCGGTTCTACGGCGGCGGGCTCCGATGGTATTCATTATGAGATGCTTCGCCATCTCCCTCCGAGCACGTCTCAGTATTTACTGAGTCTGTATAATCGGATCTGGGAATCGTCGTCAGTCCCTGAGGACTGGCTCGATGCCGTTGTCCTCCCTGTTCGCAAACCGGGGTCTCTGGGTACTTCCCCTAAGGACTTTCGCCCTATTGCTCTCACAAGTTGTGTCTGCAAACTCTTTGAACGTATGGTTAACGTTCGTCTGATGTGGTTCCTGGAACACCATCACCTCCTCTCCCCTTCTCAATTTGGTTTCCGCAAGTGCCGCAGCACGACAGATGTCCTGGTGAACTTGGAGGTCTATATTCGTACTGCTTTTGCTGCGAAGACCTCCGTTGTTGCCGTCCTTTTTGACCTAGAAAAGGCTTACGACACCACTTGGCGTTATCATATCCTATCTCAACTTCATTCTTTTGGCCTTCGTGGTCATCTCCCTCTCTTTCTCCGCAGCTTCCTCTCTCGTCGTTCCTTTCGGGTGCGCCTTGGTACCGCTCTCTCTCCCTCTTTTCAGCAATACGAAGGTGTGCCCCAGGGTAGTGTTCTGAGCACTACTCTTTTTCTTGTTGCCCTCAATGGTCTTCTTTCCTCTCTTCCTTCTGGTGTCTTCTCCGCTCTCTATGTCGATGATCTTACCCTTTGTTGTCAGGGTGATGATTCGCCTCTCCTTCAACGCCGGCTTCAACTTGCAATTGATGCCGTGTCGTCTTGGGCCACAGGTCATGGCTTCAAGTTCTCTACTTCTAAGACTTGTGCCATGACTTTTACGCGGAAATGGGTTGTTCTTCGTCCCTCTTTGTCACTTTATGGTCATCCCCTTGAATACAAAGATTCCGCGAAGCTTTTGGGGTTATTCCTTGACACTCGTTTGTCTTGGTCTCCCCATATCTCTTACCTCCGTGTTGAGTGCTCTAAGGCCCTTACCCTCCTTCGGGTTTTGTCCCATAATTCTTGGGGGGCAGATAGGCGCACTCTCCTTGCTTTACATTCCTCTCTCGTCCTGTCTAAGCTCGATTATGGTTGCCCTGCTTACTCGTCTGCTTCTCCTTCTACTCTTCGCCGTCTTGATGCTTTGCACCATACTGGGTTGCGCCTCAGTTCTGGTGCCTTTCGTTCGACTCCCATCCTTAGCTTGTATGTTGACACTGGCTTCCTGTCTCTCCAGGACCGCCGTGATCGCTACTGTCTTCGCTATCTTGCGCGGTCCTTGCAACATCCTTCCTCTCGCCTCTGTCGTGCTTTAACTTTTACCCCTCCTGCGGTTCCTGTTCCTCTTCACCACCTCCCTCTTTCTGTCCGGTTATCTCGCCTACAGGATTCTCTCTCCGTTCGTATTTCTGATGTTTCTCCTCGTGTTGTTCCTTCTTTGCCCCCGTGGAGGGTCCCTCTTCCGCGGTTTTGTACTTCCTTGACCCGTATCACTAAAGCTTTTACCCCTCCTACGGTTCTAAAACGCCTTTTCCTCGAGCACTTTTCTTCTCACTCCCGCTCCGTTTCTGTCTTCACCGATGGGTCTAAGTCAGCGGACGGTGTTGGCTACTCTGTTGTTTTTCCTGATCGCACTTATATGTGTCGCTTGCCTCCGGAGACTAGCATCTTTACAGCAGAACTTTATGCTATTCTCTATGCTCTTCGTCTCCTGCTTTCTCGTTGTCAGTCTTCCTTTGTGGTTGTTGTTGACTCTCGTAGTGCCCTCATGGCTCTCGGGTCCTTTAATCCGGTTCATCCAGTAGTTGTCGAGATCCAGCATTGGCTGTTTCTCGTTCACAGTAAATTTAAGTCGGTTGAGTTTTGTTGGGTTCCCAGCCATATTGGTGTGTCTTTAAATGAGCGTGCGGATGCTGCCGCTAAGGAAGCTGTCCGCTCTTGTCCCATCTCTCGTAAAGGCATTCCGTATTCCGACTTTTACCCAGTTATCCATTCCTCAGTCCTTACCCGTTGGCAGGCTTCTTGGTTGTCTGTTACTGGTAACAAGCTACGTACTCTTAAATGTTGTGTTTCCTCGTGGCCGTCCTCCTTCCACCGTAACCGGCGGTGGGAAACAGCTCTGGCGAGGTTGCGTATTGGCCATACTCGCTTAACCCATGGTCACTTGGAGCGCCGCCCTGCTCCTTATTGTCCTAGTTGCATTGTCCCTCTTACGGTCGTGCATGTCCTTCTTGAATGTCCTGACTTCCAGGACGAGCGTGTGTCTTGCTTTCCGACCGCCCCTCGCGGTCACCTGTCCCTCGATAGAATTCTTGGTGACTCGGATACTTTTGATATCGTTCGCCTTATGCGTTTTTGTTCTCGTATTGGCATCCTTGGTGATATTTAGCGCCCTCTGATTATTTTGCGTATTTGATGGTGCTACATAGCCTTCCCGGTTTGGTGCCTTCTTTTGATAATTACTTACTTTCGAAATATCCCAATTTCGAGGCCTGAGCCATATTTTAGAGCTTAATTCTGGCTCTCTGCACGTATTCGCAGTTTGAAATTACGACTTTTTTATACTTAACATATGCCAAGTACTGAACGCGGCGTTTGGTCACATTTGTCCCCCCCCCCCCCTGCAGTTTTCAAAATATCCCAAACATCCCAATTTCGAGGCCTGAGCCATATTTTGGAGCCAAATTCTGGCTCTCTGCACGTATTCGAAGTTTGAAATTACGACTTTTTATATCCGACTTATGCCAAGTACTGAAAGTGGCGTTTGGTCACAATTGTCCCACACCTCCCTGCAGTTTGCAAAATATCCCAAACCTCCCAATTTCGAGACATGAGCCATATTTTGGAGCCAAATTCTGGCTCTCTGCACGTATTCGCAGTTTGAAATTACGACTTTTTATACCCAACATATGCCAAGTACTGAAAGCGGCAGTGAGTCACATTTTGCTCAAACTCCCATGCAGTTTTCAAAAATATCCCAAACATCCCAGTTTCGATGCCGGAGCCATATTTTGGAGCCAAATTCAATCTCTCTGCACGTATTCGCAGTTTGAAATTACCACTTTTTATACCCAACATATGCCAAGTTCTGAAAGCAGCGTTTGGTCACATTTGTCCCCCCCCCCCTGCAGTTTTCAAAATATCCCAAACATCCCAATTTCGAGGCCTGAGCCAAATTTTGGAGCCAAATTCTGGCTCTATGCACGTATTCGCAGTTTGAAATTACGACATTTTATACCCAACATATGCCAAGTCCTGAAAGCAGCAGTGAGTCACATTTCACACAAACTCCGCTGCAGTTTTCGAAATATCCCAAATATCCCAATTTTGAGGCCTGAGCCATATTTTGGAGCCAAACTCTGGCTCTCTGCACGTATTCGAAGTTTGAAATTACGACTTTTTATACCCAACATATGCCAAGTACTGAAAGTGGCAGTGAGTCACATTTTGCTCAAACTCCAATGCAGTTATCAAAATATCCCAAACATCCCACTTTCGAGGCCTGAGCCATATTTTGTAGCCAAATTCAAGCTCTCTGCACGTATTCGCAGTTTCAAATTACGAAATTTTATACCCAACATATGCCAAATTCTGAAATCGGCGTTTGGTCATATTTTTCCCAAACCCCCCTGCAGTTTTTAAAATATTCCAAACATCTCAATTTCGAGGACTGAGCAATATTTTGGGGCCAAATTCTGGCTCTATGCACGTATTCGCAGTTTGAAATTTCGACTTTTTATACCCAACATATGCCAAGTTCTGAAAGCGGCAGTGAGTCAAATTTTGCACAAACTCCCCTACAGTTTTCGAAATATCTCAAATATCCCAATTTCGAGGCCTGAGCTATATTTTGGAGCCAAATTCTGGCTCTCTGCACGTATTCGCAGTATGAAATTACGAATTTTTTATACCCAACATATGCCAAGTACTGAAAGTGGCATTTGGTTACATTTGTCCTAAACCTCCCAGCAGTTTTCAAAATATCCCAAACATCACAATATCGAGACCCGAGCCATATTTTGGAGCCAAATTCTGGCTCTCTGGACGTATTCGCGGTTTGATATTACGATTTTTATACCCAATATATGCCAAGTACTGAAAGCGGCAGTGAGTCACATATGGCACAAACTCCCCTGCAGTTTTCGAAATATCCCAAACATCCCAATTTCGAGGCGTGAGCCATATTTTAGAGACAAACTCAGGCTCTCTGCACGTATTCGCAGTTTGAAATTGCGACTTTTTTATACCCAATATGTGCCAAGTACTGAAAGCGGCGTTGGGTAACATTTGTCCCAAACCAACCCTGCAGTTTTCAAAATATCCAAAACATCCCAATTTCTAGGCCTGAGCCATATTTTGGAGCCAAATTCTGGCTCTCTGCACGTATTCGCGGTTTCAAATTACGACATTTTATACCCAATATATGCGAAGTCCTGAAAGCGGCAGTGAGTCACATTTCGAACAAACTCCCCTGCAGTTTTCGAAATATCCCAATTTCGAGGACTGAGCAATATTTTGGAGCCAAATTCTGGCTCTATGCACGTATTCGTGGTATGAAATTACGACATTTTATACCCAACATATGCCACGTCCTGAAAGCGGCAGTGAGTCACATTTCGCACAAACTCCCCTGCAGTTTTCGAAATATCCCAAATATCCCAATTTTGAGGCCTGAGCCATATTTTGGAGCCAAACTCTGGCTCTCTGCACGTATACGAAGTTTGAAATTACGACTTTTTATACCCAACATATGCCAAGTACTGAAAGTGGCGTTTGGTCACATCTGTCCCACACCTCCCTGCAGTTTTCAAAATATCCCAAACCTCCCAATCTTGAAGCATGAGCCATATTTTGGAGCCAAATTCTGGCTCTCTGCACGTATTCGCAGTTTGAAATTACGACTTTTTATACCCAACATATGCCAAGTACTGAAAGCGGCAGTGAGTCACATTTTGCTCAAACTCCAATGCAGTTATCAAAATATCCCAAACATCCCACTTTCGAGGCCTGAGCCATATTTTGGAGCCAAATTCAAGCTCTCTGCACGTATTCCCAGTTTCAAATTACGAAATTTTATACCCAACATATGCCAAGTTCTGAAATCGGGGTTTGGTCATATTTTTCCCAAACCCCCCTGCAGTTTTTAAAATATCCCAAACATCTCAATTTCGAGGACTGAACAATATTTTGGGGCCAAATTCTGGCTCTATGGACGTATTCACAGTTTGAAATTACGAATTTTTTATACCCAACATATGCCAAGTACTGAAAGTGGCATTTGGTTACATTTGTCCTAAACCTCCCAGCAGTTTTCAAAATATCCCAAACATCACAATATCGAGGCCCGAGCCATATTTTGGAGCCAAATTCTGGCTCTCTGCACGTATTCGCGGTTTGATATTACGATTTTTATACCCAATATATGCCAAGTACTGAAAGCGGCAGTGAGTCACATATGGCACAAACTCCCCTGCAGTTTTCGAAATATCCCAAACATCCCAATTTCGAGCAGTGAGCTATATTTTAGAGCCAAACTCAGGCTCTCTGCACGTATTCGCAGTTTGAAATTGCGACTTTTTTTATACCCAATATATGCCAAGTACTGAAAGTGGCGTTGGGTAACATTTGTCCCAAACCAACCCTGCAGTTTTCAAAATATCCAAAACATCCCAGTTTCTAGGCCTGAGCCATATTTTGGAGCCAAATTCAGGCTCTATGCACGTATTCGCGGTTTGAAATTACGACATTTAATACCCAACATATGCCAAGTCCTTTAAGCGGCAGTGAGTCACATTTCGCACAAACTCCCCTGCAATTTTCGAAATATCCCAAATATCCCAATTATGAGGCCTGAGCAATATTTTGGAGCCAATCTCTGGCTCTCTGCACGTATTCGATGTTTGAAATTACGACTTTTTATACCCAACATATGCCAAGTACTGAAAGTGGCGTTTGGTCACATTTGTCCCACACCTACCTGCAGTTTTAAAAATATCCCAAACCTCCCAATTTCGAGGCATGAGCCATATTTTTGAGCCAAATTCTGGCTCTCTGCACGTATTCGCAGTTTGAAAATACGACTTTTTATACCCAACATATGCCAAGTACTGAAAGCGGCAGTGAGTCACATTTTGCTCAAACTCCAATGCAGTTATCAAAATATTCCAAACATCCCACTTTTGAGGCCTGAGCCATATTTTGGAGCCAAATTCAAGCTCTCTGCACGTATTCGCAGTTTGAAATTACGACTTTTTATACCCAACATATGCCTAGTACTGAAAGTGGCGTTTGGTCATATTTGTCGCAAACCTTCCTGCAGTTTTTAAAATATCCCAAACATCCCAATTTCGAGGCATGAGCCATATTTTGGAGCCAAATTCTGTCTCTCTGCACGTATTCGCGGTTTAAAATTATGATATTTTATACCCAACATATGCCAAGTCTTGAAAGCGGCAGTGAGTCACATTTCGCATAACTCCCCTGTAGTTTTCGAAATATCCCAATTTCGAGGACTGAGCCATATTTTAGAGCTTAATTCTGGCTCTCTGCACGTATTCGCAGTTTGAAATTACGATTTTTTATGCCCAACATATGCCAAGTACTGAAAGCGGCAGTGAGTCACATTTTGCACAAACTCCCCTGCAGTTTTCGAAATATCCCAAATATCCCAATTTCGAGGCTCGAGCAATATTTTGGAGCCAAATTCTGCCTCTCTGCACGTATTCGCAGTTTGAAATTACGATTTTTTATGCCCAACATATGTCAAGTACTAAATGCGGCGTTTGGTCACATTTGTCCCAAACCGTCCCTGCAGTTTTCAAAATATCCCAAATATCCCAATTTTGAGGCCTGAACCATATTTAGGAGCCAAATTCTGGCTCTCTGCACGTATTCGCAGTTTGAAAAAACCACTTTTTTATACCCAACATATGCCAAGTACTAGTAGTGGCGTTTGGTCACATTTGTCCCAAACCTCCCTGAAGTTTTCAAAATATCCCAAAAATCCCAATTTCGAGGCATGAGCCATATTTTGGAGCCAAATTCTGTCTCTCGCACGTATTCGCGGTTTGAAATTACGACATTTTATACCTTACATATGCCAAGTCTTGAAAGTGGCAGTGAGTCACATTTCGCACAAAGTCCCCTGCAGTTTTCGAAATATCCCAAATATCCCAATTTCGAGTCCTGAGCCATATTTTGGAGCTTAATTTTGGCTCTCTGCACGTATTCGCAGTTTGAAATTACGACTTTTTTAAACCCAACATATGCCAAGTACTGAACGCGGCGTTTGGTCACATTTGTCCCAAACCCCCCCTGCAGTTTTCAAAATATCCCAAACATCCCAATTTCGAGGCCTGAGCCATATTTTTGAGCCAAATTCAGGCTCTAAGCACGTATTCGCAGTTTGAAATTACCACTTTTTTATACCCAACATATGCCAAGTACTGAAAGTGGCGTTTGGTCACATTTGTCCCACACCTCCCTGCAGTTTTCAAAATATCCCAAACATCCCAATTTCGAGGCATGAGCCCTATTTTGGAGCTAAATTCTGGCTCTCTGCACGTATTCGCAGTTTGAAATTACGACTTTTTATACCCAACATATTCCAAGTACTGAGAGCAGCAGTGAGTCAAATTTTGCTCAAATTCCCCTGCAGTTTTCAAAATATCCCAAACATCCCAGTTTCGAGGCCGGAGTCATATTTTGGAGCCAAATTCAAGTTCTCTGCAAGTATTCGCAGTTTGAAATTACCACTTTTTATACCCAACATATGCCAAGTTCTGAAAGCGGCGTTTGGTCATATTTGTCCCGAACCCCATTGCAGTTTTCAAAATATCCCAAACATCCCAATTTCGAGGACTGAGAAATATTTTGGAGCCAAATTCTGGCTCTATGCACGTATTTGCAGTTTGAAATTACGACTTTTTATACCCAACATATGCCAAGTTCTGAAAGCAGTGTTTGGTCACATTTGTTTCAAACCCCCCTGCAGTTTTCAAAATATCCAAAACATCATAATTTCGAGGCCTGAGCCATATTTTGGAGCTAAATTCTGGCTCTCTGCACGTATTCGCAGTTTGATATTACGATTTTTATACCCAACATATGCCAAGTACTGAAAGCGGCAATGAGTCACATTTCACACAAACTCCCCTGCATTTTTCGAAATATCCCAAATATCCCAATTTCGAGGTCTGAACCATATTTTGGAGCCAAATTCTGGCTCTCTGCACGTATTCGCAGTTTGAAATTACGACTTTTTTATACCCAACATATGCCAAGTACTGAAAGTGGCGTTTGGTTATATTTGTCCTAAACCTCCCTGCAGTTTTCAAAATATCCCAAACATCACAATATCGAGGCCTGAGCCATATTTTGGAGCCAAATTCTTGGTTTTTGCACGCATTCGCAGTTTGATTATATGATTTTCATACCCAACATATGCCAAGTACTGAAAGCGGTAGTGAGTCACATTTTGCACAAACTCCCCTGCAGTTTTCGAAATATCCCAAACATCCCAATTTCGAGGCGTGAGCCTAATTTTGGAGCCAAACTCAGGCTCTCTGCACGTATTCGCAGTTTGAAATTACGACTTTTTTATACCTAATATATGCCAAGTACTGAAAGCAGTGTTTGGTAACATTTGTCCCAAACCCCCCCTGCTGTTTTCAAAATATGCAAAACATCCCAATTTCGAGGCCTGAGCGATATTTTAGAGCCAAATTCTGGCTCTATGCACGTATTCGAGGTTTGAAATTACGACATTTTATACCCAACATATGCCAAGTCCTGAAAGCGGCAGTGAGTCACATTTCGCATAAACTCCCCTGCAGTTTTCGAAATAACCCAAGTATCCCAATTTTGATGCCTGAGCCATATTTTGGAGCCAAATTCTGGCTCTCTGCACGTATTCGTGGTATGAAATTACGACATTTTATACCCAACATATGCCACGTCCTGAAAGCGGCAGTGAGTCACATTTTGCACAAACTCCCCTGCAGTTTTCGAAATATCCCAAATATCCCAATTTTGAGGCCTGAGCCATATTTTGGAGCCAAACTCTGGCTCTCTGCACGTATACGAAGTTTGAAATTACGACTTTTTATACCCAACATATGCCAAGTACTGAAAGTGGCGTTTGGTCACATCTGTCCCACACTTCCCTGTAGTTTTCAAGATATCCCAAACCTCCCAATTTTGAGGCATGAGCCATATTTTGGAGACAAATTCTGGCTCTCTGCACGTATTCGCAGTTTGAAAATACGACTTTTTATACCCAACATATGCCAAGTAATGAAAGCGGCAGTGAGTCACATTTTGCTCAAACTCCAATGCAGTTATCAAAATATCCCAAACATCCCACTTTCGAGGCCTGAGCCATATTTTGGAGCCAAATTCAAGCTCTCTGCACGTATTCGCAGTTTGAAAAAACGAATTTTTATACCAACATATGCCAAGTTCTGAAAGCGGCGTTTGGTCATATTTGTCCCAAACCCCCCTGCAGTTTTCAAAATATCCCAAACATCCCAATTTCGAGGCCTGAGCCATTATTTGGAGCCAAATTCTGGCTCTCTGCACGTATTCGCGGTTTGAAATTACGACATTTTATACCCAACATATGCTAAGTCCTGAAAATGGCAGTGAGTCACATTTCGCACAAACTCCCCTGCAGTTTTCGAAATATCCCAAATATCCCAATTTCGAGACCTGAACAATATTTTAGAGCCAAATTCTGGCTCTCTGCACGTATTCAAAGATGAAATTACGACTTTTTATACCCAACATATGCCAAGCACTGAGAGTGGCGTTTGGTCAAATTTGTCCCAAACCTCCTTGCAGTTTTCTAAATATCTCAAACATCCCAATTTCAAACCTAGAATACGTGCATAGAGCCAGAATTTGGCTCCAAAATATGGCTCAGATCTCGAAATTGGGCTGTTTTGGATATTTAGAAAACTGCAGGGGAAGTTTGGGACAAATGTTACCAAACGCCGCTTTCAGTACTTGGCATATATTGAGTATAAAAAATTCGTAATATCAAACTGCGAATACGTGCAGAGAGCCTGAGTTTGGCTCCAAAATTAGGCTCACGCCTCGAAATTGGGATGTTTTGGATATTTTGAAAACTGCAGGGGGGGGGGGGGGACAAATGTTACCAAACGCCGCTTTCAGTACTTGGCATACATTGGGTATAAAAAATTCGTAATATCAAACTGCGAATACGTGCAGAGAGCCTGAGTTTGGCTCCAAAATTAGGCTCACGCCTCGAAATTAGGATGTTTGGGATATTTCGAAAACTGCAGGGGAGTTTGTGCAAAATGTGACTCACTGCTGCTTTCAGTACTTGGCATATGTTGGGTATAAAAATCGTAATATCAAACTGCAAATACGTGCAGAGAGCCAGAATTTGGCTCCAAAACATGGCTCAGGCCTCGATATTGTGATGTTTGGGATATTTTGAAAACTGCAGGGAGGTTTTGGACAAATGTAGCCAAACGCCACTTTCAGTACTTGGCATATGTTGGGTATAAAAAAGTCGTAATTTCAAACTGCGAATATGTGCAGAGAGCCAGAATTTAGCTTCAAAATATGGATCAGGCCTCTAAATTGGGATATTTGGGATATTTCGAAAAGTGCAGGGGAGTTTGTGCGAAATGTGACTCACTGCCGCTTTCAGTACTTGGCATATGTTGGGTATAAAAATCGTAATATCAAACTGCGAATACGTGCAGAGAGCCAGAATTTGGCTCCAAAATATGGGTCAGTCCTCGAAATTGGGATGTTTGAGATATTTTGAAAACTGCAGGGGGGTTTGGGACAAATATGACCAAACGCCGCTTTCTGAACTTGGCATATGTTGGGTATAAAAAGTGGTAATTTCAAACTGCGAATACGTGCAGAGAGGCAGAATTTGGCTCCAAAATATTGCTCAAGCCTCGAAATTAGGATATTTGGGATATTTCGAAAACTGCTGGGGAGTTTGTGCGAAATATGACTCACTGCCGCTTTCAGTACTTGGCATATGTTTGGTATTAAAAAGTCGTAATTTCAAACTGTGAATACGTGCAGAGTGCCAGAATTTGGCTCCAAAATATTGCTCAGTCCTCGCAATTGGGATGTTTGGGATATTTTGAAAACTGCAGGGGGGTTTGGGACATATATGACCAAACGCCGCTTTCAGAACTTGGCATATGTTGGGAATAAAAAGTGGTAATTTCAAACTGCGAATACGTGCAGAGAGCTTGAATTTGGCTCCAAAATATGGCTCCGGCCTCGAAACTGGGATGTTGGGATATTTTGAAAACTTCCGGGGAGTTTGAGCAAAATGTGACTCACTGCCGCTTTCAGTACTCGGCATATGTTGGGAATAGAAAGTCGTATTTTCAAACTGCGAATACGTGCAGAGAGCCAGAATTTGGCTCCAAAATATGGCTCATGTTTCGAAATTGGGAGGTTTGGGATATTTTGAAAACCACAGGGAGGTGTGGGACAGATGTGACCAAACGCCACTTTCAGTACTTGGCATATGTTGGGTATAAAAAGTCCTAATTTCAAACTTCGAATACGTGCAGAGAGCCAGAGTTTGGCTCCAAAATATGGCTCAGGCCTCAAAATTGGGATATTTGGGATATTTCGAAAACTGCAGGGGAGTTTGTGCGAAATGTGACTCACTGCCGCTTTCAGTACTTGGCATATGTTGGGTATAAAATGTCGTAATTTCAAACCGCGAATACGTGCATAGAGCCAGAATTTGGCTCCAAAATTTGGCTCAGGCCTGAAATTGGGATGTTTGGGATATTTTGAAAACTGCAGGAGGGGGTTTGGGACAAATGTGACCAAACGGCGCGTTCAGTATTTGGAATATGTTGGGTTTAAAAAAGTCGTAATTTCAAACTGCGAATACGTGCAGAGAGCCAGAATTAAGCTCCAAAATATGGCTCAGGCCTCGAAATTGGGATATTTTGATATTTCGAAAACTGCAGGGGAGTTTGTGCGATATGTGACTCACTGCCGCTTCGAAGACTTGGCATATGTTGGGTATAAAATGTCGTAATTTCAACCCGCGAATACATACAGAGAGACAGAATTTGGCTCCAAAATATGGCTCATGCCTCGAAATTTGGATGTTTTGGATATTTTGAAAACTGCAGGGAGGTTTGGGACAAATGTGACCAAACGCCACTTTCAGTACTAGGTATATGTTGGGTATAAAAATCGTAATTTCAAACTTCGAATACGTGCAGAGAGCCAGAATTTGGCTCCAAAATATGGCTCAGGCCTCAAAATTGGGATATTTGGGATATTTCGAAAACTGCAGGGGAGTTTTTGCAAGATGTGACTCACTGCCGCTTTCAATACTTGGCATATGTTGGGTATAAAAAGTCGTATTTTCAAACTGCGAATACGTGCAGAGAGCCTGAATTTGGCTCTAAAGTATGGCCCAGGCCACGAAATTGGGATGTTTGGGATATTTTGAAAACTGCAGGGGGGGGGGGGGGGGGTTTGGGACAAATGTGACCAAATGCCGCATTCAGTACTTGGCATATGTTGGGTATAAAAATTCATAATTTCAAACTGCGAATACGTGCAGAGAGCCAGAATTAAGCTCCAAAATATGGCTCAGTCCTCGAAATTGGGATATTTTGATATTTCGAAAACTGCAGGGGAGTTTGTGCGAAATGTGACTCACTGCCGCTTTCAGGACTTGGCATATGTTGGGTATAAAAAGTCGTAATTTCAAACTGCGAATACGTGCATAGAGCCAGAATTTGGCCCCAAAATATTGCTCAGTCCTCGAAATTGGGATGTTTGGGATATTTTGAAAACTGCAGGGGGGTTTGGGACAAATATGACCAAATGCCGCTTTCAGAACTTGGCATATGTTGGGTATAAAAAGTCGTAATTTCAAACTGCGAATACGTGCAGAGAGCTTGAATTTGGCTCCAAAATATGGCTCAGGCCTCGAAAGTGGAATGTTTGGGATATTTTGATAACTGCATTGGAGTTTGAGTAAAATGTGACTCACTGCCGCTTTCAGTACTTGGCATATGTTGGGAATAAAAAGTCGTATTTTCAAACTGCGAATACGTGCTGAGAGCCAGAATTTGGCTACAAAATATGGCTCATGTTTCGAAATTGGGAGGTTTGGGATATTTTGAAAACTACAGGGAGGTGTGGGACAGATGTGACCAAACGCCGCATTCAGTACTTGGCATATGTTGGGTATAAAAAGTTGTAATTTCAATCTTCGAATACGTGCAGAGAGCCAGAGTTTGGCTCCAAAATATGGCTCAGGCCTCAAAATTGGGATATTTGGGATATTTCGAAAACTGCAGGGGAGTTTGTGCGAAATGTGACTCACTGCCGCTTTCAGGTCTTGGCATTTGTTGGATATAAAATGTCGTAATTTCAAACCTCGAATACGTGCATAGAGCCAGAATTTGGGTCCAAAATATGGCTCAGACCTCGAAATTGGGATGTTTGGGATATTTTGAAAACTGCAGGGAGGTTTGGGACAAATTTGACCAAACGCTACTTTCAGTGCTTGGCATATGTTGGGTATAAAAAGTTGTAATTTCAAACTTTGAATACGTGCAGAGAGACAGAATTTGGCTCCAAAATATTGCTCAGGTCTCGAAATTGGGATATTTGGGATATTTCGAAAACTGCAGGGTAGTTTGTGCGAAATGTGACTCACTGCCGCTTTCAGGACTTGGCATATGTAGGGTATAAAATGTCGCTATTTCAAACCGCGAATACGTGCATAGAGCCTGAATTTGGCTCCAAAATATGGCTCAGGCCTTGAAATTGGGATGTTTTGGATATTTTGAGAACTGCAGGGGTGGTTTGGGACAAATGTTACCAAACGCCGCTTTCAGTACTTGGCATATATTGGGTATAAAAAATTCGTAATTTCAAACTGCGAATACGTGCAGAGAGCCTGAGTTTGGCTCCAAAATTAGGCTCACGCCTCGAAATTGGGATGTTTGGGATATTTCGAAAACTGCAGGGGAGTTTGTGCAAAATGTGACTCACTGCCGCTTTCAGTACATGGCATATGTTGGGTATAAAAATCGTAATATCAAACTGCGAATACGTGCAGAGAGCCAGAATTTGGCTCCAAAACATGGCTCAGGCCTCGATATTGTGATGTTTGGGATATTTTGAAAACTGCAGGGAGGTTTAGGACAAATGTAGCCAAACGCCACTTTCAGTACTTGGCATATGTTGGGTATAAAAAAGTCGTAATTTAAAACTGCGAATATGTGCAGAGAGCCAGAATTTGGCTTCAAAGTATGGATCAGGCCTCGAAATTGGGATATTTGGGATATTTCGAAAACTGCAGGGGAGTTTGTGCGAAATGTGATTCACTGCCGCTTTCAGTACTTGGCATATGTTGGGTATAAAAATCGTAATATCAAACTGCGAATACGTGCAGAGAGCCAGAATTTGGCTCCAAAATATGGCTCATGCCTCGAAATTGGGATGTTTGGGATATTTTGAAAACTGCAGGGAGGTGTGGGACAAATGTGACCAAACGCCACTTTCAGTACTTGGCATATGTTGGGTATAAAAAGTCGTAATTTCAAACTTCGAATACGTGCAGAGAGCCAGAATTTGGCTCCAAAATATGGCCCCAGGCCTCAAAATTGGGATGTTTGGGATATTTTGAAAACTGCAGGTTAGTTTGTGCGAAATGTGACTCACTGCCATTTTCAGGACTTGGCATATGTTGGGTATAAAATGTCGTTATTTCAAACCGCGAATACGTGCATAGAACCAGAATTTGGCTCCAAAATATGGCTCAGGCCTCGAAATTGGGATGTTTGGGATATTTTGAAAACTGCAGGGGGGGTTTGGGACAAATGTGACCAAACGTTGCGTTCAGTACTTGATATATGTTGGGTATAAAAAAGTCGTAATTTCAAACTGCGAATACGTGCAGAGAGCCAGAATTAAGCTCCAAAATATGGCTCAGGCCTCGAAATTGGGATATTTGGGATATTTCGAAAACTGCAGGGGAGTTTGTGCGAAATGTGACTCACTGCCGCTTTCAGGACTTGGCATATGTTGGGAATAACATGTCGTAATTTCAATCCACGAATACGTGCTTAGAGCCAGAATTTGGTTCCAAAATATGGCTCAGGCCTCGAAATTGGGATGTTTTGGATATTTTGAAAACTGCAGGAGGGGGGGGGGGGACAAATGTTACCAAACGCCGCTTTCAGTACTTGGCATACATTGGGTATAAAAAATTCGTAATATCAAACTGCGAATACGTGCAGAGAGCCTGAGTTTGGCTCCAAAATTAGGCTCACGCCTCGAAATTGGGATGTTTGGGATATTTCGAAAACTGCAGGGGAGTTTGTGCAAAATGTGACTCACTGCCGCTTTCAGTACTTGGCATATGTTGGGTATAAAAATCGTAATATCAAACTGCAAATACGTGCAGAGAGCCAGAATTTGGCTCCAAAACATGGCTCAGGCCTCGATATTGTGATGTTTGGGATATTTTGAAAACTGCAGGGAGGTTTTGGACAAATGTAGCCAAACGCCACTTTCAGTACTTGGCATATGTTGGGTATAAAAAAGTCGTAATTTCAAACTGCGAATATGTGCAGAGAGCCAGAATTTGGCTTCAAAATATGGATCAGGCCTCTAAATTGGGATATTTGGGATATTTCGAAAAGTGCAGGGGAGTTTGTGCGAAATGTGACTCACTGCCGCTTTCAGTACTTGGCATATGTTGGGTATAAAAATCGTAATATCAAACTGCGAATACGTGCAGAGAGCCAGAATTTGGCTCCAAAATATGGGTCAGTCCTCGAAATTGGGATGTTTGAGATATTTTGAAAACTGCAGGGGGGTTTGGGACAAATATGACCAAACGCCGCTTTCTGAACTTGGCATATGTTGGGTATAAAAAGTGGTAATTTCAAACTGCGAATACGTGCAGAGAGGCAGAATTTGGCTCCAAAATATTGCTCAAGCCTCGAAATTGGGATATTTGGGTTATTTCGAAAACTGCTGGGGAGTTTGTGCGAAATATGACTCACTGCCGCTTTCAGTACTTGGCATATGTTTGGTATTAAAAAGTCGTAATTTCAAACTGTGAATACGTGCAGAGTGCCAGAATTTGGCTCCAAAATATTGCTCAGTCCTCGAAATTGGGATGTTTGGGATATTTTGAAAACTGCAGGGGGGTTTGGGACATATATGACCAAACACCGCTTTCAGAACTTGGCATATGTTGGGAATAAAAAGTGGTAATTTCAAACTGCGAATACGTGCAGAGAGCTTGAATTTGGCTCCAAAATATGGCTCCGGCCTCGAAACTGGGATGTTGGGATATTTTGAAAACTTCCGGGGAGTTTGAGCAAAATGTGGCTCACTGCCGCTTTCAGTACTTGGCATATGTTGGGTATAAAAAGTCGTAATTTCAAACTGCGAATACGTGCAGAGAGCTTGAATTTGGCTCCAAAATATGGCTCCGGCCTCGAAACTGGGATGTTGGGATATTTTGAAAACTTCCTGGGAGTTTGAGCAAAATGTGACTCACTGCCGCTTTCAGTACTCGGCATATGTTGGGAATAGAAAGTCGTATTTTCAAACTGCGAATACGTGCAGAGAGCCAGAATTTGGCTCCAAAATATGGCTCATGTTTCGAAATTGGGAGGTTTGGGATATTTTGAAAACCACAGGGAGGTGTGGGACAGATGTGACCAAACGCCACTTTCAGTACTTGGCATATGTTGGGTATAAAAAGTCCTAATTTCAAACTTCGAATACGTGCAGAGAGCCAGAGTTTGGCTCCAAAATATGGCTCAGGCCTCAAAATTGGGATATTTGGGATATTTCGAAAACTGCAGGGGAGTTTTTGCAAGATGTGACTCACTGCCGCTTTCAATACTTGGCATATGTTGGGTATAAAAAGTCGTATTTTCAAACTGCGAATACGTGCAGAGAGCCTGAATTTGGCCCCAAAATATTGCTCAGTCCTCGAAATTGGGATGTTTGGGATATTTTGAAAACTGCAGGGGGGGGGGGGGTTGGGACAAATGTGACCAAATGCCGCATTCAGTACTTGGCATATGTTGGGTATAAAAATTCATAATTTCAAACTGCGAATACGTGCAGAGAGCCAGAATTAAGCTCCAAAATATGGCTCAGTCCTCGAAATTGGGATATTTTGATATTTCGAAAACTGCAGGGGAGTTTGTGCGAAATGTGACTCACTGCCGCTTTCAGGACTTGGCATATGTTGGGTATACAAATTCGTAATTTCAAACTGCGAATACGTGCCTAGAGCCAGAATTTGGCCCCAAAATATTGCTCAGTCCTCGAAATTGGGATGTTTGGGATATTTTGAAAACTGCAGGGGGGTTTGGGACAAATATGACCAAATGCCGCTTTCAGAACTTGGCATATGTTGGGTATAAAAAGTCGTAATTTCAAACTGCGAATACGTGCAGAGAGCTTGAATTTGGCTCCAAAATATGGCTCAGGCCTCGAAAGTGGAATGTTTGGGATATTTTGATAACTGCATTGGAGTTTGAGTAAAATGTGACTCACTGCCGCTTTCAGTACTTGGCATATGTTGGGAATAAAAAGTCGTATTTTCAAACTGCGAATACGTGCTGAGAGCCAGAATTTGGCTACAAAATATTGCTCATGTTTCGAAATTGGGAGGTTTGGGATATTTTGAAAACTACAGGGAGGTGTGGGACAGATGTGACCAAACGCCGCATTCAGTACTTGGCATATGTTGGGTATAAAAAGTTGTAATTTCAATCTTCGAATACGTGCAGAGAGCCAGAGTTTGGCTCCAAAATATGGCTCAGGCCTCAAAATTGGGATATTTGGGATATTTCGAAAACTGCAGGGGAGTTTGTGCGAAATGTGACTCATTGCTGCTTTCAGGACTTGGCATATGTTGGGTATAAAATTTCGTAATTTCAAACCGCGAATACGTGCATAGAGCCTGATTTTGGCTCCAAAATATGGCTCAGGCCCCGAAATTAGTATGTTTTGGATATTTTGAAAACTGCAGGGGTGGTTTGGGACAAATGTTACCAAACGCCGCTTTCAGTACTTGGCATATATTGGGTATAAAAAAGTCGTAATTTCAAACTGCGAATACGTGCAGAGAGCCTGAGTTTGGCTCCAAAATATGGCTCACGCCTCGAAATTGGGATATTTGGGATATTTCGAAAACTGCAGGGGAGTTTGTGCAAAATGTGACTCACTGCCGCTTTCAGAACTTGGCATATGTTGGGTATAAAAATCGTAATATCAAACTGCGAATACGTGCAGAGAGCTAGAATTTGGCTCCAAAATATGGCTCAGGCCTCGATATTGTGATGTTTGGGATATTTTGAAAACTGCAGGGAGGTTTAGGACAAATGTAACCAAACGCCACTTTCAGTACTTGGCATATGTTGGGTATAAAAAATTCGTAATTTCAGACTGCGAATACGTGCAGAGAGCCAGAATTTGGCTCCAAAATATGGCTCATGTTTCGAAATTGGGAGGTTTGGAATATTTTGAAAACTACAGGGAGGTGTGGGACAGATGTGACCAAACGCCACTTTCAGTACTTGGCATATGTTGGGTATAAAAATTCGTAATTTCAAACTTCGAATACGTGCAGAGAGCCAGAGTTTGGCTCCAAAATATGGCTCAGGCCTCAAAATTGGGATATTTGGGATATTTCGAAAACTGCAGGGGAGTTTGTGCGAAATGTGACTCACTGCCGCTTTCAGGACATGGCATATGTTGGGTATAAAATGTCGTAATTTCAAACCGCGGATACGTGCATAATGCCAGAATTTGGCTCCAAAATATAGCTCAGGCCTGAAATTGGGATGTTTGGGATATTTTGAAAACTGCAGGGGGGGGGGGGGGGTTGGGACAAATGTGACCAAACGCCGCGTTCAGTACTTGGCATATGTTGGGTATAAAAAAGTCGTAATTTCAAACTGCGAATACGTGCAAAGAGCCAGAATTAAGCTCCAAAATATGGCTCAGGCCTCGAAATTGGGATATTTTGATATTTCGTAAACTGCACGGGAGTTTGTGCGATATGTGACTCACTGCCGCTTTGAAGACTTGGCATATGTTGGGTATAAAATGTAATTTCAAACCGCGAAAACATGCAGAGAGACAGAATTTGGCTCCAAAATATGGCTCATGCCTCGAAATTGGGATATTTGGGATATTTCGAAAACTGTAGGGGAGTTTGTGCAAAATTTGAATCACTGCCGCTTTCAGGACTTGGCATATGTTGGGTATAAAAAGTCGTAATTTCAAACTGCGAATACGTGCATAGAGCCAGAATTTGGCCCCAAAATATTGCTCAGTCCTCGAAATTGGGATGTTTGGGATTTTTTGAAAACTGCAGGGGGGTTTGGGACAAATATGACCTATGCCGCTTTCAGAACTTGGCATATGTTGGGTAGAAAAAGTCGTAATTTCAAACTGTGAATACATGCAGAGAGCTTGAATTTGGCTCCAAAATATGGCTCAGGCCTCGAAAGTGGAATGTTTGGGATATTTTGATAACTGCATTGGAGTTTGAGTAAAATGTGACTCACTGCCGCTTTCAGTACTTGGCATATGTTTGGTATAAAAAGTCGTATTTTCAAACTGCGAATACGTGCAGAGAGCCAGAATTTGGCTCCAAAATATGTCTCAGGCATCGAAATTGGGATGTTTGGGATATTTTGAAAACTGCAGTGGGGGGTTTGGGACAAATGTGACCAAACGCCGCATTCAGTACTTGGCATATGTTGGGTATAAAAAAGTCATAATTTCAAACTGCGAATACGTGCAGAGAGCCAGAATTAAGCTCCAAAATACGGCTCAGGCCTCGAAATTGGGATATTTTGATATTTCGAAAACTGCAGGGGAGTTTGTGCGAAATGTGACTCACTGCCGCTTTCAAGACTTGGGATATGTTGGGTATAAAATGTCGTAATTTCAAACCGCGAATACGTGCAGAGAGACAGAATTTGGCTCCAAAATATGGCTCATGCCTCGAAATTGGGATGTTTGGGATATTTTGAAAACTGTATGGAGGTTTGGGACAAATGTGACCAAACTCCACTTTCAGTACTAGGCATATTCTGGGTATAAAAAAGTCGTAATTTCAAACTGCGAATACGTGCAGAGAGCCAGAATTTAGCTCCAAAATATGGCTCAGGCCTCGAAATTGGGATGTTTGGGATATTTTGAAAACTGCAGGGGGGTTGGGGGGTTGGGACAAATGTGACCAAACGCCGCGTTCAGTACTTGGCATATGTTGGGTATAAAAAAGTCGTAATTTCAAACTGCGAATACGTGCAGAGAGCCAGAATTTAGCTCCAAAATATGGCTCAGGCCTCGAAATTGGGATGTTTGGGATATTTTGAAAAGAGCAAAGAGGTTTGGGACAAATTTGACCAAACGCTACTTTCAGTGCTTGGCATATGTTGGGTATAAAAAGTCGTAATTTCAAACTTCGAATACGTGCAGAGAGCCAGAATTTGGCTCCAAAATATTGCTCAGGTCCCGAAATTGGGATATTTGGGATATTTCGAAAACTGCAGGGGAGTTTGTGCGAAATGTGACTCACTGCCGCTTTCAGGACTTGGCATATGTTGGGTATAAAATTTCGTAATTTTAAACCGCGAATACGTGCATAGAGCCTGAATTTGGCTCCAAAATATGGCTCAGGCCTCGAAATTGAGATGTTTTGGATATTTTGAAAACTGCAGGGGTGGTTTGGGACAAATATGACCAAACGCCACTTTCAGTACTAGGCATATGTTGGGTATAAAAAGTCGTAATTTCAAACTTCGAATACGTGCAGAGAGCCAGAATTTGGCTCCAAAATATGGCTCAGGCCTCAAAATTGGGATATTTGGGATATTTCGAAAACTGCAGGGGAGTTTGTGCGAAATGTGACTCACTGCCGCTTACAGGTCTTGGCATTTGTTGGGTATAAAATGTCGTAATTTCAAACCTCGAATACGTGCATAGAGCCAGAATTTGGCTCCAAAATATGGCTCAGGCCTCGAAATTGGGATGTTTGGGATATTTTGAAAACTGCAGGGAGGTTTGGGACAAATTTGACCAAACGCTACTTTCAGTGCTTAGCATATGTTGGGTATAAAAAGTCGTAATTTCAAACTTTGAATACGTGCAGAGAGACAGAATTTGGGTCCAAAATATTGCTCAGGTCTCGAAATTGGGATATTTGGGATATTTCGAAAACTTCAGGGTAGTTTGTGCGAAATGTGACTCACTGCCGCTTTCAGGACTTGGCATATGTTGGGTATAAAATGTTGCTATTTCAAACCGCGAATACGTGCATAGAGCCTGAATTTGGCTCCAAAATATGGCTCAGGCCTCGAAATTGGGATGTTTAGGATATTTTGATTACTGCAGGGGTGGTTTGGGACAAATGTTACCAAACGCCGCTTTCAGTACTTGGCATATATTGGGTATAAAAAAGTCGTAATTTCAAACTGCGAATACGTGCAGAGAGCCTGAGTTTGGCTCTAAAATATGGTTCACGCCTCGAAATTGGGACGTTTGGGGTATTTCGAAAACTGCAGGGGAGTTTGTGCAAAATGTGACTTACTGCCGCTTTCAGTACTTGGCATATGTTGGGTATAAAAATCGTAATATCAAACTGCGAATACGTGGAGAGAGAGAGAATTTGGCTCCAAAATATGGCTCTGGCCACGATATTGTGATGTTTGGGATAATTTGAAAACATCAGGGAGGTTTTGGACAAATGTAACCAAACGCCGCTTTCAGTACTTGGCATATATTGGGTATAAAAAAGTCGTAATTTCCAACTGCGAATACGTGCAGAGAGCCAGAATAAAGCTCCAAAATATGGGTCAGGCCTCGAAATTGGGGTGTTTTGGATATTTTGAAAACTGCAGGGGTGGTTTGGGACAAATGTGACCAAACGCCACTTTCAGTACTAGGCATATGTTGGGGAGTTTGAGCAAAATGTGACTCACTGCCGCTTTCAGTACTTGGCATATGTTGGGTATAAAAAGTCGTAATTTCAAACTGCGAATACGTGCAGAGAGCCAGAATTTGGCTCCAAAATATGGCTCAGGCCTCAAAATTGGGATATTTGGGATATTTCGAAAACTGCAGGGGAGTTTGTGCGAAATGTGACTCACTGCCGCTTCCAGGACTTGGCATATGTTGGATATAAAATGTCGTAATTTCAAACCGCGAATACGTGCATAGAGCCAGAATTTGGCTCCAAAATATGGCTAAGGCCTCGAAATTGGAATGTTTGTGATATTATGAAAACTGCAGGGGGGGGTTTGGGACAAATGTGAAAAAAACGCCGCTTTCAGTACTTGGCATATGTTGGGTAAAAAAAAGTCGTAATTTCAAACTGCGAATACGTGCAGAGAGCCAGAATTTGGCTTCAAAATATCGCTCAGGCCTCGAAATTATGATGTTTGGGATATTTTGAAAACTGCAGGGGGGTTTGAGACAAATGTGACCAAACGCCGCTTTCATTACTTGGCATATGTTGGGTATAAAAAAGTGGTAATTTCTAACTGCGAATACGTGCAGAGAGCCAAAATTTGGCTCCAAAATATGGCTCAGGCCTCAAAATTTTGATACTTGGGATATTTCGAAAACTGCAGGGACGGTTTGGGACAAATGTGACCAAACGCCGAATTCAGTACTTGGCATATGTTGGGCATAAATAAGTCGTAATTTCAAACATCGAATGCGTGGAGAGAGGCAGAATTTCGCTCCAAAATATTGCTCAAGCCTCGAAATTGGGATATTTGGGATATTTCGAAAACTGCAAGGGAGTTTGTACGAAATGTGACTCACTGCCGCTTTCAGTACTTGGCATATGTTGGGTATAAAAAAGTCGTAATTTCAAACTACGAATACGTGCAGAGAGCCAGAATTTGGCTCCAAAATATGGCTCAGGCCTCGAAATTGGGATATTTGGTATATTTCGAAAACTGCAGGGGAGTTTGTGCGAAATGTGACTCGCTGCCACTTTCATTACTTGTCATATGTTGGGTATAAAATGTCGTAATTTCAAACCGCGAATACGTGCATAGAGCCAGAATTTGGCTCCAAAATATGGCTAAGGTCTCGAAATTGGGATGTTTGGGATATTTTGAAAACTGCAGGGGGGGTTTGGGACAAATGTGACCAAACGCCGCTTTCAGTACTTGTTATATGTTGGGCAAAAAAAAGTCGTAATTTCAGACTGCGAATACGTGCATAGAGCCAGAATTTGGCTCCAAAATATGGCTCAGGCCTCGAAATTGGGATGTTTGGGATATTTTGAAAACTGCAGGGAGGTTTGGGACAAATTTGACCAAACGCTACTTTCAGTGCTTAGCATATGTTGGGTATAAAAAGTCGTAATTTCAAACTTTGAATACGTGCAGAGAGACAGAATTTGGGTCCAAAATATTGCTCAGGTCTCGAAATTGGGATATTTGGGATATTTCGAAAACTTCAGGGTAGTTTGTGCGAAATGTGACTCACTGCCGCTTTCAGGACTTGGCATATGTTGGGTATAAAATGTTGCTATTTCAAACCGCGAATACGTGCATAGAGCCTGAATTTGGCTCCAAAATATGGCTCAGGCCTCGAAATTGGGATGTTTAGGATATTTTGATTACTGCAGGGGTGGTTTGGGACAAATGTTACCAAACGCCGCTTTCAGTACTTGGCATATATTGGGTATAAAAAAGTCGTAATTTCAAACTGCGAATACGTGCAGAGAGCCTGAGTTTGGCTCTAAAATATGGTTCACGCCTCGAAATTGGGACGTTTGGGGTATTTCGAAAACTGCAGGGGAGTTTGTGCAAAATGTGACTTACTGCCGCTTTCAGTACTTGGCATATGTTGGGTATAAAAATCGTAATATCAAACTGCGAATACGTGGAGAGAGAGAGAATTTGGCTCCAAAATATGGCTCTGGCCACGATATTGTGATGTTTGGGATAATTTGAAAACATCAGGGAGGTTTTGGACAAATGTAACCAAACGCCGCTTTCAGTACTTGGCATATATTGGGTATAAAAAAGTCGTAATTTCAAACTGCGAATACGTGCAGAGAGCCAGAATAAAGCTCCAAAATATGGGTCAGGCCTCGAAATTGGGGTGTTTTGGATATTTTGAAAACTGCAGGGGTGGTTTGGGACAAATGTGACCAAACGCCACTTTCAGTACTAGGCATATGTTGGGGAGTTTGAGCAAAATGTGACTCACTGCCGCTTTCAGTACTTGGCATATGTTGGGTATAAAAAGTCGTAATTTCAAACTGCGAATACGTGCAGAGAGCCAGAATTTGGCTCCAAAATATGGCTCAGGCCTCAAAATTGGGATATTTGGGATATTTCGAAAACTGCAGGGGAGTTTGTGCGAAATGTGACTCACTGCCGCTTTCAGGACTTGGCATATGTTGGATATAAAATGTCGTAATTTCAAACCGCGAATACGTGCATAGAGCCAGAATTTGGCTCCAAAATATGGCTAAGGCCTCGAAATTGGAATGTTTGTGATATTATGAAAACTGCAGGGGGGGGTTTGGGACAAATGTGAAAAAAAACGCCGCTTTCAGTACTTGGCATATGTTGGGTAAAAAAAAGTCGTAATTTCAAACTGCGAATACGTGCAGAGAGCCAGAATTTGGCTTCAAAATATCGCTCAGGCCTCGAAATTATGATGTTTGGGATATTTTGAAAACTGCAGGGGGGTTTGAGACAAATGTGACCAAACGCCGCTTTCATTACTTGGCATATGTTGGGTATAAAAAAGTGGTAATTTCTAACTGCGAATACGTGCAGAGAGCCAAAATTTGGCTCCAAAATATGGCTCAGGCCTCAAAATTTTGATACTTGGGATATTTCGAAAACTGCAGGGACGGTTTGGGACAAATGTGACCAAACGCCGAATTCAGTACTTGGCATATGTTGGGCATAAATAAGTCGTAATTTCAAACATCGAATGCGTGGAGAGAGGCAGAATTTCGCTCCAAAATATTGCTCAAGCCTCGAAATTGGGATATTTGGGATATTTCGAAAACTGCAAGGGAGTTTGTACGAAATGTGACTCACTGCCGCTTTCAGTACTTGGCATATGTTGGGTATAAAAAAGTCGTAATTTCAAACTACGAATACGTGCAGAGAGCCAGAATTTGGCTCCAAAATATGGCTCAGGCCTCGAAATTGGGATATTTGGTATATTTCGAAAACTGCAGGGGAGTTTGTGCGAAATGTGACTCGCTGCCACTTTCATTACTTGTCATATGTTGGGTATAAAATGTCGTAATTTCAAACCGCGAATACGTGCATAGAGCCAGAATTTGGCTCCAAAATATGGCTAAGGTCTCGAAATTGGGATGTTTGGGATATTTTGAAAACTGCAGGGGGGGTTTGGGACAAATGTGACCAAACGCCGCTTTCAGTACTTGTTATATGTTGGGCAAAAAAAAGTCGTAATTTCAAACTGCGAATACGTGCAGAGAGCCAGAATTTGGCTCCAAAATATGGGTCGGACCTCGAAATTATGATGTTTGGGATATTTTGAAAACTGCAGGGGGGTTTGAGACAAATGTGACAAAACGCCACTTTGAGTACTTTGCATATGTTGGGTATAAAAAAGTGGTAATTTCAAACAGCGAATACATGCAGAGAGCCAGAATTTGGCTCCAAAATATGGCTCATGCCTCAAAATTGGGATATTTGGGATATTTCAAAAACTCCAGGGGAGTTTGTGCGAAATGTGACTCACTGCCGCTTTCAGGACTTGGCATATGTTGGGTATAAAATGTCATAAATTCAAACCGCGAATACGTGCATAGAGCCAGAATTTGGCTCCAAAATATTGCTCAGGCCTCGAAATTGGGATGTTTGGGATATTTTGAAAACAGCAGGGACGGTTTGGGACAAATGTGACCAAACGCCGCATTCAGTACTTGGCATATATTGGGCATAAAAAAGTCATAATTTCAAACTGCGAATACTTGCAGTTAGGCAGAATTTGGCTCCAAAATATAGCTCAGGGCTCGAAATTGGGATATTTGGGATATTTCGAAAACTGCAGGGGTGTTTGTCCGAAATGTGACTCACTGCCACTTTCAGTACTTGGCATATGTTGGGTATAAAAATCGTAATATCAAACTGCGAATACGTGCAGAGAGCCAGAATTTGGCTCCAAAATATGGCTCAGGCCACGAAATTGGGATATTTGGGATATTTCGAAAACTGTAAGGGAGTTTGTGCAAAATTTGACTCACTGCCATTTTCAGGACTTGGCATATGTTGGGTATAAAAAGTCGCAATTTCAAATTGCGAATACGTGCATAGAGCCAGAATTTGGCTCCAAAATATTGCTCAGTCCTCGAAATTGGGATGTTTGGGATATTTTGAAAACTGCAGGGGGGGGGGGGGTTTGGGACAAATGTGACCAAATGCCGCATTCAGTACTTGGCATATGTTGGGTATAAAAATTCATAATTTCAAACTGCGAATACGTGCAGAGAGCCAGAATTAAGCTCCAAAATATGGCTCAGTCCTCGAAATTGGGATATTTTGATATTTCGAAAACTGCAGGGGAGTTTGTGCGAAATGTGACTCACTGCCGCTTTCAGGACTTGGCATATGTTGGGTATACAAATTCGTAATTTCAAACTGCGAATACGTGCATAGAGCCAGAATTTGGCCCCAAAATATTGCTCAGTCCTCGAAATTGGGATGTTTGGGATATTTTGAAAACTGCAGGGGGGTTTGGGACAAATATGACCAAATGCCGCTTTCAGAACTTGGCATATGTTGGGTATAAAAAGTCGTAATTTCAAACTGCGAATACGTGCAGAGAGCTTGAATTTGGCTCCAAAATATGGCTCAGGCCTCGAAAGTGGAATGTTTGGGATATTTTGATAACTGCATTGGAGTTTGAGTAAAATGTGACTCACTGCCGCTTTCAGTACTTGGCATATGTTGGGAATAAAAAGTCGTATTTTCAAACTGCGAATACGTGCTGAGAGCCAGAATTTGGCTACAAAATATTGCTCATGTTTCGAAATTGGGAGGTTTGGGATATTTTGAAAACTACAGGGAGGTGTGGGACAGATGTGACCAAACGCCGCATTCAGTACTTGGCATATGTTGGGTATAAAAAGTTGTAATTTCAATCTTCGAATACGTGCAGAGAGCCAGAGTTTGGCTCCAAAATATGGCTCAGGCCTCAAAATTGGGATATTTGGGATATTTCGAAAACTGCAGAGGAGTTTGTGCGAAATGTGACTCACTGCCGCTTTCAGGTCTTGGCATTTGTTGGATATAAAATGTCGTAATTTCACACCTCGAATACGTGCATAGAGCCAGAATTTGGCTCCAAAATATGGCTCAGGCCTCGAAATTGGGATGTTTGGGATATTTTGAAAACTGCAGGGAGGTTTGGGACAAATGTGACCAAACTCCACTTTCAGTACTAGGCATATTCTGGATATAAAAAGTCGTAATTTCAAACTTCGAATACGTGCAGAGAGCCAGAATTTGGCTCCAAAATATGGCTCAGGCCTCGAAATTGGGATATTTGGGATATTTCGAAAACTGCAGGGGAGTTTGTGCGTAATGTGACTCATTGCTGCTTTCAGGACTTGGCATATGTTGGGTATAAAATTTCGTAATTTCAAACCGCGAATACGTGCATAGAGCCTGATTTTGGCTCCAAAATATGGCTCAGGCCCCGAAATTAGTATGTTTTGGATATTTTGAAAACTGCAGGGGTGGTT
Source organism: Procambarus clarkii (assembly GCF_040958095.1). Taxonomy (NCBI): domain Eukaryota; kingdom Metazoa; phylum Arthropoda; class Malacostraca; order Decapoda; family Cambaridae; genus Procambarus; species Procambarus clarkii. The sequence continues at coordinate 19,293,748 of NC_091228.1, read as the reverse complement.
TGGGACAAATGTTACCAAACGCCGCTTTCAGTACTTGGCATATATTGGGTATAAAAAAGTCGTAATTTCAAACTGCGAATACGTGCAGAGAGCCTGAGTTTGGCTCCAAAATATGGCTCACGCCTCGAAATTGGGATATTTGGGATATTTCGAAAACTGCAGGGGAGTTTGTGCAAAATGTGACTCACTGCCACTTTCAGTACTTGGCATATGTTGGGTATAAAAATCGTAATATCAAACTGCGAATACGTGCAGAGAGCTAGAATTTGGCTCCAAAATATGGCTCAGGCCTCGATATTGTGATGTTTGGGATATTTTGAAAACTGCAGGGAGGTTTAGGACAAATGTAACCAAACGCCACTTTCAGTACTTGGCATATGTTGGGTATAAAAAATTCGTAATTTCAGACTGCGAATACGTGCAGAGAGCCAGAATTTGGCTCCAAAATATGGCTCATGTTTCGAAATTGGGAGGTTTGGAATATTTTGAAAACTACAGGGAGATGTGGGACAGATGTGACCAAACGCTACTTTCAGTGCTTGGCATATGTTGGGTATAAAAAGTCGTAATTTCAAACTTCGAATACGTGCAGAGAGCCAGAATTTGGCTCCAAAATATTGCTCAGGTCCCGAAATTGGGATATTTGGGATATTTCGAAAACTGCAGGGGAGTTTGTGCGAAATGTGACTCACTGCCGCTTTCAGGACTTGGCATATGTTGGGTATAAAATTTCGTAATTTTAAACCGCGAATACGTGCATAGAGCCTGAATTTGGCTCCAAAATATGGCTCAGGCCTCGAAATTGGGATGTTTTGGATATTTTGAAAACTGCAGGGGTGGTTTGGGACAAATATGACCAAACGCCACTTTCAGTACTAGGCATATGTTGGGTATAAAAAGTCGTAATTTCAAACTTCGAATACGTGCAGAGAGCCATAATTTGGCTCCAAAATATGGCTCAGGCCTCAAAGTTGGGATATTTGAGATATTTCGAAAACTGCAGGGGAGTTTGTGCGAAATGTGACTCACTGCCGCTTACAGGTCTTGGCATTTGTTGGGTATAAAATGTCGTAATTTCAAACCTCGAATACGTGCATAGAGCCAGAATTTGGCTCCAAAATATGGCTCAGGCCTCGAAATTGGGATGTTTGGGATATTTTGAAAACTGCAGGGAGGTTTGGGACAAATTTGACCAAACGCTACTTTCAGTGCTTAGCATATGTTGGGTATAAAAAGTCGTAATTTCAAACTTTGAATACGTGCAGAGAGACAGAATTTGGGTCCAAAATATTGCTCAGGTCTCGAAATTGGGATATTTGGGATATTTCGAAAACTTCAGGGTAGTTTGTGCGAAATGTGACTCACTGCCGCTTTCAGGACTTGGCATATGTTGGGTATAAAATGTTGCTATTTCAAACCGCGAATACGTGCATAGAGCCTGAATTTGGCTCCAAAATATGGCTCAGGCCTCGAAATTGGGATGTTTAGGATATTTTGATTACTGCAGGGGTGGTTTGGGACAAATGTTACCAAACGCCGCTTTCAGTACTTGGCATATATTGGGTATAAAAAAGTCGTAATTTCAAACTGCGAATACGTGCAGAGAGCCTGAGTTTGGCTCTAAAATATGGTTCACGCCTCGAAATTGGGACGTTTGGGGTATTTCGAAAACTGCAGGGGAGTTTGTGCAAAATGTGACTTACTGCCGCTTTCAGTACTTGGCATATGTTGGGTATAAAAATCGTAATATCAAACTGCGAATACGTGGAGAGAGAGAGAATTTGGCTCCAAAATATGGCTCTGGCCACGATATTGTGATGTTTGGGATAATTTGAAAACATCAGGGAGGTTTTGGACAAATGTAACCAAACGCCGCTTTCAGTACTTGGCATATATTGGGTATAAAAAAGTCGTAATTTCAAACTGCGAATACGTGCAGAGAGCCAGAATAAAGCTCCAAAATATGGGTCAGGCCTCGAAATTGGGGTGTTTTGGATATTTTGAAAACTGCAGGGGTGGTTTGGGACAAATGTGACCAAACGCCACTTTCAGTACTAGGCATATGTTGGGGAGTTTGAGCAAAATGTGACTCACTGCCGCTTTCAGTACTTGGCATATGTTGGGTATAAAAAGTCGTAATTTCAAACTGCGAATACGTGCAGAGAGCCAGAATTTGGCTCCAAAATATGGCTCAGGCCTCAAAATTGGGATATTTGGGATATTTCGAAAACTGCAGGGGAGTTTGTGCGAAATGTGACTCACTGCCGCTTTCAGGACTTGGCATATGTTGGATATAAAATGTCGTAATTTCAAACCGCGAATACGTGCATAGAGCCAGAATTTGGCTCCAAAATATGGCTAAGGCCTCGAAATTGGAATGTTTGTGATATTATGAAAACTGCAGGGGGGGGTTTGGGACAAATGTGAAAAAAACGCCGCTTTCAGTACTTGGCATATGTTGGGTAAAAAAAAGTCGTAATTTCAAACTGCGAATACGTGCAGAGAGCCAGAATTTGGCTTCAAAATATCGCTCAGGCCTCGAAATTATGATGTTTGGGATATTTTGAAAACTGCAGGGGGGTTTGAGACAAATGTGACCAAACGCCGCTTTCATTACTTGGCATATGTTGGGTATAAAAAAGTGGTAATTTCTAACTGCGAATACGTGCAGAGAGCCAAAATTTGGCTCCAAAATATGGCTCAGGCCTCAAAATTTTGATACTTGGGATATTTCGAAAACTGCAGGGACGGTTTGGGACAAATGTGACCAAACGCCGAATTCAGTACTTGGCATATGTTGGGCATAAATAAGTCGTAATTTCAAACATCGAATGCGTGGAGAGAGGCAGAATTTCGCTCCAAAATATTGCTCAAGCCTCGAAATTGGGATATTTGGGATATTTCGAAAACTGCAAGGGAGTTTGTACGAAATGTGACTCACTGCCGCTTTCAGTACTTGGCATATGTTGGGTATAAAAAAGTCGTAATTTCAAACTACGAATACGTGCAGAGAGCCAGAATTTGGCTCCAAAATATGGCTCAGGCCTCGAAATTGGGATATTTGGTATATTTCGAAAACTGCAGGGGAGTTTGTGCGAAATGTGACTCGCTGCCACTTTCATTACTTGTCATATGTTGGGTATAACATGTCGTAATTTCAAACCGCGAATACGTGCATAGAGCCAGAATTTGGCTCCAAAATATGGCTAAGGTCTCGAAATTGGGATGTTTGGGATATTTTGAAAACTGCAGGGGGGGTTTGGGACAAATGTGACCAAACGCCGCTTTCAGTACTTGTTATATGTTGGGCAAAAAAAAGTCGTAATTTCAAACTGCGAATACGTGCAGAGAGCCAGAATTTGGCTCCAAAATATGGGTCGGACCTCGAAATTATGATGTTTGGGATATTTTGAAAACTGCAGGGGGGTTTGAGACAAATGTGACAAAACGCCACTTTGAGTACTTTGCATATGTTGGGTATAAAAAAGTGGTAATTTCAAACTGCGAATACATGCAGAGAGCCAGAATTTGGCTCCAAAATATGGCTCATGCCTCAAAATTGGGATATTTGGGATATTTCAAAAACTCCAGGGGAGTTTGTGCGAAATGTGACTCACTGCCGCTTTCAGGACTTGGCATATGTTGGGTATAAAATGTCATAAATTCAAACCGCGAATACGTGCATAGAGCCAGAATTTGGCTCCAAAATATTGCTCAGGCCTCGAAATTGGGATGTTTGGGATATTTTGAAAACAGCAGGGACGGTTTGGGACAAATGTGACCAAACGCCGCATTCAGTACTTGGCATATATTGGGCATAAAAAAGTCATAATTTCAAACTGCGAATACTTGCAGTTAGGCAGAATTTGGCTCCAAAATATAGCTCAGGGCTCGAAATTGGGATATTTGGGATATTTCGAAAACTGCAGGGGTGTTTGTCCGAAATGTGACTCACTGCCACTTTCAGTACTTGGCATATGTTGGGTATAAAAATCGTAATATCAAACTGCGAATACGTGCAGAGAGCCAGAATTTGGCTCCAAAATATGGCTCAGGCCACGAAATTGGGATATTTGGGATATTTCGAAAACTGTAAGGGAGTTTGTGCAAAATTTGACTCACTGCCATTTTCAGGACTTGGCATATGTTGGGTATAAAAAGTCGCAATTTCAAATTGCGAATACGTGCATAGAGCCAGAATTTGGCTCCAAAATATTGCTCAGTCCTCGAAATTGGGATGTTTGGGATATTTTGAAAACTGCAGGGGGGGGGGGGTTTGGGACAAATGTGACCAAATGCCGCATTCAGTACTTGGCATATGTTGGGTATAAAAATTCATAATTTCAAACTGCGAATACGTGCAGAGAGCCAGAATTAAGCTCCAAAATATGGCTCAGTCCTCGAAATTGGGATATTTTGATATTTCGAAAACTGCAGGGGAGTTTGTGCGAAATGTGACTCACTGCCGCTTTCAGGACTTGGCATATGTTGGGTATACAAATTCGTAATTTCAAACTGCGAATACGTGCATAGAGCCAGAATTTGGCCCCAAAATATTGCTCAGTCCTCGAAATTGGGATGTTTGGGATATTTTGAAAACTGCAGGGGGGTTTGGGACAAATATGACCAAATGCCGCTTTCAGAACTTGGCATATGTTGGGTATAAAAAGTCGTAATTTCAAACTGCGAATACGTGCAGAGAGCTTGAATTTGGCTCCAAAATATGGCTCAGGCCTCGAAAGTGGAATGTTTGGGATATTTTGATAACTGCATTGGAGTTTGAGTAAAATGTGACTCACTGCCGCTTTCAGTACTTGGCATATGTTGGGAATAAAAAGTCGTATTTTCAAACTGCGAATACGTGCTGAGAGCCAGAATTTGGCTACAAAATATTGCTCATGTTTCGAAATTGGGAGGTTTGGGATATTTTGAAAACTACAGGGAGGTGTGGGACAGATGTGACCAAACGCCGCATTCAGTACTTGGCATATGTTGGGTATAAAAAGTTGTAATTTCAATCTTCGAATACGTGCAGAGAGCCAGAGTTTGGCTCCAAAATATGGCTCAGGCCTCAAAATTGGGATATTTGGGATATTTCGAAAACTGCAGAGGAGTTTGTGCGAAATGTGACTCACTGCCGCTTTCAGGTCTTGGCATTTGTTGGATATAAAATGTCGTAATTTCACACCTCGAATACGTGCATAGAGCCAGAATTTGGCTCCAAAATATGGCTCAGGCCTCGAAATTGGGATGTTTGGGATATTTTGAAAACTGCAGGGAGGTTTGGGACAAATGTGACCAAACTCCACTTTCAGTACTAGGCATATTCTGGATATAAAAAGTCGTAATTTCAAACTTCGAATACGTGCAGAGAGCCAGAATTTGGCTCCAAAATATGGCTCAGGCCTCGAAATTGGGATATTTGGGATATTTCGAAAACTGCAGGGGAGTTTGTGCGAAATGTGACTCATTGCTGCTTTCAGGACTTGGCATATGTTGGGTATAAAATTTCGTAATTTCAAACCGCGAATACGTGCATAGAGCCTGATTTTGGCTCCAAAATATGGCTCAGGCCCCGAAATTAGTATGTTTTGGATATTTTGAAAACTGCAGGGGTGGTTTGGGACAAATGTTACCAAACGCCGCTTTCAGTACTTGGCATATATTGGGTATAAAAAAGTCGTAATTTCAAACTGCGAATACGTGCAGAGAGCCTGAGTTTGGCTCCAAAATATGGCTCACGCCTCGAAATTGGGATATTTGGGATATTTCGAAAACTGCAGGGGAGTTTGTGCAAAATGTGACTCACTGCCGCTTTCAGTACTTGGCATATGTTGGGTATAAAAATCGTAATATCAAACTGCGAATACGTGCAGAGAGCTAGAATTTGGCTCCAAAATATGGCTCAGGCCTCGATATTGTGATGTTTGGGATATTTTGGAAACTGCAGGGAGGTTTAGGACAAATGTAACCAAACGCCACTTTCAGTACTTGGCATATGTTGGGTATAAAAAATTCGTAATTTCAGACTGCGAATACGTGCAGAGAGCCAGAATTTGGCTCCAAAATATGGCTCATGTTTCGAAATTGGGAGGTTTGGAATATTTTGAAAACTACAGGGAAGTGTGGGACAGATGTGACCAAACGCCACTTTCAGTACTTGGCATATGTTGGGTATAAAAATTCGTAATTTCAAACTTCGAATACGTGCAGAGAGCCAGAGTTTGGCTCCAAAATATGGCTCAGGCCTCAAAATTGGGATATTTGGGATATTACGAAAACTGCAGGGGAGTTTGTGCGAAATGTGACTCACTGCCGCTTTCAGGACATGGCATATGTTGGGTATAAAATGTCGTAATTTCAAACCGCGGATACGTGCATAATGCCAGAATTTGGCTCCAAAATATAGCTCAGGCCTGAAATTGGGATGTTTGGGATATTTTGAAAACTGCAGGGGGGGGGGGGGGGACAAATGTGACCAAACGCCGCGTTCAGTACTTGGCATATGTTGGGTATAAAAAAGTCGTAATTTCAAACTGCGAATACGTGCAAAGAGCCAGAATTAAGCTCCAAAATATGGCTCAGGCCTCGAAATTGGGATATTTTGATATTTCGTAAACTGCACGGGAGTTTGTGCGATATGTGACTCACTGCCGCTTTGAAGACTTGGCATATGTTGGGTATAAAATGTAATTTCAAACCGCGAAAACATGCAGAGAGACAGAATTTGGCTCCAAAATATGGCTCATGCCTCGAAATTGGGAAATTTGGGATATTTCGAAAACTGTAGGTGAGTTTGTGCAAAATTTGAATCACTGCCGCTTTCAGGACTTGGCATATGTTGGGTATAAAAAGTCGTAATTTCAAACTGCGAATACGTGCATAGAGCCAGAATTTGGCCCCAAAATATTGCTCAGTCCTCGAAATTGGGATGTTTGGGATTTTTTGAAAACTGCAGGGGGGTTTGGGACAAATATGACCTATGCCGCTTTCAGAACTTGGCATATGTTGGGTAGAAAAAGTCGTAATTTCAAACTGTGAATACGTGCAGAGAGCTTGAATTTGGCTCCAAAATATGGCTCAGGCCTCGAAAGTGGAATGTTTGGGATATTTTGATAACTGCATTGGAGTTTGAGTAAAATGTGACTCACTGCCGCTTTCAGTACTTGGCATATGTTTGGTATAAAAAGTCGTATTTTCAAACTGCGAATACGTGCAGAGAGCCAGAATTTGGCTCCAAAATATGTCTCAGGCATCGAAATTGGGATGTTTGGGATATTTTGAAAACTGCAGTGGGGGGTTTGGGACAAATGTGACCAAACGCCGCATTCAGTACTTGGCATATTTTGGGTATAAAAAAGTCATAATTTCAAACTGCGAATACGTGCAGAGAGCCAGAATTAAGCTCCAAAATACGGCTCAGGCCTCGAAATTGGGATATTTTGATATTTCGAAAACTGCAGGGGAGTTTGTGCGAAATGTGACTCACTGCCGCTTTCAAGACTTGGGATATGTTGGGTATAAAATGTCGTAATTTCAAACCGCGAATACGTGCAGAGAGACAGAATTTGGCTCCAAAATATGGCTCATGCCTCGAAATTGGGATGTTTGGGATATTTTGAAAACTGTATGGAGGTTTGGGACAAATGTGACCAAACTCCACTTTCAGTACTAGGCATATTCTGGGTATAAAAAAGTCGTAATTTCAAACTGCGAATACGTGCAGAGAGCCAGAATTTAGCTCCAAAATATGGCTCAGGCCTCGAAATTGGGATGTTTGGGATATTTTGAAAACTGCAGGGGGGTTGGGGGGTTGGGACAAATGTGACCAAACGCCGCGTTCAGTACTTGGCATATGTTGGGTATAAAAAAGTCGTAATTTCAAACTGCGAATACGTGCAGAGAGCCAGAATTTAGCTCCAAAATATGGCTCAGGCCTCGAAATTGGGATGTTTGGGATATTTTGAAAAGAGCAAAGAGGTTTGGGACAAATTTGACCAAACGCTACTTTCAGTGCTTGGCATATGTTGGGTATAAAAAGTCGTAATTTCAAACTTCGAATACGTGCAGAGACCCAGAATTTGGCTCCAAAATATTGCTCAGGTCCCGAAATTGGGATATTTGGGATATTTCGAAAACTGCAGGGGAGTTTGTGCGAAATGTGACTCACTGCCGCTTTCAGGACTTGGCATATGTTGGGTATAAAATTTCGTAATTTTAAACCGCGAATACGTGCATAGAGCCTGAATTTGGCTCCAAAATATGGCTCAGGCCTCGAAATTGGGATGTTTTGGATATTTTGAAAACTGCAGGGGTGGTTTGGGACAAATATGACCAAACGCCACTTTCAGTACTAGGCATATGTTGGGTATAAAAAGTCGTAATTTCAAACTTCGAATACGTGCAGAGAGCCATAATTTGGCTCCAAAATATGGCTCAGGCCTCAAAGTTGGGATATTTGAGATATTTCGAAAACTGCAGGGGAGTTTGTGCGAAATGTGACTCACTGCCGCTTACAGGTCTTGGCATTTGTTGGGTATAAAATGTCGTAATTTCAAACCTCGAATACGTGCATAGAGCCAGAATTTGGCTCCAAAATATGGCTCAGGCCTCGAAATTGGGATGTTTGGGATATTTTGAAAACTGCAGGGAGGTTTGGGACAAATTTGACCAAACGCTACTTTCAGTGCTTAGCATATGTTGGGTATAAAAAGTCGTAATTTCAAACTTTGAATACGTGCAGAGAGACAGAATTTGGGTCCAAAATATTGCTCAGGTCTCGAAATTGGGATATTTGGGATATTTCGAAAACTTCAGGGTAGTTTGTGCGAAATGTGACTCACTGCCGCTTTCAGGACTTGGCATATGTTGGGTATAAAATGTTGCTATTTCAAACCGCGAATACGTGCATAGAGCCTGAATTTGGCTCCAAAATATGGCTCAGGCCTCGAAATTGGGATGTTTAGGATATTTTGATTACTGCAGGGGTGGTTTGGGACAAATGTTACCAAACGCCGCTTTCAGTACTTATATTGGGTATAAATTATATTATATAATTATATTATATTGGACGTGCAGAGAGCCAGAATTTGGCTCCAAAATATGGCTCAGGCCTCAAAATTGGGATATTTGGGATATTTCGAAAACTGCAGGGGAGTTTGTGCGAAATGTGACTCACTGCCGCTTTCAGGACTTGGCATATGTTGGATATAAAATGTCGTAATTTCAAACCGCGAATACGTGCATAGAGCCAGAATTTGGCTCCAAAATATGGCTAAGGCCTCGAAATTGGAATGTTTGTGATATTATGAAAACTGCAGGGGGGGGTTTGGGACAAATGTGAAAAAAACGCCGCTTTCAGTACTTGGCATATGTTGGGTAAAAAAAAGTCGTAATTTCAAACTGCGAATACGTGCAGAGAGCCAGAATTTGGCTTCAAAATATCGCTCAGGCCTCGAAATTATGATGTTTGGGATATTTTGAAAACTGCAGGGGGGTTTGAGACAAATGTGACCAAACGCCGCTTTCATTACTTGGCATATGTTGGGTATAAAAAAGTGGTAATTTCTAACTGCGAATACGTGCAGAGAGCCAAAATTTGGCTCCAAAATATGGCTCAGGCCTCAAAATTTTGATACTTGGGATATTTCGAAAAGTGCAGGGACGGTTTGGGACAAATGTGACCAAACGCCGAATTCAGTACTTGGCATATGTTGGGCATAAATAAGTCGTAATTTCAAACATCGAATGCGTGGAGAGAGGCAGAATTTCGCTCCAAAATATTGCTCAAGCCTCGAAATTGGGATATTTGGGATATTTCGAAAACTGCAAGGGAGTTTGTACGAAATGTGACTCACTGCCGCTTTCAGTACTTGGCATATGTTGGGTATAAAAAAGTCGTAATTTCAAACTACGAATACGTGCAGAGAGCCAGAATTTGGCTCCAAAATATGGCTCAGGCCTCGAAATTGGGATATTTGGTATATTTCGAAAACTGCAGGGGAGTTTGTGCGAAATGTGACTCGCTGCCACTTTCATTACTTGTCATATGTTGGGTATAAAATGTCGTAATTTCAAACCGCGAATACGTGCATAGAGCCAGAATTTGGCTCCAAAATATGGCTAAGGTCTCGAAATTGGGATGTTTGGGATATTTTGAAAACTGCAGGGGGGGTTTGGGACAAATGTGACCAAACGCCGCTTTCAGTACTTGTTATATGTTGGGCAAAAAAAAGTCGTAATTTCAAACTGCGAATACGTGCAGAGAGCCAGAATTTGGCTCCAAAATATGGGTCGGACCTCGAAATTATGATGTTTGGGATATTTTGAAAACTGCAGGGGGGTTTGAGACAAATGTGACAAAACGCCACTTTGAGTACTTTGCATATGTTGGGTATAAAAAAGTGGTAATTTCAAACTGCGAATACATGCAGAGAGCCAGAATTTGGCTCCAAAATATGGCTCATGCCTCAAAATTGGGATATTTGGGATATTTCAAAAACTCCAGGGGAGTTTGTGCGAAATGTGACTCACTGCCGCTTTCAGGACTTGGCATATGTTGGGTATAAAATGTCATAAATTCAAACCGCGAATACGTGCATAGAGCCAGAATTTGGCTCCAAAATATTGCTCAGGCCTCGAAATTGGGATGTTTGGGATATTTTGAAAACAGCAGGGACGGTTTGGGACAAATGTGACCAAACGCCGCATTCAGTACTTGGCATATATTGGGCATAAAAAAGTCATAATTTCAAACTGCGAATACTTGCAGTTAGGCAGAATTTGGCTCCAAAATATAGCTCAGGGCTCGAAATTGGGATATTTGGGATATTTCGAAAACTGCAGGGGTGTTTGTCCGAAATGTGACTCACTGCCACTTTCAGTACTTGGCATATGTTGGGTATAAAAATCGTAATATCAAACTGCGAATACGTGCAGAGAGCCAGAATTTGGCTCCAAAATATGGCTCAGGCCACGAAATTGGGATATTTGGGATATTTCGAAAACTGTAAGGGAGTTTGTGCAAAATTTGACTCACTGCCATTTTCAGGACTTGGCATATGTTGGGTATAAAAAGTCGCAATTTCAAATTGCGAATACGTGCATAGAGCCAGAATTTGGCTCCAAAATATTGCTCAGTCCTCGAAATTGGGATGTTTGGGATATTTTGAAAACTGCAGGGGGGATTGGGACAAATGTGACCAAACGCCGCATTCAGTACCTAGCATATGTTGGGCATAAAATTTCGTAATTTCAAACCGAGAATACGTGCATAGAGCCAGAATTTGGCTCCAAAATATTGCTCAGGCCTCGAAATTGGGATGTTTGGGATATTTTGAAAACTGCAAGGACGGTTTGGGACAAATGTGACCAAACGCCGCATTCAGTACTTGGCATATGTTGGGTATAAAAAAGTCGTAATTTCAAACTGCGAATACGTGCAGAGAGCCAGAATTTGGCTCCAAAATATGGCTCAGGCCTCGAAATTGGGATATTTGGTATATTTCGAAAACTGCAGGGGAGTTTGTGCAAAATTTGACTCAATGCCGCTTTCAGGACTTGACATATGTTGGGTATGAAATGTCGTAATTTCAAACCCCGAATACGTGCATAGAGCCAGTATTTGGCTCCAAAATATGGCTGAGGCCTCGAAATTGGGATTTTTGGGATATTTTGAAAACTAAAGGGGGGTTTGGGACAAATATGACCAAACGCCCCTGTCAGAACTTGGCATATGTTGGGTATAAAAAGTCGCAATTTCAAACTGCGAATACGTGCAAAGAGCCAGAATTTGGCTCCAAAATATTGCTCAGTCCTCAAAATTGGGATGTTTGGGATATTTTGAAAACTGCAGGGGGGTTTGGGACAAATATGACCAAACGCCCCTTTCAGAACTTGGCATATGTTGGGTATAAAAAGTCGTAATTTCAAACTGCGAATACGTGCAGAGAGCTTAAATTTGGCTCCAAAATATGGCTCCTGCCTCGAAAGTGGGATGTTTAGGATATTTTGAAAACTGCAGGGGAGTTTGTGCTAAATGTGACTCACTACCGCTTTCAGGACTTGGCATATGTTGGGTATATAAATTCGTAATTTCAAACTGCGAATACATGCAGAGAGCCAGAATTTGGCTCCAAAATATTGCTCAGGCCTCGGAATTGGGATGCTTGGGATATTTTGAAAACTGCAGGGACGGTTGGGGACAAATGTGACCAAACGCCGCATTCAGTACTTGGCATATGTTGGGCATAAAAAAGTCGTAATTTCAAACTGCGAATACGTGCAGAGAGGCAGAATTTGGCTCCAAAATATGGCTCAGGCCTCGAAATTGAGATATTTGGGATATTTCGAAAACTGCAGGGGAGTTTGTGCGAAATGTGACTCACTGCCGCTTTTAGTACTTGGCATATGTTGGGTATAAAAATTGTAATATCAAACTGCGAATACGTGCAGAGATCCAGAATTTGGCTTCAAAATATGGCTCAGGCCTCGATATTATGATGTTTGGGATATTTTGAAAACTGCAGGGAGGTTAGGGACAAATGTAACCAAACGCCGCTTTCAGTACTTGGCATATGTTGGGTATAAAAAAAATCGTATTTTCAAACTGCGAAAACGTGCAGAGAGCCAGAATTTGGCTCCAAAATATTGCTCAGTCCTCGAAATTGGGATGTTTGGGATATTTTGAAAACTGCAGGGGGGTTTGGGACAAATGTGACCAAACGCCGCATTCAGTACCTGGCATATGTTGGGCATAAAAAAGTCGTAATTTCAAACTGCGAATACGTGCAGAGAGGCAGAATTTGTCTCATAAATATGGCTCAGGCGTCGAAATTGAGATATTTGGGATATTTCGAAAACTGCAGGAAAGTTTGTGCGAAATGTGACTCACTGCCGCTTTCAGGACTTGGCATATGTTGGGTATAAAATGTCGTAATTTCAAACCGCGAATACGTGCATAGAGCCAGAATTTGGCTCCAAAATATGGCTAAGGCCTCGAAACTGGGATATTTGGGATATTTCGAAGACTGCAGGGGAGTTTGTGTGAAATGTGACTCACTGCCGCTTTCAGTACTTGGCATATGTTGGGTATAAAAAGTCGTATTTTCAAACTGCGAATAGGTGCATAGAGCCAAAATTTGGCTCCAAAATATTGTTCAGGCCGCGAAATTGGGATGTTTGGGATATTTTGAAAACTGCAGGGGGGGTTTAGGACAAATGTGACCAAATGCCGCTTTCAGTACTTGGCATATGTTGGGAATAAAAAAGTCGTAATTTCAAACTGCGAATACGTGCAGAGAGCCAGAATATGGCTCCAAAATATAGCTCAGGCCTCGAAATTGAGATATTTGGGATATTTCGAAAACTCCAGGGGAGTTTGTGTGAAATGTAACTCACTGCCGCTTTCAAGACTTGGCATATGTTGGGTATAAAATGTCGTAATTTCAAACCGCGAATACGTGTATAGAGCCAGAATTTGGCTCCAAAATATGGCTCAGTTCTCGAAAATGCGATGTTTGGGATATTTTGAAAACTGCTGGGGGGTTTGGGACAAATGTGACCAAACGCCGCTTTCAATACTTGGTATATGTTGGGTAAAAAAAAGTCGTAATTTCAAACTTCGAATACGTGCAGAGAGCCAGAATTTGGCTCCAAAATATGGCTTAGGCCTCGAAATTATGATGTTTGGGATATTTTGAAAACTGCAGGGGGGTTTGAGACAGATGTGACCAAACGCCGCTTTCAGTACTTGGCAAATGTTGGGTATAAAAAATTGGTAATTTCATACTGCGAATACGTGCAAAGAGCCAGAATTTGGCTCCAAAATATGACTCAGGCCTCAAAATTGGGATATTTGGGATATTTCGAAAACTGCAGGGGAGTTTGTGCGAAATGTGACTCACTGCCACTTTCAGGACTTGGCATATGTTGGGTATAAAATGTCGTAATTTCAAACCGCGAATACGTGCATAGGGCAAGAACTTGGCTCCAAAATATGGCTCAGGCCTCGAAATTGGGATGTTTTGGATATTTTGAAAAGTGCAGGGGGGGTTTGGGACAAATGTAACCAAACGCCGCTTTCAGTACTTGGCATATATTGGGTATAAAAAAGTCGTAATTTCAAACTGCGAATACGTGCAGAGAGCCAGAATTTGGCTCCAAAATATTGCTCAGTCACCGAAATTGGGATGTTTGGGATATTTGGAAAACTGCAGGGGGGTTTGAGACAAATGTGACCAAACGCCGCTTTCAGTACTTGTTATATGTTGGGCAAAAAAAGTCGTAATTTCAAACTGCGAATTCGTGCAGAGAGCCAGAATTTGGCTCTAAAATATGGCTCAGACCTCGAAATTATCATGTTTGGGATATTTGGAAAACTGCAGGGGGTTTGAGACAAATGTGACCAAACGCCACTTTCAGTACTTGGCATATGTTGGGTATAAAAAAGTGGTAATTTCAAACTGCGAATACGTGCAGAGAGCCAGAATTTGGCTCCAAAATATGGCTCATTCCTCGAAATTGGGATATTTGGGATATTTCGAAAACTGCAGGGGAGTTTGTGCAAAATGTGACTCACTGCCGCTTTCAGGACTTGGCATATGTTGGGTATAAAAAAGTCGTAATTTCAAACTGCGAATACGTGCAGAGAGCTAGAATTTTGCTCCAAAATATGGCTCAGGCCTCGAAATGGGGATATTTCGAAAACTGCAGGGGAGTTTGAGCAAAATGTGACTCAATGCCGCTTTCAGTACTTGGCATATGTTGGGTATAAAATGTCGTAATTTCAAACCGCGAATACGTGCATAGAGCCAAAATTTGGCTCCAAAATATTGTTCAGGCCTCGAAATTGGGATGTTTGGGATATTTTGAAAACTGCAGGGGGGGTTTAGGACAAATGTGACCAAATGCCGCTTTCAGTACTTGGCATATGTTGGGAATAAAAAAGTCGTAATTTCAAACTGCGAATACGTGCAGAGAGCCAGAATATGGCTCCAAAATATAGCTCAGGCCTCGAAATTGAGATATTTGGGATATTTCGAAAACTCCAGGGGAGTTTGTGTGAAATGTAACTCACTGCCGCTTTCAAGACTTGGCATATGTTGGGTATAAAATGTCGTAATTTCAAACCGCGAATACGTGTATAGAGCCAGAATTTGGCTCCAAAATATGGCTCAGTCCTCGAAAATGCGATGTTTGGGATATTTTGAAAACTGCTGGGGGGTTTGGGACAAATGTGACCAAACGCCGCTTTCAGTACTTGGTATATGTTGGGTAAAAAAAAGTCGTAATTTCAAACTTCGAATACGTTCAGAGAGCCAGAATTTGGCTCCAAAATATGGCTTAGGCCTCGAAATTATGATGTTTGGGATATTTTGAAAACTGCAGGGGGGTTTGAGACAGATGTGACCAAACGCCGCTTTCAGTACTTGGCAAATGTTGGGTATAAAAAATTGGTAATTTCATACTGCGAATACGTGCAAAGAGCCAGAATTTGGCTCCAAAATATGGCTCAGGCCTCAAAATTGGGATATTTGGGATATTTCGAAAACTGCAGGGGAGTTTGTGCGAAATGTGACTCACTGCCACTTTCAGGACTTGGCATATGTTGGGTATAAAATGTCGTAATTTCAAACCGCGAATACGTGCATAGGGCAAGAACTTGGCTCCAAAATATGGCTCAGGCCTCGAAATTGGGATGTTTTGGATATTTTGAAAAGTGCAGGGGGGGTTTGGGACAAATGTAACCAAACGCCGCTTTCAGTACTTGGCATATATTGGGTATAAAAAAGTCGTAATTTCAAACTGCGAATACGTGCAGAGAGCCAGAATTTGGCTCCAAAATATTGCTCAGTCCTCGAAATTGGGATGTTTGGGATATTTGGAAAACTGCAGGGGGGTTTGAGACAAATGTGACCAAACGCCGCTTTCAGTACTTGTTATATGTTGGGCAAAAAAAGTCGTAATTTCAAACTGCGAATTCGTGCAGAGAGCCAGAATTTGGCTCTAAAATATGGCTGAGACCTCGAAATTATCATGTTTGGGATATTTGGAAAACTGCAGGGGGGTTTGAGACAAATGTGACCAAACGCCACTTTCAGTACTTGGCATATGTTGGGTATATAAATTCGTAATTTCAAACTGCGAATACATGCAGAGAGCCAGAATTTGGCTCCAAAATATTGCTCAGGCCTCGAAATTGGGATGTTTGGGATATTTTGAAAACTGCAGGGACGGTTTGGGACAAATGTGACCAAACGCCGCATTCAGTACTTGGCATATGTTGGGCATAAAAAAGTCGTAATTTCAAACTGCGAATACGTGCAGAGAGCCAGAATAAAGCTCCAAAATATGGCTCAGGCCTCGAAATTGAGATATTTGGGATATTTCGAAAACTGCAGGGAGGTTAGGGACAAATGTAACCAAACGCCGCTTTCAGTACTTGGCATATGTTGGGTATAAAAAAAATCGTATTTTCAAGCTGCGAAAACGTGCAGAGAGCCAGAATTTGGCTCCAAAATATGGCTCAGGCCTCGAAATTGGGATATTTGGGATATTTCGAAAACTGTAAGGGAGTTTGTGCAAAATTTGACTCACTGCCGCATTCAGTACTTGGCATATGTTGGGCATAAAAAAGTCGTAATTTCAAACTGCGAATACGTGCAGAGAGGCAGAATTTGGCTCCAAAATATGGCTCAGGCCTCGAAATTGAGATATTTGGGATATTTCGAAAACTGCAGGGGAGTTTGTGCGAAATATGAATCACTGCCGCTTTCAGTACTTGGCATATGTTGGGTATAAAAATCGTAATATCAAACTGCGAATACGTGCAGAGATCCAGAATTTGGCTTCAAAATATGGCTCAAGCCTCGATATTATGATGTTTGGGATATTTTGAAAACTGCAGGGAGGTTAGGGACAAATGTGACCAAACGCCGCATTCAGTACTTGGCATATGTTGGGCATAAAAAAGTCGTAATTTCAAACTGCGAATACGTGCAGAGAGCCAGAATAAAGCTCCAAAATATGGGTCAGGCCTCGAAATTGGGATGTTTTGTATATTTTGAAAACTGCAGGGGTGGTTTGGGACAAATGTGACCAAACGCCACTTTCAGTACTAGGCATATGTTGGGGAGTTTGAGCAAAATGTGACTCACTGCCGCTTTCAGTACTTGGCATATGTTGGGTATAAAAAGTCGTAATTTCAAACTGCGAATACGTGCAGAGAGCCAGAATTTGGCTCCAAAATATGGCTCAGGCCTCAAAATTGGGATATTTGGGATATTTCGAAAACTGCAGGGGAGTTTGTGCGAAATGTGACTCACTGCCGCTTTCAGGACTTGGCATATGTTGGATATAAAATGTCGTAATTTCAAACCGCGAATACGTGCATAGAGCCAGAATTTGGCTCCAAAATATGGCTAAGGCCTCGAAATTGGAATGTTTGTGATATTATGAAAACTGCAGGGGGGGTTTGGGACAAATGTGACCAAACGCCGCTTTCAGTACTTGGCATATGTTGGGTAAAAAAAAGTCGTAATTTCAAACTGCGAATACGTGCAGAGAGCCAGAATTTGGCTTCTAAATATCGCTCAGGCCTCGAAATTATGATGATTGTGATATTATGAAAACTGCAGGGGGGGTTTGGGACAAATGTGACCAAACGCCGCTTTCATTACTTGGCATATGTTGGGTATAAAAAAGTGGTAATTTCTAACTGCGAATACGTGCAGAGAGCCAAAATTTGGCTCCAAAATATGGCTCAGGCCTCAAAATTTTGATACTTGGGATATTTCGAAAACTGCAGGGGAGTTTGTGTGAAATGTGACTCACTGCCGCTTTTAGGACTTGGCATATGTTGGGTATAAAATGTCGTAATTTCAAACCGCAAATACGTGCATAGAGCCAGAATTTGGCTCCAAAATATTGCTCAGGCCTCAAAATTGGGATGTTTGGGATATTTTGAAAACTGCAGGGACGGTTTGGGACAAATGTGACCAAACGCCGCATTCAGTACTTGGCATATGTTGGATATAAAATGTCGTAATTTCAAACCGCGAATACGTGCATAGAGCCAGAATTTGGCTCCAAAATATGGCTCAGGCCTCGAAATTGGGATATTTGGGATATTTCGAAAACTGCAAGGGAGTTTGTACGAAATGTGACTCACTGCCGCTTTCAGTACTTGGCATATGTTGGGTATAAAAAAGTCGTAATTTCAAACCGCGATTACGTGCATAGAGCCAGAATTTGGCTCCAAAATATGGCTAAGGTCTCGAAATTGGGATGTTTGGGATATTTTGAAAACTGCAGGGGGGGTTTGGGACAAATGTGACCAAACGCCGCTTTCAGTACTTGTTATATGTTGGGCAAAAAAAAGTCGTAATTTCAAACTGCGAATACGTGCAGAGAGCCAGAATTTGGCTCCAAAATATGGGTCGGACCTCGAAATTATGATGTTTGGGATATTTTGAAAACTGCAGGGGGGTTTGAGAGAAATGTGACAAAACGCCACTTTCAGTACTTTGCATATGTTGGGTATAAAAAAGTGGTAATTTCAAACTGCGAATACATGCAGAGAGCCAGAATTTGGCTCCAAAATATGGCTCAGGCCTCAAAATTGGGATATTTGGGATATTTCGAAAACTGCAGGGGAGTTTGTTCGAAATGTGACTCACTGCCGCTTTCAGGACTTGGCATATGTTGGGTATAAAATGTCATAAATTCAAACCGCGAATACGTGCATAGAGCCAGAATTTGGCTCCAAAATATTGCTCAGGCCTCGAAATTGGGATGTTTGGGATATTTTGAAAACAGCAGGGACGGTTTGGGACAAATGTGACCAAACGCCGCATTCAGTACTTGGCATATATTGGGCATAAAAAAGTCATAATTTCAAACTGCGAATACTTGCAGTTAGGCAGAATTTGGCTCCAAAATATAGCTTAGGCCTCGAAATTGGGATATTTGGGATATTTCGAAAACTGCAGGGGTGTTTGTCCGAAATGTGACTCACTGCCACTTTCAGTACTTGGCATATGTTGGGTATAAAAATCGTAATATCAAACTGCGAATACGTGCAGAGAGCCAGAATTTGGCTCCAAAATATGGCTCAGGCCACGAAATTGGGATATTTGGGATATTTCGAAAACTGTAAGGGAGTTTGTGCAAAATTTGACTCACTGCCATTTTCAGGACTTGGCATATGTTGGGTATAAAAAGTCGCAATTTCAAATTGCGAATACGTGCATAGAGCCAGAATTTGGCTCCAAAATATTGCTCAGTCCTCGAAATTGGGATGTTTGGGATATTTTGAAAACTGCAGGGGGGATTGGGACAAATGTGACCAAACGCCGCATTCAGTACCTAGCATATGTTGGGCATAAAATTTCGTAATTTCAAACCGAGAATACGTGCATAGAGCCAGAATTTGGCTCCAAAATATTGCTCAGGCCTCGAAATTAGGATGTTTGGGATATTTTGAAAACTGCAAGGACGGTTCGGGACAAATGTGACCAAACGCCGCATTCAGTACTTGGCATATGTTGGGTATAAAAAAGTCGTAATTTCAAACTGCGAATACGTGCAGAGAGTCAGAATTTGGCTCCAAAATATGGCTCAGGCCTCGAAATTGGGATATTTGGTATATTTCGAAAACTGCAGGGGAGTTTGTGCAAAATTTGACTCAATGCCGCTTTCAGGACTTGGCATATGTTGGGTATAAAATGTCGTAATTTCAAACCCCGAATACGTGCATAGAGCCAGTATTTGGCTCCAAAATATGGCTGAGGCCTCGAAATTGGGATGTTTGGGATATTTTGAAAACTGCAGGGGGGTTTGGGACAAATATGACCAAACGCCCCTTTCAGAACTTGGCATATGTTGGGTATAAAAAGTCGCTATTTCAAACTGCGAATACGTGCAAAGAGCCAGAATTTGGCTCCAAAATATTGCTCAGTCCTCAAAATTGGGATGTTTGGGATATTTTGAAAACTGCAGGGGGGTTTGGGACAAATATGACCAAACGCCCCTTTCAGAACTTAGCATATGTTGGGTATAAAAAGTCGAAATTTCAAACTGCGAATACGTGCAGAGAGCTTGAATTTGGCTCCAAAATATGGCTCCTGCCTCGAAAGTGGGATGTTTAGGATATTTTGAAAACTGCAGGGGAGTTTGAGCAAAATGTGACTCACTGCCGCTTTTAGTACTTGGCATATGTTGGGTATAAAAAATTTGTAATTTCAAATTGCGAATACGTGCAGAGAGCCAGAATTTGGCTCCAAAATATGGCTCAGGCCTCAAAATTAGGATATTTGGGATATTTCGAAAACTGCAGGGGAGTTTGTGCGAAATGTGACTCACTGCCACTTACAGTACTTGGCATATGTTTGGTATAAAAATCGTAATATCAAACTGCGAATACGTGCAGAGAGCCAGAATTTGGCTTCAAAATATGGCTCAGGCCTCGATATTGTGATGTTTGGGATATTTTGAAAACTGCAGGGAGGTTAGGGACATATGTAACCAAACGCCGCTTTCAGTACTTGGCATATGTTGGGTATAAAAAAATCGTATTTTCAAACTGCGAATACGTGCAGAGAGCCAAAATTTGGCTCCAAAATATGGCTCAGGCCACGAAATTTGGATATTTGGGATATTTCGAAAACTGTAAAAGAGTTTGTGCAAAATTTGACTCACTGCCACTTTCAGGACTTGGCAAATGTTGGGTATAAAAAGTCGCAATTTCAAACTGCGAATACGTGCAAAGAGCCAGAATTTGGCTCCAAAATATTGCTCATTCCTCAAAATTGGGATGTTTGGGATGTTTTGAAAACTGCAGGGGGGTTTGGGACAAATATGACCAAACGCCCCTTTCAGAACTTGGCATATGTTGGGTATAAAAAGTCGTAATTTCAAACTGCGAATACGTGCAGAGAGCTTGAATTTGGCTCCAAAATATGGCTCCTGCCTCGAAAGTGGGATGTTTAGGATATTTTGAAAACTGCAGGGGAGTTTGAGCAAAATGTGACTCACTGCCGCTTTCAGTACTTGGCATATGTTGGGTATAAAAAGTCGTAATTTCAAATTGCGAATACGTGCAGAGAGCCAGAATTTGGCTCCAAAATATGGCTCAGGCCTCAAAATTGGGATATTTGGGATATTTCGAAAACTGCAGGGGAGTTTGTGCTAAATGTGACTCACTACCGGTTTCAGGACTTGGCATATGTTGGGTATATAAATTCGTAATTTCAAACTGCGAATACATGCAGAGAGCCAGAATTTGGCTCCAAAATATTGCTCAGGCCTCGGAATTGGGATGTTTGGGATATTTTGAAAACTGCAGGGACGGTTTGGGACAAATGTGACGAAACGCCGCATTCAGTACTTGGCATATGTTGGGCATAAAAAAGTCGTAATTTCAAACTGCGAATACGTGCTGAGAGGCAGAATTTGGCTCCAAAATATGGCTCAGGCCTCGAAATTGAGATATTTGGGATATTTCGAAAACTGCAGGGGAGTTTGTGCGAAATATGAATCACTGCCGCTTTCAGTACTTGGCATATGTTGGGTATAAAAATCGTAATATCAAACTGCGAATACGTGCAGAGATCCAGAATTTGGCTTCAAAATATGGCTCAAGCCTCGATATTATGATGTTTGGGATATTTTGAAAACTGCAGGGAGGTTAGGGACAAATGTAACCAAACGCCGCTTTCAGTACTTGGCATATGTTGGGTATAAAAAAGTCGTAATTTCAAACTGCGAATACGTGCAGAGAGCCAGAATAAAGCTCCAAAATATGGGTCAGGCCTCGAAATTGGGATGTTTTGTATATTTTGAAAACTGCAGGGGTGGTTTGGGACAAATGTGACCAAACGCCACTTTCAGTACTAGGCATATGTTGGGGAGTTTGAGCAAAATGTGACTCACTGCCGCTTTCAGTACTTGGCATATGTTGGGTATAAAAAGTCGTAATTTCAAACTGCGAATACGTGCAGAGAGCCAGAATTTGGCTCCAAAATATGGCTCAGGCCTCAAAATTGGGATATTTGGGATATTTCGAAAACTGCAGGGGAGTTTGTGCGAAATGTGACTCACTGCCGCTTTCAGGACTTGGCATATGTTGGATATAAAATGTCGTAATTTCAAACCGCGAATACGTGCATAGAGCCAGAATTTGGCTCCAAAATATGGCTAAGGCCTCGAAATTGGAATGTTTGTGATATTATGAAAACTGCAGGGGGGGTTTGGGACAAATGTGACCAAACGCCGCTTTCAGTACTTGGCATATGTTGGGTAAAAAAAAGTCGTAATTTCAAACTGCGAATACGTGCAGAGAGCCAGAATTTGGCTTCTAAATATCGCTCAGGCCTCGAAATTATGATGATTGGGATATTTTGAAAACTGTAGGGGGGTTTGAGACAAATGTGACCAAACGCCGCTTTCATTACTTGGCATATGTTGGGTATAAAAAAGTGGTAATTTCTAACTGCGAATACGTGCAGAGAGCCAAAATTTGGCTCCAAAATATGGCTCAGGCCTCAAAATTTTGATACTTGGGATATTTCGAAAACTGCAGGGGAGTTTGTGTGAAATGTGACTCACTGCCGCTTTTAGGACTTGGCATATGTTGGGTATAAAATGTCGTAATTTCAAACCGCAAATACGTGCATAGAGCCAGAATTTGGCTCCAAAATATTGCTCAGGCCTCAAAATTGGGATGTTTGGGATATTTTGAAAACTGCAGGGACGGTTTGGGACAAATGTGACCAAACGCCGCATTCAGTACTTGGCATATGTTGGGCATAAAAAAGTCGTAATTTCAAACATCGAATACGTGGAGAGAGGCAGAATGTCGCTCCAAAATATTGCTCAAGCCTCGAAATTGGGATATTTGGGATATTTCGAAAACTGCAAGGGAGTTTGTACGAAATGTGACTCACTGCCGCTTTCAGTACTTGGCATATGTTGGGTATAAAAAAGTCGTAATTTCAAACCGCGATTACGTGCATAGAGCCAGAATTTGGCTCCAAAATATGGCTAAGGTCTCGAAATTGGGATGTTTGGGATATTTTGAAAACTGCAGGGGGGGTTTGGGACAAATGTGACCAAACGCCGCTTTCAGTACTTGTTATATGTTGGGCAAAAAAAAGTCGTAATTTCAAACTGCGAATACGTGCAGAGAGCCAGAATTTGGCTCCAAAATATGGGTCGGACCTCGAAATTATGATGTTTGGGATATTTTGAAAACTGCAGGGGGGTTTGAGACAAATGTGACAAAACGCCACTTTCAGTACTTTGCATATGTTGGGTATAAAAAAGTGGTAATTTCAAACTGCGAATACATGCAGAGAGCCAGAATTTGGCTCCAAAATATGGCTCAGGCCTCAAAATTGGGATATTTGGGATATTTCGAAAACTGCAGGGGAGTTTGTTCGAAATGTGACTCACTGCCGCTTTCAGGACTTGGCATATGTTGGGTATAAAATGTCATAAATTCAAACCGCGAATACGTGCATAGAGCCAGAATTTGGCTCCAAAATATTGCTCAGGCCTCGAAATTGGGATGTTTGGGATATTTTGAAAACAGCAGGGACGGTTTGGGACAAATGTGACCAAACGCCGCATTCAGTACTTGGCATATATTGGGCATAAAAAAGTCATAATTTCAAACTGCGAATACTTGCAGTTAGGCAGAATTTGGCTCCAAAATATAGCTTAGGCCTCGAAATTGGGATATTTGGGATATTTCGAAAACTGCAGGGGTGTTTGTCCGAAATGTGACTCACTGCCACTTTCAGTACTTGGCATATGTTGGGTATAAAAATCGTAATATCAAACTGCGAATACGTGCAGAGAGCCAGAATTTGGCTCCAAAATATGGCTCAGGCCACGAAATTGGGATATTTGGGATATTTCGAAAACTGTAAGGGAGTTTGTGCAAAATTTGACTCACTTCCATTTTCAGGACTTGGCATATGTTGGGTATAAAAAGTCGCAATTTCAAATTGCGAATACGTGCATAGAGCCAGAATTTGGCTCCAAAATATTGCTCAGTCCTCGAAATTGGGATGTTTGGGATATTTTGAAAACTGCAGGGGGGATTGGGACAAATGTGACCAAACGCCGCATTCAGTACCTAGCATATGTTGGGCATAAAATTTCGTAATTTCAAACCGAGAATACGTGCATAGAGCCAGAATTTGGCTCCAAAATATTGCTCAGGCCTCGAAATTAGGATGTTTGGGATATTTTGAAAACTGCAAGGACGGTTCGGGACAAATGTGACCAAACGCCGCATTCAGTACTTGGCATATGTTGGGTATAAAAAAGTCGTAATTTCAAACTGCGAATACGTGCAGAGAGTCAGAATTTGGCTCCAAAATATGGCTCAGGCCTCGAAATTGGGATATTTGGTATATTTCGAAAACTGCAGGGGAGTTTGTGCAAAATTTGACTCAATGCCGCTTTCAGGACTTGGCATATGTTGGGTATAAAATGTCGTAATTTCAAACCCCGAATACGTGCATAGAGCCAGTATTTGGCTCCAAAATATGGCTGAGGCCTCGAAATTGGGATGTTTGGGATATTTTGAAAACTGCAGGGGGGTTTGGGACAAATATGACCAAACGCCCCTTTCAGAACTTGGCATATGTTGGGTATAAAAAGTCGCTATTTCAAACTGCGAATACGTGCAAAGAGCCAGAATTTGGCTCCAAAATATTGCTCAGTCCTCAAAATTGGGATGTTTGGGATATTTTGAAAACTGCAGGGGGGTTTGGGACAAATATGACCAAACGCCCCTTTCAGAACTTAGCATATGTTGGGTATAAAAAGTCGAAATTTCAAACTGCGAATACGTGCAGAGAGCTTGAATTTGGCTCCAAAATATGGCTCCTGCCTCGAAAGTGGGATGTTTAGGATATTTTGAAAACTGCAGGGGAGTTTGAGCAAAATGTGACTCACTGCCGCTTTTAGTACTTGGCATATGTTGGGTATAAAAAATTTGTAATTTCAAATTGCGAATACGTGCAGAGAGCCAGAATTTGGCTCCAAAATATGGCTCAGGCCTCAAAATTAGGATATTTGGGATATTTCGAAAACTGCAGGGGAGTTTGTGCGAAATGTGACTCACTGCCACTTACAGTACTTGGCATATGTTTGGTATAAAAATCGTAATATCAAACTGCGAATACGTGCAGAGAGCCAGAATTTGGCTTCAAAATATGGCTCAGGCCTCGATATTGTGATGTTTGGGA
Source organism: Procambarus clarkii (assembly GCF_040958095.1). Lineage (NCBI taxonomy): Eukaryota > Metazoa > Arthropoda > Malacostraca > Decapoda > Cambaridae > Procambarus > Procambarus clarkii. The sequence goes on along the minus strand of NC_091228.1, from coordinate 19,268,489 downwards.
TATTTTGAAAACTGCAGGGAGGTTAGGGACATATGTAACCAAACGCCGCTTTCAGTACTTGGCATATGTTGGGTATAAAAAAATCGTATTTTCAAACTGCGAATACGTGCAGAGAGCCAAAATTTGGCTCCAAAATATGGCTCAGGCCACGAAATTTGGATATTTGGGATATTTCGAAAACTGTAAAAGAGTTTGTGCAAAATTTGACTCACTGCCACTTTCAGGACTTGGCAAGTGTTGGGTATAAAAAGTCGCAATTTCAAACTGCGAATACGTGCAAAGAGCCAGAATTTGGCTCCAAAATATTGCTCAGTCCTCAAAATTGGGATGTTTGGGATGTTTTGAAAACTGCAGGGGGGTTTGGGACAAATATGACCAAACGCCCCTTTCAGAACTTGGCATATGTTGGGTATAAAAAGTCGTAATTTCAAACTGCGAATACGTGCAGAGAGCTTGAATTTGGCTCCAAAATATGGCTCCTGCCTCGAAAGTGGGATGTTTAGGATATTTTGAAAACTGCAGGGGAGTTTGAGCAAAATGTGACTCACTGCCGCTTTCAGTACTTGGCATATGTTGGGTATAAAAAGTCGTAATTTCAAATTGCGAATACGTGCAGAGAGCCAGAATTTGGCTCCAAAATATGGCTCAGGCCTCAAAATTGGGATATTTGGGATATTTCGAAAACTGCAGGGGAGTTTGTGCTAAATGTGACTCACTACCGGTTTCAGGACTTGGCATATGTTGGGTATATAAATTCGTAATTTCAAACTGCGAATACATGCAGAGAGCCAGAATTTGGCTCCAAAATATTGCTCAGGCCTCGGAATTGGGATGTTTGGGATATTTTGAAAACTGCAGGGACGGTTTGGGACAAATGTGACGAAACGCCGCATTCAGTACTTGGCATATGTTGGGCATAAAAAAGTCGTAATTTCAAACTGCGAATACGTGCTGAGAGGCAGAATTTGGCTCCAAAATATGGCTCAGGCCTCGAAATTGAGATATTTGGGATATTTCGAAAACTGCAGGGGAGTTTGTGCGAAATATGAATCACTGCCGCTTTCAGTACTTGGCATATGTTGGGTATAAAAATCGTAATATCAAACTGCGAATACGTGCAGAGATCCAGAATTTGGCTTCAAAATATGGCTCAAGCCTCGATATTATGATGTTTGGGATATTTTGAAAACTGCAGGGAGGTTAGGGACAAATGTAACCAAACGCCGCTTTCAGTACTTGGCATATGTTGGGTATAAAAAAGTCGTAATTTCAAACTGCGAATACGTGCAGAGAGCCAGAATAAAGCTCCAAAATATGGGTCAGGCCTCGAAATTGGGATGTTTTGTATATTTTGAAAACTGCAGGGGTGGTTTGGGACAAATGTGACCAAACGCCACTTTCAGTACTAGGCATATGTTGGGGAGTTTGAGCAAAATGTGACTCACTGCCGCTTTCAGTACTTGGCATATGTTGGGTATAAAAAGTCGTAATTTCAAACTGCGAATACGTGCAGAGAGCCAGAATTTGGCTCCAAAATATGGCTCAGGCCTCAAAATTGGGATATTTGGGATATTTCGAAAACTGCAGGGGAGTTTGTGCGAAATGTGACTCACTGCCGCTTTCAGGACTTGGCATATGTTGGATATAAAATGTCGTAATTTCAAACCGCGAATACGTGCATAGAGCCAGAATTTGGCTCCAAAATATGGCTAAGGCCTCGAAATTGGAATGTTTGTGATATTATGAAAACTGCAGGGGGGGTTTGGGACAAATGTGACCAAACGCCGCTTTCAGTACTTGGCATATGTTGGGTAAAAAAAAGTCGTAATTTCAAACTGCGAATACGTGCAGAGAGCCAGAATTTGGCTTCTAAATATCGCTCAGGCCTCGAAATTATGATGTTTGGGATATTTTGAAAACTGTAGGGGGGTTTGAGACAAATGTGACCAAACGCCGCTTTCATTACTTGGCATATGTTGGGTATAAAAAAGTGGTAATTTCTAACTGCGAATACGTGCAGAGAGCCAAAATTTGGCTCCAAAATATGGCTCAGGCCTCAAAATTTTGATACTTGGGATATTTCGAAAACTGCAGGGGAGTTTGTGTGAAATGTGACTCACTGCCGCTTTTAGGACTTGGCATATGTTGGGTATAAAATGTCGTAATTTCAAACCGCAAATACGTGCATAGAGCCAGAATTTGGCTCCAAAATATTGCTCAGGCCTCAAAATTGGGATGTTTGGGATATTTTGAAAACTGCAGGGACGGTTTGGGACAAATGTGACCAAACGCCGCATTCAGTACTTGGCATATGTTGGGCATAAAAAAGTCGTAATTTCAAACATCGAATACGTGGAGAGAGGCAGAATGTCGCTCCAAAATATTGCTCAAGCCTCGAAATTGGGATATTTGGGATATTTCGAAAACTGCAAGGGAGTTTGTACGAAATGTGACTCACTGCCGCTTTCAGTACTTGGCATATGTTGGGTATAAAAAAGTCGTAATTTCAAACCGCGATTACGTGCATAGAGCCAGAATTTGGCTCCAAAATATGGCTAAGGTCTCGAAATTGGGATGTTTGGGATATTTTGAAAACTGCAGGGGGGGTTTGGGACAAATGTGACCAAACGCCGCTTTCAGTACTTGTTATATGTTGGGCAAAAAAAAGTCGTAATTTCAAACTGCGAATACGTGCAGAGAGCCAGAATTTGGCTCCAAAATATGGGTCGGACCTCGAAATTATGATGTTTGGGATATTTTGAAAACTGCAGGGGGGTTTGAGACAAATGTGACAAAACGCCACTTTCAGTACTTTGCATATGTTGGGTATAAAAAAGTGGTAATTTCAAACTGCGAATACATGCAGAGAGCCAGAATTTGGCTCCAAAATATGGCTCAGGCCTCAAAATTGGGATATTTGGGATATTTCGAAAACTGCAGGGGAGTTTGTTCGAAATGTGACTCACTGCCGCTTTCAGGACTTGGCATATGTTGGGTATAAAATGTCATAAATTCAAACCGCGAATACGTGCATAGAGCCAGAATTTGGCTCCAAAATATTGCTCAGGCCTCGAAATTGGGATGTTTGGGATATTTTGAAAACAGCAGGGACGGTTTGGGACAAATGTGACCAAACGCCGCATTCAGTACTTGGCATATATTGGGCATAAAAAAGTCATAAATTCAAACTGCGAATACTTGCAGTTAGGCAGAATTTGGCTCCAAAATATAGCTTAGGCCTCGAAATTGGGATATTTGGGATATTTCGAAAACTGCAGGGGTGTTTGTCCGAAATGTGACTCACTGCCACTTTCAGTACTTGGCATATGTTGGGTATAAAAATCGTAATATCAAACTGCGAATACGTGCAGAGAGCCAGAATTTGGCTCCAAAATATGGCTCAGGCCACGAAATTGGGATATTTGGGATATTTCGAAAACTGTAAGGGAGTTTGTGCAAAATTTGACTCACTTCCATTTTCAGGACTTGGCATATGTTGGGTATGCCAAATGTGACCAAACGCCGCATTCAGTACCTAGCATATGTTGGGCATAAAATTTCGTAATTTCAAACCGAGAATACGTGCATAGAGCCAGAATTTGGCTCCAAAATATTGCTCAGGCCTCGAAATTAGGATGTTTGGGATATTTTGAAAACTGCAAGGACGGTTTGGGACAAATGTGACCAAACGCCGCATTCAGTACTTGGCATATGTTGGGTATAAAAAAGTCGTAATTTCAAACTGCGAATACGTGCAGAGAGCCAGAATTTGGCTCCAAAATATGGCTCAGGCCTCGAAATTGGGATATTTGGTATATTTCGAAAACTGCAGGGGAGTTTGTGCAAAATTTGACTCAATGCCGCTTTCAGGACTTGGCATATGTTGGGTATAAAATGTCGTAATTTCAAACCCCGAATACGTGCATAGAGCCAGTATTTGGCTCCAAAATATGGCTGAGGCCTCGAAATTGGGATGTTTGGGATATTTTGAAAACTGCAGGGGGGTTTGGGACAAATATGACCAAACGCCCCTTTCAGAACTTGGCATATGTTGGGTATAAAAAGTCGCTATTTCAAACTGCGAATACGTGCAAAGAGCCAGAATTTGGCTCCAAAATATTGCTCAGTCCTCAAAATTGGGATGTTTGGGATATTTTGAAAACTGCAGGGGGGTTTGGGACAAATATGACCAAACGCCCCTTTCAGAACTTAGCATATGTTGGGTATAAAAAGTCGAAATTTCAAACTGCGAATACGTGCAGAGAGCTTGAATTTGGCTCCAAAATATGGCTCCTGCCTCGAAAGTGGGATGTTTAGGATATTTTGAAAACTGCAGGGGAGTTTGAGCAAAATGTGACTCACTGCCGCTTTTAGTACTTGGCATATGTTGGGTATAAAAAAATTGTAATTTCAAATTGCGAATACGTGCAGAGAGCCAGAATTTGGCATCAAAATATGGCTCAGGCCTCAAAATTAGGATATTTGGGATATTTCGAAAACTGCAGGGGAGTTTGTGCGAAATGTGACTCACTGCCACTTACAGTACTTGGCATATGTTTGGTATAAAAATCGTAATATCAAACTGCGAATACGTGCAGAGAGCCAGAATTTGGCATCAAAATATGGCTCAGGCCTCGATATTGTGATGTTTGGGATATTTTGAAAACTGCAGGGAGGTTAGGGACATATGTAACCAAACGCCGCTTTCAGTACTTGGCATATGTTGGGTATAAAAAAATCGTATTTTCAAACTGCGAATACGTGCAGAGAGCCAAAATTTGGCTCCAAAATATGGCTCAGGCCACGAAATTTGGATATTTGGGATATTTCGAAAACTGTAAAAGAGTTTGTGCAAAATTTGACTCACTGCCACTTTCAGGACTTGGCAAATGTTGGGTATAAAAAGTCGCAATTTCAAACTGCGAATACGTGCAGAGAGCCAGAATTTGGCTCCAAAATATGGCTCAGGCCTCAAAATTGGGATATTTGGGATATTTCGAAAACTGCAGGGGAGTTTGTGCTAAATGTGACTCACTACCGGTTTCAGGACTTGGCATATGTTGGGTATATAAATTCGTAATTTCAAACTGCGAATACATGCAGAGAGCCAGAATTTGGCTCCAAAATATTGCTCAGGCCTCGGAATTGGGATGTTTGGGATATTTTGAAAACTGCAGGGACGGTTTGGGACAAATGTGACGAAACGCCGCATTCAGTACTTGGCATATGTTGGGCATAAAAAAGTCGTAATTTCAAACTGCGAATACGTGCAGAGAGGCAGAATTTGGCTCCAAAATATGGCTCAGGCCTCGAAATTGAGATATTTGGGATATTTCGAAAACTGCAGGGGAGTTTGTGCGAAATGTGACTCACTGCCGCTTTTAGTACTTGGCATATGTTGGGTATAAAAATTGTAATATCAAACTGCGAATAAGTGCAGAGATCCAGAATTTGGCTTCAAAATATGGCTCAGGCCTCGATATTATGATGTTTGGGATATTTTGAAAATTGCAGGGAGGTTAGGGACAAATGTAACCAAACGCCGCTTTCAGTACTTGGCATATGTTGGGTATAAAAAAAAATCGTATTTTCAAACTGCGAAAACGTGCAGAGAGACAGAATTTGGCTCCAAAATATTGCTCAGTCCTCGAAATTGGGATGTTTGGGATATTTTGAAAACTGCAGGGGGGTTTGGGACAAATGTGACCAAACGCCGCATTCAGTACCTGGCATATGTTGGGCATAAAAAAGTCGTAATTTCAAACTGCGAATACGTGCAGAGAGGCAGAATTTGTCTCATAAATATGGCTCAGGCCTCGAAATTGAGATATTTGGGATATTTCGAAAACTGCAGGAAAGTTTGTGCGAAATGTGACTCACTGCCGCTTTCAGGACTTGGCATATGTTGGGTATAAAATGTCGTAATTTCAAACCGCGAATACGTGCATAGAGCCAGAATTTGGCTCCAAAATATGGCTAAGGCCTCGAAACTGGGATATTTGGGATATTTCGAAGACTGCAGGGGAGTTTGTGTGAAATGTGACTCACTGCCGCTTTCAGTACTTGGCATATGTTGGGTATAAAAAGTCGTATTTTAAAACTGCGAATACGTCCAGAGAGCCAGAATTTGGTTCCAAAATATGGTTCAGGCCACGAAATTAGGATATTTGGGATATTTCGAAAACTGTAAGGGAGTTTGTGCAAAATTTGACTCACTGCCGCTTTCAGGACTTGGCATATGTTGGGTATAAAATGTCGTAATTTCAAACCGCGAACAGGTGCATAGAGCCAGAATTTGGCTCCAAAATATGGCTAAGGCCTCGAAATTGGGATATTTCGAAAACTGCAGGGGAGTTTGTGCGAAATGTGACTCTCTGCCGCTTTCAGGATTTGGCATATGTTGGGTATAAAATTCGCAATTTCAAACTGCGAATACGTGCATAGAGCCAGAATTTGGCTCCAAAATATTACTCAGTCCTCGAAATTGGGATGTTTGGGATATTTTGAAAACTGCAGGGGGGGTTTGGGACAAATGTGACTAAACGCCGCTTTCAATACTTGTTATATGTTGGGTAAAAAAAAAGTCGTAATTTCAAACTGCGAATACGTGCAGAGAGCCAGAATTTGGCTTCAAAATATGGCTCAGACCTCGAAATTATGATGTTTGGGATATTTTGAAAACTGCAGGGGGGTTTGAGACAAATGTGACCAAACGCCGCTTTCATTACTTGGCATATGTTGGGTATAAAAAAGTGGTAATTTCTAACTGCGAATACGTGCAGAGAGCCAAAATTTGGCTCCAAAATATGGCTCATGCCTCAAAATTTTGATACTTGGGATATTTCGAAAACTGCAGGGGGGTTTGGGACAAATGTGACCAAACGCCCCTTTCAGAACTTGGCATATGTTGGGTATAAAAAGTCGTAATTTCAATTTGCGAATACGTGCATAGAGCCAGAATTTGGCTCCAAAATATGGCTCAGGCCTCAAAATTGGGATATTTGGGATATTTTGAAAACTGCAGGGGAGTTTGTGCGAAATGTGACTCACTGCCACTTTCAGGATTTGGCATATGTTGGGTATAAAAAAGTCGTAATTTCAAACGGCGAATACGTGCAGAGAGGCAGAATTTGGCTCCAAAATATTGCTCAAGCCTCGAAATTGGGATATTTGGGATATTTCGAAAACTGCAAGGCAGTTTGTACGAAATGTGACTCACTGCCGCTTTCAGTACTTGGCATATGTTGGGTATAAAATTCGTAATTTCAAACCCCAAATACGTGCATAGAGCCAGTATTTGGCTCCAAAATATGGCTAAGGCCTCGAAATTGGGATGTTTGGGATATTTTGAAAACTGCAGGGGGGGTTTGGGACAAATGTGACCAAACGCCGCTTTCAGTACTTGTTATATGTTGGGCAAAAAAAAGTCGTAATTTCAAACTGCGAATACGTGCAGAGAGCCAGAATTTGGCTCCAAAATATTTTTCAGTCCTCGAAATTGGGATGTTTGGGATATTTTGAAAACTGCAGGGGGGTTTGAGACAAATGTGACCAAACGCCGCTTTCAGTACTTGGCATATGTTGGGTATAAAAAAGTGGTAATTTCAAACTGCGAATACGTGCAGACAGCCAGAATTTGGCTCCAAAATATGGATCAGGCCTCGAAATTGAGGTATTTGGGATATTTCGAAAACTGCAGGGGAGTTTGTGCGAAATGTGACTCACTGCCGCTTTTAGTACTTGGAATACGTTGGGTATAAAAATCGTAATATCAAACTGCGAATACATGCAGAGATCCAGAATTTGGCTTCAAAATATGGCTCAGGCCTCGATATTATGATGTTTGGGATATTTTGAAAACTGCAGGGAGGTTAGGGACAAATGTAACCAAACGCCACTTTCAGTACTTGGCATATGTTGAGTATAAAAAAAATCGTATTTTCAAACTGCGAAAACGTGCAGAGAGCCAAAATTTGGCTCCAAAATATGGCTCAGGCCTCGAAATTGGGATATTTGGGATATTTTGAAAACTGCAGGGGGATTTGGGACAAATATGACCAAACGCCGCTTTCAGTACTTGGCAAATGTTGGGTATAAAAAATTGGTAATTTCATACTGCGAATACGTGCAAAGAGCCAGAATTTGGCTCCAAAATATGGCTCAGGCCTCAAAATTGGGATATTTGGGATATTTCGAAAACTGCAGGGGAGTTTGTGCGAAATGTGACTCACTGCCACTTTCAGGACTTGGCATATGTTGGGTATAAAATGTCGTAATTTCAAACCGCGAATACGTGCATAGGGCAAGAACTTGGCTCCAAAATATGGCTCAGGCCTCGAAATTGGGATGTTTTGGATATTTTGAAAAGTGCAGGGGGGGTTTGGGACAAATGTAACCAAACGCCGCTTTCAGTACTTGGCATATATTGGGTATAAAAAAGTCGTAATTTCAAACTGCGAATACGTGCAGAGAGCCAGAATTTGGCTCCAAAATATTGCTCAGTCCTCGAAATTGGAATGTTTGGGATATTTTGAAAACTGCAGGGGGGGGGGGGGTTTGGGACAAATATGACCAAACGCCGCTTTCAGAACTTTGCATATGTTGGGTATAAAAAGTCGTAATTTCAAACTGCGAGTACGTGCATAGAGCCAGAATTTGGCTCCAAAATATTGCTCAGTCCTCGAAATTGGAATGTTTGTGATATTTTGAAAACTGCAGGGGGATTTGGGACAAATATGACCAAACGCTGCTTTCAGAACTTAGCATATGTTGGGTATAAAAAGTCGTAATTTCAAACTTCGAATTCGTGCAGAGAGCCAGAATTTGGCTCCAAAATATTGCTCAGGCCTCGAAATTGGGATATTTGGGATATTTCGAAAACTGCAGGGGAGTTTGTGCAAAATGTGACTCACTGCCGCTTTCAGTACTTGACTTATGTTGGGTATAAAAAATTCGTAATTTCATACTGCGAATACGTGCAGAGAGCCAGAATTTGGCTCCAAAATATGGCTCAGGCCTCGAAATTGGGATATTTGGGATATTTCGAAAACTGTAGGGGAGTTTGTGCAAAATGTGACTCAATGCCGCTTTCAGGACTTGGCATATGTTGGGTATAAAAAGTCGTAATTTCTAACTGCGAATTCGTGCATAGAGCCAGAATTTGGCTCCAAAATATTGCTCAGATCTCGAAATTGGGTTGTTTGGGATATTTTGAAAACTGCAGGGGGGTTTGGTGACAAATATGACCAAATGCCGCTTTCAGAACTTGGCATACGTTGGGTAAAAAAACTCGTAATTTCAAACTGCGAATACGTGCAGAGAGCTTGAATTTGGCTCAAAAATAGGGCTCAGGCCTCGAAAGTGGGATGTTTGGGATATTGTGAAAACTGCAGGGGAGTTTGAGCAAAATGTGACTCACTGCCGCTTTCAGTACTTGGCATATGTTGGGTATAAAAAAGTCGTAATTTCAAACTGCGAATACGTGCAGAGAGCTAGAATTTTGCTCCAAAATATGGCTCAGGCCTCGAAATGGGGATATTTCGAAAACTGCAGGGGAGTTTGTGCGAAATGTGACTCACTGCCGCTTTCAGTACTTGGCATATGTTGGGTATAAAATGTCGTAATTTCAAACCGCGAATACGTGCATAGAGACAAAATTTGGCTCCAAAATATTGTTCAGGCCTCGAAATTGGGATGTTTGGGATATTTTGAAAACTGCAGGGGGGGTTTAGGACAAATGTGACCAAATGCCGCTTTCAGTACTTGGCATATGTTGGGAATAAAAAAGTCGTAATTTCAAACTGCGAATACGTGCAGAGAGCCAGAATATGGCTCCAAAATATGGCTCAGGCCTCGAAATTGGGATATTTGGGATATTTCGAAAACTCCAGGGGAGTTTGTGTGAAATGTAACTCACTGCCGCTTTCAAGACTTGGCATATGTTGGGTATAAAATGTCATAATTTCAAACCGCGAATACGTGTATAGAGCCAGAATTTGGCTCCAAAATATGGCTCAGCCCTCGAAAATGGGATGTTTGGGATATTTTGAAAACTGCTGGGGGGTTTGGGACAAATGTGACCAAACGCCGCTTTCAGTACTTGGTATATATGTTGGGTAAAAAAAAGTCGTAATTTCAAACTTCGAATACGTGCAGAGAGCCAGAATTTGGCTCCAAAATATGGCTTAGGCCTCGAAATTATGATGTTTGGGATATTTTGAAAACTGCAGGGGGGTTTGAGACAGATGTGACCAAACACCGCTTTCAGTACTTGGCAAATGTTGGGTATAAAAATTTGGTAATTTCATACTGCGAATACGTGCAAAGAGCCAGAATTTGGCTCCAAAATATGGCTCTTGCCTCAAAATTGGGATATTTGGGATATTTCGAAAACTGCAGGGGAGTTTGTGCGAAATGTGACTCACTGCCACTTTCAGGACTTGGCATATGTTGGGTATAAAATGTCGTAATTTCAAACCGCGAATACGTGCATAGGGCAAGAACTTGGCTCCAAAATATGGCTCAGGCCTCGAAATTGGGATGTTTTGGATATTTTGAAAAGTGCAGGGGGGGTTTGGGACAAATGTAACCAAACGCCGCTTTCAGTACTTGGCATATATTGGGTATAAAAAAGTCGTAATTTCAAACTGCGAATACGTGCAGAGAGCCAGAATTTGGCTCCAAAATATTGCTCAGTCCTCGAAATTGGAATGTTTGGGATATTTTGAAAACTGCAGGGGGGGGGGGGGGGTTTGGGACAAATATGACCAAACGCCGCTTTCAGAACTTTGCATATGTTGGGTATAAAAAGTCGTAATTTCAAACTGCGGATACGTGCAGAGAGCTTGAATTTGGCTCCAAAATATGGCTCAGGCCTTGAAAGTGGGATGTTTGGGATGTTTTGAAAACTGCAGGGGAGTTTGAGCAAAATGTGACTCACTGCCGCTTTCAGTACTTGGCATATGTTGGGTATAAAAAGTCGTAATTTCAAACTGCGAATACGTGCAGAGAGCCAGAATTTGGCTCCAAAATATGGCTCAGGTCTCAAAATTGGGATATTTGGGATATTTCGAAAACTGCAGGGGAGTTTGTGCGAAATGTGACTCACTGACGCTTTTAGGACTTGGCATATGTTGGGTATAAAATGTCGTAATTTCAAACCGTGAATACGTGCATAGAGCCAGAATTTGGCTCCAAAATATTGCTCAGGCCTTGAAATTGGGATGTTTGGGATATTTTGAAAACTGCAGGGACGGTTTGGGACAAATGTGACCAAACGCCGCATTCAGTACTTGGCATATATTGGGCATAAAAAAGTCGTAATTTCAAACGGCGAATACGTGCAGAGAGGCAGAATTTGGCTCCAAAATATTGCTCAAGCCTCGAAATTGGGATATTTGGGATATTTCGAAAACTGCAAGGGAGTTTGTACGAAATGTGACTCACTGCCGCTTTCAGTACTTGGCATATGTTGGGGTATAAAAAAGTCGTAATTTCTAACTGCGAATACGTGCAGAGAGCCAGAATTTGGCTCCAAAATATGGCTCAGGCCTCGAAGTTGGGATGTTTGGGATATTTTGAAAACTGCAGGGGGGTTTGGGACAAATGTGACCAAACGTGGCATTCAGTACTTGGCATATGTTGGGCATAAAAAAGTCGTAATTTCAAACTGCGAATACGTGCAGAGAGGCAGAATTTGGCTCCAAAATATGGCTCAGGCCTCGAAATTGAGATATTTGGGATATTTCGAAGACTGCAGGGGAGTTTGTGTGAAATGTGACTCACTGCCGCTTTCAGTACTTGGCATATGTTGGGCATAAAAAGTCGTATTTTCAAACTGCGAATACGTGCAGAGAGCCAGAATTTGGCTCCAAAATATGGTTCAGGCCACGAAATTGAGATATTTGGGATATTTCGAAAACTGTAAGGGAGTTTGTGCAAAATTTGACTCACTGCCGCTTTCAGGACTTGGCATATGTTGGGTATAAAATGTCGAAACTTCAAACCGCGAATACGTGCATAGAGCCAGAATTTGGCTCCAAAATATGGCTAAGGCCTCGAAATTGGGATATTTCGAAAACTGCAGGGGAGTTTGTAAGAAAAATGCGACTCACTACCGCTTTTAGGACTTGGCATATGTTGGGTATAAAATTCGCAATTTCAAACTGCGAATACGTGCATAGAGCCAGAATTTGGCTCCAAAATATTGCTCAGTCCTCGAAATTGGGATGTTTGGGATATTTTGAAAACTGCAGGGGGGGGTTTGGGACAAATTTGACCAAACGCCGCTTTCAGTACTTGTTATATGTTGGGCAAAAAATGTCGTAATTTCAAACTGCGAATTCGTGCAGAGAGCCAGAATTTGGCTCTAAAATATGGCTCAGACCTCGAAATTATGATGTTTGGGATATTTGGAAAACTGCAGGGGGGTTTGAGACAAATGTGACCAAACGCCACTTTCAGTACTTGGCATATGTTGGGTATAAAAAAGTGGTAAATTCAAACTGCGAATACGAGCAGAGAGCCAGAATTTGGCTCCAAAATATGGCTCAGGCCTCAAAATTAGGATATTTGGGATATTTCGAAAACTGCAGGGGAGTTTGTGCGAAATGTGACTCACTGCCACTTTCAGTACTTGGTATATGTTTGGTATAAAAATCGTAATATCAAACTGCAAATACGTGCAGAGAGTCAGAATTTTTCTTCAAAATATGGCTCAGGCCTCGATATTATGATGTTTGGAATATTTTGAAAACTGCAGGGAGGTTAGGGACAAATGTAACCAAACGCCGCTTTCAGTACTTGGCATATGTTGGGTATAAAAAAAATCGTACTTTCAAACTGCGAAAACGTGCAGAGAGCCAGAATTTGGCTCCAAAATATGGCTCAGGCCTCGAAATTGGGATATTTGGGATATTTCGAAAACTGTAAGAGAGTTTGTGCAAAATTTGACTCACTGCCGCATTCAGTACTTGGCATATGTTGGGTATAAAAAAGTGGTAAGTTCAAACTGCGAATACGTGCAGAGAGCCAGAATTTGGCTCCAAAATATTGCTCAGTCTTCAAAATTGGGATGTTTGGGATATTTTGAAAACTGCAGGGGGGTTTGGGACAAATATGACCAAACGCCCCTTTCAGAACTTGGCATATGTTGGGTATAAAAAGTCGTAATTTCAAACTGAGAATTCGTGCAGAGAGCTTGAATTTGGCTCCAAAATATGGCTCCTGCCTCGAAAGTGGGATGTTTGGGATATTTTGAAAACTGCAGGGGAGTTTGAGCAAAATGTGACTCACTGCCGCTTTCTGTACTTGGCATATGTTGGGTATAAAAAGTCGAAATTTCAAATTGCGAATACGTGCAGAGAGCCAGAATTTGGCTCCAAAATATGGCTCAGGCCTCAAAATTGGGATATTTGGGATATTTCGAAAAGTGCAGGGGAGTTTGTGCTAAATGTGACTCACTACCGCTTTCAGGACTTGGCATATGTTGGGTATATAAATTCGTAATTTCAAACTGCGAATACATGCAGAGAGCCAGAATTTGGCTCCAAAATATTGCTCAGGCCTCGAAATTGGAATGTTTGGGATATTTTGAAAACTGCAGGGACGGTTTGGGACATATGTGACCAAACGCCGCATTCAGTACTTGGCATATGTTGGGCATAAAAAAGTCGTAATTTCAAACTGCGAATACGTGCAGAGAGGCAGAATTTGGCTCCAAAATATGGCTCAGGCCTCGAAATTGAGATATTTGGGATATTTCGAAAACTGCAGGGGAGTTTGTGCGAAATGTGACTCACTGCCGCTTTTAGTACTTGGCATATGTTGGGTATAAAAATCGTAATATCAAACTGCGAATACGTGCAGAGATCCAGAATTTGGCTTCAAAATATGGCTCAGGCCTCGATATTATGATGTTTGGGATATTTTGAAAACTGCAGGGAGGTTAGGGACAAATGTAACCAAACGCCGCTTTCAGTACTTGGCATATGTTGGGTATAAAAAAAATCGTATTTTCAAGCTGCGAAAACGTGCAGAGAGGCAGAATTTGGCTCCAAAATATGGCTCAGGCCTCGAAATTGGGATATTTGGGATATTTCGAAAACTGCAGGGGAGTTTGTGCGAAATGTGACTCACTGCCACTTTCAGTACTTGGTATATGTTTGATATAAAAATCGTAATATCAAACTGCGAATACGTGCAGAGAGTCAGAATTTTTCTTCAAAATATGGCTCAGGCCTCGATATTATGATGTTTGGAATATTTTGAAAACTGCAGGGAGGTTAGGGACAAATGTAACCAAACGCCGCTTTCAGTTCTTGGCATATGTTGGGTATAAAAAAAATCGTACTTTCAAACTGCGAAAACGTGCAGAGAGCCAGAATTTGGCTCCAAAATATGGCTCAGGCCTCGAAATTGGGATATTTGGGATATTTCGAAAACTGTAAGAGAGTTTGTGCAAAATTTGACTCACTGCCGCATTCAGTACTTGGCATATGTTGGGTATAAAAAAGTGGTAAGTTCAAACTGCGAATACGTGCAGAGAGCCAGAATTTGGCTCCAAAATATTGCTCAGTCTTCAAAATTGGGATGTTTGGGATATTTTGAAAACTGCAGGGGGGTTTGGGACAAATATGACCAAACGCCCCTTTCAGAACTTGGCATATGTTGGGTATAAAAAGTCGTAATTTCAAACTGAGAATTCGTGCAGAGAGCTTGAATTTGGCTCCAAAATATGGCTCCTGCCTCGAAAGTGGGATGTTTGGGATATTTTGAAAACTGCAGGGGAGTTTGAGCAAAATGTGACTCACTGCCGCTTTCAGTACTTGGCATATGTTGGGTATAAAAAGTCGAAATTTCAAATTGCGAATACGTGCAGAGAGCCAGAATTTGGCTCCAAAATATGGCTCAGGCCTCAAAATTGGGATATTTGGGATATTTCGAAAAGTGCAGGGGAGTTTGTGCTAAATGTGACTCACTACCGCTTTCAGGACTTGGCATATGTTGGGTATATAAATTCGTAATTTCAAACTGCGAATACATGCAGAGAGCCAGAATTTGGCTCCAAAATATTGCTCAGGCCTCGAAATTGGAATGTTTGGGATATTTTGAAAACTGCAGGGACGGTTTGGGACATATGTGACCAAACGCCGCATTCAGTACTTGGCATATGTTGGGCATAAAAAAGTCGTAATTTCAAACTGCGAATACGTGCAGAGAGGCAGAATTTGGCTCCAAAATATGGCTCAGGCCTCGAAATTGAGATATTTGGGATATTTCGAAAACTGCAGGGGAGTTTGTGCGAAATGTGACTCACTGCCGCTTTTAGTACTTGGCATATGTTGGGTATAAAAATCGTAATATCAAACTGCGAATACGTGCAGAGATCCAGAATTTGGCTTCAAAATATGGCTCAGGCCTCGATATTATGATGTTTGGGATATTTTGAAAACTGCAGGGAGGTTAGGGACAAATGTAACCAAACGCCGCTTTCAGTACTTGGCATATGTTGGGTATAAAAAAAATCGTATTTTCAAGCTGCGAAAACGTGCAGAGAGGCAGAATTTGGCTCCAAAATATGGCTCAGGCCTCGAAATTGGGATATTTGGGATATTTCGAAAACTGTAAGGGAGTTTGTGCAAAATTTGACTCACTGCCGCATTCAGTACTTGGCATATCTTGCATAAAAAAGTCGTAATTTCAAACTGCGAATACGTGCAGAGAGGCAGAATTTGGCTCCAAAATATGGCTCAGGCCTCGAAATTGAGATATTTGGGATATTTCGAAAACTGCAGGGGAGTTTGTGCGAAATATGAATCACTGCCGCTTTCAGTACTTGGCATATGTTGGGTATAAAAATCGTAATATCAAACTGCGAATACGTGCAGAGATCCAGAATTTGGCTTCAAAATATGGCTCAAGCCTCGATATTATGATGTTTGGGATATTTTGAAAACTGCAGGGAGGTTAGGGACAAATGTAACCAAACGTCGCTTTCAGTACTTGGCATATGTTGGGTATAAAAATCGTAATATCAAACTGCGAAAACGTGCAGAGAGCCAGAATTTGGCTCCAAAATATGGCTCAAGCCTCGAAATTGGGATATTTTGGATATTTCGAAAACTGTAAGGGAGTTTGTGCAAAATTTGACTCACTGCCGTTTTCAGGACTTGGCATATGTTGGGTATAAAAAGTCGTAATTTCAAACTGCGAATACGTGCATAGAGCCAGCATTTGGCTCCAAAATATTGCTCAGTCCTCGAAATTGGGATGTTTGGGATATTTTGAAAACTGCAGGGGGGTTTGGGACAAATATGACCAAACGCCGCTTTCAGAACTTGGAATATGTTGGGTATAAAAAGTCGTAATTTCAAACTGCGAATACGTGCAGAGTGCTTGAATTTTGCTCCAAAATATGGCTCTGGCCTCGAAAGTGGGATGTTTGGGATATTTTGAAAACTGCCGGGTAGGTTTGGGACAAATGTGACCAAACGCCGCATTCAGTACTTGGCATATGTTGGGCAAAAAAAAAGTCGTAATTTCAAACTGCGAATACGTGCAAAGAGCCAGAATTTGGCTCCAAAATATTGCTCAAGCCTCGAAATTGAAATATTTGGGATCTTTCGAAAACTGCAGGGGAGTTTGTGCGAAATGTGACTCACTGCCGCTTAAAGTACTTGGCATATGTTGGGTATAAAAAAGTCGCAATTTCAAACTGCGAATACGTGCAGAGAGCCTGAGTTTGGCTCCAAAATATGGCTCACGCCTCGAAATTGGGATATTTGGGATATTTCGAAAACTGCAGGGGAGTTTGTGCGAAATGTGACTCACTGCCGCTTTCAATTCTTGGCATATGTTGGGTATAA
The DNA here is from genome assembly GCF_040958095.1 of Procambarus clarkii. Taxonomy (NCBI): domain Eukaryota; kingdom Metazoa; phylum Arthropoda; class Malacostraca; order Decapoda; family Cambaridae; genus Procambarus; species Procambarus clarkii. The sequence continues at coordinate 19,251,624 of NC_091228.1, read as the reverse complement.
AATGTCGAAAATTTCAAACCGCGACTACGGGCATAGAGCCAGAATTTGCCTCCAAAAGATGGCTCAGGCCTCGATATTGGGATGTTTGGGATATTTTGAAAATTGCAGGGGGGTTTGGGACAAATGTGACCAAACGCCTCTTTCAGTACTTGGTAAATGTTGGAAAAAAAAAGTCGTAATTTCAAACTGCGAATACCTGCAGAGAGCCAGAATTTGGCTCCAAAATATGGCTCACGCCTCGAAATTGGGATGTTTGGGGTATTTCGAAAACTGCAGGGGAGTTTGTGCAAAAGGTGACTCACTGCCACTTTCAGTACTTGGCATATGTTGGGTATAAAAATCGTAATATCAAACTGCGAATACGTGCAGAGAGCCAGAATTTGGCTCCAAAATATGGCTCAGGCCTCGATATTGTGATGTTTGGGATATTTTGAAAACTGCAGGGAGGTTTGGGACAAATGTAACCAAATGCTGCTTTCAGTACTTGGCATATGTTGGGTATAAAAAAATTCGTAATTTCATACTGCGAATACGTGCAGAGAGCCAGAAGTTGGCTCCAAAATATGGCTCAGGGCTCGAAATTGGGATATTTGGGATATTTCGAAAACTGTAAGGGAGTTTGTGCAAAATTTGACTCACTGCCGCTTTCAGGACTTGGCATATGTTGGGTATAAAATGTCGAAACTTCAAACCGCGAATACGTGCATAGAGCCAGAATTTGGCTCCAAAATATGGCTAAGGCCTCGAAATTGGGATATTTCGAAAACTGCAGGGGAGTTTGTGCGAAATGCGACTCACTACCGCTTTTAGGACTTGGCATATGTTGGGTATAAAATTCGCAATTTCAAACTGCGAATAAGTGCATAGAGCCAGAATTTGGCTCCAAAATATTGCTCAGTCCTCGAAATTGGGATGTTTGGGATATTTTGAAAACTGCAGGGGGGGTTTGGGACAAATGTGACCAAACGCCGCTTTCAGTACTTGTTATATGTTGGGCCTAAAAAGTCGTAATTTCAAACTGCGAATTCGTGCTGAGAGCCAGAATTTGGCTCTAAAATATGGCTCAGACCTCGAAATTATGATGTTTGGGATATTTGGAAAACTGCAGGGGGGTTTGAGACAAATGTGACCAAACGCCACTTTCAGTACTTGGCATATGTTGGGTATAAAAAAGTGGTAAGTTCAAACTGCGAATACGTGCAGAGAGCCAGAATTTGGCTCCAAAATATGGCTCAGGCCTCAAAATTAGGATATTTGGGATATTTCGAAAACTGCAGGGGAGTTTGTGCGAAATGTGACTCACTGCCACTTTCAGTACTTGGTATATGTTTGGTATAAAAATCGTAATATCAAACTGCGAATACGTTCAGAGAGTCAGAATTTTTCTTCAAAATATGGCTCAGGCCTCGATATTATGATGTTTGGAATATTTTGAAAACTGCAGGGAGGTTAGGGACAAATGTAACCAAACGCCGCTTTCAGTACTTGGCATATGTTGGGTATAAAAAAAATCGTACTTTCAAAATGCGAAAACGTGCAGAGAGCCAGAATTTGGCTCCAAAATATGGCTCAGGCCTCGAAATTGGGATATTTGGGATATTTCGAAAACTGTAAGAGAGTTTGTGCAAAATTTGACTCACTGCCGCATTCAGTACTTGGCATATGTTGGGTATAAAATTCGCAATATCAAACTGCGAATACGTGCATAGAGCCAGAATTTGGCTCCAAAATATTGCTCAGTCTTCAAAATTGGGATGTTTGGGATATTTTGAAAACTGCAGGGGGGTTTGGGACAAATATGACCAAACGCCCCTTTCTGAACTTGGCATATGTTGGGTATAAAAAGTCGTAATTTCAAACTGAGAATTCGTGCAGAGAGCTTGAATTTGGCTCCAAAATATGGCTCCTGCCTCGAAAGTGGGATGTTTGGGATATTTTGAAAACTGCAGGGGAGTTTGAGCAAAATGTGACTCACTGCCGCTTTCAGTACTTGGCATATGTTGGGTATAAAAAGTCGTAATTTCAAATTGCGAATACGTGCAGAGAGCCAGAATTTGGCTCCAAAATATGGCTCAGGCCTCAAAATTGGGATATTTGGGATATTTCGAAAACTGCAGGGGAGTTTGTACTAAATGTGACTCACTACCGCTTTCAGGACTTGGCATATGTTGGGTATATAAATTCGTAATTTCAAACTGCGAATACATGCAGAGAGCCAGAATTTGGCTCCAAAATATTGCTCAGGCCTCGAAATTGGAATGTTTGGGATATTTTGAAAACTGCAGGGACGGTTTGGGACAAATGTGACCAAACGCCGGATTCAGTACTTGGCATATGTTGGGCATAAAAAAGTCGTAATTTCAAACTGCGAATACGTGCAGAGAGGCAGAATTTGGCTCCAAAATATGGCTCAGGCCTCGAAATTGAGATATTTGGGATATTTCGAAAACTGCAGGGGAGTTTGTGCGAAATGTGACTCACTGCCGCTTTTAGTACTTGGCATATGTTGGGTATAAAAATCGTAATATCAAACTGCGAATACGTGCAGAGATCCAGAATTTGGCTTCAAAATATGGCTCAGGCTTCGATATTATGATGTTTGGGATATTTTGAAAACTGCAGGGAGGTTAGGGACAAATGTAACCAAATGCCGCTTTCAGTACTTGGCATATGTTGGGTATAAAAAAATTCGTAATTTCATACTGCGAATACGTGCAGAGAGCCAGAAGTTGGCTCCAAAATATGGCTCAGGGCTCGAAATTGGGATATTTGGGATATTTTGAAAACTATAGGGGAGTTTGTGCAACATTTGACTCACTGCTGCTTTCAGGACTTGGCATATGTTGGGTATAAAAAGTCATAATTTCAAACTGCGAATACGTGCATAGAGCCACAATTTGGCTCCAAAATATTGCTCAGTCCTCGAAATCGGGATGTTTGGGATATTTTGAAAACTGCAGGGGGGTTTGGGACATATATGACCAAACGCCGCTTTCAGAACTTGGCATATATTGGATATAAAAAGTCGTAATTTCAAACTGCGAATACGTGCAGAGAGCTTGAATTTGGCTCCAAAATATGGCTCAGGCCTTGAAAGTGGGATGTTTGAGATATTTTGAAAACTGCAGGGGAGTTTGAGCAAAATGTGACTCACTGCCTCTTTCAGCACTTGGCATATGTTGGGTATAAAATTTCGTAATTTCAAACTGCGAATACGTGCAGAGAGCTTGAATTTGGCTCCAAAATATGGCTCCGGCCTCGAAAGTGGGATGTTTGGGATATTTTGAAAACTGCAGGGAAGGTTTGGGACAAATGTGACCAAACGCCGCATTCAGTACTTGGCATATGTTGGGCATAAAAAAAGTCGTAATTTCAAACTGCGAATACGTGCAGAGAGCCTGAGTTTGGCTCCAAAACATGGCTTACACCTCGAAATTGGGATATTTGGGATATTTCGAAAACTGCAGGGGAGTTTGTACGAAATGTGACTCACTGCCGCTTTCAGTACTAGGCATATGTTGGGTATAAAAATGTCGTATTTTCAAACTGCGAATACGTGCATAGAGCCAGAATTTGGCTCCAAAATATGGCTAAGGCCTCGAAATTGGGATGTTTGGGATATTTTGAAAACTGCAGGGGGGGTTGGGACAAGTGTGACCAAACGCCTCTTTCAGTACTTGGTAAATGTTGGGTAAAAAAAAGTCGTAATTTCAAACTGCGAATACGTGCAGAGAGCCAGAATTTGGCTCCAAAATATTGCTCAGGCCTCGAAATTGGGATGTTTGGGATATTTTGAAAACTGCAGGGAAGGTTTGGGACAAATGTGACCAAACGCCGCATTCAGTACTTGCCATATGATGGGTATGAAAAAGTCGTAATTTCAAACTGCGAATACGTGCAGAGAGCCAGAATTTGGCTCCAAAATATGGCTCAGGCCACGAAATTGGAATATTTGGGATATTTCGAAAACAGTAAGGGAGTTTGTGCAAAATTTGACTCGCTGCCGCTTTCAGGACTTGGCATATGTTGGGTATAAAAAGTCGCAATTTCAAACTGCGAATACGTGCAAAGAGCTAGAATTTGGCTCCAAAATATTGCTCAGTCCTCGAAATTGGGATGTTTGGGATATTTTGAAAACTGCAGGGGGGGTTTGGGACAAATATGACCAAACGCCCCTTTCAGAACTTGGCATGTGTTGGGTATAAAAAGTCGTAATTTCAAACTGCGAATACGTGCAGAGAGCTTGAATTTGGCTCCAAAATATGGCTCCTGACTCGAAAGTGGGATGTTTGGGATATTTTGAAAACTGCAGGGGAGTTTGAGCAAAATGTGATTCACTGCCGCTTTCAGTACTTGGCATATGTTGGGTATAAAAAGTCGTAATTTCAAATTGCGAATACGTGTAGAGAGCCAGAATTTGGCTCCAAAATATGGCTCAGGCCTCAAAATTGGGATATTTGGGATATTTCGAAAACTGCAGGGGAGTTTGTGCTAAATGTGACTCACTACCGCTTTCAGGACTTGACATATGTTGGGTATAAAAATCGTAATGTCAAACTGCGAATACGTGCAGAGATCAAGAATTTGGCTTTAAAATATGGCTCAGGCCTCGAAATTGGGATATTTGGGATATTTCAAAAACTGTAAGGGAGTTTGTGCAAAATTTGATTCACTGCCGCATTCAGTACTTTCCATATGTTGGGCATAAAAAAGTCGTAATTTCAAACTGCGAATACGTGCAGAGAGGCAGAATTTGGCTCCAAAATATGGCTCAGGCCTCGAAATTGGGATATTTGGGATATTTCGAAAACTGTAAGGGAGTTTGTGCAAAATTTGACTCACTACCGCTTTCAGGACTTGGGATATGTTGGTATAAAAAGTCGTAATTTCAAACTGCTAATACGTGCAGAGATCTTGAATTTTGCTCCAAAATATGGCTCCGGCCTCGAAAGTGGGATGTTTGGGATATTTTGAAAACTGCAGGGAATGTTTGGGACAAATGTGACCAAACGCCGCATTCAGTACTTGGCATATGTTGGGCATAAACAATTCGTAATTTCAAACTGCGAATACGTGCAGAGAGCCTGAGTTTGGCTCCAAAATATGGCTCACGCCTCGAAATTAGGATATTTGGGATATTTCGAAAACTGCAGGGGAGTTTGTGAGAAATGTGACTCACTGCCGCTTTCAGGACTTGGCATATGTTGGGTATAAAATGTCGTAATTTCAAACAGCGAATACGTGCATAGAGCCAGAATTTGGCTCCAAAATATGGCTCAGGCCTCGATATTGTGATGTTTGGGATATTTTCAAAACTGCAGGGAGGTTTGGGACAAATGTAACCAAACGCCGCTTTCAGTACTTGGCATATGTTGGGTATAAAAAAATTCGTAATTTCATACTGCGAATACGTGCAGAGAGCCAGAAGTTGGCTCCAAAATATGGCTCAGGGCTCGAAATTGGGATATTTGGGATATTTTCAAAAATGTAGGGGAGTTTGTGCAACATTTGACTCACTGCTGCTTTCAGGACTTGGCATATGTTGGGTATAAAAAGTCATAATTTCAAACTGCGAATACGTGCATAGAGCCAGAATTTGGCTCCAAAATATTGCTCAGTCCTCGAAATCGGGATGTTTGGGATATTTTGAAAACTGCAGTGGGGTTTGGGACAAATATGACCAAACGGCGCTTTCAGAACTTGGCATATGTTGGGTATAATAAGTCGTAATTTCAAACTGCGAATACGTGCAGAGAGCTTGAATTTCGCTCCAAAATATGGCTCAGGCCTTGAAAGTGGGATGTTTGGGATATTTTGAAAACTGCAGGGGAGTTTGAGCAAAATGTGACTCACTGCTGCTTTCAGTACTTGGCATATGTTGGGTATAAAAAGTCGTAATTTCAAATTGCGAATACGTGCAGAGAGCCAGAATTTGGCTCCAAAATATGGCTCATGCCTCAAATTTGGAATATTTGGGATATTTCGAAAACTGCAGGGGAGTTTGTGCAAAATGTGACTCACTTCCTCTTTCAGGACTTGGCATATATTGGGTATAAAATTTCGTAATTTCAAACCGCGAATACGTGCATAGAGGCAGAATTTGGCTCCAAAATATATCTCAGGCCTCGAAATTGGGATGTTTGGGATATTTTGAAAACTGCAGGGAAGGTTTGGGACAAATGTGACCAAACGACCACACTTGGCATATGTTGGGCATAAAAAAGTCGTAATTTCAAATTGCGAATACGTGCAGAGAGCCAGAATTTGGCTCCAAAATATGGCTCAGGCCTTGAAATTGGGATATTTGATATATTTCGAAAACTCCAGGGGAGTTTGTGCGAAATGTGACTCAGTGCCGCTTTCAATTCTTGGCATATGTTGGGTATAAAATGTCGTAATTTGAAACCGCGAATATGTGCAGAGAGGCAGAATTTGGCTCCAAAATATGGGTAAGGCCTCGAAATTGAGATATTTGGGATATTTCGAAAACTGCAATGGAGTTTGTGCGAAATGTGACTCACTGCCGCTTTCAGTACTTGGCATATGTTGGGTATAAAAATCGTAATATCAAACTGCGAATACGTGCAGAGATCCAGAATTTGGCTTTAAAATATGGCTCAAGCCTCGAAATTGGGATATTTGATATATTTCGAAAACTGTAAAAGAGTTTGTGCAAAATTTGACTCTGCCGCTTTCAGGACTTGGCATATGTTGGGTATAAAAAGTCGTAATTTCAAATTGCGAATACGTGCATAGAGCCAGAATTTGGCTCCAAAATATTGCTCAGTCCTCGAAATTGGGATGTTTGGGATATTTTGAAAACTGCAGGGGGGGTTTGGGACAAATGTGACCAAACGCCACTTTCAGTACTTGGCATATGTTGGGTATAAAAAGTCGTTATTTCAAACTGCGAATACGTGCAGAGAGCTTGAATTTGGCTCCAAAATATGGCTCCGCCCTCGAAAGTGGGATATTTGGGATATTTCGAAAACTGCAGGGGAGTTTGTGCAAAATGTGACTCACTGCAGTTTTCAGGACTTGGCATATGTTGGGTATAAAATGTCGTAATTTCAAATAGCGAATACGTGCAAAGACCAAAATTTGGCTCCAAAATATGGCTAAGGCCTCGAAATTGGGATGTTTGGGATATTTTGAAAACTGCAAGGGGGGTTTGGGACAAATGTGACCAAACGCCGCTTTCAGTACTTGGAAAATGTTGGGTATAAAAAAATTGTAATTTCAAACTGCGAATACGTGCAGAGAGCCAGAATTTGGCTTCAAAATATTGCTCAGGCCTCGAAATTGGGATGTTTGGGATATTTTGAAAGCTGCAGGGAAGGTTTGGAAGAAATGTGACCAAACGCCGCATTCAGTACTTGGCATATGTTGGGCACAAAAAAGTCGTAATTTCAAACTGCGATTACGTGCAGAGAGCCAGAATTTGGCTCCAAAATATTGCTCAAGCCTCGAAATTGGGATATTTGGGATATTTCGAAAACTGCAGGGGAGTTTGTGCGAAATGTGACTCACTGCCGCTTTCAGTACTTGGCATATGTTGGGTATAAAAAAGTCGTAATTTCAAACTGCGAATACATGCAGAGAGCCTGAGTTTGGCTCCAAAATATGGCTCACGCCTCGAAATTGGGATGTTTGGGGTATTTCGAAAACTGCAGGGAAGTTTGTGCAAAATGTGACTCACTGCCGCTTTCAGTACTTGGCATATGTTGGTTATAAAAATCCTAATATCAAATTGCGAATACGTGCAGAGAGCCAGAATTTGGCTCCAAAATATGGCTCAGGCCTCGATATTGTGATGATTGGGATATTTTGAAAACTGCAGGGAGGTTTGGGACAAATGTAACTAAACGCCGCTTTCAGTACTTGGCATATGTTGGGTATAAAAAAATTCGTAATTTCATACTGCGAATACGTGCAGAGAGCCAGAAGTTGGCTCCAAAATATGGCTCAGGGCTCGAAATTGGGATATTTGGGATATTTTGAAAACTGTAGGGGAGTTTGTGCAACATTTGACTCACTGCTGCTTTCAGGACTTGGCATATGTTGGGTATAAAAAGTCATAATTTCAAACTGCGAATACGTGCATAGAGCCAGAATTTGGCTCCAAAATATTGCTCAGTCCTCGAAATCGGGATTTTGGGATATTTTGAAAACTGCAGGGGGGTTTGGGACAAATATGACCAAACGGCACTTTCAGAACTTGGCATATGTTGGGTATAAAAAGTCGTAATTTCAAACTGCGAATACGTGCAGAGAGCTTAAATTTCGCTCCAAAATATGGCTCAGGCCTTGAAAGTGGGATGTTTGGGATATTTTGAAAACTGCAGGGGAGTTTGAGCAAAATGTGACTCACTGCTGCTTTCAGTACTTGGCATATGTTGGGTATAAAAAGTCGTAATTTCAAATTGTGAATACGTGCAGAGAGCCAGAATTTGGCTCCAAAATATGGCTCATGCCTCAAAATTGGGATATTTGGGATATTTCGAAAACTGCAGGGGAGTTTGTGCGAAATGTGACTCACTGCCTCTTTCAGGACTTGGCATATGTTGGGTATAAAATTTCGTAATTTCAAACCGCGAATACGTGCATAGAGCCAGAATTTGGCTCCAAAATATATCTCAGGCCTCGAAATTGGGATGTTTGGGATATTTTGAAAACTGCAGGGGGGGTTTGGGACAAATGTGACCAAAGGCCGCTTTCAGTACTTGGCATATGTTGGGTATAAAAAATTTGTAATTTCAAACTGCGAATACGTGCAGGTAGCCAGAATTTGGCTCCAAAATATGGCTCAGGCCTCGAAATTGGGATATTTGATATATTTCGAAAACTCCAGGGAAGTTTGTGCGAAATGTGACTCAGTGCCGCTTTCAATTCTTGGCATATGTTGGGTATAAAATGTCGTAATTTCAAACCGCGAATACGTGCATAGAGCCAGAATTTGGCTCCAAAATATGGCTCAGGCCTCGAAATTGGGATGTTTGGGATATTTTGAAAACTGCAGGGGGGTTTGGGACAAATGTGACCAAACGCCTTTTTCAGTACTTGGTAAATGTTGGGTAAAAAAAAGTCTTAATTTCAAACTGCGAATACGTGCAGAGAGCAAGAATTTGGCTCCAAAATATTGCTCAGGCTTCGAAATTGGGATGTTTGGGATATTTTGAAAACTGCAGGGAAGGTTTGGGACAAATGTGACCAAACGCTGCATTCAGTACTTGGCATATGTTGGGCATAAAAAAGTCGTAATTTCAAACTGCGAATACGTGCAGAGAGCCAGAATTTGGCTCCAAATAATTGCTCAAGCCTCGAAATTGGGATATTTGGGATATTTCGAAAACTGCAGGGGAGTTTGTGCGAAATGTGACTCGCTGCCGCTTTCAGTACATGGCATATGTTGGGTATAAAAAAGTCGTAATTTCAAACTGCGAATACGTGCAGAGAGGCAGAATTTGGCTCCAAAATATGGGTAAGGCCTCGAAATTGAGATATTTGGGATATTTCGAAAACTGCAGGGGAGTTTGTGCGAAATGTGACTCACTGCCGCATTCATTACTTGGCATATGTTGGGCATAAAAAAGTCGTAATTTCAAACTGCGAATACGTGCAGAGAGGCAGAATTTGGCTCCAAAATATGGCTCAGGCCTCGAAATTGGGATATTTGATATATTTCGAAAACTGTAAGGGAGTTTGTGCAAAATTTGACTCGCTGCCGCTTTCAGGACTTGGCATATGTTGGGTATAAAAATCGTAATATCAAACTGCGAATACGTGCAGAGATCCAGAATTTGGCTCCAAAATATGGCTCCGCCCTCGAAAGTGGGATATTTGGGATATTTCGAAAACTGCAGGGGAGTTTGTGCAAAATGTGACTCACTGCAGTTTTCAGGACTTGGCATATGTTGGGTATAAAATGTCGTAATTTCAAATAGCGAATACGTGCAAAGACCAAAATTTGGCTCCAAAATATGGCTAAGGCCTCGAAATTGGGATGTTTGGGATATTTTGAAAACTGCAAGGGGGGTTTGGGACAAATGTGACCAAACGCCGCTTTCAGTACTTGGAAAATGTTGGGTATAAAAAAATTGTAATTTCAAACTGCGAATACGTGCAGAGAGCCAGAATTTGGCTTCAAAATATTGCTCAGGCCTCGAAATTGGGATGTTTGGGATATTTTGAAAGCTGCAGGGAAGGTTTGGAAGAAATGTGACCAAACGCCGCATTCAGTACTTGGCATATGTTGGGCACAAAAAAGTCGTAATTTCAAACTGCGATTACGTGCAGAGAGCCAGAATTTGGCTCCAAAATATTGCTCAAGCCTCGAAATTGGGATATTTGGGATATTTCGAAAACTGCAGGGGAGTTTGTGCGAAATGTGACTCACTGCCGCTTTCAGTACTTGGCATATGTTGGGTATAAAAAAGTCGTAATTTCAAACTGCGAATACATGCAGAGAGCCTGAGTTTGGCTCCAAAATATGGCTCACGCCTCGAAATTGGGATGTTTGGGGTATTTCGAAAACTGCAGGGAAGTTTGTGCAAAATGTGACTCACTGCCGCTTTCAGTACTTGGCATATGTTGGTTATAAAAATCCTAATATCAAATTGCGAATACGTGCAGAGAGCCAGAATTTGGCTCCAAAATATGGCTCAGGCCTCGATATTGTGATGATTGGGATATTTTGAAAACTGCAGGGAGGTTTGGGACAAATGTAACTAAACGCCGCTTTCAGTACTTGGCATATGTTGGGTATAAAAAAATTCGTAATTTCATACTGCGAATACGTGCAGAGAGCCAGAAGTTGGCTCCAAAATATGGCTCAGGGCTCGAAATTGGGATATTTGGGATATTTTGAAAACTGTAGGGGAGTTTGTGCAACATTTGACTCACTGCTGCTTTCAGGACTTGGCATATGTTGGGTATAAAAAGTCATAATTTCAAACTGCGAATACGTGCATAGAGCCAGAATTTGGCTCCAAAATATTGCTCAGTCCTCGAAATCGGGATTTTGGGATATTTTGAAAACTGCAGGGGGGTTTGGGACAAATATGACCAAACGGCACTTTCAGAACTTGGCATATGTTGGGTATAAAAAGTCGTAATTTCAAACTGCGAATACGTGCAGAGAGCTTAAATTTCGCTCCAAAATATGGCTCAGGCCTTGAAAGTGGGATGTTTGGGATATTTTGAAAACTGCAGGGGAGTTTGAGCAAAATGTGACTCACTGCTGCTTTCAGTACTTGGCATATGTTGGGTATAAAAAGTCGTAATTTCAAATTGTGAATACGTGCAGAGAGCCAGAATTTGGCTCCAAAATATGGCTCATGCCTCAAAATTGGGATATTTGGGATATTTCGAAAACTGCAGGGGAGTTTGTGCGAAATGTGACTCACTGCCTCTTTCAGGACTTGGCATATGTTGGGTATAAAATTTCGTAATTTCAAACCGCGAATACGTGCATAGAGCCAGAATTTGGCTCCAAAATATATCTCAGGCCTCGAAATTGGGATGTTTGGGATATTTTGAAAACTGCAGGGGGGGTTTGGGACAAATGTGACCAAAGGCCGCTTTCAGTACTTGGCATATGTTGGGTATAAAAAATTTGTAATTTCAAACTGCGAATACGTGCAGGTAGCCAGAATTTGGCTCCAAAATATGGCTCAGGCCTCGAAATTGGGATATTTGATATATTTCGAAAACTCCAGGGAAGTTTGTGCGAAATGTGACTCAGTGCCGCTTTCAATTCTTGGCATATGTTGGGTATAAAATGTCGTAATTTCAAACCGCGAATACGTGCATAGAGCCAGAATTTGGCTCCAAAATATGGCTCAGGCCTCGAAATTGGGATGTTTGGGATATTTTGAAAACTGCAGGGGGGTTTGGGACAAATGTGACCAAACGCCTTTTTCAGTACTTGGTAAATGTTGGGTAAAAAAAAGTCTTAATTTCAAACTGCGAATACGTGCAGAGAGCAAGAATTTGGCTCCAAAATATTGCTCAGGCTTCGAAATTGGGATGTTTGGGATATTTTGAAAACTGCAGGGAAGGTTTGGGACAAATGTGACCAAACGCTGCATTCAGTACTTGGCATATGTTGGGCATAAAAAAGTCGTAATTTCAAACTGCGAATACGTGCAGAGAGCCAGAATTTGGCTCCAAATAATTGCTCAAGCCTCGAAATTGGGATATTTGGGATATTTCGAAAACTGCAGGGGAGTTTGTGCGAAATGTGACTCGCTGCCGCTTTCAGTACATGGCATATGTTGGGTATAAAAAAGTCGTAATTTCAAACTGCGAATACGTGCAGAGAGGCAGAATTTGGCTCCAAAATATGGGTAAGGCCTCGAAATTGAGATATTTGGGATATTTCGAAAACTGCAGGGGAGTTTGTGCGAAATGTGACTCACTGCCGCATTCATTACTTGGCATATGTTGGGCATAAAAAAGTCGTAATTTCAAACTGCGAATACGTGCAGAGAGGCAGAATTTGGCTCCAAAATATGGCTCAGGCCTCGAAATTGGGATATTTGATATATTTCGAAAACTGTAAGGGAGTTTGTGCAAAATTTGACTCGCTGCCGCTTTCAGGACTTGGCATATGTTGGGTATAAAAATCGTAATATCAAACTGCGAATACGTGCAGAGATCCAGAATTTGGCTCCAAAATATGGCTCAGGCCTCGAAATTGGGATATTTGGGATATTTCGAAAACTGCAGGGGAGTTTGTGCGAAATGTGAATCACTGCCGCTTTCAGTACTTGGCATATGTTGGGTATAAAAATCGTAATATCAAACTGTGAATACGTGCAGAGAGGCAGAATTTGGCTCCAAAATATGGCTCAGGCCTCGAAATTGGGATATATGATATATTTCGAAAACTGTAAAAGAGTTTGTGCAAAATTTGACTCACTGCCGCTTTCATGACTTGGCATATGTTGGGTATAAAAAGTCGTAATTTCAAATTGCGAATACGTGCATAGAGCCAGAATTTTGCTCCAAAATATTGCTCAGTCCTCGAAATTGGGATGTTTGGGATATTTTGAAAACTGCAGGGGGGGTTTGGGACAAATGTGACCAAACGCCACGTTCAGTACTTGGCATATGTTGGGTATAAAAAGTCGTTATTTCAAACTGCGAATACGTGCAGAGAGCTTGAATTTGGCTCCAAAATATGGCTCCGGCCTCGAAAGTGGGATATTTGGGATATTTCGAAAACTGCACGGGAGTTTGTGCGAAATGTGACTCACTGCCGCTTTCAGTACTTTGCATATGTTGGGTATAAAAAAGTCGTAATTTCAAACTGCGAATACGTGCAGAGAGCCTGAGTTTGGCTCCAAAATATGGCTCACGCCTCGAAATTGGGATATTTGGGATATTTCGAAAACTGCAGGGGAGTTTGTGCGAAATGTGACTCACTGCAGCTTTCAGGACTTGGCATATGTTGGGTATAATATGTCGTAATTTCAAATAGCGAATACGTGCATAGAGCCAGAATTTGGCTCCAAAATATGGCTAAGGCCTCGAAATTGGGATGTTTGGGATATTTTGAAAACTGCAGGGGGGGTTCGGGACAAATGTGACCAAACGCCGCTTTCATTACTTGGAATATGTTGGGTATAAAAAATTTGTAATTTCAAACTGCGAATACGTGCAGAGAGCCAGAATTTGGCTCCAAAATATGGCTCAGGCCTCGAAATTGGGATATTTGGGATATTTTGAAAACTCCAGAGGAGTTTGTGCGAAATGTGATTCACTGCCGCTTTCAATTCTTGGCATATGTTGGGTATAAAATGTCGTAATTTCAAACCGCGAATACGTGCATAGAGCCAGAATTTGGCTCAGGCCTCGAAATTGGGATGTTTGGGATATTTTGAAAACTGCAGGGGGGTTTGGTACAAATGTGACCAAACGCCTCTTTCAGTACTTGGTAAATGTTTGGTAAAAAAAAGTCGTAATTTCAAACTGCGAATACGTGCAGAGAGCCAGAATTTGGCTTCAAAATATTGCTCAGGCCTCGAAATTGGGATGTTTGGGATATTTTGAAAGCTGCAGGGCAGGTTTGGGAGAAATGTGACCAAACGCCGCATTCAGTACTTGGCATATGTTGGGCACAAAAGAGTCGTAATTTCAAACTGCCATTACGTGCAGAGAGCCAGAATTTGGCTCCAAAATATTGCTCAAGCCTCGAAATTGGGATATTTGGGATATTTCGAAAACTGCAGGGGAGTTTGTTGCGAAATGTGACTCACTGCCGCTTTCAGTACTTGGCATATGTTGGGTATAAAAAAGTCGTAATTTCAAACTGCGAATACGTGCAGAGAGCCTGAGTTTGGCTCCAAAATATGGCTCACGCCTCGAAATTAGGATGTTTGGGGTATTTCGAAAACTGCAGGGGAGTTTGTGCGAAATGTGACTCACTGTTGCTTTCAGGACTTGGCATATGTTGGGTATAAAATGTCGTAATTTCAAATAGCGAATACGTGCATAGAGCCAGAATTTGGCTCCAAAATATGGCTCAGGCCTCGAAATTGGGATGTTTGGTATATTTTGAAAACTGCAGGGGGGTTTGGTACAAATGTGACCAAACGCCTCTTTAAGTACTTGGTAAATGTTTGGTAAAAAAAAGTCGTAATTTCAAACTGCGAATACGTGCAGAGAGCCAGAATTTGGCTTCAAAATATTGCTCAGGCCTCGAAATTGGGATGTTTGGGATATTTTGAAAGCTGCAGGGAAGGTTTGGGAGAAATGTGACCAAACGCCGCATTCAGTACTTGGCATATGTTGGGTATAAAAAAGTCGTAATTTCAAACTGCGAATACGTGCAGAGAGCCTGAGTTTGGCTCCAAAATATGGCTCACGCCTCGAAATTAGGATGTTTGGGGTATTTCGAAAACTGCAGGGGAGTTTGTGCGAAATGTGACTCACTGTTGCTTTCAGGACTTGGCATATGTTGGGTATAAAATGTCGTAATTTCAAATAGCGAATACGTGCATAGAGCCAGAATTTGGCTCCAAAATATGGCTCAGGCCTCGAAATTGGGATGTTTGGTATATTTTGAAAACTGCAGGGGGGTTTGGTACAAATGTGACCAAACGCCTCTTTAAGTACTTGGTAAATGTTTGGTAAAAAAAAGTCGTAATTTCAAACTGCGAATACGTGCAGAGAGCCAGAATTTGGCTTCAAAATATTGCTCAGGCCTCGAAATTGGGATGTTTGGGATATTTTGAAAGCTGCAGGGAAGGTTTGGGAGAAATGTGACCAAACGCCGCATTCAGTACTTGGCATATGTTGGGCACAAAAAAGTCGTAATTTCAAACTGCGATTACGTGCAGAGAGCCAGAATTTGGCTCCAAAATATTGCTCAAGCCTCGAAATTGGGATATTTGGGATATTTCGAAAACTGCAGGGGAGTTTGTGCGAAATGTGACTCACTGCCGCTTTCAGTACTTGGCATATGTTGGGTATAAAAAAGTCGTAATTTCAAACTGCGAATACGTGCAGAGAGCCTGAGTTTGGCTCCTAAATATGGCTCATGCCTCGAAATTGGGATGTTTGGGGTATTTCGAAAACTGCAGGGGAGTTTGTGCAAAATGTGACTCACTGCCGCTTTCAGTACTTGGCATATGTTGGGAATAAAAATCGTAATATCAAATTGCGAATACTTGCAGAGAGCCAAAATTTGGCTCAGGCCTCGATATTGTGATGATTGGGATATTTTGAAAACTGCAGGGAGGTTTGGGACAAATGTAACCAAACGCCGCTTTCTGTACTTGGCATTTGTTGGGTACAAAAAAATTCGTAATTTCATACTGCGAATACGTGCAGAGAGCCAGAAGTTGGCTCCAAAATATGGCTCAGGGCTCGAAATTGGGATATTTGGGATATTTTGAAAACTGTAGGGGAGTTTGTGCAACATTTGACTCACTGCTGCTTTCAGGACTTGGCATATGTTGGGTATAAAAAGTCATAATTTCAAACTGCGAATACGTGCATAGAGCCAGAATTTGGCTCCAAAATATTGCTCAGTCCTCGAAATCGGGATGTTTGGGATATTTTGAAAACTGCAGGGGGGTTTGGGAAAAATATGACCAAACGGCGCTTTCAGAACTTGGCATATGTTGGGTATAAAAAGTCGTAATTTCAAACTGCGAATACGTGCAGAGAGCTTGAATTTCGCTCCAAAATATGGCTCAGGCCTTGAAAGCGGGATGTTTGGGATATTTTGAAAACTGCAGGGGAGTTTGAGCAAAATGTGACTCACTGCTGCTTTCAGTACTTGGCATATGTTGGGTATAAAAAGTCGTAATTTCAAATTGCGAATACGTGCAGAGAGCCAGAATTTGGCTCCAAAATATGGCTCATGCCTCAAAATTGGGATATTTGGGATATTTCGAAAACTGCAGGGGAGTTTGTGCGAAATGTGACTCACTGCCTCTTTCAGGACTTGGCATATGTTGGGTATAAAATTTCGTAATTTCAAACCGCGAATACGTGCATAGAGCCAGAATTTGGCTCCAAAATATATCTCAGGCCTCGAAATTGGGATGTTTGGGATATTTTGAAAACTGCAGGGGGGGTTTGGGACAAACGTGACCAAACGCCGCTTTCAGTACTTGGCATATGTTGGGTATAAAAAATTTGAAATTTCAAACTGCGAATACGTGCAGAGAGCCAGAATTTGGCTCCAAAATATGGCTCAGGCCTCGAAATTGGGATATTTGATATATTTCGAAAACTCCAGGGAAGTTTGTGCGAAATGTGACTCAGTGCCGCTTTCAGTTCTTGGCATATGTTGGGTATAAAAAATTTATAATTTCAAACTGCGAATACGTGCATAGAGCCCGAATTTGGCTCCAAAATATGGCTCAGGCCTCGAAATTGGGATGTTTGGGATATTTTGAAAACTGCAGGGGGGTTTAGGACAAATGTGACCAAACGCCTTTTTCAGTACTTGGTAAATGTTGGGTAAAAAAAAAGTCGTAATTTCAAACTGCGAATATGTGCAGAGAGCCAGAATTTGGCTCCAAAATATTGCTCAGGCTTCGAAATTGGGATGTTTGGGATATTTTGAAAACTGCAGGGAAAGTTTGGGACAAATGTGACCAAACGCTGCATTCAGTACTTGGCATATGTTGGGCATAAAAAATTCGTAATTTCAAACTGCGAATACGTGCAGAGAGGCAGAATTTGGCTCCAGAATATGGGTAAGGCCTCGAAATTGAGATATTTGGGATATTTCGAAAACTGCAGGGGAGTTTGTGCGAAATGTGACTCACTGCCGCTTTCTGTACTTGGCATATGTTGGGTATAAACATCGTAATATCAAACTGCGAATACGTGCAGAGATCCAGAATTTGGCTTTAAAATATGGCTCAGGCCTTGATATTATGATGTTTGGGATATTTTGAAAACTGCAGGGAGGTTAGGGACAAATGTATCCAAACGCCGCTTTCAGTACTTGGCATATTTTGGGTATAAAAAAAATCGTATTTTCAAACTGCGAAAACGTGCAGAGAGCCAGAATTTGGCTCCAAAATATGGCTCAGGCCTCGAAATTGGGATATTTGATATATTTCGAAAACTGTAAGGGAGTTTGTGCAAAATTTGACTCGCTGCCGCTTTCAGGACTTGGCATATGTTGGGTATAAAAATCGTAATATCAAACTGCGAATACGTGCAGAGATCCAGAATTTGGCTCCAAAATATGGCTCAGGCCTCGAAATTGGGATATTTGGGATATTTCGAAAACTGCAGGGGAGTTTGTGCGAAATGTGAATCACTGCCGCTTTCAGTACTTGGCATATGTTGGGTATAAAAATCGTAATATCAAACTGTGAATACGTGCAGAGATCCAGAATTTGGCTCCAAAATATGGCTCAGGCCTCGAAATTGGGATATTTGATATATTTCGAAAACTGTAAGGGAGTTTGTGCAAAATTTGACTCACTGCCGCTTTCAGTACTTGGCATATGTTGGGTATAAAATGTCGTAATTTCAAATAGCGAATACGTGCATAGAGCCAGAATTTGGCTCCAAAATATGGCTAAGGCCTCGAAATTGGGATGTTTGGGATATTTTGAAAACTGCAGGGGGTTTGGTACAAATGTGACCAAACGCCTCTTTCAGTACTTGGTAAATGTTTGGTAAAAAAAAGTCGTAATTTCAAACTGCGAATACGTGCAGAGAGCCAGAATTTGGCTTCAAAATATTGCTCAGGCCTCGAAATTGGGTTGTTTGGGATATTTTGAAAGCTGCAGGGAAGGTTTGGGACAAATGTGACAAACGCCGCATTCAGTACTTGGCATATGTTGGGCACAAAAAAGTCGTAATTTCAAACTGCGAATACGTGGAGAGAGCCAGAATTTGCCTCCAAAATATTGTGGATATTTCGAAAACTGCAGGGGAGTTTGTGCAAAATGTGACTCACTGCCGCTTTCAGTACTTGGCATATGTTGGGTATAAAATGTCGTAATTTCAAATAGCGAATACGTGCATAGAGCCAGAATTTGGCTCCAAAATATGGCTAAGGCCTCGAAATTGGGATGTTTGGGATATTTTGAAAACTGCAGGGGGGGTTTGGGACAAATGTGACCAAACGCCGCTTTCAGTACTTGGCATATGTTGGGTATAAAAAATTCGTAATTTCAAACTGCGAATACGTGCAGAGATCCTGAATTTGACTCCAAAATATGGCTCAGGCCTCGAAATTGGGATATTTGGGATATTTCGAAAACTCCAGGGGAGTTTGTGCGAAATTTGACTCACTGCCGCTTTCAGGACTTGGCATATGTTGGGTATAATATGTCGTAATTTCAAACAGCGAATACGTGCATAGAGCCAGAATTTGGCTCCAAAATATTGTTCAAGCCTCGAAATTGTGATATTTGGGATATTTCAAAAACTGCAAGGGAGTTTGTGCGAAATGTGACTCACTGCCGCTTTCAGTACTTGGCATATGTTGGGTATAAAATGTCCTAATTTCAAACTGCGAATACGTGCAGAGAGGCAGAATTTGGCTCCAAAATATTGTTCAAGCCTCGAAATTGTGATATTTGGGATATTTCAAAAACTGCAGGGGAGTTTGTGCGAAATGTGACTCACTGCCGCTTTCAGTACTTGGCATATGTTGGGTATAAAATGTCGTAATTTCAAACCGCGAATACGTGCATAGAGCCAGAATTTGGCTTCAAAATATGGCTAAGGCCTCGAAATTGGGATGTTTGGGATATTTTGAAAACTGCAGGGGGGTTTTGGACAAATGTGACCAAACACCGCTTTCAGTACTTGGCATATGTTGGGTATAAAAAAGACGTAATTTCACACTGCGAATACGTACAGAGAGCCAGAATATGGCTCCAAAATATGGCTCAGGCCTCGAAATTGGGATATTTGGGATTTTTCGAAAACTGCAGGGGAGTTTGTGCAAAATGTGACTCACTGCCGCTTTCAGTACTTGGCATATGTTGGGTATAAAAATCGTAATATCAAACTGTGAACACATGCAGAGAGCCAGAATTTGGCTCCAAAATATGGCTCAGGCCTCGATATTGTGATGTTTGGGATATTTTGAAAACTGCAGGGAGGTTAGGGACAAATGTAACCAAATGCCGCTTTCAGTACTTGGCATATGTTGGGTATAAAAAAATCGTATTTTCAAACTGCGAAAACGTGCAGAGAGCCAGAATTTGGCTCCAAAATATTGTTCAAGCCTCGAAATTGTGATAATTGGGATATTTCAAAAACTACAGGGGAGTTTGTGCGAAATGTGACTCACTGCCGCTTTCATTACTTGGCATATGTTGAGTATAAAATGTCGTAATTTCAAACTGCGAATACGTGCAGAGAGGCAGAATTTGGCTCCAAAATATTGTTCAAGCCTCGAAATTGTGATATTTGGGATATTTCAAAAACTGCAAGGGAGTTTGTGCGAAATGTGACTCACTGCCGCTTTCAGTACTTGGCATATGTTGGGTATAAAATGTCGTAATTTCAAACTGCGAATACGTGCAGAGAGCCAGAATTTGTCTCCAAAATATGGCTCAGGCCTCGAAATTGGGATATTTGGGATATTTCGAAAACTCCAGGGGAGTTTGTGCGAAATGTGACTCACTGCCGCTATCAAGACTTGGCATATGTTGGGTATAAAATGTCATAAATTCAAACCGCGAATACGTGCATAGAGCCAGAATTTGGCTCAAAAATATGGCTCAGGCCTCGAAATTGGGATGTTTGGGATATTTTGAAAACTGCAGGGGGGTTTGGGACAAATGTGACCAAACGCCGCTTTCAGTACTTGGTATATGTTGGGTAAAAAAAACTCGTAATTTCAAACTGCGAATACGTGCAGAGAGCCAGAATTTGGCTCCAAAATATGGCTCAGGCCTCGAAATTATGATGTTTGGGATATTTTGAAAACTGCAGGGGGGTTTGAGACAAATGTGACCAAACGATGATTTCAGTACTTGGCATATGTTGGGTATAAAAAAGTGGTAATTTCAAACTGCGAATACGTGCAGAGAGCCAGAATCTGGCTCCAAAATATGGCTCAGGCCTCAAAATTGGGATACTTGGGATATTTCGAAAACTGCAGGGGAGTTTGTGCGAAATGTGACTCACTGCCGCTTTCAGGACTTGGCATATGTTGGGTATAATATGTCGTAATTTCAAACAGCGAATACGTGAATAGAGCCAGAATTTGGCTCCAAAATATGGCTCAGGCCTCGAAATTGTGATGTTTGGGATATTTTAAAAACTGCAGGGACGGTTTGGGACAAATGTGACCAAACGCCGCATTCAGTACTTGGCATATGTTGGGCATAAAAAAGACGTAATTTCAAACTGCGAATACGTGCAGAGAGGCAGAATTTGGCTCCAAAATATTGTTCAAGCCTCGAAATTGTGATATTTGGGATATTTTAAAAACTGCAAGGGAGTTTGTGCGAAATGTGACTCACTGCCGCTTTCAGTACGTGGTATATGTTGGGTATAAAATGTCGTAATTTCAAACTGCGAATACGTTCAGAGAGGCAGAATTTGGCTCCAAAATATTGTTCAAGCCACGAAATTGTGATATTTGGGATATTTCAAAAACTGCAGGGGAGTTTGTGCGAAATGTGACTCTCTGCCGCTTTCAGTACTTGGCATATGTTGGGTATAAAATGTCGTAATTTCAAACCGCGAATACGTGCATAGAGCCAGAATTTACCTACAAAATATGGCTAAGGCCTCGAAATTGGGATGTTTGGGATATTTTGAAAACTGCAGGGGGGTTTTGGACAAATGTGACCAAACACCGCTTTCAGTACTTGGCATATGTTGGGTATAAAAAAGTCGTAATTTCAAACTGCGAATACGTACAGATAGCCAGAATATGGCTCCAAAATATGGCTCAGGCCTCGAAATTGGGATATTTGGGATTTTTCGAAAACTGCAGGGGAGTTTGTGCGAAATGTGACTCACTGCCGCTTTCAGTACTTGACATATGTTGGGTATAAAAAAGTCGTAATTTCAAACTGCGAATACGTGCAGAGAGCCTGAGTTTGGTTCCAAAATATGGCTCACGCCTCGAAATTGGGATGTTTAGGGTATTTCGAAAACTGCAGGGGAGTTTGTGCGAAATGTGACTCACTGCAGCTTTCAGGACTTGGCATATGTTGGGAATAAAATGTCGTAATTTCAAATAGCGAATACGTCCATAGAACCAGAATTTGGCTCCAAAATATGGCTAAGGCCTCGAAATTGGGATGTTTGGGATATTTTGAAAACTGCAGGGTGGGTTTGGGACAAATGTGACCAAACGCCGCTTTCAGTACTTCGCATATGTTGAGTATAAAAAATTTGTAATTTCAAACTGCGAATACGTGCAGAGAGCCAGAATTTGGCTCCAAAATATGACTCAGCCCTCGAAATAGGGATATTTGGGATATTTCGAAAACTCCATGGGAGTTTGTGCGAAATGTGACTCACTGCCGCTTTCAATTCTTGGCATATGTTGGGTATAAAATGTCGTAATTTCAAACCGCGAATACGTGCATAGAGCCAGAATTTGGCTCCAAAATATGGCTCAGGCCTCGAAATTGGGATGTTTTGGATATTTTGAAAACTGCAGGGGGGTTTGGGACAAATGTGACCAAACGCCTCTTTCAGTACTTGGTAAATGTTGGGTAAAAAAAAGTCGTAATTTCAAACTGCGAATACGTGCCGAGAGCCAGAATTTCGCTTCAAAATATTGATCAGGCCTCGAAATTGGGATGTTTGGGATATTTTGAAAACTGCAGGGAAGGTTTGGGACAAATGTGACCAAACGCCGCATTCAGTACTTGGCATATGTTGGGCACAAAAAAGTCGTAATTTCAAACTGCGAATACGTGCAGAGAGCCAGAATTTGGCTCCAAAATATTGCTCAAGCCTCGAAATTGGGATATTGGGGATATTTCGAAAACTGCAGGGGAGTTTGTGCGAAATGTGACTCACTGCCGCTTTCAGTACTTGGCATATGTTGGGTATAAAAAAGTCGTAATTTCAAACTGCGAATACGTGCAGAGAGCCTGAGTTTGGCTCCAAAATATGGCTCAAGCCTCGAAATTGGGATGTTTGGGGTATTTCGAAAACTGCAGGGGAGTTTGTGCAACATTTGACACACTGCTGCTTTCAGGACTTGGCATATGTTGGGTATAAAAATCGTAATATCAAACTGCGAATACGTGCATAGAGCCAGAATTTGGCTCCAAAATATGGCTCTGGCCTCGATATTGTGATGTTTGGGATATTTTGAAAACAGCAGGGGGGTTTGAGACAAATGTGACCAAACGCCGCTTTCAGTACTTGGCATAT
Source organism: Procambarus clarkii (assembly GCF_040958095.1). NCBI lineage: Eukaryota > Metazoa > Arthropoda > Malacostraca > Decapoda > Cambaridae > Procambarus > Procambarus clarkii. The sequence continues at coordinate 19,228,779 of NC_091228.1, read as the reverse complement.
GTTGGGTATAAAAAAATTCGTAATTTCATACTGCGAATACGTGCAGAGAGCCAGAAGTTGGCTCCAAAATATGGCTCAGGGCTCGAAATTGGGATATTTTATATATTTCGAAAACTGTAGGGGAGTTTGTGCAACATTTGACACACTGCTGCTTTCAGGACTTGGCATATGTTGGGTATAAAAAGTCGTAATTTCAAACTGCGAATACGTGCATAGAGCCAGAATTTGGCTCCAAAATATGGCTCTGGCCTCGAAATCGGGATGTTTGGGATATTTTGAAAGCAGCAGGGGGGTTTGAGACAAATGTGACCAAACGCCGCTTTCAGTACTTGGCATATGTTGGGTATAAAAAAATTCGTAATTTCAAACTGCGAATACGTGCAGAGAGCCAGAATTTGGCTCCAAAATATGGCTCAGGCCTCAAAATTGGGATACTTGGGATATTTCGAAAACTGCAGGGGAGTTTGTGCGAAATGTGACTCACTGCCGCTTTCAGGACTTGCCATATGTTGGGTACAATATGTTGTAATATCAAACCCGCGAATACGTGCATAGAGCCAGAATTTGGCTCCAAAATATGGCTCAGGCCTCGAAATTGGGATGTTTGGGATATTTTGAAAACTGCAGGGACGGTTTTGGACAAGTGTGACCAAACGCCGCATTCAGTACTTGGCATATGTTGGGCATAAAAAAGTCGTAATTTCAAACTACGAATACGTGCAGAGAGGCAGAAATTGGCTCCAAAATATTGCTCAAGCCTCGAAATTGTGATATTTGGAATATTTCGAAAACTGCAGGGGAGTTTGTGCGAAATGTGACTCACTGCCGCTTTCAGTACTTGGCATATGTTGGGTATAAAAAAGTCGTAATTTCAAACTGCGAATACGGGCAGAGAGCCAGAATTTGGCTCCAAAATATGGCTCAGGCCTCGAAATTCGGTTATTTGGGATATTTCGAAAACTGCAGGGGAGTTTGTGCGAAATGTGACTCACTGCCGCTTTCAGTACTTCGCATATGTTGGGTATAAAATGTCGTAATTTCAAACCGCGAATACGTGCAGAGAGCCAGAATATGGCTCCAAAATATGGCTCAGGCCTCGAAATTGGGATATTTGGGATATTTCGAAAACTCCAGGGGAGTTTGTGCGAAATGTGACACACTGCCGCTTTCAAGACTTGGCATATGTTGGGTATAAAATGTCGTAATTTCAAACCGCGAATACGTGCATAGAGCCAGAATTTGGCTCCAAAATATGGCTCAGGCCTCGAAATTAAGATGTTTGGGTTATTTTGAAAACTGCAGGGGGGTTTGGGACAAATGTGACCAAACGCCGCTTTCAGTACTTGGTATATGTTGGGTAAAAAAAAGTCGTAATTTCAAACTGCGAATACGTGCAGAGAGCCAGAATTTGGCTCCAAAATATTGCTCAAGCCTCGAAATTGGGATGTTTGGGATATATCGAAAACTGCAGGGGAGTTTGTGCGAAATGTGACTCACTGCCGCTCTCAGTACTTGGCATATATTGGGTATAAAAAAGTCGTAATTTCAAACTGCGAATACGTGCAGAGAGCCTGAGTTTGGCTCCAAAATATTGCTCAAGCCTCGAAATTGGGATGTTTGGGGTATTTCGAAAACTGCAGGGGAGTTTGTGCGAAATGTGACTCACTGCCGCTTTCAGTACTTGGCATATGTTGGGTATAAAAAAGTCGTAATTTCAAACTGCGAATACGTGCAGAGAGCCTGAGTTTGGCTCCAAAATATGGCTCACGCCTCGAAATTGGGATGTTTGGGGTATTTCGAAAACTGCAGGGGAGTTTGTGCGAAATGTGACTCACTGCCGCTTTCAGTACTTGGCATATGTTGGGTACAAAGTGTCGTAATTTAAAACTGCGAATACGTGCAGAGAGCCAGAATTTGTCTCCAAAATATGGCTCAGGCCTCGAAATTGGGATATTTGGGATATTTCGAAAACTCCAGGGGAGTTTGTGCGAAATGTGACTCACTGCCGCTATCAAGACTTGGCATATGTTGGGTATAAAATGTCATAAATTCAAACCGCGAATACGTGCATAGAGCCAGAATTTGGCTCAAAAATATGGCTCAGGCCTCGAAATTGGGATGTTTGGGATATTTTGAAAACTGCAGGGGGGTTTGGGACAAATGTGATCAAACGCCGCTTTCAGTACTTGGCATATGTTGGGTATAAAAAAATTCGTAATTTCATACTGCGAATACGTGCAGAGAGCCAGAAGTTGGCTCCAAAATATGGCTCAGGGCTCGAAATTGGGATATTTTATATATTTCGAAAACTGTAGGGGAGTTTGTGCAACATTTGACACACTGCTGCTTTCAGGACTTGGCATATGTTGGGTATAAAAAGTCGTAATTTCAAACTGCGAATACGTGCATAGAGCCAGAATTTGGCTCCAAAATATGGCTCTGGCCTCGAAATCGGGATGTTTGGGATATTTTGAAAGCAGCAGGGGGGTTTGAGACAAATGTGACCAAACGCCGCTTTCAGTACTTGGCATATGTTGGGTATAAAAAAATTCGTAATTTCAAACTGCGAATACGTGCAGAGAGCCAGAATTTGGCTCCAAAATATGGCTCAGGCCTCAAAATTGGGATACTTGGGATATTTCGAAAACTGCAGGGGAGTTTGTGCGAAATGTGACTCACTGCCGCTTTCAGGACTTGCCATATGTTGGGTATAATATGTTGTAATATCAAACCGCGAATACGTGCATAGAGCCAGAATTTGGCTCCAAAATATGGCTCAGGCCTCGAAATTGGGATGTTTGGGATATTTTGAAAACTGCAGGGACGGTTTTGGACAAGTGTGACCAAACGCCGCATTCAGTACTTGGCATATGTTGGGCATAAAAAAGTCGTAATTTCAAACTACGAATACGTGCAGAGAGGCAGAATTTGGCTCCAAAATATTGCTCAAGCCTCGAAATTGTGATATTTGGAATATTTCGAAAACTGCAGGGGAGATTGTGCGAAATGTGACTCACTGCCGCTTTCAGTACTTGGCATATGTTGGGTATAAAAAAGTCGTAATTTCAAACTGCGAATACGGGCAGAGAGCCAGAATTTGGCTCCAAAATATGGCTCAGGCCTCGAAATTCGGTTATTTGGGATATTTCGAAAACTGCAGGGGAGTTTGTGCGAAATGTGACTCACTGCCGCTTTCAGTACTTCGCATATGTTGGGTATAAAATGTCGTAATTTCAAACCGCGAATACGTGCAGAGAGCCAGAATATGGCTCCAAAATATGGCTCAGGCCTCGAAATTGGGATATTTGGGATATTTCGAAAACTCCAGGGGAGTTTGTGCGAAATGTGACACACTGCCGCTTTCAAGACTTGGCATATGTTGGGTATAAAATGTCGTAATTTCAAACCGCGAATACGTGCATAGAGCCAGAATTTGGCTCCAAAATATGGCTCAGGCCTCGAAATTAAGATGTTTGGGTTATTTTGAAAACTGCAGGGGGGTTTGGGACAAATGTGACCAAACGCCGCTTTCAGTACTTGGTATATGTTGGGTAAAAAAAAGTCGTAATTTCAAACTGCGAATACGTGCAGAGAGCCAGAATTTGGCTCCAAAATATTGCTCAAGCCTCGAAATTGGGATGTTTGGGATATATCGAAAACTGCAGGGGAGTTTGTGCGAAATGTGACTCACTGCCGCTTTCAGTACTTGGCATATATTGGGTATAAAAAAGTCGTAATTTCAAACTGCGAATACGTGCAGAGAGCCTGAGTTTGGCTCCAAAATATTGCTCAAGCCTCGAAATTGGGATGTTTGGGGTATTTCGAAAACTGCAGGGGAGTTTGTGCGAAATGTGACTCACTGCCGCTTTCAGTACTTGGCATATGTTGGGTATAAAAAAGTCGTAATTTCAAACTGCGAATACGTGCAGAGAGCCTGAGTTTGGCTCCAAAATATGGCTCACGCCTCGAAATTGGGATGTTTGGGGTATTTCGAAAACTGCAGGGGAGTTTGTGCGAAATGTGACTCACTGCCGCTTTCAGTACTTGGCATATGTTGGGTACAAAGTGTCGTAATTTAAAACTGCGAATACGTGCAGAGAGCCAGAATTTGTCTCCAAAATATGGCTCAGGCCTCGAAATTGGGATATTTGGGATATTTCGAAAACTCCAGGGGAGTTTGTGCGAAATGTGACTCACTGCCGCTATCAAGACTTGGCATATGTTGGGTATAAAATGTCATAAATTCAGACCGCGAATACGTGCATAGAGCCAGAATTTGGCTCAAAAATATGGCTCAGGCCTCGAAATTGGGATGTTTGGGATATTTTGAAAACTGCAGGGGGGTTTGGGACAAATGTGACCAAACGCCGCTTTCAGTACTTGGTATATGTTGGGTAAAAAAAACTCGTAATTTCATACTGCGAATACGTGCAGAGAGCCAGAATTTGGCTCCAAAATATGGCTCAGGCCTCGAAATTATGATGTTTGGGATATTTTGAAAACTGCAGGGGGGTTTGAGACAAATGTGACCAAACGCCGATTTCAGTACTTGGCATATGTTGGGTATAAAAAAGTGGTAATTTCAAACTGCGAATACGTGCAGAGAGCCAGAATCTGGCTCCAAAATATGGCTCAGGCTTCAAAATTGGGATACTTGGGATATTTCGAAAACTGCAGGGGAGTTTGTGCGAAATGTGACTCACTGCCGCTTTCAGGACTTGGCATATGTTGGGTATAATATGTCGTAATTTCAAACAGCGAATACGTGCATAGAGCCAGAATTTGGCTCCAAAATATGGCTCAGGCCTCGAAATTGGGATGTTTGGGATATTTTGAAAAGTGCAGGGACGGTTTGGGACAAATGTGACCAAACGCAGCATTCAGTACTTGGCATATGTTGGGCATAAAAAAGTCGTAATTTCAAACTGCGAATACGTGCAGAGAGGCAGAATTTGGCTCCAAAATATTGTTCAAGCCTCGAAATTGTGATATTTGGGATATTTCAAAAACTGCAGGGGAGTTTGTGCGAAATGTGACTCACTGCCGCTTTCAGTACTTGGCATATGTTGGGTATAAAAAAGTCGTAATTTCAAACTGCGAATACGTGCAGAGAGCCTGAGTTTGGCTCCAAAATATTGCTCAAGCCTCGAAATTGGGATGTTTGGGGAATTTCAAAAACTGCAGGGGAGTTTGTGCGAAATGTGACTCACTGCCGCTTTCAGTACTTGGCATATGTTGGGTAAAAAAAAGTCGTAATTTCAAACTGCGAATACGTGCAGAGAGCCTGAGTTTGGCTCCAAAATATGGCTCACGCCTCGAAATTGGGATGTTTGGGGTATTTCGAAAACTGCAGGGGAGTTTGTGCGAAATGTGACTCACTGCCGCTTTCAGTACTTGGCATATGTTGGGTATAAAAAGTCGTAATTTCAATCTGCGAATACGTGCAGAGAGCCAGAATTTGGCTACAAATTATGGCTCATGCCTCAAAATTGGGATATTTGGGATATTTCGAAAACTGCAGGGGAGTTTGTGCGAAATGTGACTCACTGCCGCTTTCAGGACTTGGCATATGTTGGGTAAAAAGTGTCGTAATGTCAAACTGCGAATACGTGCAGAGAGCCAGAATTTGTCTCCAAAATATGGTTCAGGCCTCGAAATTGGGATATTTGGGATATTTCGAAAACTCCAGGGGAGTTTGTGCGAAATGTGACTCTCTGCCGCTATCAAGACTTGGCATATGTTGGGTATAAAATGTCATAAATTCAAACCGCGAATACGTGCATAGAGCCAGAATTTGGCTCAAAAATATGGCTCAGGCCTCGAAATTGGGATGTTTGGGATATTTTGAAAACTGCAGGGGGGTTTGGGACAAATGTGACCAAACGCTGCTTTCAGTACTTGGTATATGTTGGGTAAAAAAAACTCGTAATTTCAAACTGCGAATACGTGCAGAGAGCCAGAATTTGGCTCCAAAATATGGCTCAGGCCTCGAAATTATGATGTTTGGGATATTTTGAAAACTGCAGGGGGGTTTGAGACAAATGTGACCAAACGCCGATTTCAGTACTTGGCATATGTTGGGTATAAAAAAGTGGTAATTTCAAACTGCGAATACGTGCAGAGAGCCAGAATCTGGCTCCAAAATATGGCTCAGGCTTCAAAATTGGGATACTTGGGATATTTCGAAAACTGCAGGGGAGTTTGTGCGAAATGTGACTCACTGCCGCTTTCAGGACTTGGCATATGTTGGGTATAATATGTCGTAATTTCAAACAGCGAATACGTGCATAGAGCCAGAATTTGGCTCCAAAATATGGCTCAGGCCTCGAAATTGTGATGTTTGGGATATTTTGAAAAGTGCAGGGACGCATTGGGACAAATGTGACCAAACGCAGCATTCAGTACTTGGCATATGTTGGGTATAAAAAATTCGTAATTTCAAACTGCGAATACGTGCAGAGATCCTGAATTTGACTCCAAAATATGGCTCAGGCCTCGAAATTGGGATATTTGGGATATTTCGAAAACTCCAGGGGAGTTTGTGCGAAATTTGACTCACTGCCGCTTTCAGGACTTGGCATATGTTGGGTATAATATGTCGTAATTTCAAACAGCGAATACGTGCATAGAGCCAGAATTTGGCTCCAAAATATTGTTCAAGCCTCGAAATTGTGATATTTGGGATATTTCAAAAACTGCAGGGGAGTTTGTGCGAAATGTGACTCACTGCCGCTTTCAGTACTTGGCATATGTTGGGTATAAAATGTCGTAATTTCAAACTGCGAATACGTGCAGAGAGGCAGAATTTGGCTCCAAAATATTGTTCAAGCCTCGAAATTGTGATATTTGGGATATTTCAAAAACTGCAGGGGAGTTTGTGCGAAATGTGACTCACTGCCGCTTTCAGTACTTGGCATATGTTGGGTATAAAATGTCGTAATTTCAAACCGCGAATACGTGCATAGAGCCAGAATTTGGCTTCAAAATATGGCTAAGGCCTCGAAATTGGGATGTTTGGGATATTTTGAAAACTGCAGGGGGGTTTTGGACAAATGTGACCAAACACCGCTTTCAGTACTTGGCATATGTTGGGTATAAAAAATCGTAATTTCACACTGCGAATACGTACAGAGAGCCAGAATATGGCTCCAAAATATGGCTCAGGCCTCGAAATTGGGATATTTGGGATTTTTCGAAAACTGCAGGGGTTTGTGCAAAATGTGACTCACTGCCGCTTTCAGTACTTGGCATATGTTGGGTATAAAAATCGTAATATCAAACTGTGAATACATGCAGAGAGCCAGAATTTGGCTCCAAAATATGGCTCAGGCCTCGATATTGTGATGTTTGGGATATTTTGAAAACTGCAGGGAGGTTAGGGACAAATGTAACCAAATGCCGCTTTCAGTACTTGGCATATGTTGGGTATAAAAAAATCGTATTTTCAAACTGCGAAAACGTGCAGAGAGCCAGAATTTGGCTCCAAAATATTGTTCAAGCCTCGAAATTGTGATATTTGGGATATTTAAAAAACTGCAGGGGAGTTTGTGCGAAATGTGACTCACTGCCGCTTTCATTACTTGGCATATGTTGGGTATAAAATGTCGTAATTTCAAACTGCGAATACGTGCAGAGAGGCAGAATTTGGCTCCAAAATATTGTTCAAGCCTCGAAATTGTGATATTTGGGATATTTCAAAAACTGCAAGGGAGTTTGTGCGAAATGTGACTCACTGCCGCTTTCAGTACTTGGCATATATTGGGTATAAAATGTCGTAATTTCAAACTGCGAATACGTGCAGAGAGCCAGAATTTGTCTCCAAAATATGGCTCAGGCCTCGAAATTGGGATATTTGGGATATTTCGAAAACTCCAGGGGAGTTTGTGCGAAATGTGACTCGCTGCCGCTATCAAGACTTGGCATATGTTGGGTATAAAATGTCATAAATTCAAACCGCGAATACGTGCATAGAGCCAGAATTTGGCTCAAAAATATGGCTCAGGCCTCGAAATTGGGATGTTTGGGATATTTTGAAAACTGCAGGGGGGTTTGGGACAAATGTGACCAAACGCCGCTTTCAGTACTTGGTATATGTTGGGTAAAAAAAACTCGTAATTTCAAACTGCGAATACGTGCAGAGAGCCAGAATTTGGCTCCAAAATATGGCTCAGGCCTCGAAATTATGATGTTTGGGATATTTTGAAAACTGCAGGGGGGTTTGAGACAAATGTGACCAAACGCCGATTTCAGTACTTGGCATATGTTGGGTATAAAAAAGTGGTAATTTCAAACTGCGAATACGTGCAGAGAGCCAGAATCTGGCTCCAAAATATGGCTCAGGCCTCAAAATTGGGATACTTGGGATATTTCGAAAACTGCAGGGGAGTTTGTGCGAAATGTGACTCACTGCCGCTTTCAGGACTTGGCATATGTTGGGTATAATATGTCGTAATTTCAAACAGCGAATACGTGAATAGAGCCAGAATTTGGCTCCAAAATATGGCTCAGGCCTCGAAATTGGGATGTTTGGGATATTTTAAAAACTGCAGGGACGGTTTGGGACAAATGTGACCAAACGCCGCATTCAGTACTTGGCATATGTTGGGCATAAAAAAGACGTAATTTCAAACTGCGAATACGTGCAGAGAGGCAGAATTTGGCTCCAAAATATTGTTCAAGCCTCGAAATTGTGATATTTGGGATATTTCAAAAACTGCAAGGGAGTTTGTGCGAAATGTGACTCACTGCCGCTTTCAGTACGTGGTATATGTTGGGTATAAAATGTCGTAATTTCAAACTGCGAATACGTGCAGAGAGGCAGAATTTGGCTCCAAAATATTTTTCAAGCCTCGAAATTGTGATATTTGGGATATTTAAAAAATTGCAGGGGAGTTTGTGCGAAATGTGACTCACTGCCGCTTTCAGTACTTGGCATATGTTGGGTATAAAATGTCGTAATTTCAAACTGCGAATACGTTCAGAGAGGAAGAATTTGGCTCCAAAATATTGTTCAAGCCTCGAAATTGTGATATTTGGGATATTTCAAAAACTGCAGGGGAGTTTGTGCGAAATGTGACTCACTGCCGCTTTCAGTACTTGGCATAGGTTGGGTATAAAATGTCGTAATTTCAAACCGCGAATACGTGCATAGAGCCAGAATTTAGCTACAAAATATGGCTAAGGCCTCGAAATTGGGATGTTTGGGATATTTTGAAAACTGCAGGGGGGTTTTGGACAAATGTGACCAAACACCGCTTTCAGTACTTGGCATATGTTGGGTATAAAAAAGTCGTAATTTCAAACTGCGAATACGTACAGATAGCCAGAATATGGTTCCAAAATATGGCTCAGGCCTCGAAATTGGGATATTTGGGATTTTTCGAAAACTGCAGGGGAGTTTGTGCGAAATGTGACTCACTGCCGCTTTCAGTACTTGACATATGTTGGGTATAAAAAAGTCGTAATTTCAAACTGCGAATACGTGCAGAGAGCTTGAGTTTGGTTCCAAAATATGGCTCACGCCTCGAAATTGGGATGTTTAGGGTATTTCGAAAACTGCAGGGGAGTTTGTGCGAAATGTGACTCACTGCAGCTTTCAGGACTTGGCATATGTTGGGAATAAAATGTCGTAATTTCAAATAGCGAATACGTCCATAGAGCCAGAATTTGGCTCCAAAATATGGCTAAGGCCTCGAAATTGGGATGTTTGGGATACTTTGAAAACTGCAGGGTGGGTTTGGGACAAATGTGACCAAACGCCGCTTTCAGTACTTCGCATATGTTGAGTATAAAAAATTTGTAATTTCAAACTGCGAATACGTGCAGAGAGCCAGAATTTGGCTCCAAAATATGACTCAGCCCTCGAAATAGGGATATTTGGGATATTTCGAAAACTCCATGGGAGTTTGTGCGAAATGTGACTCACTGCCGCTTTCAATTCTTGGCATATGTTGGGTAAAAAAAAGTCGTAATTTCAAACTGCGAATACGTGCCGAGAGCCAGAATTTCGCTTCAAAATATTGATCAGGCCTCGAAATTGGGATGTTTGGGATATTTTGAAAACTGCAGGGAAGGTTTGGGACAAATGTGACCAAACGCCGCATTCAGTACTTGGCATATGTTGGGCACAAAAAAGTCGTAATTTCAAACTGCGAATACGTGTAGAGAGCCAGAATTTGGCTCCAAAATATTGCTCAAGCCTCGAAATTGGGATATTGGGGATATTTCGAAAACTGCAGGGGAGTTTGTGCGAAATGTGACTCACTGCCGCTTTCAGTACTTGGCATATGTTGGGTATAAAAAAGTCGTAATTTCAAACTGCGAATACGTGCAGAGAGCCTGAGTTTGGCTCCAAAATATGGCTCAAGCCTCGAAATTGGGATGTTTGGGGTATTTCGAAAACTGCAGGGGAGTTTGTGTAACATTTGACACACTGCTGCTTTCAGGACTTGGCATATGTTGGGTATAAAAATCGTAATATCAAACTGCGAATACGTGCATAGAGCCAGAATTTGGCTCCAAAATATGGCTCTGGCCTCGATATTGTGATGTTTGGGATATTTTGAAAACAGCAGGGGGGTTTGAGACAAATGTGACCAAACGCCGCTTTCAGTACTTGGCATATGTTGGGTATAAAAAAATTCGTAATTTCATACTGCGAATACGTGCAGAGAGCCAGAAGTTGGCTCCAAAATATGGCTCAGGGCTCGAAATTGGGATATTTTATATATTTCGAAAACTGTAGGGGAGTTTGTGCAACATTTGACACACTGCTGCTTTCAGGACTTGGCATATGTTGGGTATAAAAAGTCGTAATTTCAAACTGCGAATACGTGCATAGAGCCAGAATTTGGCTCCAAAATATGGCTCTGGCCTCGAAATCGGGATGTTTGGGATATTTTGAAAACAGCAGGGGGGTTTGAGACAAATGTGACCAAACGCCGCTTTCAGTACTTGGCATATGTTGGGTATAAAAAAATTCGTAATTTCAAACTGCGAATACGTGCAGAGAGCCAGAATTTGGCTCCAAAATATGGCTCAGGCCTCAAAATTGGGATACTTGGGATATTTCGAAAACTGCAGGGGAGTTTGTGCGAAATGTGACTCACTGCCGCTTTCAGGACTTGCCATATGTTGGGTATAATATGTTGTAATATCAAACCGCGAATACGTGCATAGAGCCAGAATTTGGCTCCAAAATATGGCTCAGGCCTCGAAATTGGGATGTTTGGGATATTTTGAAAACTGCAGGGACGGTTTTGGACAAGTGTGACCAAACGCCGCATTCAGTACTTGGCATATGTTGGGCATAAAAAAGTCGTAATTTCAAACTACGAATACGTGCAGAGAGGCAGAATTTGGCTCCAAAATATTGCTCAAGCCTCGAAATTGTGATATTTGGAATATTTCGAAAACTGCAGGGGAGTTTGTGCGAAATGTGACTCACTGCCGCTTTCAGTACTTGGCATATGTTGGGTATAAAAAAGTCGTAATTTCAAACTGCGAATACGTGCAGAGAGCCAGAATCTGGCTCCAAAATATGGCTCAGGCCTCAAAATTGGGATACTTGGGATATTTCGAAAACTGCAGGGGAGTTTGTGCGAAATGTGACTCACTGCCGCTTTCAGGACTTGGCATATGTTGGGTATAATATGTCGTAATTTCAAACAGCGAATACGTGAATAGAGCCAGAATTTGGCTCCAAAATATGGCTCAGGCCTCGAAATTGGGATGTTTGGGATATTTTAAAAACTGCAGGGACGGTTTGGGACAAATGTGACCAAACGCCGCATTCAGTACTTGGCATATGTTGGACATAAAAAAGACGTAATTTCAAACTGCGAATACGTGCAGAGAGGCAGAATTTGGCTCCAAAATATTGTTCAAGCCTCGAAATTGTGATATTTGGGATATTTCAAAAACTGCAAGAGAGTTTGTGCGAAATGTGACTCACTGCCGCTTTCAGTACGTGGTATATGTTGGGTATAAAATGTCGTAATTTCAAACTGCGAATACGTGCAGAGAGGCAGAATTTGGCTCCAAAATATTGTTCAAGCCTCGAAATTGTGATATTTGGGATATTTAAAAAATTGCAGGGGAGTTTGTGCGAAATGTGACTCACTGCCGCTTTCAGTACTTGGCATATGTTGGGTATAAAATGTCGTAATTTCAAACTGCGAATACGTTCAGAGAGGAAGAATTTGGCTCCAAAATATTGTTCAAGCCTCGAAATTGTGATATTTGGGATATTTCAAAAACTGCAGGGGAGTTTGTGCGAAATGTGACTCACTGCCGCTTTCAGTACTTGGCATATGTTGGGTATAAAATGTCGTAATTTCAAACCGCGAATACGTGCATAGAGCCAGAATTTAGCTACAAAATATGGCTAAGGCCTCGAAATTGGGATGTTTGGGATATTTTGAAAACTGCAGGGGGGTTTTGGACAAATGTGACCAAACACCGCTTTCAGTACTTGGCATATGTTGGGTATAAAAAAGTCGTAATTTCAAACTGCGAATACGTGCAGAGAGCCTGAGTTTGGTTCCAAAATATGGCTCACGCCTCGAAATTGGGATGTTTAGGGTATTTCGAAAACTGCAGGGGAGTTTGTGCGAAATGTGACTCACTGCAGCTTTCAGGACTTTGCATATGTTGGGAATAAAATGTCGTAATTTCAAATAGCGAATACATCCATAGAGCCAGAATTTGGCTCCAAAATATGGCTAAGGCCTCGAAATTGGGATGTTTGGGATATTTTGAAAACTGCAGGGTGGGTTTGGGACAAATGTGACCAAACGCCGCTTTCAGTACTTCGCATATGTTGAGTATAAAAAAATTGTAATTTCAAACTGCGAATACGTGCAGAGAGCCAGAATTTGGCTCCAAAATATGACTCAGCCCTCGAAATAGGGATATTTGGGATATTTCGAAAACTCCATGGGAGTTTGTGCGAAATGTGACTCACTGCCGCTTTCAATTCTTGGCATATGTTGGGTATAAAATGTCGTAATTTCAAACCACGAATACGTGCATAGAGCCAGAATTTGGCTCCAAAATATGGCTCAGGCCTCGAAATTGGGATGTTTTGGATATTTTGAAAACTGCAGGGGGGTTTGGGACAAATGTGACCAAACGCCTCTTTCAGTACTTGGTAAATGTTGGGTAAAAAAAAGTCGTAATTTCAAACTGCGAATACGTGCCGAGAGCCAGAATTTCGCTTCAAAATATTGATCAGGCCTCGAAATTGGGATGTTTGGGATATTTTGAAAACTGCAGGGAAGGTTTGGGACAAATGTGACCAAACGCCGCATTCAGTACTTGGCATATGTTGGGCACAAAAAAGTCGTAATTTCAAACTGTGAATACGTGCAGAGAGCCAGAATTTGGCTCCAAAATATTGCTCAAGCCTCGAAATTGGGATATTGGGGATATTTCGAAAACTGCAGGGGAGTTTGTGCGAAATGTGACTCACTGCCGCTTTCAGTACTTGGCATATGTTGGGTATAAAAAAGTCGTAATTTCAAACTGCGAATACGTGCAGAGAGCCTGAGTTTGGCTCCAAAATATGGCTCAAGCCTCGAAATTGGGATGTTTGGGGTATTTCGAAAACTGCAGGGGAGTTTGTGCAACATTTGACACACTGCTGCTTTCAGGACTTGGCATATGTTGGGTATAAAAATCGTAATATCAAACTGCGAATACGTGCATAGAGCCAGAATTTGGCTCCAAAATATGGCTCTGGCCTCGATATTGTGATGTTTGGGATATTTTGAAAACAGCAGGGGGGTTTGAGACAAATGTGACCAAACGCCGCTTTCAGTACTTGGCATATGTTGGGTATAAAAAAATTCGTAATTTCATACTGCGAATACGTGCAGAGAGCCAGAAGTTGGCTCCAAAATATGGCTCAGGGCTCGAAATTGGGATATTTTATATATTTCGAAAACTGTAGGGGAGTTTGTGCAACATTTGACACACTGCTGCTTTCAGGACTTGGCATATGTTGGGTATAAAAAGTCGTAATTTCAAACTGCGAATACGTGCATAGAGCCAGAATTTGGCTCCAAAATATGGCTCTGGCCTCGAAATCGGGATGTTTGGGATATTTTGAAAACAGCAGGGGGGTTTGAGACAAATGTGACCAAACGCCGCTTTCAGTACTTGGCATATGTTGGGTATAAAAAAATTCGTAATTTCAAACTGCGAATACGTGCAGAGAGCCAGAATTTGGCTCCAAAATATGGCTCAGGCCTCAAAATTGGGATCCTTGGGATATTTCGAAAACTGCAGGGGAGTTTGTGCGAAATGTGACTCACTGCCGCTTTCAGGACTTGCCATATGTTGGGTATAATATGTTGTAATATCAAACCGCGAATACGTGCATAGAGCCAGAATTTAGCTCCAAAATATGGCTCAGGCCTCGAAATTGGGATGTTTGGGATATTTTGAAAACTGCAGGGACGGTTTTGGACAAGTGTGACCAAACGCCGCATTCAGTACTTGGCATATGTTGGGCATAAAAAAGTCGTAATTTCAAACTACGAATACGTGCAGAGAGGCAGAATTTGGCTCCAAAATATTGCTCAAGCCTCGAAATTGTGATATTTGGAATATTTCGAAAACTGCAGGGGAGTTTGTGCGAAATGTGACTCACTGCCGCTTTCAGTACTTGGCATATGTTGGGTATAAAAAAGTCGTAATTTCAAACTGCGAATACGGGCAGAGAGCCAGAATTTGGCTCCAAAATATGGCTCAGGCCTCGAAATTCGGTTATTTGGGATATTTCGAAAACTGCAGGGGAGTTTGTGCGAAATGTGACTCACTGCCGCTTTCAGTACTTCGCATATGTTGGGTATAAAATGTCGTAATTTCAAACCGCGAATACGTGCAGAGAGCCAGAATATGGCTCCAAAATATGGCTCAGGCCTCGAAATTGGGATATTTGGGATATTTCGAAAACTCCAGGGGAGTTTGTGCGAAATGTGACTCACTGCCGCTTTCAGTACTTGACATATGTTGGGTATAAAAAAGTCGTAATTTCAAACTGCGAATACGTGCAGAGAGCCTGAGTTTGGTTCCAAAATATGGCTCACGCCTCGAAATTGGGATGTTTAGGGTATTTCGAAAACTGCAGGGGAGTTTGTGCGAAATGTGACTCACTGCAGCTTTCAGGACTTGGCATATGTTGGGAATAAAATGTCGTAATTTCAAATAGCGAATACGTCCATAGAGCCAGAATTTGGCTCCAAAATATGGCTAAGGCCTCGAAATTGGGATGTTTGGGATATTTTGAAAACTGCAGGGTGGGTTTGGGACAAATGTGACCAAACGCCGCTTTCAGTACTTCGCATATGTTGAGTATAAAAAATTTGTAATTTCAAACTGCGAATACGTGCAGAGAGCCAGAATTTGGCTCCAAAATATGACTCAGCCCTCGAAATAGGGATATTTGGGATATTTCGAAAACTCCATGGGAGTTTGTGCGAAATGTGACTCACTGCCGCTTTCAATTCTTGGCATATGTTGGGTATAAAATGTCGTAATTTCAAACCACGAATACGTGCATAGAGCCAGAATTTGGCTCCAAAATATGGCTCAGGCCTCGAAATTGGGATGTTTTGGATATTTTGAAAACTGCAGGGGGGTTTGGGACAAATGTGACCAAACGCCTCTTTCAGTACTTGGTAAATGTTGGGTAAAAAAAAGTCGTAATTTCAAACTGCGAATACGTGCCGAGAGCCAGAATTTCGCTTCAAAATATTGATCAGGACTCGAAATTGGGATGTTTGGGATATTTTGAAAACTGCAGGGAAGGTTTGGGACAAATGTGACCAAACGCCGCATTCAGTACTTGGCATATGTTGGGCACAAAAAAGTCGTAATTTCAAACTGCGAATACGTGCAGAGAGCCAGAATTTGGCTCCAAAATATTGCTCAAGCCTCGAAATTGGGATATTGGGGATATTTCGAAAACTGCAGGGGAGTTTGTGCGAAATGTGACTCACTGCCGCTTTCAGTACTTGGCATATGTTGGGTATAAAAAAGTCGTAATTTCAAACTGCGAATACGTGCAGAGAGCCTGAGTTTGGCTCCAAAATATGGCTCAAGCCTCGAAATTGGGATGTTTGGGGTATTTCGAAAACTGCAGGGTAGTTTGTGCAACATTTGACACACTGCTGCTTTCAGGACTTGGCATATGTTGGGTATAAAAATCGTAATATCAAACTGCGAATACGTGCATAGAGCCAGAATTTGGCTCCAAAATATGGCTCTGGCCTCGATATTGTGATGTTTGGGATATTTTGAAAACAGCAGGGGGGTTTGAGACAAATGTGACCAAACGCCGCTTTCAGTACTTGGCATATGTTGGGTATAAAAAAATTCGTAATTTCATACTGCGAATACGTGCAGAGAGCCTGAGTTTGGCTCCAAAATATGGCTCAGGCCTCAAAATTGGGATACTTGGGATATTTCGAAAACTGCAGGGGAGTTTGTGCGAAATGTGACTCACTGCCGCTTTCAGTACTTGGCATATGTTGGGTATAAAAAAGTCGTAATTTCAAACTGCGAATACGTGCAGAGAGCCAGAATTTGGCTCCAAAATATGGCTCAGGCCTCGAAATTATGATATTTGGGATATTTCGAAAACTGCAGGGGAGTTTGTGCGAAACGTGACTCACTGCCGCTTTCAGGACTTGGCATATGTTGGGTATAAAATGTCGTAATTTCAAACCGCGAATACGTGCATAGAGCCAGAATTTGGCTACAAAATATGGCTAAGGCCTCGAAATTGGGATGTTTGGGATATTTAGAAGACTGCAGGGGGGGGGGTTTGGGACAAATGTGACCAAACGCCACTTTCCGTACTTGGCATATGTTGGGTATAAAATAGTCGTAATTTCAAACTGCGAATACGTGCAGAGAGCCAGAATTTGGCTCCAAAATATGGCTCAGGCCTCGAAGTTGGGATATTTGGGATATTTCGAAAACTGCAGGGGAGTTTGTGCGAAACGTGACTCACTGCCGCTTTCAGGACTTGGCATATGTTGGGTATAAAATGTCGTAATTTCAAACCGCGAATACGTGCATAGAGCCAGAATTTGGCTACAAAATATGGCTAAGGCCTCGAAATTGGGATGTTTGGGATATTTTGAAAACTGCAGGGGGGTTTTGGACAAATGTGACCAAACACGCTTTCAGTACTTGGCATATGTTGTAAATAAAAAAGTCGTAATTTCAAACTCCGAATACGTGCAAAGAGCCAGAATTTGGCTCCAAAATATGGCTCAGGCCTCAAAATTGGGATACTTTGGATATTTCGAAAACTGCAGGGGAGTTTGTGCGAAATGTGACTCACTGCCGCTTTCAGGAGTTGGCATATGTTGGGTATAATATGTCGTAATTTCTAACCGCGAATACGTGCATAGAGCTAGAATTTGGCTCCAAAATATTGCTCAGGCCTCGAAATTGGGATGTTTGGGAAATTTTGAAAACTGCAGGGACGGTTTGGACAAATGTGACCAAACGCCGCATTCAGTACTTGGCATATGTTGGGCATAAAAAAGTCGTAATTTCAAACTGCGAATACGTGCAGAGAGGCAGAATTTGGCTCCAAAATTTTGCTCAAGCCTCGAAATTGTGATATTTGGGATATTTCGAAAACTGTAGGGGAGTTTGTGCGAAATGTGACTCACTGCCGCTCTCAGTACTTGGCATATGTTGGGTATAAAAAAGTCGTAATTTCAAACTGCGAATACATGCAGAGAGCCAGAATTTGGCTCCAAAACATGGCTCAGGCCTCAAAATTGGGATACTTTGGATATTTCGAAAACTGCAGGGACGGTTTGGGACAAATGTGACCAAACGCCGCATTCAGTACTTGGCATATGTTGGGCATAAAAAAGTCGTAATTTCAATCTGCGAATACGTGCAGAGAGGCAGAATTTGGCTCCAAAATATTGCTCAAGCCTCGAAATTGTGATATTTGGGATATTTCGAAAACTGCTGGGGAGTTTGTGCGAAATGTGACTCACTGCCGCTTTCAGTACTTGGCATATGTTGGGTATAAAACAGTCGTAATTTCAAACTGCGAATACGTGCAGAGAGCCAGAATTTGGCTCCAAAATATGGCTCAGGCCTCGAAATTATGATGTTTGGGATATTTTGAAAGCTGCAGGATGGTTTGAGACAAATGTGACCAAACGCCGCTTTCAGTACTTGGCATATGTTGGGTATACAAAAGTGGTAATTTTAAACTGCGAATACGTGCAGAGAGTTGGAATTTGGCTTCAAAATATTGCTCAGGCCTCGAAATTGGGATATTTGGGATATTTCGAAAACTGCAGGGGAGTTTGTGAGAAATGTGACTCACTGCCGCTTTCAGTACTTGGCATATGTTGGGTATAAAATGTCGTAATTTCAAACCGCGAATACGTGCATAGAGCCAGAATTTGGCTACAAAATATGGCTAAGGCCTCGAAATTGGGATGTTTGGGATATTTTGAAAACTGCAGGGGGGTTTTGGACAAAAGTGACCAAACACCGCTTTCAGTACTTGGCATATGTTGGGTATAAAAAAGTCGTAATTTCAAACTGCGAATACGTGCAAAGAGCCAGAATATGGCTCCAAAATATGGCTCAGGCCTCGAAATTGGGATATTTGGGATATTTCGAAAACTCCAGGGGAGTTTGTGCGAAATGTGACACACTGCCGCTTTCAAGACTTGGCATATGTTGGGTATAAAATGTCGTAATTTCAAACCTCGAATACGTGCATAGAGCCAGAATTTGGCTCCAAAATATGGCTCAGGCCTCGAAATTAGGATGTTTGGGATATTTTGAAAACTGCAGGGGGGTTTGGGACAAATGTGACCAAACGCCGCTTTCGGAACTTGGCATATGTTGTGTATAAAAAGTCGTAATTTCAAACTGCGAATACGTGCAGAGAGCTTGAATTTGGCTCCAAAATATGGCTCATGCCTCAAAATTGGGATATTTGGGATATTTCGAAAACTGCAGGGGAGTTTGTGCGAAATGTGACTCACTGCCGCTTTCAGGACTTGGCATATGTTGGGTATAAAATGTCGTAATTTCAAACCGCGAATACGTGCAGAGAGCCAGAATTTGGCTCTAAAATATGGCTCAGGCCTCGAAATTATGAGGTTTCGGATATTTTGAAAACTGCAGGGGGGTTTGGGAAAATGTGACCAAATGCCGCTTTCAGTACTTGGTATATGTTGGGTAAAAAAAAGTCGTAATTTCAAACTGCGATTACGTGCAGAGAGCCAGAATTTGGCTCCAAAACATGGCTCAGGCCTCTAAATTGGGATACTTTGGATATTTCGAAAACTGCAGGGACGGTTTGGGACAAATGTGACCAAACGCCGCATTCAGTACTTTGCATATGTTGGGCATAAAAAAGTCGTAATTTCAATCTGCGAATACGTGCAGAGAGGCAGAATTTGGCTCCAAAATATTGCTCAAGCCTCGAAATTGTGATATTTGGGATATTTCAAAAACTGCAGGGGAGATTGTGCGAAAAGTGACTCACTGCCGATTTCAGTACTTGGCATATGTTGGGTATAAAAAAGTCGTAATTTCAAACTGCGAATACGTGCAGAGAGCCAGAATTTGGCTCCAAAATATGGCTCAGGCCTCGAAATTATGATGTTTCAGATATTTTGAAAACTACAGGGGGGTTTGGGAAAAATGTGACCAAACGCCGCTTTTAGTACTTGGTATATGTTGGGTAAAAAAAAATTCGTAATTTCAAACTGCGAATACGTGCAGAGAACCAGAATTTGGCTCCAAAATATGGCTCAGGCCTCGAAATTATGATGTTTGGGATATTTTGAAAGCTGCAGGATGGTTTGAGACAAATGTGACCAAACGCCGCTTTCAGTACTTGGCATATGTTGGGTATACAAAAGTGGTAATTTTAAACTGCGAATACGTGCAGAAAGTCGGAATTTGGCTCCAAAATATTGCTCAGGCCTCGAAATTGGGATATTTGGGATATTTCGAAAACTGCAGGGGAGTTTGTGAGAAATGTGACTCACTGCCGCTTTCAGTACTAGGCATATGTTGGGTATAAAAAGTCGTAATTTCAAACTGCGAATACGTGCAGAGAGCCAGAATTTGGCTCCAAAATATAACTCAGGCCTCGAAATTGGGATATTTGGGATATTTCGAAAACTCCAGGGGAGTTTGTGTGAAATGTGACTCACTGCCGCTATCAAGACTTGGCATATGTTGGGTATAAAATGTCGTAATTTCAAACCGCGAATACGTGCATAGAGCCAAAATTTGGCTCCAAAATCAGGCTAAGGCCTCGAAATTGGGATGTTTGGGGTATTTTGAAGAGTGCAAGGGGGGGTTTGGGACAAATGTGACCAAACGCCACTTTCAGTACTTGGCATATGTTGGGTATAAAATAGTCGTAATTTCAAACTGCGAATACGTACAGAGAGCCAGAATTTGGCTCCAAAATATGGCTCAGGCCTCGAAATTGGGATATTTGGGATATTTCGAAAACTCCAGGGAAGTTTGTGCGAAATGTGACTCACTGCCGCTATCAAGACTTGGCATATGTTGGGTATAAAATGTCGTAAATTCAAACCGAGAATACGTGCATAGAGCCAGAATTTGGCTCCAAAATATGGCTCAGGCCTCGAAATTATGATGTTTGGGATATTTTGAAAGCTGCAGGATGGTTTGAGACAAATGTGACCAAACGCCGCTTTCAGTACTTGGCATATGTTGGGTATACAAAAGTGGTAATTTTAAACTGCGAATACGTGCAGAGAGTCGGAATTTGGCTCCAAAATATTGCTCAGGCCTCGAAATTGGGATGTTTGGGATATTTTGAAAACTGCAGGGGGGTTTTGGACAAATGTGACCAAACACCGCTTTCAGTACTTGGCATATGTTGGGTATAAAAAAGTCGTAATTTCAAACTGCGAATACGTGCAGAGAGCTTGAATTTGGCTCCAAAATATGGCTCAGGCCTTGAAAGTGGGATGTTTGGGATATTTTGAAAACTGCAGGGGAGTTTGAGCAAAATGTGACTCACTGCCGCTTTCAGGACTTGGCATATGTTGGGTATAAAATGTCGTAATTTCAAACCGCGAATACGTGCATAGAGCCAAAATTTGGCTCCAAAATATGGCTAAGGCCTCGAAATTGGGATGTTTGGGATATCTTGAAGACTGCAGGGGGGGTTTGGGACAAATGTGACCAAACGCCACTTTCAGTACTTGGCATATGTTGGGTATAAAAAAGTCGTAATTTCAAACTGCGAATACATGCAGAGAGCCAGAATTTGGCTCCAAAATATGGCTCAGGCCTCGAAATGATGATGTTTCGGATATTTTGAAAACTGCAGGGGGGTTTGGGAAAATGTGACCAAACGCCGCTTTCAGTACTTGGTATATGTTGGGTAAAAAAAAGTCGTAATTTCAAACTGCGAATACGTGCAGAGAGCCAGAATTTTTCTCCAAAATATGGCTCAGGCCTCGAAATTGGGATACTTTGGATATTTCGAAAACTGCAGGGACGGTTTGGGACAAATGTGACCAAACGCCGCATTCAGTACTTGGCATATGTTGGGCATAAAAAATTCGTAATTTCAATCTGCGAATACGTGCGGAGAGGCAGAATTTGGCTCCAAAATATTGCTCAAGCCTCGAAATTGTGATATTTGGGATATTTCGAAAACTGCAGGGGAGTTTGTGCGAAATGTGACTCACTGCCGCTTTCAGTACTTGGCATATGTTGGGTATAAAAAAGTCGTAATTTCAAACTGCGAATACGTGCAGAGAGCCTGAATTTGGCTCCAAAATATGGCTCAGGCCTCGAAATTATGATGTTTCGGATATTTTGAAAACTGCAGGGGGGTTTGGGAAAATGTGACCAAACGCCGCTTTTAGTCCATGGTATATGTTGGGTAAAAAAAAGTCGTAATTTCAAACTGCGAATACGTGCAGAGAGCCAGAATTTGGCTCCAAAATATGGCTCAGGCCTCGAAATTATGATGTTTGGGATATTTTGAAAGCTGCAGGATGGATTGAGACAAATGTGACCAAACGCCGCTTTCAGTACTTGGCATATGTTGGTTATACAAAATGGTAATTTTAAACTGCGAATACGTGCAGAGAGTCGGAATTTGGCTCCAAAATATTGCTCAGGCCTCGAAATTGGGATATTTGGGATATTTCGAGAACTGCAGGGGAGTTTGTGAGAAATGTGACTCACTACCGCTTTCAGTACTTGGCATATGTTGGGTATAAAAAGTCGTAATTTCAAACTGCGAATACGTGCAGAGAGCCAGAATTTGGCTCCCAAATATGGCTCATGCCTCAAAATTGGGATATTTGGGATATTTCGAAAACTGCAGGGGAGTTTGTGCGAAATGTGACTCACTGCCGCTTTCAGGACTTGGCATATGTTGGGTATAAAATGTCGTAATTTCAAACCGCGAATACGTGCATAGAGCCAAAATTTGGCTCCAAAATATGGCTCAGGCCTCGAAATTATGATGTTTCGGATATTTTGAAAACTGCAGGGGGGTTTGGGAAAATGTGACGAAACGCCGCTTTCAGTACTTGGTATATGTTGGGTAAAAAAAAGTCGTAATTTCAAACTGCGAATACGTGCAGAGAGCCAGAATTTGGCTCCAAAATATGGCTAAGGCCTCGAAATTGAGATGTTTGGGATATTTTGAAGACTGCAGGGGGGGTTTGGGACAAATGTGACCAAACGCCGCTTTCAGTTCTTGGCATATGTTGGGTATACAAAAGTCGTAATTTCAAACTGCGAATACGTGCAGAGAGCCAGAATTTGGCTCCAAAATATGGCTCAGGCCTCGAAATTGTGATGTTTGGGATATTTTGAAAGCTGCAGGATGGTTTGAGACAAATGTGACCAAACGCCGCTTTCTGTACTTGGCATATGTTGGGTATACAAAAGTGGTAATTTTAAACTGCGAATACGTGCAGAGAGTCGGAATTTGGCTCCAAAATATTGCTCAGGCCTCGAAATTGGGATATTTGGGATATTTCGAAAACTGCAGGGGAGTTTGTGCGAAATGTGACTCACTGCCGCTTTCAGTACTTGGCATATGTTGGGTATAAAAAGTCGTAATTTCAAACTGCGAATACGTGCAGAGAGCCAGAATTTGGCTCCAAAATATGGCTCATGCCTCGAAATTGGGATACTTTGGATATTTCGAAAACTGCAGGGACGGTTTGGGACTAATGTGACCAAACGCCGCATTCAGTACTTGGCATATGTTGGGCATAAAAAAGTCGTAATTTCAATCTGCGAATATGTGCAGAGAGGCAGAATTTGGCTCCAAAATATTGCTCAAGCCTCGAAATTGTGATATTTGGGATATTTCGAAAACTGCAGGGGAGTTTGTGCGAAATGTGACTCACTGCCGCTTTCAGTACTTGGCATATGTTGGGTATAAAAAAGTCGTAATTTCAAACTGCGAATACGTGCAGAGAGCCAGAATTTGGCTCCAAAATATGGCTCAGGCCTCGAAATTATGATGTTTGGGATATTTTGAAAGCTGCAGGATGGTTTGAGACAAATGTGACCAAACGCCGCTTTCAGTACTTGGCATATGTTGGGTATACAAAAGTGGTAATTTTAAACTGCGAATACGTGCAGAGAGTCGGAATTTGGCTCCAAAATATTGCTCAGGCCTCGAAATTGGGATATTTGGGATATTTTGAAAACTGCAGGGGGGTTTTGGACAAATGTGACCAAACACCGCTTTCAGTACTTGGTATATGTTGGGTATAAAAAAGTCGTAATTTCAAACTGCGAATACGTGCAGAGAGCTTGAATTTGGCTCCAAAATATGGCTCAGGCCTTGAAAGTGGGATGTTTGGAATATTTTGAAAACTGCAGGGGAGTTTGAGCAAAATGTGACTCACTGCCGCTTTCAGGACTTGGCATATGTTGGGTATAAAATGTCGTAATTTCAAACCGCGAATACGTGCATAGAGCCAAAATTTGGCTCCAAAATATGGCTAAGGCCTCGAAATTGGGATGTTTGGGATATCTTGAAGACTGCAGGGGAGGTTTGGGACAAATGTGACCAAACGCCACTTTCAGTACTTGGCATATGTTGGGTATAAAAAAGTCGTAATTTCAAACTGCGAATACATGCAGAGAGCCAGAATTTGGCTCCAAAATATGGCTCAGGCCTCGAAATGATGATGTTTCGGATATTTTGAAAACTGCAGGGGGGTTTGGGAAAATGTGACCAAACGCCGCTTTCAGTACTTGGTATATGTTGGGTAAAAAAAAGTCGTAATTTCAAACTGCGAATACGTGCAGAGAGCCAGAATTTGGCTCCAAAATATGGCTCAGGCCTCGAAATTGGGATACTTAGGATATTTCGAAAACTGCAGGGACGGTTTGGGACAAATGTGACCAAACGCCGCATTCAGTACTTGGCATATGTTGGGCATAAAAAATTCGTAATTTCAATCTGCGAATACGTGCGGAGAGGCAGAATTTGGCTCCAAAATATTGCTCAAGCCTCGAAATTGTGATATTTGGGATATTTCGAAAACTGCAGGGGAGTTTGTGCGAAATGTGACTCACTGCCGCTTTCAGTACTTGGCATATGTTGGGTATAAAAAAGTCGTAATTTCAAACTGCGAATACTTGCAGAGAGCCTGAATTTGGCTCCAAAATATGGCTCAGGGCTCGAAATTATGATGTTTCGGATATTTTGAAAACTGCAGGGGGGTTTGGGAAAATGTGACCAAACGCAGCTTTCAGTCCATGGTATATGTTGGGTAAAAAAAAGTCGTAATTTCAAACTGCGAATACGTGCAGAGAGCCAGAATTTGGCTCCAAAATATGGCTCAGGCCTCGAAATTATGATGTTTGGGATATTTTGAAAACTGCAGGATGGATTGAGACAAATGTGACCAAACGCCGCTTTCAGTACTTGGCATATGTTGGTTATACAAAAGTGGTAATTTTAAACTGCGAATACGTGCAGAGAGTCGGAATTTGGCTCCAAAATATTGCTCAGGCCTCGAAATTGGGATATTTGGGATATTTCGAAAACTGCAGGGGAGTTTGTGAGAAATGTGACTCACTGCCGCTTTCAGTACTTGGCATATGTTGGGTATAAAAAGTCGTAATTTCAAACTGCGAATACGTGCAGAGAGCCAGAATTTGGCTCCAAAATATGGCTCATGCCTCGAAATTGGGATACTTTGGATATTTCGAAAACTGCAGGGACGGTTTGGGACAAATGTGACCAAACGCCGCATTCAGTACTTGGCATATGTTGGGCATAAAAAAGTCGTAATTTCAATCTGCGAATATGTGCAGAGAGACAGAATTTGGCTCCAAAATATTGCTCAAGCCTCGAAATTGTGATATTTGGGATATTTCGAAAACTTCAGGGGAGTTTGTGCGAAATGTGACTCACTGCCGCTTTCAGTCCATGGTATATGTTAGGTAAAAAAAAGTCGTAATTTCAAACTGCGAATACGTGCAGAGAGCCAGAATTTGACTTCAAAATATGGCTCAGGCCTCGAAATTATGATGTTTGGGATATTTTGAAAGCTGCAGGATGGATTGAGACAAATGTGACCAAACGCCGCTTTCAGTACTTGGCATATGTTGGTTATACAAAAGTGGTAATTTTAAACTGCGAATACGTGCAGAGAGTCGGAATTTGGCTCCAAAATATTGCTCAGGCCTCGAAATTGGGATATTTGGGATATTTCGATAACTGCAGGGGAGTTTGTGCGAAATGTGACTCACTGCCGCTTTCAGGACTTGGCATATGTTGGGTATAAAATGTCGTAATTTCACACCGCGAATACGTGCATAGAGCCAAAATTTGGCTCCAAAATATGGCTCAGGCCTCGAAATTATGATGTTTCGGATATTTTGAAAACTGCAGGGGGGTTTGGGAAAATGTGACCAAACGCCGCTTTCAGTACTTGGTATATGTTGGGTAAAAAAAAGTCGTAATTTCAAACTGCGAATACGTGCAGAGAGCCAGAATTTGGCTCCAAAATATGGCTCAGACCTCGAAATTGGGATACTTAGGATATTTCGAAAACTGCAGGGACGGTTTGGGACAAATGTGACCAAGCCCCTCATTCAGTACTTGGCATATGTTGGGCATAAAAAAGTCGTAATTTCAATCTGCGAATACGTGCAGAGAGGCAGAATTTGGCTCCAAAATATTGCTCAAGCCTCGAAATTGTGATATTTGGGATATTTCGAAAACTGCAGGGGAGTTTGTGCGAAATGTGACTCACTGCCGCTTTCAGTACTTGGCATATGTTGGGTATAAAAAGTCGTAATTTCAAACTGCGAATACGTGCAGAGAGCCAGAATTTGGCTCCAAAATATGGCTCATGCCTCAAAATTGGGATATTTGGGATATTTCGAAAACTGCAGGGGAGTTTGTGCGAAATGTGACTCAATGCCGCTTTCAGGACTTGGCATATGTTGGGTATAAAATGTCGTAATTTCAAACCGCGAATACGTGCATAGAGCCAAAATTTGGCTCCAAAATATGGCTAAGGCCTCGAAATTGAGATGTTTGGGATATTTTGAAGACTGCAGGGGGGGTTTGGGACAAATGTGACCAAACGCCGCTTTCAGTACTTGGCATATGTTGGGTATAAAAAAATCGTAATTTTAAACTGCGAATACGTGCAGAGAGCCAGAATTTGGCTCCAAAATATGGCTCAGGCCTCGAAATTATGATGTTTGGGATATTTTGAAAGCTGCAGGATGGTTTGAGACAAATGTGACCAAACGCCGCTTTCTGTACTTGGCTTATGTTGGGTATACAAAAGTGGTAATTTTAAACTGCGAATACGTGCAGAGAGTCGGAATTTGGCTCCAAAATATTGCTCAGGCCTCGAAATTGGGATATTTAGGATATTTCGAAAACTGCAGGGGAGTTTGTGAGAAATGTGACTCACTGCCGCTTTCAGTACTTGGCATATGTTGGGTATAAAAAGTCGTAATTTCAAACTGCGAATACGTGCAGAGAGCCAGAATTTGGCTCCAAAATATGGCTCATGCCTCAAAATTGGGATATTTGGGATATTTCGAAAACTGCAGGGGAGTTTGTGCGAAATGTGACTCACTGCCGCTTTCAGGACTTGGCATATGTTGGGTATAAAATGTTGTAATTTCAAACCGCGAATACGTGCATAGAGCCAAAATTTGGCTCCAAAATATGGCTAAGGCCTCGAAATTGAGATGTTTGGGATATTTTGAAGACTGCAGGGGGGGGTTTGGGACAAATGTGACCAAACGCCGCATTCAGTACTTGGTATATGTTGGGTATAAAAAGTCGTAATTTCAAACTGCGAATACGTGCAGAGAGCCAGAATTTGGCTCCAAAATATGGCTCAGGCCTCGAAATTGTGATATTTGGGATATTTCGAAAACTCCAGGGGAGTTTGTGTGAAATGTGACTCACTGCTGCTATCAAGACTTGGCAAATGTTGGGTATAAAATGTCTTAAATTCAAACCGCGAATACGTGCATAGAGCCAGAATTTGGCTTCAAAATATGGCTCAGGCCTCGAAATTGGGATACTTTGGATATTTCGAAAACTGCAGGGACGGTTTGGGACAAATGTGACCAAACGCCGCATTCAGTACTTGGCATATGTTGGGCATAAAAAAGTCGTAATTTCAATCTGCGAATATGTGCAGAGAGGCAGAATTTGGCTCCAAAATATTGCTCAAGCCTCGAAATTGTGATATTTGGGATATTTCGAAAACTGCAGGGGAGTTTGTGCGAAATGTGACTCACTGCCGCTTTCAGTACTTGGCATATGTTGGGTATAAAAAAGTCGTAATTTCAAACTGCGAATACGTGCAGAGAGCCAGAATTTGGCTCCAAAATATGGCTCAGGCCTCGAAATTATGATGTTTGGGATATTTTGAAAGCTGCAGGATGGTTTGAGACAAATGTGACCAAACGCCGCTTTCAGTACTTGGCATATGTTGGGTATACAAAAGTGGTAATTTTAAACTGCGAATACGTGCAGAGAGTCGGAATTTGGCTCCAAAATATTGCTCAGGCCTCGAAATTGGGATATTTGGGATATTTCGAAAACTGCAGGGGAGTTTGTGAGAAATGTGACTCACTGCTGCTTTCAGTACTTGGCATATGTTGGGTATAAAATATCGTAATTTCAAACCGCAAATACGTGCATAGAGCCAGAATTTGGCTACAAAATATGGCTAAGGCCTCGAAATTGGGATGTTTGGGATATTTTGAAAACTGCAGGGGGGTTTTGGACAAATGTGACCAAACACCGCTTTCAGTACTTGGCATATGTTGGGTATAAAAAAGTCGTAATTTCAAACTGCGAATACGTGCAAAGAGCCAGAATTTGGCTCCAAAATATTGCTCAGTCCTCGAAATCGGGATGTTTGGGATATTTTGAAAACTGCAGGGGGGTTTGGGACACATATGACCAAACGCCGCTTTCAGAACTTGGCATATGTTGGGTATAAAAAGTCGTAATTTCAAACTGCGAATACGTGCAGAGAGCTTGAACTTGGCTCCAAAATATGGCTCAGGCCTTGAAAGTGGGATGTTGAGGATATTTTGAAAACTGTAGGGGAGTTTGAACAAAATGTGACTAACTGCCGCTTTCAGTACTTGGCATATGTTGGGAATAAAAAGTCGTAATTTCAAACTGCGAATACGTGCAGAGAGCCAGAATTTGGCTCCAAAATATGGCTCATGCCTCAAATTTGGGATATTTGGGATATTTCGAAAACTGCAGGGGAGTTTGTGCGAAATGTGACTCACTGCCGCTTTCAGGACTTGGCATATGTTGGGTATAAAATGTCGTAATTTCAAATCGCGAATACATGCATAGAGCCAAAATTTGGCTCCAAAATATGGCTAAGGCCTTGAAATTGGGATGTTTGGGATATCTTGAAGACTGCAGGGGGGGTTTGGGACAAATGTGACCAAACGCCACTTTCAGTACTTGGTATATGTTGGGTAAAAAAAAGTCGTAATTTCAAACTGCGAATACGTGCAGAGAGCCAGAATTTGGCTCCAAAATTTGGCTCAGGCCTCGAAATTGGGATACTTTGGATATTTCGAAAACTGCAGGGACTGTTTGGGACAAATGTGACCAAACGCCACTTTCAGTACTTGGAATATGTTGGGTAAAAAAAAGTCGTAATTTCAAACTGCGAATACGTGCAGAGAGGCAGAATTTGGCTCCAAAATATGGCTCAGGCCTCGAAATTATGATGTTTGGGATATTTTGAAAGCTGCAGGATGGATTGAGACAAATGTGACCAAACGCCGCTTTCAGTACTTGGCATATGTTGGGTATACAAAAGTGGTAATTTTAAACTGCGAATACGTGCAGAGAGTCGGAATTTGGCTCCAAAATATTGCTCAGGCCTCGAAATTGGGATATTTGGGATATTTCGAAAACTGCAGGGGAGTTTGTGAGAAATGTGACTCACTGCCGCTTTCAGTACTTGGCATATGTTGGGCATAAAAAAGTCGTAATTTCAATCTGCGAATACGTGCAGAGAGGCAGAATTTGGCTCCAAAATATTGCTCAAGCCTCGAAATTGTGATATTTGGGATATTTCGAAAACTGCAGGGGAGTTTGTGCGAAATGTGACTCACTGCCGCTTTCAGTACTTGGCATATGTTGGGTATAAAAAGTCGTAATTTCAAACTGCGAATACGTGCAGAGAGCCAGAATTTGGCTCCAAAATATGGCTCATGCCTCAAAATTGGGATATTTGGGATATTTCGAAAACTGCAGGGGAGTTTGTGCGAAATGTGACTCAATGCCGCTTTCAGGACTTGGCATATGTTGGGTATAAAATGTCGTAATTTCAAACCGCGAATACGTGCATAGAGCCAAAATTTGGCTCCAAAATATGGCTAAGGCCTCGAAATTGAGATGTTTGGGATATTTTGAAGACTGCATGGGGGGTTTGGGACAAATGTGACCAAACGCCGCTTTCAGTACTTGGCATATGTTGGGTATAAAAAAATCGTAATTTTAAACTGCGAATACGTGCAGAGAGCCAGAATTTGGCTCCAAAATATGGCTCAGGCCTCGAAATTATGATGTTTGGGATATTTTGAAAGCTGCAGGATGGTTTGAGACAAATGTGACCAAACGCCGCTTTCTGTACTTGGCTTATGTTGGGTATACAAAAGTGGTAATTTTAAACTGCGAATACGTGCAGAGAGTCGGAATTTGGCTCCAAAATATTGCTCAGGCCTCGAAATTGGGATATTTAGGATATTTCGAAAACTGCAGGGGAGTTTGTGAGAAATGTGACTCACTGCCGCTTTCAGTACTTGGCATATGTTGGGTATAAAAAGTCGTAATTTCAAACTGCGAATACGTGCAGAGAGCCAGAATTTGGCTCCAAAATATGGCTCATGCCTCAAAATTGGGATATTTGGGATATTTCGAAAACTGCAGGGGAGTTTGTGCGAAATGTGACTCACTGCCGCTTTCAGGACTTGGCATATGTTGGGTATAAAATGTTGTAATTTCAAACCGCGAATACGTGCATAGAGCCAAAATTTGGCTCCAAAATATGGCTAAGGCCTCGAAATTGAGATGTTTGGGATATTTTGAAGACTGCAGGGGGGGTTTGGGACAAATGTGACCAAACGCCGCATTCAGTACTTGGCATATGTTGGGTATAAAAAGTCGTAATTTCAAACTGCGAATACGTGCAGAGAGCCAGAATTTGGCTCCAAAATATGGCTCAGGCCTCGAAATTGTGATATTTGGGATATTTCGAAAACTCCAGGGGAGTTTGTGTGAAATGTGACTCACTGCTGCTATCAAGACTTGGCAAATGTTGGGTATAAAATGTCTTAAATTCAAACCGCGAATACGTGCATAGAGCCAGAATTTGGCTTCAAAATATGGCTCAGGCCTCGAAATTGGGATACTTTGGATATTTCGAAAACTGCAGGGACGGTTTGGGACAAATGTGACCAAACGCCGCATTCAGTACTTGGCATATGTTGGGCATAAAAAAGTCGTAATTTCAATCTGCGAATATGTGCAGAGAGGCAGAATTTGGCTCCAAAATATTGCTCAAGCCTCGAAATTGTGATATTTGGGATATTTCGAAAACTGCAGGGGAGTTTGTGCGAAATGTGACTCACTGCCGCTTTCAGTACTTGGCATATGTTGGGTATAAAAAAGTCGTAATTTCAAACTGCGAATACGTGCAGAGAGCCAGAATTTGGCTCCAAAATATGGCTCAGGCCTCGAAATTGGGATGTTTGGGATATTTTGAAAACTGCAGGGGGGTTTTGGACAAATGTGACCAAACACCGCTTTCAGTACTTGGCATATGTTGGGTATAAAAAAGTCGTAATTTCAAACTGCGAATACGTGCAAAGAGCCAGAATTTGGCTCCAAAATATTGCTCAGTCCTCGAAATCGGGATGTTTGGGATATTTTGAAAACTGCAGGGGGGTTTGGGACACATATGACCAAACGCCGCTTTCAGAACTTGGCATATGTTGGGTATAAAAAGTCGTAATTTCAAACTGCGAATACGTGCAGAGAGCTTGAACTTGGCTCCAAAATATGGCTCAGGCCTTGAAAGTGGGATGTTTGGGATATTTTGAAAACTGTAGGGGAGTTTGAACAAAATGTGACTAACTGCCGCTTTCAGTACTTGGCATATGTTGGGAATAAAAAGTCGTAATTTCAAACTGCGAATACGTGCAGAGAGCCAGAATTTGGCTCCAAAATATGGCTCATGCCTCAAATTTGGGATATTTGGGATATTTCGAAAACTGCAGGGGAGTTTGTGCGAAATGTGACTCACTGCCGCTTTCAGGACTTGGCATATGTTGGGTATAAAATGTCGTAATTTCAAATCGCGAATACATGCATAGAGCCAAAATTTGGCTCCAAAATATGGCTAAGGCCTTGAAATTGGGATGTTTGGGATATCTTGAAGACTGCAGGGGGGGTTTGGGACAAATGTGACCAAACGCCACTTTCAGTACTTGGTATATGTTGGGTAAAAAAAAGTCGTAATTTCAAACTGCGAATACGTGCAGAGAGCCAGAATTTGGCTCCAAAATTTGGCTCAGGCCTCGAAATTGGGATACTTTGGATATTTCGAAAACTGCAGGGACTGTTTGGGACAAATGTGACCAAACGCCACTTTCAGTACTTGGAATATGTTGGGTAAAAAAAAGTCGTAATTTCAAACTGCGAATACGTGAAGAGAGGCAGAATTTGGCTCCAAAATATGGCTCAGGCCTCGAAATTATGATGTTTGGGATATTTTGAAAGCTGCAGGATGGATTGAGACAAATGTGACCAAACGCCGCTTTCAGTACTTGGCATATGTTGGGTATACAAAAGTGGTAATTTTAAACTGCGAATACGTGCAGAGAGTCGGAATTTGGCTCCAAAATATTGCTCAGGCCTCGAAATTGGGATATTTGGGATATTTCGAAAACTGCAGGGGAGTTTGTGAGAAATGTGACTCACTGCCGCTTTCAGTACTTGGCATATGTTGGGTATAAAAAGTCGTAATTTCAAACTGCGAATACGTGCAGAGAGCCAGAATTTGGCTCCAAAATATGGCTCATGCCTCAAAATTGGGATATTTGGGATATTTCGAAAACTGCAGTGGAGTTTGTGCAAAATGTGACTCTCTGCCGCTTTCAGGACTTGGCATATGTTGGGTATAAAATGTCGTAATTTCAAACCGCGAATACGTGCACAGAGCCAAAATTTGGCTCCAAAATATGGCTCAGGCCTCGAAATTATGATGTTTCGGATATTTTGAAAACTGCAGGGGGGTTTGGGAAAATGTGACCAAACGCCGCTTTCAGTACTTGGTGTATGTTGGGTAAAAAAAAGTCGTAATTTCAAACTAAGAATACGTGCAGAGAGCCAGAATTTGGCTCCAAAACATGGCTCAGGCCTCGAAATTGGGATACTTAGGATATTTCGAAAACTGCAGGGACGGTTTGGGACAAATGTGACCAAACGCTACTTTCAGTACTTGGTATATGTTGGGTAAAAAAAAGTCGTAATTTCAAACTGCGAATACGTGCAGAGAGGCAGAATTTGGCTCCAAAATATGGCTCAGGCCTCGAAATTATGATGTTTGGGATATTTTGAAAGCTGCAGGATGGATTGAGACAAATGTGACCAAACGCCGCTTTCAGTACTTGGCACATGTTGGGTATACAAAAGTGGTAATTTTAAACTGCGAATACGTGCAGAGAGTCGGAATTTGGCTCCAAAATATTGCTCAGGCCTCGAAATTGGGATATTTGGGATATTTCGAAAACTGCAGGGGAGTTTCTGAGAAATGTGACTCACTGCCGCTTTCAGTACTTGGCATATGTTGGGTATAAAAAGTCGTAATTTCAAACTGCGAATACGTGCAGAGAGGCAGAATTTGGCTCCAAAATATTGCTCAAGCCTCGAAATTGTGATATTTGGGATATTTCGAAAACTGCAGGGGAGTTTGTGCGAAATGTGACTCACTGCCGCTTTCAGTACTTGGCATATGTTGGGTATAAAAAAGTTGTAATTTCAAACTGCGAATACGTGCAGAGAGCCAGAATTTGGCTCCAAAATATGGCTCAGGCCTCGAAATTATGATGTTTCGGATATTTTGAAAACTGCAGGGGGGTTTGGGAAAATGTGACCAAACGCCGCTTTCAGTACTTGGTATATGTTGGGTAAAAAAAAGTCGTAATTTCAAACTGCGAATACGTGCAGAGAGCCAGAATTTGGCTCCAAAATATGGCTCAGGCCACGAAATTATGATGTTTGGGATATTTTGAAAGCTGCAGGATGGTTTAAGACAAATGTGACCAAACGCCGCTTTCAGTACTTGGCATATGTTGGGTATACAAAAGTGGTAATTTTAAACTGCGAATACGTGCAGAGAGTCGGAATTTGGCTCCAATATATTGCTCAGGCCTCGAAATTGGGATATTTGGGATATTTCGAAAACTGCAGGGGAGTTTGTGAGAAATGTGACTCACTGCCGCTTTCAGTACTTGGCATATCTTGGGTATAAAAAGTCGTAATTTCAAACTGCGAATACGTGCATAGAGCCAAAATTTGGCTCCAAAATATGGCTAAGGCCTTGAAATTGAGATGTTTGGGATATTTTGAAGACTGCAGGGGGGGTTTGGGACAAATGTGACCAAACGCCGCTTTCAGTACTTGGCATATGTTGGGTATAAAAAAGTCGTAATTTCAAACTGCGAATACGTGCAGAGAGCCAGAATTTGGCTCCAAAATATGGCTCAGGCCTCGAAATTGGGATATTTCGAAAACTGCAGGGGAGTTTGTGCGAAATGTGACTCAATGCCGCTTTCAGGACTTGGCATATGTTGGGTATAAAATGTCTTAAATTCAAACCGCGAATACGTGCATAGAGCCAGAATTTGGCTCCAAAATATGGCTCAGGCCTCGAAATTGGGATGTTTGGGATATTTTGAAAACTGCAGAGGGGTTTGGGACAAATGTGACCAAAGGCCACTCTCAGTACTCGGTATATGTTGGGTAAAAAAAAGTCGTAATTTCAAACTGCGAATAAGTGCAGAGAGCCAGAATTTGGCTCCAAAATATGGCTCAGGCCTCGAAATTATGATGTTTGGGATATTTTGAAAGCTGCAGGATGGTTTGAGACAAATGTGACCAAACGCCGCTTTCAGTACT
Organism: Procambarus clarkii; assembly: GCF_040958095.1. Lineage (NCBI taxonomy): Eukaryota > Metazoa > Arthropoda > Malacostraca > Decapoda > Cambaridae > Procambarus > Procambarus clarkii. Next base: position 19,194,032 of record NC_091228.1, on the reverse strand, counting down.
TGGCATATGTTGGGTATACAAAAGTGGTAATTTTAAACTGCGAATACGTGCAGAGAGTCGGAATTTGGCTCCAAAATATTGCTCAGGCCTCGAAATTGAGATATTTGGGATATTTCGAAAACTGCAGGGGAGTTTGTGAGAAATGTGACTCACTGCCGCTTTCAGTACTTGGCATATGTTGGGTATAAAAAAGTCGTAATTTCAAACAGCGAATACGTGCAAAGAGCCAGAATATGGCTCCAAAAAATGGCTCAGGCTTCGAAATTGGGATATTTGGGATATTTCGAAAACTCCAGGGGAGTTTGTTCGAAATGTGACTCACTGCAGCTTTCAAGACTTGGCATATGTTGGGTATAAAAAGTCGTAATTTCAAACTGCGAATACGTGCAGAGAGCCAGAATTTGGCTCCAAAATATGGCTCATGCCTCAAAATTGGGATATTTGGGATATTTCGAAAACTGCAGGGGAGTTTGTGCGAAATGTGACTCACTGCCGCTTTCAGGACTTGGCATATGTTGGGTATAAAATGTTGTAATTTCAAACCGCGAATACGTGCATAGAGCCAAAATTTGGCTCCAAAATATGGCTAAGGCCTCGAAATTGAGATGTTTGGGATATTTTGAAGACTGCAGGGGGGGTTTGGGACAAATGTGACCAAACGCCGCTTTCAGTACTTGGCATATGTTGGGTATAAAAAGTCGTAATTTCAAACTGCGAATACGTGCAGAGAGCCAGAATTTGGCTCCAAAATATGGCTCAGGCCTCGAAATTGTGATATTTGGGATATTTCGAAAACTCCAGGGGAGTTTGTGTGAAATGTGACTCACTGCCGCTATCAAGACTTGGCATATGTTGGGTATAAAATGTCTTAAATTCAAACCGCGAATACGTGCATAGAGCCAGAATTTGGCTTCAAAATATGGCTCAGGCCTCGAAATTGGGATACTTTGGATATTTCGAAAACTGCAGGGACGGTTTGGGACAAATGTGACCAAACGCCGCATTCAGTACTTGGCATATGTTGGGCATAAAAAAGTCGTAATTTCAATCTGCGAATATGTGCAGAGAGGCAGAATTTGGCTCCAAAATATTGCTCAAGCCTCGAAATTGTGATATTTGGGATATTTCGAAAACTGCAGGGGAGTTTGTGCGAAATGTGACTCACTGCCGCTTTCAGTACTTGGCATATGTTGGGTATAAAAAAGTCGTAATTTCAAACTGCGAATACGTGCAGAGAGCCAGAATTTGGCTCCAAAATATGGCTCAGGCCTCGAAATTATGATGTTTGGGATATTTTGAAAGCTGCAGGATGGTTTGAGACAAATGTGACCAAACGCCGCTTTCAGTACTTGGCATATGTTGGGTATACAAAAGTGGTAATTTTAAACTGCGAATACGTGCAGAGAGTCGGAATTTGGCTCCAAAATATTGCTCAGGCCTCAAAATTGGGATATTTGGGATATTTCGAAAACTGCAGGGGAGTTTGTGAGAAATGTGACTCACTGCCGCTTTCAGTACTTGGCATATGTTGGGTATAAAATATCGTAATTTCAAACCGCAAATACGTGCATAGAGCCAGAATTTGGCTACAAAATATGGCTAAGGCCTCGAAATTGGGATGTTTGGGATATTTTGAAAACTGCAGGGGGGTTTTGGACAAATGTGACCAAACACCGCTTTCAGTACTTGGCATATGTTGGGTATAAAAAAGTCGTAATTTCAAACTGCGAATACGTGCAAAGAGCCAGAATTTGGCTCCAAAATATTGCTCAGTCCTCGAAATCGGGATGTTTGGGATATTTTGAAAACTGCAGGGGGGTTTGGGACACATATGACCAAACGCCGCTTTCAGAACTTGGCATATGTAGGGTATAAAAAGTAATAATTTCAAACTGGGAATACGTGCAGAGAGCTTGAACTTGGCTCCAAAATATGGCTCAGGCCTTGAAAGTGGGATGTTTGGGATATTTTGAAAACTGTAGGGGAGTTTGAACAAAATGTGACTAACTGCCGCTTTCAGTACTTGGCATATGTTGGGAATAAAAAGTCGTAATTTCAAACTGCGAATACGTGCAGAGAGCCAGAATTTGGCTCCAAAATATGGCTCATGCCTCAAATTTGGGATATTTGGGATATTTCGAAAACTGCAGGGGAGTTTGTGCGAAATGTGACTCACTGCCGCTTTCAGGACTTGGCATATGTTGGGTATAAAATGTCGTAATTTCAAATCGCGAATACATGCATAGAGCCAAAATTTGGCTCCAAAATATGGCTAAGGCCTTGAAATTGGGATGTTTGGGATATCTTGAAGACTGCAGGGGGGGTTTGGGACAAATGTGACCAAACGCCACTTTCAGTACTTGGTATATGTTGGGTAAAAAAAAGTCGTAATTTCAAACTGCGAATACGTGCAGAGAGCCAGAATTTGGCTCCAAAATTTGGCTCAGGCCTCGAAATTGGGATACTTTGGATATTTCGAAAACTGCAGGGACTGTTTGGGACAAATGTGACCAAACGCCACTTTCAGTACTTGGAATATGTTTGGTAAAAAAAAGTCGTAATTTCAAACTGCGAATACGTGCAGAGAGGCAGAATTTGGCTCCAAAATATGGCTCAGGCCTCGAAATTATGATGTTTCGGATATTTTGAAAACTGCAGGGGGGTTTGGGAAAATGTGAACAAACGCCGCTTTCAGTACTTGGTGTATGTTGGGTAAAAAAAAGTCGTAATTTCAAACTAAGAATACGTGCAGAGAGCCAGAATTTGGCTCCAAAATATGGCTCAGGCCTCGAAATTATGATGTTTCGGATATTTTGAAAACTGCAGGGGGGTTTGGGAAAATGTGACCAAACGCCGCTTTCAGTACTTGGTGTATGTTGGGTAAAAAAAATTGTAATTTCAAACTGCGAATACGTGCAGAGAGCCAGAATTTGGCTCCAAAATATGGCTCAGGCCTCGAAATTATGATGTTTCGGATATTTTGAAAACTGCAGGGGGGTTTGGGAAAATGTGACCAAACGCCGCTTTCAGTACTTGGTATATGTTGGGTAAAAAAAAGTCGTAATTTCAAACTGCGAATACGTGCAGAGAGCCAGAATTTGGCTCCAAAATATGGCTCAGGCCACGAAATTATGATGTTTGGGATATTTTGAAAGCTGCAGGATGGTTTAAGACAAATGTGACCAAACGCCGCTTTCAGTACTTGGCATATGTTGGGTATACAAAAGTGGTAATTTTAAACTGCGAATACGTGCAGAGAGTCGGAATTTGGCTCCAATATATTGCTCAGGCCTCGAAATTGGGATATTTGGGATATTTCGAAAACTGCAGGGGAGTTTGTGAGAAATGTGACTCACTGCCGCTTTCAGTACTTGGCATATCTTGGGTATAAAAAGTCGTAATTTCAAACTGCGAATACGTGCATAGAGCCAAAATTTGGCTCCAAAATATGGCTAAGGCCTTGAAATTGAGATGTTTGGGATATTTTGAAGACTGCAGGGGGGGTTTGGGACAAATGTGACCAAACGCCGCTTTCAGTACTTGGCATATGTTGGGTATAAAAAAGTCGTAATTTCAAACTGCGAATACGTGCAGAGAGCCAGAATTTGGCTCCAAAATATGGCTCAGGCCTCGAAATTGGGATATTTCGAAAACTGCAGGGGAGTTTGTGCGAAATGTGACTCAATGCCGCTTTCAGGACTTGGCATATGTTGGGTATAAAATGTCTTAAATTCAAACCGCGAATACGTGCATAGAGCCAGAATTTGGCTCCAAAATATGGCTCAGGCCTCGAAATTGGGATGTTTGGGATATTTTGAAAACTGCAGAGGGGTTTGGGACAAATGTGACCAAAGGCCACTCTCAGTACTCGGTATATGTTGGGTAAAAAAAAGTCGTAATTTCAAACTGCGAATAAGTGCAGAGAGCCAGAATTTGGCTCCAAAATATGGCTCAGGCCTCGAAATTATGATGTTTGGGATATTTTGAAAGCTGCAGGATGGTTTGAGACAAATGTGACCAAACGCCGCTTTCAGTACATGGCATATGTTGGGTATACAAAAGTGGTAATTTTAAACTGCGAATACGTGCAGAGAGTCGGAATTTGGCTCCAAAATATTGCTCAGGCCTCGAAATTGGGATATTTGGGATATTTCGAAAACTGCAGGGGAGTTTGTGAGAAATGTGACTCTGCCGCTTTCAGTACTTGGCATATGTTGGGTATAAAAAAGTCGTAATTTCAAACAGCGAATACGTGCAAAGAGCCAGAATATGGCTCCAAAAAATGGCTCAGGCCTCGAAATTGGGATATTTGGGATATTTCGAAAACTCCAGGTGAGTTTGTTCGAAATGTGACTCACTGCAGCTTTCAAGACTTGGCATATGTTGGGTATAAAATGTCGTAATTTCAAACCGCGAATACGTGCATAAAGCCAGAATTTGGCTCCAAAATATTGCTCAGGCCTCGAAATTAGGATGTTTGGGATATTTTGAATACTGCAGGGGGGTTTGGGACAAATGTGACCAAACGCCGCTTTCAGTACTTGGTATATGTTGGGTAAAATAAAGTCGTAATTTCAAACTGCGAATACGTGCAGAGAGCAAGAATTTGGCTCCAAAATATTGCTCAGTCCTCGAAATCGGGATGTTTGGGATATTTTGAAAACTTGCGGGGGTGTTTGGGACAAATATGACCAAACGCCGCTTTCAGTACTTGGCATATGTTGGGTATACAAAAGTGGTAATTTTAAACTGCGAATACGTGCAGAGAGTCTGAATTTGGCTCCAAAATATTGCTCAGGCCTCGAAATTGGGATATTTGGGATATTTCGAAAACTGCAGGGGAGTTTGTGAGAAATGTGACTCACTGCCGCTTTCAGTAATTGGCATATGTTGGGTATAAAAAGTCGTAATTTCAAACTGCGAATACGTGCAGAGAGCCAGAATTTGGCTCCAAAATATGGCTCATGCCTCAAAATTGGGATATTTGGGATATTTCGAAAACTGCAGGGGAGTTTGTGCGAAATGTGACTCACTGCCGCTTTCAGGACTTGGCATATGTCGGGTATAAAATGTCATAATTTCAAACCGCGAATACGTGCATAGAGCCAGAATTTGGCTACAAAATATGGCTAAGGCCTCGAAATTGGGATGTTTGGGATATTTTAAAAATTGCAGGGGGGTTTTGGACAAATGTGACAAAACACCGCTTTCAGAACTTTGCATATGTTGGGTATAAAAAAGTCGTAATTTCAAACAGCGAATACGTGCAAAGAGCCAGAATATGGCTCCAAAATATGGCTCAGGCCTCGAAATTGGGATATTTGGGATATTTCGAAAACTCCAGGGGAGTTTGTGCGAAATGTGACACACTGCAGCTTTCAAGACTTGGCATATGTTGGGTATAAAATGTCGTAATTTCAAACCGCGAATACGTGCATAGAGCCAGAATTTGGCTCCAAAATATGGCTCAGGCCTCGAAATTAGGATGCTTGGGATATTTTTTAAAACTGCAGGGGGGTTTGGGACAAATGTGACCAAACCCCGCTTTCAGTACTTGGTATATGTTGGGTAAAATAAAGTCGTAATTTCAAACTGCGAATACGTGCATAGAGCCAGAATTTGGCTCCAAAATATGGCTCGGGCCTCGAAATTAGGATGTTTGGGATATTTTGAAAACTGCAGTGGGGTTTGGGACAAATGTGACCAAACGCCGCTTTCAGTACTTGGTATATGTTGGGTAAAATAAAGTCGTAATTTCAAACTGCGAATACGTGCAGAGAGCCAGAATTTGACTTTAAAATATTGCTCAGTCCTCGAAATCGGGATGTTTGGGATATTTTGAAAACTGCAGGGGGGTTTGGGACAAATATGACCAAACGCCGCTTTCAGAACTAGGCATATGTTGGGTATAAAAAGTCGTAATTTCAAACTGCGAATACGTGCAGAGAGCTTGAATTTGGCTCCAAAATATGGCTCAGGCCTTGAAAGTGGGATATTTGGGATATTTCGAAAACTGCAGGGGAGTTTGTGCAAAATGTGACTCACTGCCGCTTTCAGTACTTGGCATATGTTGGGTATAAAAAGTCGTAATTTCAAACTGCGAATACGTGCAGAGAGCCAGAATTTGGCTCCAAAATATGGCTCATGCCTCAAAATTGGGATATTTGGGATATTTCGAAAACTGCAGGGGAGTTTGTGCGAAATGTGACTCACTGCCGCTTTCAGGACTTGGCATATGTTGGGTATAAAATGTCGTAATTTTAAACCGTGAATACGTGCATAGAGGCAAAATTTGGCTCCAAAATATGGCTAAGGCCTCGAAATTGGGATGTTTGGGATATTTAGAAGACTGAAGGGGGGGGGGGGGTTTGGGACAAATGTGACCAAACGCCACTTTCAGTACTTGGCATATGTTGGGTATAAAATAGTTTTAATTTCAAACTGCGAATACGTGCAGAGAGCCAGAATTTGGCTCCAAATCATGGCTCAGGCCTCGAAATTGGGATGGTTGGGATATTTTGAAAACTGCAGGGGGGTTTGGGACAAATGTGACCAAACGCCGCTTTCAGTACTTGGTATATGTTGGGTAAAAAAAAATCGTAATTTCAAACTGCGAATACGTGCAGAGAGCCAGAATTTGGCTCCAAAATATGGTTTAGGCCTCGAAATTATGATGTTTGGGATATTTTGAAAACTGCAGGGGGGTTTGAGACAAATGTGACCAAACGCCGATTTCAGTACTTGGCATATGTTGAAAATAGAAAAATCGTAATTTCAAACTGCGAATACGTGCAGAGAGCCAGAATTTGGCTCCAAAATATGGCTCAGGCCTCAAAATTTGGATACTTGGGATATTTTGAAAACTGCAGGGGAGTTTGTGCGAAATGTGACTCACTGCCGCTTTCAGGACTTGGCATATGTTGGGTATAATATGTCGTAATTTCAAACCGCGAATACGTGCATAGAGCCAGAATTTGGCTCCAAAATATTGCTTAGGCCTCGAAATTGGGATGTTTGGGATATTTTGAAAACTGCAGGGACGGTTTGGGACAAATGTGACCAAACGCCGCATTCAGTACTTGGCATATGTTGGGCATAAAAAAGTCGTAATTTCAAACTGCGAATACGTGCAGAGAGGTAGAATTTGGCTCCAAAATATTGCTCAAGCCTCAAAATTGGGATATTTGGGATATTTAGAAAACTGTAGGGGAGTTTGTGCGAAACGTGACTCACTGCCGCTTTCAGGACTTGGCATATGTTGGGTATAAAATGTCGTAATTTCAAACCGCGAATACGTGCATAGAGCCAGAATTTGGCTACAAAATATGGCTAAGGCCTCGAAATTGGGATGTTTGGGATATTTAGAAGACTGCAGGGGAGTTTGTGCGAAACGTGACTCACTGTTGCTTTCAGGACTTGGCATATGTTGGGTATAAAATGTCGTAATTTCAAACTGCGAATACGTGCATAGAGCCAGAATTTGGCTACAAAATATGGCTAAGGCCTCGAAATTGGGATGTTTGGGATATTTAGAAGACTGCAGGGGAGTTTGTGCGAAACGTGACTCACTGTTGCTTTCAGGACTTGGCATATGTTGGGTATAAAATGTCGTAATTTCAAACCGCAAATACGTGCATAGAGCCAGAATTTGGCTCCAAAATATGGCTCAGGCCTCAAAATTGGGATATTTGGGATATTTCGAAAACTGCAGGGGAGTTTGTGCGAAATGTGACTCACTGCCGCTTATAGTACTTGGCATATGTTGGGTATAAAAATTCGTAATTTCAAACTGCGAATACGTGCAGAGAGCCAGAATTTGGCTCCAAAATATAGCTCATGCCTCAAAATTGGGATATTTGGGATATTTCGAAAACTGCAGGGGAGTTTGTGCAAAATGTGACTCAATGCCGCTTTCAGGACTTGGCATATGTTGGGTATAAAATGTCGTAATTTCAAACCGCGAATACTTGCATAGAGCCCAAAATTATGTCCAAAATATGGCTAAGGCCTCGAAATTGGGTTGTTTGGGATATTTTGAAGACTGCAGGGGGGGTTTGGGACAAATGTGACCAAACGCCGCTTTCAGTACTTGGCATATGTTGGGTAAAAAAAAGTCGTAATTTCAAACTGCGAATACGTGCAGAGAGCCAGAATTTGGCTCCAAAATATGGCTCAGGCCTCGAAATTGGGATATTTGGGATATTTCGAAAGCTCCAGGGGAGTTTGTGCAAAATGTGACTCACTGCCGCTATCAAGACTTGGCATATGTTGGGTATAAAATGTCGTAAATTCAAACCGCGAATACGTGCATAGAGCCAGAATTTGGCTCCAAAATATGGCTCAGGCCTCGAAATTGGGATGTTTGGGATATTTTGAAAACTGCAGGGGGGTTTGGGACAAATGTGACCAAACGCCGCATTCAGTACTTGGTATATGTTGGGTAAAAAAAAGTCGTAATTTCAAACTGCGAATACGTGCAGAGAGCCAGAATTTGGCTCCAAAATATGGCTCAGGCCTCGAAATTGGGATATTTGGGATATTTCGAAAACTGCAGGGGAGTTTGTGTGAAATGTGACTCACTGCCGCTTTCAGTACTTGGCATATGTTGGGTATAAATAAGTCGTAATTTCAAACTGCGAATACTTGCAGAGAGCCAGAATATGGCTCCAAAATATGGCTCAGGCCTCGAAATTGGGATATTTGGGATATTTCGAAAACGTCTGGGGAGTTTGTGCGAAATGTGACACACAGCTGCTTTCAAGACTTGGCATATGTTGGGTATAAAATGTCGTAATTTCAAACTGCGAATACGTGCAGAGAGGCAGAATTTGGCTCCAAAATATTGCTCATGCCTCGAAATTGTGATATTTGGGATATTTCAAAAACTGCAGGGGATTTTGTGCGAAATGTGACTCACTGCCGCTGTCAGTACTTGGCATATGTTGGGTACAAAAAAGTCGTAATTTCAAACTGCGAATACGTGCAGAGAGCTTGAATTTGGATCCAAAATATGGCTCAGGCCTTGAAAGTGGGATGTTTGGGATATTTTGAAAACTGCAGGGGAGTTTGAGCAAAATGTGACTCACTGCCGCTTTCAGTACTTGGCATATGTTGAGTATAAAAAGTCGTAATTTCAAACTGCGAATACGTGCAGAGAGCCAGAATTTTGCTCGAAAATATGGCTCAGGCCTCGAAATTGGGATGTTTGGGATATTTTGAAAACTGCAGGGGGGTTTGGGACAAATGTGACCAAACGCCGCTCTCAGTACTTGGTATATGTTGGGTAAAAAAAAGTCGTAATTTCAAACTGCGAATACGTGCAGAGAGCCAGAATTTGGATCCAAAATATGGCTCAGGCCTCGAAATTATGATGTTTGGGATATTTTGAAAGCTGCAGGGGGGTTTGGGACAAATGTGACCAAACGCCGCTTTCAGTACTTGGCATATGTTGGGTATACAAAAGTGGTAATTTTAAACTGCGAATACGTGCAGAGAGTCGGAATTTGGCTCCAAAATATTGCTCAGGCCTCGAAATTGGGATATTTGGGATATTTCGAAAACTGCAGGGGAGTTTGTGAGAAATGTGACTCACTGCAGTTTTCAGTACTTAGCATATGTTGGGTATAAAATGTCATAATTTCAAACCGCGAATACGTGCATAGAGCCAGAATTTGGCTCCAAAATATGGCTCAGGCCTCGAAATTAGGATGTTTGGGATATTTTGAAAACTGCAGGGGGGTTTTGGACAAATGTGACCAAACACCGCTTTCAGTACTTGGCATATGTTGGGTATAAAAAAGTCGTAATTTCAAACTGCGAATACGTGCATAGAACCAGAATTTGGCTCCAAAACTTGGCTAAGGCCTCGAAATTAGGATGTTTGGGATATTTCGAAAACTCCAGGGGAGTTTGTGCGAAATGTGACACACTGCCGCTTTCAAGACTTGGCATATGTTGGGTATAAAATGTCGTAATTTTAAACCGCGAATACGTGCATAGAGCCAGAATTTGGCTCCAAAATTTGGCTCAGGCCTCGAAATTAGGATGTTTGGGATATTTTGAAAACTGCAGTGGGGTTTGGGACAAATGTGACCAAACGCCGCTTTCAGTACTTGGTATATGTTGGGTAAAATAAAGTCGTAATTTCATACTGCGAATACGTGCAGAGAGCCAGAATTTGACTTTAAAATATTGCTCAGTCCTCGAAATCGGGATGTTTGGGATATTTTGAAAACTGCAGGGGGGTTTGGGACAAATATGACCAAACGCCGCTTTCAGAACTTGGCATATGTTGGGTATAAAAAGTCGTAATTTCAAACTGCGAATACGTGCAGAGAGCTTGAATTTGGCTCCAAAATATGGCTCAGGCCTTGAAAGTGGGAATTTTGGGATATTTCGAAAACTGCAGGGGAGTTTGTGCAAAATGTGACTCACTGCCGCTTTCAGTACTTGGCATATGTTGGGTATAAAAAGTCGTAATTTCAAACTGCGAACACGTGCAGAGAGCCAGAATTTTGCTCCAAAATATGACTCAGGCCTCGAAATCGGGATGTTTGGGATATTTTGAAAACTGCAGGGGGGTTTGGGACAAATATGAGCAAACGCCGCTTTCAGAACTTGGCATATGTCGGGTATAAAAAGTCGTAATTTCAAACTGCGAATACGTGCAGAGAGCTTGAATTTGGCTCCAAAATATGGCTCAGGCCTTGAAAGTGGGATATTTGGGATATTTCGAAAACTGCAGGGGAGTTTGTGCAAAATGTGACTCACTGCCGCTTTCAGTACTTGGAATATGTTGGGTATAAAAAGTCATAATTTCAAACTGCGAATACGTGCAGAGAGCCAGAATTTGGCTCCAAAATATGGCTCATGCCTCAAAATTGGGATATTTGGGATATTTCGAAAACTGCAGGGGAGTTTGTGCGAAATGTGACTCACTGCCGCTTTCAGGACTTGGCATATGTTGGGTATAAAATGTCGTAATTTTAAACCGTGAATACGTGCATAGAGGCAAAATTTGGCTCCAAAATATGGCTAAGGCCTCGAAATTGGGATGTTTGGGATATTTAGAAGACTGCACGGGGGGGGGGGGGGGTTTGGGACAAATGTGACCAAACGCCACTTTCAGTACTTGGCATATGTTGGGTATAAAATAGTCGTAATTTCAAACTGCGAATACGTGCAGAGAGCCAGAATTTGGCTCCAAAATATGGCTCAGGCCTCGAAATTGGGATGGTTGGGATATTTTGAAAACTGCAGGGGGGTTTGGGACAAATGTGACCAAACGCCGCTTTCAGTACTTGGTATATGTTGGGTAAAAAAAAATCGTAATTTCAAACTGCGAATACGTGCAGAGAGCCAGAATTTGGCTCCAAAATATGGTTTAGGCCTCGAAATTATGATGTTTGGGATATTTTGAAAACTGCAGGGGGGTTTGAGACAAATGTGACCAAACGCCGATTTCAGTACTTGGCATATGTTGAAAATAGAAAAATCGTAATTTCAAACTGCGAATACGTGCAGAGAGCCAGAATTTGGCTCCAAAATATGGCTCAGGCCTCAAAATTTGGATACTTGGGATATTTTGAAAACTGCAGGGGAGTTTGTGCGAAATGTGACTCACTGCCGCTTTCAGGACTTGGCATATGTTGGGTATAATATGTCGTAATTTCAAACCGCGAATACGTGCATAGAGCCAGAATTTGGCTCCAAAATATTGCTTAGGACTCGAAATTGGGATGTTTGGGATATTTTGAAAACTGCAGGGACGGTTTGGGACAAATGTGACCAAACGCCGCATTCAGTACTTGGTATATGTTGGGCATAAAAAAGTCGTAATTTCAAACTGCGAATACGTGCAGAGAGGTAGAATTTGGCTCCAAAATATTGCTCAAGCCTCGAAATTGTGATATTTGGGATATTTCGAAAACTGCAGGGGAGTTTGTGCGAAATGTGACTCACTGCCGCTTTCAGTACTTGGCATATGTTGGGTATAAAAAAGTCGTAATTTCAAACTGCGAATACGTGCAGAGAGCCAGAATTTGGCTCCAAAATATGGCTCAGGCCTCGAAATTGGGATATTTGGGATATTTCGAAAGCTCCAGGGGAGTTTGTGCGAAATGTGACTCACTGCCGCTATCAAGACTTGGCATATGTTGGGTATAAAATGTCGTAAATTCAAACCGCGAATACGTGCATAGAGCAAGAATTTGGCTCCAAAATATGGCTCAGGCCTCGAAATTGGGATGTTTGGGATATTTTGAAAACTGCAGGGGGGTTTGGGACAAATGTGACCAAACGCCGCATTCAGTACTTGGTATATGTTGGGTAAAAAAAAGTCGTAATTTCAAACTGCGAATACGTGCAGAGAGCCAGAATTTGGCTCCAAAATATGGCTCAGGCCTCGAAATTGGGATATTTGGGATATTTCGAAAACTGCAGGGGAGTTTGTGTGAAATGTGACTCACTGCCGCTTTCAGTACTTGGCATATGTTGGGTATAAATAAGTCGTAATTTCAAACTGCGAATACTTGCAGAGAGCCAGAATATGGCTCCAAAATATGGCTCAGGCCTCGAAATTGGGATATTTGGGATATTTCGAAAACGTCTGGGGAGTTTGTGCGAAATGTGACACACAGCTGCTTTCAAGACTTGGCATATGTTGGGTATAAAATGTCGTAATTTCAAACTGCGAATACGTGCAGAGAGGCAGAATTTGGCTCCAAAATATTGCTCATGCCTCGAAATTGTGATATTTGGGATATTTCAAAAACTGCAGGGGATTTTTTGCGAAATGTGACTCACTGCCGCTTTCAGTACTTGGCATATGTTGGGTATACAAAAGTGTTAATTTTAAACTGCGAATACGTGCAGAGAGTCGGAATTTGGCTCCAAAATATTGCTCAGGCCTCGAAATTGGGATATTTGGGATATTTCGAAAACTGCAGGGGAGTTTGTGAGAAATGTGACTCACTGCCGCTTTCAGTACTTGGCATATGTTGGGTATAAAAAGTCGTAATTTCAAACTGCAAATACGTGCAGAGAGCCAGAATTTGGCTCCAAAATATTGCTCAGGCCTCGAAATTGGGATGTTTGGGAAATTTTGAAAACTGCAGGGAAGGTTTGGGACAAATGTGACCAAACGCCGCATTCAGTACTTAGCATATGTTTGGCATAAAAAAGTCGTAATTTCAAACTGCGAATACGTGCAGAGAGGCAGAATTTGGCTCCAAAATTTTGCTCAAGCCTCGAAATTGTGATATTTGGGATATTTCGAAAACTGCAGGGGAGTTTGTGCGAAATGTGACTCACTGCCGCTGTCAGTACTTGGCATATGTTGGGTATAAAAAAGTCGTAATTTCAAACTGCGAATACATGCAGAGAGCCAGAATTTGGCTCCAAAATATGGCTCAGGCCTCGAAATTGGGATATTTGGGATATTTCGAAAACTGCAGGGGAGTTTGTGCGAAATGTGACTCACTGCCGCTTTTAGTACTTGGCATATGTTGGGTATAAAAATTCGTAATATCAAACTGCGAATACGTGCAGAGAGCCAGAATTTGGCTCCAAAATATAGCTCATGCCTCAAAATTGGGATATTTGGGATATTTCGAAAACTGAAGGGGAGTTTGTGCGAAATGTGACTCACTGCCGCTTTCAGGACTTGGCATATGTTGGGTATAAAATGTCGTAATTTCAAACCGCGAATACTTGCATAGAGCCAAAAATTGGCTCCAAAATATGGCTAAGGCCTCGAAATTGGGTTGTTTGGGATATTTTGAAGACTGCAGGGGGGGTTTGGGACAAATGTGACCAAACGCCGCATTCAGTACTTGGTATATGTTGGGTAAAAAAAGTCGTAATTTCAAACTGCGAATACGTGCAGAGAGCCAGAATTTGGCTCCAAAATATGGCTCAGGCCTCGAAATTGGGATATTTGGGATATTTCGAAAACTGCAGGGGAGTTTGTGTGAAATGTGACACACAGCCGCTTTCAAGACTTGGCATATGTTGGGTATAAAATGTCGTAATTTCAAACTGCGAATACGTGCAGAGAGGCAGAATTTGGCTCCAAAATATTGTTCAAGCCTCGAAATTGTGATATTTGGGATATTTCGAAAACTGCAGGGGATTTTGTGCGAAATGTGACTCACTGCCGCTTTCAGTACTTGGCATATGTTGGGTATAAAAAAGTCGTAATTTCAAACTGCGAATACGTGCAGAGAGCCAGAATTTGGCTCCAAAATATGGCTCAGGCCTCGAAATTATGATGATTCGGATATTTTGAAAACTGCAGGGGGGTTTGGGAAAATGTGACCAAACGCCGCTTTCAGTACTTGGTATATGTTGGGTAAAAAAAAGTCGTAATTTCAAACTGCGAATACGTGCAGAGAGCCAGAATTTGGCTCCAAAATATGGCTCAGGCCTCGAAATTATGATGTTTGGGATATTTTGAAAGCTGCAGGATGGTTTGAGACACGTGTGACCAAACGCCGCTTTCAGTACTTGGCATATGTTGGGTATAAAATGTCGTAATTTCAAACCGTGAATACGTGCAAAATGACAAAATTTGGCTCCAAAATATGGCTCAGGCCTCGAAATTATGATGTTTGGGATATTTTGAAAACTGCAGGGGGGTTTGAGACAAATGTGACCAAACGCCGCATTCAGTACTTGGTATATGTTGGGTAAAAAAAGTCGTAATTTCAAACTGCGAATACGTGCAGAGAGCCAGAATTTGGCTCCAAAATATTGCTCAGGCCTCGAAATTGGGATGTTTGGGAAATTTTGAAAACTGCAGGGACGGTTTGGGACAAATGTGACCAAACGCCGCATTCAGTACTTGGCATATGTTGGGCATAAAAAAGTCGTAATTTCAAACTGCGAATACGTGCAGAGAGGCAGAATTTGGCTCCAAAATTTTGCTCAAGCCTCGAAATTGTGATATTTGGGACATTTCGAAAACTACAGGGGAGTTTGTGCGAAATGTGACTCACTGCCGTTCTCAGTACTTGGCATATGTTGGGTATAAAAAAGTCGTAATTTTAAACTGCGAATACATGCAGAGAGCCAGAATTTGGCTCCAAAATATGGCTCAGGCCTCGAAATTGGGATATTTGGGATATTTCGAAAACTGCAGGGGAGTTTGTGCGAAATGTGACTCACTGCCGCTTATAGTACTTGGCATATGTTGGGTATAAAAATTCGTAATTTCAAACTGCGAATACGTGCAGAGAGCCAGAATTTGGCTCCAAAATATAGCTCATGCCTCAAAATTGGGATATTTGGGATATTTCGAAAACTGCAGGGGAGTTTGTGCAAAATGTGACTCACTGCCGCTTTCAGGACTTGGCATATGTTAGGTATAAAATGTCGTAATTTCAAACCGCGAATACTTGCATAGAGCCCAAAATTGGCTCCAAAATATGGCTAAGGCCTCGAAATTGGGTTGTTTGGGATATTTTGAAGACTGCAGGGGGGGTTTGTGACAAACGTGACCAAACGCCGCTTTCAGTACTTGGCATATGTTGGGTAAAAAAGAAGTCGTAATTTCAAACTGCGAATACGTGCAGAGAGCCAGAATTTGGCTCCAAAATATGGCTCAGGCCTCGAAATTGGGATATTTGGGATATTTCGAAAGCTCCAGGGGAGTTTGTGCGAAATGTGACTCACTGCCGCTATCAAGACTTGGCATATGTTGGGTATAAAATGTCGTAAATTCAAACCGCGAATACGTGCATAGAGCCAGAATTTGGCTCCAAAATATGGCTCAGGCCTCGAAATTGGGATGTTTGGGATATTTTGAAAACTGCAGGGGGTTTGGGACAAATGTGACCAAACGCCGCATTCAGTACTTGGTATATGTTGGGTATACAAAAGTGTTAATTTTAAACTGCGAATACGTGCAGAGAGTCGGAATTTGGCTCCAAAATATTGCTCAGGCCTCGAAATTGGGATATTTGGGATATTTCGAAAACTGCAGGGGAGTTTGTGAGAAATGTGACTCACTGCCGCTTTCAGTACTTGGCATATGTTGGGTATAAAAAGTCGTAATTTCAAACTGCAAATACGTGCAGAGAGCCAGAATTTGGCTCCAAAATATGGCTCATGCCTCAAAATTTGGATATTTGGGATATTTCGAAAACTGCAGGGAAGTTTGTGCGAAATGTGACTCACTGCTGCTTTCAGGACTTGGCATATGTTGGGTATAAAATATCGTAATTTCAAACCGCGAATACGTGCATAGAGCCAAAATTTGGCTCCAAAATATGGCAAAGACCTCGAAATTGGGATGTTTGGGATATTTTGAAGACTGCAAGGGGGGGTTTTGGACAAATGTGACCAAACGCCACTTTCAGTACTTGGCGTATGTTGGGTATAAAAAGTCGTAATTTCAAACTGCGAATACGTGCAGAGAGCCAAAATTTGGCTCCAAAATATTGCTCAGGCCTCGAAATTGGGATGTTTGGGAAATTTTGAAAACTGCAGGGACGGTTTGGGACAAATGTGACCAAACGCCGCATTCAGTACTTGGCATATGTTGGGCATAAAAAAGTCGTAATTTCAAACTGCGAATACGTGCAGAGAGGCAGAATTTGGCTCCAAAATTTTGCTCAAGCCTCGAAATTGTGATATTTGGGACATTTCGAAAACTGCAGGGGAGTTTGTGCGAAATGTGACTCACTGCCGTTCTCAGTACTTGGCATATGTTGGGTATAAAAAAGTCGTAATTTTAAACTGCGAATACATGCAGAGAGCCAGAATTTGGCTCCAAAATATGGCTCAGGCCTCGAAATTGGGATATTTGGGATATTTCGAAAACTGCAGGGGAGTTTGTGCGAAATGTGACTCACTGCCGCTTATAGTACTTGGCATATGTTGGGTATAAAAATTCGTAATTTCAAACTGCGAATACGTGCAGAGAGCCAGAATTTGGCTCCAAAATATAGCTCATGCCTCAAAATTGGGATATTTGGGATATTTCGAAAACTGCAGGGGAGTTTGTGCAAAATGTGACTCACTGCCGCTTTCAGGACTTGGCATATGTTAGGTATAAAATGTCGTAATTTCAAACCGCGAATACTTGCATAGAGCCCAAAATTGGCTCCAAAATATGGCTAAGGCCTCGAAATTGGGTTGTTTGGGATATTTTGAAGACTGCAGGGGGGGTTTGTGACAAATGTGACCAAACGCCGCTTTCAGTACTTGGCATATGTTGGGTAAAAAAGAAGTCGTAATTTCAAACTGCGAATACGTGCAGAGAGCCAGAATTTGGCTCCAAAATATGGCTCAGGCCTCGAAATTGGGATATTTGGGATATTTCGAAAGCTCCAGGGGAGTTTGTGCGAAATGTGACTCACTGCCGCTATCAAGACTTGGCATATGTTGGGTATAAAATGTCGTAAATTCAAACCGCGAATACGTGCATAGAGCCAGAATTTGGCTCCAAAATATGGCTCAGGCCTCGAAATTGGGATGTTTGGGATATTTTGAAAACTGCAGGGGGGTTTGGGACAAATGTGACCAAACGCCGCATTCAGTACTTGGTATATGTTGGGTATACAAAAGTGTTAATTTTAAACTGCGAATACGTGCAGAGAGTCGGAATTTGGCTCCAAAATATTGCTCAGGCCTCGAAATTGGGATATTTGGGATATTTCGAAAACTGCAGGGGAGTTTGTGAGAAATGTGACTCACTGCCGCTTTCAGTACTTGGCATATGTTGGGTATAAAAAGTCGTAATTTCAAACTGCAAATACGTGCAGAGAGCCAGAATTTGGCTCCAAAATATGGCTCATGCCTCAAAATTTGGATATTTGGGATATTTCGAAAACTGCAGGGAAGTTTGTGCGAAATGTGACTCACTGCTGCTTTCAGGACTTGGCATATGTTGGGTATAAAATATCGTAATTTCAAACCGCGAATACGTGCATAGAGCCAAAATTTGGCTCCAAAATATGGCAAAGACCTCGAAATTGGGATGTTTGGGATATTTTGAAGACTGCAAGGGGGGGTTTTGGACAAATGTGACCAAACGCCACTTTCAGTACTTGGCGTATGTTGGGTATAAAAAGTCGTAATTTCAAACTGCGAATACGTGCAGAGAGCCAAAATTTGGCTCCAAAATATTGCTCAGGCCTCGAAATTGGGATGTTTGGGAAATTTTGAAAACTGCAGGGACGGTTTGGGACAAATGTGACCAAACGCCGCATTCAGTACTTAGCATATGTTTGGCATAAAAAAGTCGTAATTTCAAACTGCGAATACGTGCAGAGAGGCAGAATTTGGCTCCAAAATTTTGCTCAAGCCTCGAAATTGTGATATTTGGGATATTTCGAAAACTGCAGGGGAGTTTGTGCGAAATGTGACTCACTGCCGCTCTCAGTACTTGGCATATGTTGGGTATAAAAAAGTCGTAATTTCAAACTGCGAATACATGCAGAGAGCCAGAATTTGGCTCCAAAATATGGCTCAGGCCTCGAAATTGGGATATTTGGGATATTTCGAAAACTGCAGGGGAGTTTGTGCGAAATGTGACTCACTGCCGCTTTTAGTACTTGGCATATGTTGGGTATAAAAATTCGTAATATCAAACTGCGAATACGTGCAGAGAGCCAGAATTTGGCTCCAAAATATAGCTCATGCCTCAAAATTGGGATATTTGGGATATTTCGAAAACTGCAGGGGAGTTTGTGCGAAATGTGACTCACTGCCGTTTTCAGGACTTGGCATATGTTGGGTATAAAATGTCGTAATTTCAAACCGCGAATACTTGCATAGAGCCAAAAATTGGCTCCAAAATATGGCTAAGGCCTCGAAATTGGGTTGTTTGGGATATTTTGAAGACTGCAGGGGGGGTTTGGGACAAATGTGACCAAACGCCGCTTTCAGTACTTGGCATATGTTGGGTAAAAAAAAGTCGTAATTTCAAACTGCGAATACGTGCAGAGAGCCAGAATTTGGCTCAAAATATGGCTCAGGCCTCGAAATTGGGATATTTGGGATATTTCGAAAGCTCCAGGGGAGTTTGTGCGAAATGTGACTCTCTGCCGCAATCAAGACTTGGCATATGTTGGGTATAAAATGTCGTAAATTCAACCCGCGAATACGTGCATAGAGCCAGAATTTGGCTCCAAAATATGGCTCAGGCCTCGAAATTGGGATGTTTGGGATATTTTGAAGACTGCAGGGGGGGTTTGGGACAAATGTGACCAAACGCCGCTTTCAGTACTTGGTATATGTTGGGTAAAAAAAAGTCGTAATTTCAAACTGCGAATACGTGCAGAGAGCCAGAATTTGGCTCCAAAATATGGCTCAGGCCTCGAAATTGGGATATTTTGGATATTTCGAAAACTGCAGGGGAGTTTGTGTGAAATGTGACACACAGCCGCTTTCAAGACTTGGCATATGTTGGGTATAAAATGTCGTAATTTCAAACTGCGAATACGTGCAGAGAGGCAGAATTTGGCTCCAAAATATTGTTCAAGCCTCGAAATTGTGATATTTGGGATATTTCGAAAACTGCAGGGGATTTTGTGCGAAATGTGACTCACTGCCGCTTTCAGTACTTGGTATATGTTGGGTAAAAAAAAGTCGTAATTTCAAACTGCGAATACGTGCAGAGAGCCAGAATTTGGCTCCAAAATATGGCTCAGGCCTCAAAATTGGGATACTTGGGATATTTCGAAAACTGCAGGGGAGTTTGTGCGAAATGTGACTCACTGCCGCTTTCAGTACTTGGCATATGTTGGGTATAAAAAAGTCGTAATTTCAAACTGCGAATACGTGCAGAGAGCCAGAATTTGGCTCCAAAATATGGCTCAGGCCTCAAAATTGGGATACTTGGGATATTTCGAAAACTGCAGGGGAGTTTGTGCGAAATGTGACTCACTGCCGCTTTCAGGACTTGGCATATGTTGGGTATAAAATGTCGTAATTTCAAACCGTGAATACGTGCATAATGGCAAAATTTGGCTCCAAAATATGGCAAAGGCCTCGAAATTGGGATGTTTGGGATATTTAGAAGACTGCAGGGGGGGGGTTTGGGACAAATGTGACCAAACGCCACTTTCAGTACTTGGCATATGTTGGGTATAAAATAGTCGTAATTTCAAACTGCGAATACGTGCAGAGAGCCAGAATTTGGCTCCAAAATATGGCTCAGGCCTCGAAATTGGGATATTTGGGATATTTCGAAAACTCCAGGGGAGTTTGTTCGAAATGTGACTCACTGCCGCTATCAAGACTTAGCATATGTTGGGTATAAAATGTCGTAAATTCAAACCGCGAATACGTGCATAGAGCCAGAATTTGGCTCCAAAATATGGCTCAGGCCTCGAAATTATGATGTTTGGGATATTTCGAAAACTGCAGGGGAGTTTGTGCGAAATGTGACTCACTGCCGCTTTCAGGACTTGGCATATGTTGGGTATAAAATGTCGTAATTTTAAACCGTGAATACGTGCATAGAGGCAAAATTTGGCTCCAAAATATGGCTAAGGCCTCGAAATTGGGATGTTTGGGATATTTAGAAGACTGAAGGGGGGGGGGGGGTTTGGGACAAATGTGACCAAACGCCACTTTCAGTACTTGGCATATGTTGGGTATAAAATAGTTTTAATTTCAAACTGCGAATACGTGCAGAGAGCCAGAATTTGGCTCCAAATCATGGCTCAGGCCTCGAAATTGGGATGGTTGGGATATTTTGAAAACTGCAGGGGGGTTTGGGACAAATGTGACCAAACGCCGCTTTCAGTACTTGGTATATGTTGGGTAAAAAAAAATCGTAATTTCAAACTGCGAATACGTGCAGAGAGCCAGAATTTGGCTCCAAAATATGGTTTAGGCCTCGAAATTATGATGTTTGGGATATTTTGAAAACTGCAGGGGGGTTTGAGACAAATGTGACCAAACGCCGATTTCAGTACTTGGCATATGTTGAAAATAGAAAAATCGTAATTTCAAACTGCGAATACGTGCAGAGAGCCAGAATTTGGCTCCAAAATATGGCTCAGGCCTCAAAATTTGGATACTTGGGATATTTTGAAAACTGCAGGGGAGTTTGTGCGAAATGTGACTCACTGCCGCTTTCAGGACTTGGCATATGTTGGGTATAATATGTCGTAATTTCAAACCGCGAATACGTGCATAGAGCCAGAATTTGGCTCCAAAATATTGCTTAGGCCTCGAAATTGGGATGTTTGGGATATTTTGAAAACTGCAGGGACGGTTTGGGACAAATGTGACCAAACGCCGCATTCAGTACTTGGCATATGTTGGGCATAAAAAAGTCGTAATTTCAAACTGCGAATACGTGCAGAGAGGTAGAATTTGGCTCCAAAATATTGCTCAAGCCTCAAAATTGGGATATTTGGGATATTTAGAAAACTGTAGGGGAGTTTGTGCGAAACGTGACTCACTGCCGCTTTCAGGACTTGGCATATGTTGGGTATAAAATGTCGTAATTTCAAACCGCGAATACGTGCATAGAGCCAGAATTTGGCTACAAAATATGGCTAAGGCCTCGAAATTGGGATGTTTGGGATATTTAGAAGACTGCAGGGGAGTTTGTGCGAAACGTGACTCACTGTTGCTTTCAGGACTTGGCATATGTTGGGTATAAAATGTCGTAATTTCAAACTGCGAATACGTGCATAGAGCCAGAATTTGGCTACAAAATATGGCTAAGGCCTCGAAATTGGGATGTTTGGGATATTTAGAAGACTGCAGGGGAGTTTGTGCGAAACGTGACTCACTGTTGCTTTCAGGACTTGGCATATGTTGGGTATAAAATGTCGTAATTTCAAACCGCAAATACGTGCATAGAGCCAGAATTTGGCTCCAAAATATGGCTCAGGCCTCAAAATTGGGATATTTGGGATATTTCGAAAACTGCAGGGGAGTTTGTGCGAAATGTGACTCACTGCCGCTTATAGTACTTGGCATATGTTGGGTATAAAAATTCGTAATTTCAAACTGCGAATACGTGCAGAGAGCCAGAATTTGGCTCCAAAATATAGCTCATGCCTCAAAATTGGGATATTTGGGATATTTCGAAAACTGCAGGGGAGTTTGTGCAAAATGTGACTCAATGCCGCTTTCAGGACTTGGCATATGTTGGGTATAAAATGTCGTAATTTCAAACCGCGAATACTTGCATAGAGCCCAAAATTATGTCCAAAATATGGCTAAGGCCTCGAAATTGGGTTGTTTGGGATATTTTGAAGACTGCAGGGGGGGTTTGGGACAAATGTGACCAAACGCCGCTTTCAGTACTTGGCATATGTTGGGTATAAAATGTCGTAAATTCAAACCGCGAATACGTGCATAGAGCCAGAATTTGGCTCCAAAATATGGCTCAGGCCTCGAAATTGGGATGTTTGGGATATTTTGAAAACTGCAGGGGGGTTTGGGACAAATGTGACCAAACGCCGCATTCAGTACTTGGTATATGTTGGGTAAAAAAAAGTCGTAATTTCAAACTGCGAATACGTGCAGAGAGCCAGAATTTGGCTCCAAAATATGGCTCAGGCCTCGAAATTGGGATATTTGGGATATTTCGAAAACTGCAGGGGAGTTTGTGTGAAATGTGACTCACTGCCGCTTTCAGTACTTGGCATATGTTGGGTATAAATAAGTCGTAATTTCAAACTGCGAATACTTGCAGAGAGCCAGAATATGGCTCCAAAATATGGCTCAGGCCTCGAAATTGGGATATTTGGGATATTTCGAAAACGTCTGGGGAGTTTGTGCGAAATGTGACACACAGCTGCTTTCAAGACTTGGCATATGTTGGGTATAAAATGTCGTAATTTCAAACTGCGAATACGTGCAGAGAGGCAGAATTTGGCTCCAAAATATTGCTCATGCCTCGAAATTGTGATATTTGGGATATTTCAAAAACTGCAGGGGATTTTGTGCGAAATGTGACTCACTGCCGCTGTCAGTACTTGGCATATGTTGGGTACAAAAAAGTCGTAATTTCAAACTGCGAATACGTGCAGAGAGCTTGAATTTGGATCCAAAATATGGCTCAGGCCTTGAAAGTGGGATGTTTGGGATATTTTGAAAACTGCAGGGGAGTTTGAGCAAAATGTGACTCACTGCCGCTTTCAGTACTTGGCATATGTTGAGTATAAAAAGTCGTAATTTCAAACTGCGAATACGTGCAGAGAGCCAGAATTTTGCTCGAAAATATGGCTCAGGCCTCGAAATTGGGATGTTTGGGATATTTTGAAAACTGCAGGGGGGTTTGGGACAAATGTGACCAAACGCCGCTCTCAGTACTTGGTATATGTTGGGTAAAAAAAAGTCGTAATTTCAAACTGCGAATACGTGCAGAGAGCCAGAATTTGGATCCAAAATATGGCTCAGGCCTCGAAATTATGATGTTTGGGATATTTTGAAAGCTGCAGGGGGGTTTGGGACAAATGTGACCAAACGCCGCTTTCAGTACTTGGCATATGTTGGGTATACAAAAGTGGTAATTTTAAACTGCGAATACGTGCAGAGAGTCGGAATTTGGCTCCAAAATATTGCTCAGGCCTCGAAATTGGGATATTTGGGATATTTCGAAAACTGCAGGGGAGTTTGTGAGAAATGTGACTCACTGCAGTTTTCAGTACTTAGCATATGTTGGGTATAAAATGTCATAATTTCAAACCGCGAATACGTGCATAGAGCCAGAATTTGGCTCCAAAATATGGCTCAGGCCTCGAAATTAGGATGTTTGGGATATTTTGAAAACTGCAGGGGGGTTTTGGACAAATGTGACCAAACACCGCTTTCAGTACTTGGCATATGTTGGGTATAAAAAAGTCGTAATTTCAAACTGCGAATACGTGCATAGAACCAGAATTTGGCTCCAAAACTTGGCTAAGGCCTCGAAATTAGGATGTTTGGGATATTTCGAAAACTCCAGGGGAGTTTGTGCGAAATGTGACACACTGCCGCTTTCAAGACTTGGCATATGTTGGGTATAAAATGTCGTAATTTTAAACCGCGAATACGTGCATAGAGCCAGAATTTGGCTCCAAAATTTGGCTCAGGCCTCGAAATTAGGATGTTTGGGATATTTTGAAAACTGCAGTGGGGTTTGGGACAAATGTGACCAAACGCCGCTTTTAGTACTTGGTATATGTTGGGTAAAATAAAGTCGTAATTTCATACTGCGAATACGTGCAGAGAGCCAGAATTTGACTTTAAAATATTGCTCAGTCCTCGAAATCGGGATGTTTGGGATATTTTGAAAACTGCAGGGGGGTTTGGGACAAATATGACCAAACGCCGCTTTCAGAACTTGGCATATGTTGGGTATAAAAAGTCGTAATTTCAAACTGCGAATACGTGCAGAGAGCTTGAATTTGGCTCCAAAATATGGCTCAGGCCTTGAAAGTGGGAATTTTGGGATATTTCGAAAACTGCAGGGGAGTTTGTGCAAAATGTGACTCACTGCCGCTTTCAGTACTTGGCATATGTTGGGTATAAAAAGTCGTAATTTCAAACTGCGAACACGTGCAGAGAGCCAGAATTTTGCTCCAAAATATGACTCAGGCCTCGAAATCGGGATGTTTGGGATATTTTGAAAACTGCAGGGGGGTTTGGGACAAATATGAGCAAACGCCGCTTTCAGAACTTGGCATATGTCGGGTATAAAAAGTCGTAATTTCAAACTGCGAATACGTGCAGAGAGCTTGAATTTGGCTCCAAAATATGGCTCAGGCCTTGAAAGTGGGATATTTGGGATATTTCGAAAACTGCAGGGGAGTTTGTGCAAAATGTGACTCACTGCCGCTTTCAGTACTTGGAATATGTTGGGTATAAAAAGTCATAATTTCAAACTGCGAATACGTGCAGAGAGCCAGAATTTGGCTCCAAAATATGGCTCATGCCTCAAAATTGGGATATTTGGGATATTTCGAAAACTGCAGGGGAGTTTGTGCGAAATGTGACTCACTGCCGCTTTCAGGACTTGGCATATGTTGGGTATAAAATGTCGTAATTTTAAACCGTGAATACGTGCATAGAGGCAAAATTTGGCTCCAAAATATGGCTAAGGCCTCGAAATTGGGATGTTTGGGATATTTAGAAGACTGCACGGGGGGGGGGGGGGTTTGGGACAAATGTGACCAAACGCCACTTTCAGTACTTGGCATATGTTGGGTATAAAATAGTCGTAATTTCAAACTGCGAATACGTGCAGAGAGCCAGAATTTGGCTCCAAAATATGGCTCAGGCCTCGAAATTGGGATGGTTGGGATATTTTGAAAACTGCAGGGGGGTTTGGGACAAATGTGACCAAACGCCGCTTTCAGTACTTGGTATATGTTGGGTAAAAAAAAATCGTAATTTCAAACTGCGAATACGTGCAGAGAGCCAGAATTTGGCTCCAAAATATGGTTTAGGCCTCGAAATTATGATGTTTGGGATATTTTGAAAACTGCAGGGGGGTTTGAGACAAATGTGACCAAACGCCGATTTCAGTACTTGGCATATGTTGAAAATAGAAAAATCGTAATTTCAAACTGCGAATACGTGCAGAGAGCCAGAATTTGGCTCCAAAATATGGCTCAGGCCTCAAAATTTGGATACTTGGGATATTTTGAAAACTGCAGGGGAGTTTGTGCGAAATGTGACTCACTGCCGCTTTCAGGACTTGGCATATGTTGGGTATAATATGTCGTAATTTCAAACCGCGAATACGTGCATAGAGCCAGAATTTGGCTCCAAAATATTGCTTAGGACTCGAAATTGGGATGTTTGGGATATTTTGAAAACTGCAGGGGAGTTTGTGCGAAATGTGACTCACTGCCGCTTTCAGTACTTGGCATATGTTGGGTATAAAAAAGTCGTAATTTCAAACTGCGAATACGTGCAGAGAGCCAGAATTTGGCTCCAAAATATGGCTCAGGCCTCGAAATTGGGATATTTGGGATATTTCGAAAGCTCCAGGGGAGTTTGTGCGAAATGTGACTCACTGCCGCTATCAAGACTTGGCATATGTTGGGTATAAAATGTCGTAAATTCAAACCGCGAATACGTGCATAGAGCAAGAATTTGGCTCCAAAATATGGCTCAGGCCTCGAAATTGGGATGTTTGGGATATTTTGAAAACTGCAGGGGGGTTTGGGACAAATGTGACCAAACGCCGCATTCAGTACTTGGTATATGTTGGGTAAAAAAAAGTCGTAATTTCAAACTGCGAATACGTGCAGAGAGCCAGAATTTGGCTCCAAAATATGGCTCAGGCCTCGAAATTGGGATATTTGGGATATTTCGAAAACTGCAGGGGAGTTTGTGTGAAATGTGACTCACTGCCGCTTTCAGTACTTGGCATATGTTGGGTATAAATAAGTCGTAATTTCAAACTGCGAATACTTGCAGAGAGCCAGAATATGGCTCCAAAATATGGCTCAGGCCTCGAAATTGGGATATTTGGGATATTTCGAAAACGTCTGGGGAGTTTGTGCGAAATGTGACACACAGCTGCTTTCAAGACTTGGCATATGTTGGGTATAAAATGTCGTAATTTCAAACTGCGAATACGTGCAGAGAGGCAGAATTTGGCTCCAAAATATTGCTCATGCCTCGAAATTGTGATATTTGGGATATTTCAAAAACTGCAGGGGATTTTTTGCGAAATGTGACTCACTGCCGCTTTCAGTACTTGGCATATGTTGGGTATACAAAAGTGTTAATTTTAAACTGCGAATACGTGCAGAGAGTCGGAATTTGGCTCCAAAATATTGCTCAGGCCTCGAAATTGGGATATTTGGGATATTTCGAAAACTGCAGGGGAGTTTGTGAGAAATGTGACTCACTGCCGCTTTCAGTACTTGGCATATGTTGGGTATAAAAAGTCGTAATTTCAAACTGCAAATACGTGCAGAGAGCCAGAATTTGGCTCCAAAATATTGCTCAGGCCTCGAAATTGGGATGTTTGGGAAATTTTGAAAACTGCAGGGAAGGTTTGGGACAAATGTGACCAAACGCCGCATTCAGTACTTAGCATATGTTTGGCATAAAAAAGTCGTAATTTCAAACTGCGAATACGTGCAGAGAGGCAGAATTTGGCTCCAAAATTTTGCTCAAGCCTCGAAATTGTGATATTTGGGATATTTCGAAAACTGCAGGGGAGTTTGTGCGAAATGTGACTCACTGCCGCTGTCAGTACTTGGCATATGTTGGGTATAAAAAAGTCGTAATTTCAAACTGCGAATACATGCAGAGAGCCAGAATTTGGCTCCAAAATATGGCTCAGGCCTCGAAATTGGGATATTTGGGATATTTCGAAAACTGCAGGGGAGTTTGTGCGAAATGTGACTCACTGCCGCTTTTAGTACTTGGCATATGTTGGGTATAAAAATTCGTAATATCAAACTGCGAATACGTGCAGAGAGCCAGAATTTGGCTCCAAAATATAGCTCATGCCTCAAAATTGGGATATTTGGGATATTTCGAAAACTGAAGGGGAGTTTGTGCGAAATGTGACTCACTGCCGCTTTCAGGACTTGGCATATGTTGGGTATAAAATGTCGTAATTTCAAACCGCGAATACTTGCATAGAGCCAAAAATTGGCTCCAAAATATGGCTAAGGCCTCGAAATTGGGTTGTTTGGGATATTTTGAAGACTGCAGGGGGGGTTTGGGACAAATGTGACCAAACGCCGCATTCAGTACTTGGTATATGTTGGGTAAAAAAAGTCGTAATTTCAAACTGCGAATACGTGCAGAGAGCCAGAATTTGGCTCCAAAATATGGCTCAGGCCTCGAAATTGGGATATTTGGGATATTTCGAAAACTGCAGGGGAGTTTGTGTGAAATGTGACACACAGCCGCTTTCAAGACTTGGCATATGTTGGGTATAAAATGTCGTAATTTCAAACTGCGAATACGTGCAGAGAGGCAGAATTTGGCTCCAAAATATTGTTCAAGCCTCGAAATTGTGATATTTGGGATATTTCGAAAACTGCAGGGGATTTTGTGCGAAATGTGACTCACTGCCGCTTTCAGTACTTGGCATATGTTGGGTATAAAAAAGTCGTAATTTCAAACTGCGAATACGTGCAGAGAGCCAGAATTTGGCTCCAAAATATGGCTCAGGCCTCGAAATTATGATGATTCGGATATTTTGAAAACTGCAGGGGGGTTTGGGAAAATGTGACCAAACGCCGCTTTCAGTACTTGGTATATGTTGGGTAAAAAAAAGTCGTAATTTCAAACTGCGAATACGTGCAGAGAGCCAGAATTTGGCTCCAAAATATGGCTCAGGCCTCGAAATTATGATGTTTGGGATATTTTGAAAGCTGCAGGATGGTTTGAGACACGTGTGACCAAACGCCGCTTTCAGTACTTGGCATATGTTGGGTATAAAATGTCGTAATTTCAAACCGTGAATACGTGCAAAATGACAAAATTTGGCTCCAAAATATGGCTCAGGCCTCGAAATTATGATGTTTGGGATATTTTGAAAACTGCAGGGGGGTTTGAGACAAATGTGACCAAACGCCGCATTCAGTACTTGGTATATGTTGGGTAAAAAAAGTCGTAATTTCAAACTGCGAATACGTGCAGAGAGCCAGAATTTGGCTCCAAAATATTGCTCAGGCCTCGAAATTGGGATGTTTGGGAAATTTTGAAAACTGCAGGGACGGTTTGGGACAAATGTGACCAAACGCCGCATTCAGTACTTGGCATATGTTGGGCATAAAAAAGTCGTAATTTCAAACTGCGAATACGTGCAGAGAGGCAGAATTTGGCTCCAAAATTTTGCTCAAGCCTCGAAATTGTGATATTTGGGACATTTCGAAAACTACAGGGGAGTTTGTGCGAAATGTGACTCACTGCCGTTCTCAGTACTTGGCATATGTTGGGTATAAAAAAGTCGTAATTTTAAACTGCGAATACATGCAGAGAGCCAGAATTTGGCTCCAAAATATGGCTCAGGCCTCGAAATTGGGATATTTGGGATATTTCGAAAACTGCAGGGGAGTTTGTGCGAAATGTGACTCACTGCCGCTTATAGTACTTGGCATATGTTGGGTATAAAAATTCGTAATTTCAAACTGCGAATACGTGCAGAGAGCCAGAATTTGGCTCCAAAATATAGCTCATGCCTCAAAATTGGGATATTTGGGATATTTCGAAAACTGCAGGGGAGTTTGTGCAAAATGTGACTCACTGCCGCTTTCAGGACTTGGCATATGTTAGGTATAAAATGTCGTAATTTCAAACCGCGAATACTTGCATAGAGCCCAAAATTGGCTCCAAAATATGGCTAAGGCCTCGAAATTGGGTTGTTTGGGATATTTTGAAGACTGCAGGGGGGGTTTGTGACAAATGTGACCAAACGCCGCTTTCAGTACTTGGCATATGTTGGGTAAAAAAGAAGTCGTAATTTCAAACTGCGAATACGTGCAGAGAGCCAGAATTTGGCTCCAAAATATGGCTCAGGCCTCGAAATTGGGATATTTGGGATATTTCGAAAGCTCCAGGGGAGTTTGTGCGAAATGTGACTCACTGCCGCTATCAAGACTTGGCATATGTTGGGTATAAAATGTCGTAAATTCAAACCGCGAATACGTGCATAGAGCCAGAATTTGGCTCCAAAATATGGCTCAGGCCTCGAAATTGGGATGTTTGGGATATTTTGAAAACTGCAGGGGGTTTGGGACAAATGTGACCAAACGCCGCATTCAGTACTTGGTATATGTTGGGTATACAAAAGTGTTAATTTTAAACTGCGAATACGTGCAGAGAGTCGGAATTTGGCTCCAAAATATTGCTCAGGCCTCGAAATTGGGATATTTGGGATATTTCGAAAACTGCAGGGGAGTTTGTGAGAAATGTGACTCACTGCCGCTTTCAGTACTTGGCATATGTTGGGTATAAAAAGTCGTAATTTCAAACTGCAAATACGTGCAGAGAGCCAGAATTTGGCTCCAAAATATGGCTCATGCCTCAAAATTTGGATATTTGGGATATTTCGAAAACTGCAGGGAAGTTTGTGCGAAATGTGACTCACTGCTGCTTTCAGGACTTGGCATATGTTGGGTATAAAATATCGTAATTTCAAACCGCGAATACGTGCATAGAGCCAAAATTTGGCTCCAAAATATGGCAAAGACCTCGAAATTGGGATGTTTGGGATATTTTGAAGACTGCAAGGGGGGGTTTTGGACAAATGTGACCAAACGCCACTTTCAGTACTTGGCGTATGTTGGGTATAAAAAGTCGTAATTTCAAACTGCGAATACGTGCAGAGAGCCAAAATTTGGCTCCAAAATATTGCTCAGGCCTCGAAATTGGGATGTTTGGGAAATTTTGAAAACTGCAGGGACGGTTTGGGACAAATGTGACCAAACGCCGCATTCAGTACTTGGCATATGTTGGGCATAAAAAAGTCGTAATTTCAAACTGCGAATACGTGCAGAGAGGCAGAATTTGGCTCCAAAATTTTGCTCAAGCCTCGAAATTGTGATATTTGGGACATTTCGAAAACTGCAGGGGAGTTTGTGCGAAATGTGACTCACTGCCGTTCTCAGTACTTGGCATATGTTGGGTATAAAAAAGTCGTAATTTTAAACTGCGAATACATGCAGAGAGCCAGAATTTGGCTCCAAAATATGGCTCAGGCCTCGAAATTGGGATATTTGGGATATTTCGAAAACTGCAGGGGAGTTTGTGCGAAATGTGACTCACTGCCGCTTATAGTACTTGGCATATGTTGGGTATAAAAATTCGTAATTTCAAACTGCGAATACGTGCAGAGAGCCAGAATTTGGCTCCAAAATATAGCTCATGCCTCAAAATTGGGATATTTGGGATATTTCGAAAACTGCAGGGGAGTTTGTGCAAAATGTGACTCACTGCCGCTTTCAGGACTTGGCATATGTTAGGTATAAAATGTCGTAATTTCAAACCGCGAATACTTGCATAGAGCCCAAAATTGGCTCCAAAATATGGCTAAGGCCTCGAAATTGGGTTGTTTGGGATATTTTGAAGACTGCAGGGGGGGTTTGTGACAAATGTGACCAAACGCCGCTTTCAGTACTTGGCATATGTTGGGTAAAAAAGAAGTCGTAATTTCAAACTGCGAATACGTGCAGAGAGCCAGAATTTGGCTCCAAAATATGGCTCAGGCCTCGAAATTGGGATATTTGGGATATTTCGAAAGCTCCAGGGGAGTTTGTGCGAAATGTGACTCACTGCCGCTATCAAGACTTGGCATATGTTGGGTATAAAATGTCGTAAATTCAAACCGCGAATACGTGCATAGAGCCAGAATTTGGCTCCAAAATATGGCTCAGGCCTCGAAATTGGGATGTTTGGGATATTTTGAAAACTGCAGGGGGGTTTGGGACAAATGTGACCAAACGCCGCATTCAGTACTTGGTATATGTTGGGTATACAAAAGTGTTAATTTTAAACTGCGAATACGTGCAGAGAGTCGGAATTTGGCTCCAAAATATTGCTCAGGCCTCGAAATTGGGATATTTGGGATATTTCGAAAACTGCAGGGGAGTTTGTGAGAAATGTGACTCACTGCCGCTTTCAGTACTTGGCATATGTTGGGTATAAAAAGTCGTAATTTCAAACTGCAAATACGTGCAGAGAGCCAGAATTTGGCTCCAAAATATGGCTCATGCCTCAAAATTTGGATATTTGGGATATTTCGAAAACTGCAGGGAAGTTTGTGCGAAATGTGACTCACTGCTGCTTTCAGGACTTGGCATATGTTGGGTATAAAATATCGTAATTTCAAACCGCGAATACGTGCATAGAGCCAAAATT
This sequence comes from Procambarus clarkii, assembly GCF_040958095.1. Classification (NCBI taxonomy): domain Eukaryota; kingdom Metazoa; phylum Arthropoda; class Malacostraca; order Decapoda; family Cambaridae; genus Procambarus; species Procambarus clarkii. The sequence continues at coordinate 19,162,241 of NC_091228.1, read as the reverse complement.
TGGCTCCAAAATATGGCAAAGACCTCGAAATTGGGATGTTTGGGATATTTTGAAGACTGCAAGGGGGGGTTTTGGACAAATGTGACCAAACGCCACTTTCAGTACTTGGCGTATGTTGGGTATAAAAAGTCGTAATTTCAAACTGCGAATACGTGCAGAGAGCCAAAATTTGGCTCCAAAATATTGCTCAGGCCTCGAAATTGGGATGTTTGGGAAATTTTGAAAACTGCAGGGACGGTTTGGGACAAATGTGACCAAACGCCGCATTCAGTACTTAGCATATGTTTGGCATAAAAAAGTCGTAATTTCAAACTGCGAATACGTGCAGAGAGGCAGAATTTGGCTCCAAAATTTTGCTCAAGCCTCGAAATTGTGATATTTGGGATATTTCGAAAACTGCAGGGGAGTTTGTGCGAAATGTGACTCACTGCCGCTCTCAGTACTTGGCATATGTTGGGTATAAAAAAGTCGTAATTTCAAACTGCGAATACATGCAGAGAGCCAGAATTTGGCTCCAAAATATGGCTCAGGCCTCGAAATTGGGATATTTGGGATATTTCGAAAACTGCAGGGGAGTTTGTGCGAAATGTGACTCACTGCCGCTTTTAGTACTTGGCATATGTTGGGTATAAAAATTCGTAATATCAAACTGCGAATACGTGCAGAGAGCCAGAATTTGGCTCCAAAATATAGCTCATGCCTCAAAATTGGGATATTTGGGATATTTCGAAAACTGCAGGGGAGTTTGTGCGAAATGTGACTCACTGCCGTTTTCAGGACTTGGCATATGTTGGGTATAAAATGTCGTAATTTCAAACCGCGAATACTTGCATAGAGCCAAAAATTGGCTCCAAAATATGGCTAAGGCCTCGAAATTGGGTTGTTTGGGATATTTTGAAGACTGCAGGGGGGGTTTGGGACAAATGTGACCAAACGCCGCTTTCAGTACTTGGCATATGTTGGGTAAAAAAAAGTCGTAATTTCAAACTGCGAATACGTGCAGAGAGCCAGAATTTGGCTCAAAATATGGCTCAGGCCTCGAAATTGGGATATTTGGGATATTTCGAAAGCTCCAGGGGAGTTTGTGCGAAATGTGACTCTCTGCCGCAATCAAGACTTGGCATATGTTGGGTATAAAATGTCGTAAATTCAACCCGCGAATACGTGCATAGAGCCAGAATTTGGCTCCAAAATATGGCTCAGGCCTCGAAATTGGGATGTTTGGGATATTTTGAAGACTGCAGGGGGGGTTTGGGACAAATGTGACCAAACGCCGCTTTCAGTACTTGGTATATGTTGGGTAAAAAAAAGTCGTAATTTCAAACTGCGAATACGTGCAGAGAGCCAGAATTTGGCTCCAAAATATGGCTCAGGCCTCGAAATTGGGATATTTTGGATATTTCGAAAACTGCAGGGGAGTTTGTGTGAAATGTGACACACAGCCGCTTTCAAGACTTGGCATATGTTGGGTATAAAATGTCGTAATTTCAAACTGCGAATACGTGCAGAGAGGCAGAATTTGGCTCCAAAATATTGTTCAAGCCTCGAAATTGTGATATTTGGGATATTTCGAAAACTGCAGGGGATTTTGTGCGAAATGTGACTCACTGCCGCTTTCAGTACTTGGTATATGTTGGGTAAAAAAAAGTCGTAATTTCAAACTGCGAATACGTGCAGAGAGCCAGAATTTGGCTCCAAAATATGGCTCAGGCCTCAAAATTGGGATACTTGGGATATTTCGAAAACTGCAGGGGAGTTTGTGCGAAATGTGACTCACTGCCGCTTTCAGTACTTGGCATATGTTGGGTATAAAAAAGTCGTAATTTCAAACTGCGAATACGTGCAGAGAGCCAGAATTTGGCTCCAAAATATGGCTCAGGCCTCAAAATTGGGATACTTGGGATATTTCGAAAACTGCAGGGGAGTTTGTGCGAAATGTGACTCACTGCCGCTTTCAGGACTTGGCATATGTTGGGTATAAAATGTCGTAATTTCAAACCGTGAATACGTGCATAGAGCAAGAATTTGGCTCCAAAATATGGCTCAGGCCTCGAAATTGGGATGTTTGGGATATTTTGAAAACTGCAGGGGGGTTTTGGACAAATGTGACCCAACACCGCTTTCAGTACTTGGCATATGTTGGGTATAAAATGTCGTAATTTCAAACTGCGAATACGTGCAGAGAGCCAGAATTTGGCTCCAAAATATTGCTCAAGCCTCGAAATTGTGATATTTGGGATATTTCGAAAACTGCAGGGGATTTTGTGCGAAATGTGACTCACTGCCGCTTTCAGTACTTGGCATATGTTGGGTATAAAAAAGTCGTAATTTCAAACTGCGAATACGTGCAGAGAGCCAGAATTTGGCTCCAAAATATGGCTCAGGCCTCGAAATTATGATGATTCGGATATTTTGAAAACTGCAGGGGGGTTTGGGAAAATGTGACCAAACGCCGCTTTCAGTACTTGGTATATGTTGGGTAAAAAAAATTCGTAATTTCAAACTGCGAATACGTGCAGAGAGCCAGAATTTGGCTCCAAAATATGGCTCAGGCCTCGAAATTATGATGTTTGGGATATTTTGAAAGCTGCAGGATGGTTTGAGACACATGTGACCAAACGCCGCTTTCAGTACTTGGCATATGTTGGGTATACAAAAGTGGTAATTTTAAACTGCGAATACGTGCAGAGAGCCGGAATTTGGCTCCAAAATATTGCTCAGGCCTCGAAATTGGGATATTTGGGATATTTCGAAAACTGCAGGGGAGTTTGTGCGAAATGTGACTCACTGCCGCTTTCAGGACTTGGCATATGTTGGGTATAAAATATCGTAATTTCAAACCGCGAATACTTGCATAGAGCCAAAAATTGGCTCCAAAATATGGCTCAGGCCTCGAAATTGGGATGTTTGGGATATTTTGAAGACTGCAAGGGGGGGTTTGGGACAAATGTGACCAAACGCCACTTTCAGTACTTGGCATATGTTGGGTATAAAAAGTCGTAATTTTAAACTGCGAATACGTGCATAGAGCCACAATTTGGCTCCAAAATATGGCTCAGGCCTCGAAATTGGGATATTTGGGATATTTGGGATATTTCGAAAACTGCAGGGGAGTTTGTGCGAAATGTGACTCACTGCCGCTATCAAGACTTGGCATATGTTGGGTATAATATGTCGTAATTTCAAACTGCGAATACGTGCAGAGAGCCAGAATTTGGCTCCAAAATATGGCTCAGGCCTCGAAATTATGATGTTTGGGATATTTTGAAAGCTGCAGGATGGTTTGAGACAAATGTGACCAAACGCCGCTTTCAGTACTTGGCATATGTTGGGTATAATATGTCGTAATTTCAAACCGCGAATACGTGCATAGAGCCAGAATTTGGCTCCAAAATATTGCTCAGGCCTCGAAATTGGGTTGTTTGGGATATTTTGAAGACTGCAGGGGGGGTTTGGGACAAATGTGACCAAACGCCGCTTTCAGTACTTGGCATATGTTGGGTAAAAAAAAGTCGTAATTTCAAACTGCGAATACGTGCAGAGAGCAAGAATTTGGCTCCAAAATTTGGCTCAGGCCTCGAAATTGGGATATTTGGGATATTTCGAAAGCTCCAGGGGAGTTTGTGCGAAATGTGACTCACTGCCGCTACCAAGACTTGGCATATGTTGGGTATAAAATGTCTTAAATTCAAACCGCGAATACGTGCATAGAGCCAGAATTTGGCTCCAAAATATGGCTCAGGCCTCGAAATTGGGATGTTTGGGATATTTTGAAAACTGCAGGGGGGTTTGGGACAAATGTGACCAAACGCCGCTCTCAGTACTTGGTATATGTTGGGTAAAAAAAAGTCGTAATTTCAAACTGCGAATACGTGCAGAGAGCCAGAATTTGGCTCCAAAATATGGCTCAGGCCTCGAAATTATGATGTTTGGGATATTTTGAAAGCTGCAGGATGGTTTGAGATAAATGTGATCAAACGCCGCTTTCAGTACTTGGCATATGTTGGGTATACAAAAGTTGTAATTTTAAACTGCGAATACGTGCAAAGAGTCGGAATTTGGCTCCAAAATATTGCTCAGGCCTCGAAATTGGGATATTTGGGATATTTCGAAAACTGCAGGGGAGTTTGTGAGAAATGTGACTCACTGCCGCTTTCAGTACTTAGCTCATGTTGGGTATAAAATGTCGTAATTTCAAACCGCGAATACGTGCATAGAGCCAGAATTTGGCTCCAAAATATGGCTCAGGCCTCGAAATTGGGATGTTTGGGATATTTTGAAAACTGCAGGGGGGTTTGAGACAAATGTGACCAAACACGCTTTCAGTACTTGGCATATGTTGAAAATAAAAAAGTCGTAATATCAAACTGCGAATACGTGCAGAGAGCCAAAATTTGGCTCCAAAATATGGCTCAGGCCTCAAAATTGGGATACTTGGGATATTTCGAAAACTGCAGGGGAGTTTGTGCGAAATGTGACTCACTGCCGCTTTCAGGACTTGGCATATGTTGGGTATAATATGTCGTAATTTCAAACCGCGAATACGTGCATAGAGCCAGAATTTGGCTCCAAAATATTGCTCAGGCCTCGAAATTGGGATGTTTGGGATATATTGAAAACTGCAGGGACGGTTTGGGACAAATGTAACCAAACGCCGCATTCAGTACTTGGCATATGTTGGGCATAAAAAAGTCGTAATTTCAAACTGCGAATACTGACAGAGAGTCAGAATTTGGCTCCAAAATATTGCTCAGGCCTCGAAATTGGGATATTTTGAAATCTCCAGGGGAGTTTGCGCGACCGCTTTCAAGATTTGGCATATGTTGGGTATAAAATGTCGTAATTTCAAACTGCGAATACGTGCAGAGAGCCAGAATTTGGCTTCAAAATATGGCTCAGGCCTCGATATTGTGATGTTTGGGATATTTTGAAAACTGCAGGCAGGTTAGGGACAAATGTAACCAAACTCCGCTTTCAGTACTTGGCATATGTTGGGTATAAAAAAAATCGTATTTTCAAACTGCGAATACGTGCAGAGAGCCAGAATTTGGCTCAAAAATATGGCTCAGGCCTCGAAATTGGGATATTTGGGATATTTCGAAAACTGTAAGGGAGATTGTGCAAAATTTGACTCACTGCCGCTTTCAGGACTTGCCATATGTTGGGTATAATATGTCGTAATTTCAAACCGCGAATACGTGCATAGAGACAGAATTTGGCTCCAAAATATTGCTCAGGCCTCGAAATTGGGATGTTTGGGATATTTTGAAAACTGCAGGGACGGTTTGGGACAAATGTGACTAAACGCCGCATTCAGTACTTGGCATATGTTGGGCATAAAAAAGTCGTAATTTCAAACTGCGAATAAGTGCAGAGAGCCAGAATTTGGCTCCAAAATATGGCTCAGGCCTCGAAATTGGGATATTTGGGATATTTCTAAAACTGCAGGGGAGTTTGTGCGAAATGTGACTCACTGCTGCTTTCAGGACTTGGCATATGTTGGGTATAAAATGTCGTAATTTCAAACCGTGAATACGTGCATAGTGCCAGCATTTGGCTCCAAAATATGGCTAAGGCCTCGAAATTGGGATCTTTGGGATATTTCGAAAACTGCAGGGGAGTTTGTGCGAAATGTGACTCACTGACGCTTTCAGTACTTGGCATATGTGGGGTATAAAATGTCGTAATTTCAAACCGCGAATACGTGCATAGAGCCAGAATTTGGCTACAAAATATGGCTAAGGCCTCGAAATTGGGATGTTTGGTATATTTTGAAAACTGCAGGGGGGTTTTGGACAAATGTGACCAAATACCGCTTTCAGTACTTGGCATATGTTGAAAATAAAAAAGTCGTAATTTCAAACTGTGAATACGTGCAGAGAGCCAGAATATGGCTCCAAAATATGGCTCAGGCCTCGAAATTGGGATGTTTGGGATATTTCGAAAACTGCAGGGGAGTTTGTGCGAAATGTGACTCACTGACGCTTTCAGTACTTGGCATATGTGGGGTATAAAATGTCGTAATTCCAAACCGCGAATACGTGCATAGAGCCAGAATTTGGCTCCAAAATATGGCTCAGGCCTCGAAATTAGGATGTTTGGGATATTTTTAAAACTGCAGGGGGGTTTGGGACAAATGTGACCAAACGCCGCTTTCAGTACTTGGTATATGTTGGGTAAAAAAAAGTCGTAATTTCAAACTGCGAATACGTGCAGAGAGTCAGAATTTGGCTCCAAAATATTGCTCAGGCCTCGAAATTGGGATATTTTGGATATTTTGAAATCTGCAGGGGAGTTTGCGCGACCGCTTTCAAGATTTGGCATATGTTGGGTATAAAATGTCGTAATTTTAAACTGCGAATACGTGCAGAGAGCCAGAATTTGGCTTCAAAATATGGCTCAGGCCTCGATATTGTGATGTTTGGGATATTTTGAAAACTGCAGGCAGGTTAGGGACAAATGTAACCAAACTCCGCTTTCAGTACTTGGCATATGTTGGGTATAAAAATTCGTAATTTCAAACTGCGAATACGTGCATAGAGCCAGAATATGGCTCCAAAATATTGCTCAGTCCTCGAAATTGGGATGTTTGGGATACTTTGAAAACTGCAGGGGGGTTTGGGACAAATATGACCAAACGCCGCTTTCAGAACTTTGCATATGTTGGGTATAAAAAGTCGTAATTTCAAACTGCGAATACGTGCAGAGAGCCAGAATTTGGCTCCAAAATATGGCTAAGGCCTCAAAATTGGGATATTTGGGATATTTCGAAAACTGAAGGGGAGTTTGTGCGAAATGTGACTCACTGCCGCTACCAAGACTTGGCATATGTTGGGTATAAAATGTCTTAAATTCAAACCGCGAATACGTGCATAGAGCCAGAATTTGGCTCCAAAATATGGCTCAGGCCTCGAAATTGGGATGTTTGGGATATTTTGAAAACTGCAGGGGGGTTTGGGACAAATGTGACCAAACGCCGCTCTCAGTACTTGGTATATGTTGGGTAAAAAAAAGTCGTAATTTCAAACTGCGAATACGTGCAGAGAGCCAGAATTTGGCTCCAAAATATGGCTCAGGCCTCGAAATTATGATGTTTGGGATATTTTGAAAGCTGCAGGATGGTTTGAGATAAATGTGACCAAACGCCGCTTTCAGTACTTGGCATATGTTGGGTATACAAAAGTTGTAATTTTAAACTGCGAATACGTGCAAAGAGTCGGAATTTGGCTCCAAAATATTGCTCAGGCCTCGAAATTGGGATATTTCGAAAACTGCAGGGGAGTTTGAGAGAAATGTGACTCACTGCCGCTTTCAGTACTTAGCTTATGTTGGGTATAAAATGTCGTAATTTCAAACCGCGAATACGTGCATAGAGCCAGAATTTGGCTCCAAAATATGGCTCAGGCCTCGAAATTGGGATGTTTGGGATATTTTGAAAACTGCAGGGGGGTTTGAGACAAATGTGACCAAACACGCTTTCAGTACTTGGCATATGTTGAAAATAAAAAAGTCGTAATATCAAACTGCGAATACGTGCAGAGAGCCAAAATTTGGCTCCAAAATATGGCTCAGGCCTCAAAATTGGGATACTTGGGATATTTCGAAAACTGCAGGGGAGTTTGTGCGAAATGTGACTCACTGCCGCTTTCAGGACTTGGCATATGTTGGGTATAATATGTCGTAATTTCAAACCGCGAATACGTGCATAGAGCCAGAATTTGGCTCCAAAATATTGCTCAGGCCTCGAAATTGGGATGTTTGGGATATATTGAAAACTGCAGGGACGGTTTGGGACAAATGTAACCAAACGCCGCATTCAGTACTTGGCATATGTTGGGCATAAAAAAGTCGTAATTTCAAACTGCGAATACTGACAGAGAGTCAGAATTTGGCTCCAAAATATTGCTCAGGCCTCGAAATTGGGATATTTTGAAATCTCCAGGGGAGTTTGCGCGACCGCTTTCAAGATTTGGCATATGTTGGGTATAAAATGTCGTAATTTCAAACTGCGAATACGTGCAGAGAGCCAGAATTTGGCTTCAAAATATGGCTCAGGCCTCGATATTGTGATGTTTGGGATATTTTGAAAACTGCAGGCAGGTTAGGGACAAATGTAACCAAACTCCGCTTTCAGTACTTGGCATATGTTGGGTATAAAAAAAATCGTATTTTCAAACTGCGAATACGTGCAGAGAGCCAGAATTTGGCTCAAAAATATGGCTCAGGCCTCGAAATTGGGATATTTGGGATATTTCGAAAACTGTAAGGGAGATTGTGCAAAATTTGACTCACTGCCGCTTTCAGGACTTGCCATATGTTGGGTATAATATGTCGTAATTTCAAACCGCGAATACGTGCATAGAGACAGAATTTGGCTCCAAAATATTGCTCAGGCCTCGAAATTGGGATGTTTGGGATATTTTGAAAACTGCAGGGACGGTTTGGGACAAATGTGACTAAACGCCGCATTCAGTACTTGGCATATGTTGGGCATAAAAAAGTCGTAATTTCAAACTGCGAATACGTGCAGAGAGCCAGAATTTGGCTCCAAAATATGGCTCAGGCCTCGAAATTGGGATATTTGGGATATTTCTAAAACTGCAGGGGAGTTTGTGCGAAATGTGACTCACTGCTGCTTTCAGGACTTGGCATATGTTGGGTATAAAATGTCGTAATTTCAAACCGTGAATACGTGCATAGTGCCAGCATTTGGCTCCAAAATATGGCTAAGGCCTCGAAATTGGGATCTTTGGGATATTTTGAAAACTGCAGGGGGGTTTGGGACAAATGTGACCAAACGCTGCTTTCAGTACTAGGTATATGTTGGGTAAAAAAAAGTCGTAATTTCAAACTGCGAATACGTGCAGAGAACCAGAAGTTGGCTCCAAAATATGGCTCAGGCCTCGAAATTATGATGTTTGGGATATTTTGAAAACTGCAGGGGGGTTTGAGACAAATGTGACCAAACGCCGCTTTCAGTACTTGGCATATGTTTGGTATAAAAAAGTGGTAATTTCAAACTGCGAATACGTGGAGAGAGCCAGAATTTGGCTCCAAAATATGGCTCAGGACTCAAAATTGGGATATTTGGGATATTTCGAAAACTGTAGAGGAGTTTGTGCAAAATGAGACTCATTGCCGCTTTCAGGACTTGGCATATGTTGGGTATAAAATGTCGTAATTTCAAACTGCGAATACGTGCAGAGAGCCAGAATTTGGCTCCAAAATATGGCTCAGGCCTCGATATTGTGATGTTTGGGATATTTTGAAAACTGCAGGGAGGTTAGGGACAAATGTAACCAAACGCCGCTTTCAGTACTTGGCCTATGTTGGATATAAAAAAATCGTATTTTCAAACTGCGAATACGGGCAGAGAGCCAGAATTTGGCTCCAAAATATGGCTCAGGCCTCGAAATTGGGATATTTGGGATATTTCGAAAACTGTAAGGGAGTTTGTGCAAAATTTGGCTCACTGCCGCTTTCAGGACTTGGCATATGTTGGGTATAAAAAGTCGTAATTTCAAACTGCGAATACGTGCATAGAGCCAGAATTTGGCTCCAAAATATTGCTCAGTCCTCGAAATTGGGATGTTTGGGATACTTTGAAAACTGCAGGGGGGTTTGGGACAAATATGACCAAACGCCACTTTCAGAACTTGGCATATGTTGGGTATAAAAAGTCGTAATTTCAATTTGCGAATACGTGCAGAGAGCCAGAATTTGGCTCCAAAATATGGCTAAGGCCTCAAAATTGGGATATTTGGGATATTTCGAAAACTGCAGGGGAGTTTGTGCGAAATGTGACTCACTGCCGTTTTCAGGACTTGGCATATGTTGAGTATAAAATGTCGTAATTTCAAACTGCGAATACGTGCAGAGAGCCAGAATTTTGCTCCAAAATATGGCTCAGGCCTCGATATTGTGATGTTTGGGATGTTTTGAAAGCTGCAGCGAGGTTTAGGACAAATGTAACCAAACGCCGCTTTCAGTACCTGAAATATGTCAAGTATAAAAAATTCGTAATTTCAAACTGCAAATACGTGCAGAGAGCCAGAATTTGGCTCCAAAATATGGCTCAGGCCTCAAAATTGGGATATTTGGGATATTTGGAAAACTGCAGGGGAGTTTATGCGAAATGTGACTCACTGCCGCTTTCAGGACTTGGCATATGTTGGGTATAAAATGTCGTAATTTCAAACCGCGAATACGTGCATAGAGCCAAAAATTGGCTCCAAAATATGGCTAAGGCCTCGAAATTGAGATGTTTGAGATATTTTGAAGACTGCAGGGGGGGTTTGGGACAAATGTGACCAAACGCCGCTTTCAGTACTTGGCATATGTTGGGTATAAAAAAAGTCGTAATTATAAACTGCGAATACGTGCAGAGAGCCAGAATTTGGCTCCAAAATATGGCTCAGGCCTCGAAATTGGGATATTTGGGATATTTCGAAAACTCCAGGGGAGTTTGTGCGAAATGTGACTCACTGCCGCTATCAAGACTTGGCATATGTTGGGTATTAAATGTCGTAAATTCAAACCGCGAATACGTGCATAGAGCCAGAATTTGGCTCCAAAATATGGCTCAGGCCTCGAAATTGGGATGTTTGGGATATTTTGAAAACTGCAGGGGGGTTTGGGACAAATGTGACCAAACGCCGCTTTCAGTACTTGGTATATGTTGGGTAAAAAAAAGTCGTAACTTCAAACTGCGAATACGTGCAGAGAGCTAGAATTTGGCTCCAAAATATGGCTAGGCCCCGAAATTATGATGCTTGGGATATTTCGAAAACTGCAGGGGAGTTTGTGCGAAATGTGACTCACTGCCGCTTTCAGGACTTGGCATATGTTGGGTAAAAAAAAATCGTAATTTCAAACTGCGAATACGTGCAGAGAGCCAGAATTTGGCTCCAAAATATGGCTCAGGCCTCGAAATTATGATGTTTGGGACATTTTGAAAGCTGCAGGATGGTTTGAGACAAATGTGACCAAACGCCGCTTTCAGTACTTGGCATATGTTGGGTATACAAAAGAGGTAATTTTAAACTGCGAATACGTGCAAAGAGTCGGAATTTGGCTCCAAAATATTGCTCAGGCCTCGAAATTGGGATATTTGGGATATTTCGAAAACTGCAGGGGAGTTTGTGAGAAATGTGACTCACTGCCACTTTCAGGATTTGGCATATGTTGGGTATAATATGTCGTAATTTCAAACCGCGAATACGTGCATAGAGCCAGAATTTGGCTCCAAAATATTGCTCAGGCCTCGAAATTGGGATGTTTGGGATATTTTGAAAACTGCAGGGACGGTTTGGGAGAAATGTGACCAAACGCCGCATTCATTACTTAGCATATGTTGGGCATAAAAAAGTCGTAATTTCAAACTGCGAATACGTGCAGAGAGGCAGAATTTGGCTCCAAAATATTGCTCAGGCCTCGAAATTGTGATATTTGGGATATTTCGAAAACTGCAGGTGAGTTTGTGCGAAATGTGACTCACTGCCGCTTTCAGTACTTGGCATATGTTGGGTATAAAAAAGTCGTAATTTCAAACTGCGAATACGTGCAGAGAGCCAGAATTTGGCTCCAAAATATGGCTCAGGCCTCGAAATTGGGATATTTCGAAAACTGCAGGGGAGTTTGTGCGAAATGTGACTCACTGCCGCTTTCAGGACTTGGCATATGTTGGGTATATAAATTCGTAATTTCAAACTGCGAATACATGCAGAGAGTAAGAATTTGGCTCCAAAATATGGCTCATGCCTCGAAATTGGGATGTTTTGGATATTTTGAAAACTGCAGGGAGGTGTGGGACAAATGTGACCAAACGCCACTTTCTGTACTTGGCATATGTTGGGTATAAAAAGTCGCCATTACAAACTTCGAATACGTGCAGAGAGAGCCAGAATTTGGCTCCAAAATATTGCTCAGGCCTCGAAATGGGGATGTTTAGGATATTTTGAAAACTGCAGGGGGGGGGGTTTGGGACAAATGTGACCAAACGCCGCGTTCAGTACTTGGCATATGTTGGGTATAAAATGTCGTAATTTCAAACTTTGAATACGTGCAGAGAGTCAGAATTTGGCTCCAAAATATTGCTCAGGCCTCGAAATTGGGATGTTTTGGATATTTTGAAACCTGCAGGGGGGTTTGGGACAAATGTGACCAAACGTCGCTTTCAGTACTTGGTAAATGTTGGGTAAAAAAAAGTCGTAATTTCAAACTGCGAATACGTGCAGAGAGCCTCAGTTTGGCTCCAAAATATGGCTCAGGCCTCGAAATTGGGATATTTGGGATTTTTCGAAAACTACAGGGGAGTTTGTGTAAAATGCGACTCACTGCCGCTTTCAGTACTTGGCATAGGTTGGGTATAAAATTCGTAATATCAAACTGTTAATACGTGCAGAGAGCCAGAAGTTGGCTCCAAAATATGGCTCAGGCCTCGAAATTATGATGTTTGGGATACTTTGAAAACTGCAAGGGGGTTTGAGACAAATGTGATCAAACGCCGCTTTCAGTACTTAGCATATGTTGGGTATAAAAAAGTGTTAATTTCAAACTGCGAATACGTGGAGAGATCCAGAATTTGGCTCAAAAATATGGCTCAGGCCTCGAAATTGGGATATTTGGGATATTTCGAAAACTGCAGGGAAGTTTGTGCGAAATGTGACTCACTGCCACTTTCAGGACTTGGCATATGTTGGGTATAAAATGTCATAATTTCGATCCGCGAATACGTGCAGAGAGTCGGAATTTGGCTCCAAAATATTGCTCAGGCCCCGAAATTGGATGTTTGGGATATTTTGAAAACTGCAGGGACGGTTTGGGACAAATGTGACCAAACTCCGAATTCAGTACTTGGCATATGTTGGGTATAAAAAAGTCGTAATTTCAAACTGCGAATACGTGCAGAGAGGCAGAATTTGGCTCCAAAATATTGCTCAAGCCTCGAAATTGTGATATTTGGGATATTTCGAAAACTGCAGGGGAGTTTGTGCGAAATGTGACTCACTGCCGCTTTCAGTACTTGGCATATGTTGGGTATAAAATGTCGTAATTTCAAACCGCGAATACGTGCATAGAGCCAGAATTTGGCTACAAAATATGGCTAAGGCCTCGAAATTGGGATGTTTGGGATATTTTGAAAACTGCAGGGGAGTTTGTGCGAAATGTGACACACTGCCGCTTTCAAGACTTGGCATATGTTGGGTATAAAATGTCGTAATTTCAAACCGCGAATACGTGTATAGAGCCAGAATTTGGCTCCAAAATATGGCTCAGGCCTCGAAATTGAGATGTTTGGGATATTTTGAAAACTGCAGGTGGGTTTGGGAAAATGTGACCAAACGCCGCTTTCAGTACTTGGTATATGTTGGGTAAAAAAAAATCGTAATTTCAAACTGTGAATACGTGCAGAGAGCCAAAATTTGGCTCCAAAATATGGCTCAGGCCTCGAAATTATGATGTTTGGGATATTTTGAAAGCTGCAGGATGGTTTGAGACAAATGTGATCAAACGCCGCTTTCAGTACTTGGCATATGTTGGGTATACAAAATTGGTAATTTTAAACTGCGAATACGTGCAAAGAGTCGGAATTTGGCTCCAAAATATTGCTCAGGCCTCGAAATTGGGATATTTGGGATATTTCGAAAACTGCAGGGGAGTTTGTGAGAAATGTGACTCACTGCCGCTTTCAGGATTTGGCATATGTTATGTATAATATGTCGTAATTTCAAACCGCGAATACGTGCATAGAGCCAGAATTTGGCTCCAAAATATTGCTCAGGCCTCGAAATTGGGATGTTTGGGATATTTTGAAAACTGCAGGGACGGTTTGGGAGAAATGTGACCAAACGCCGCATTCAGTACTTGGCATATGTTGGGCATAAAAAAGTCGTAATTTCAAACTGCGAATACGTGCAGAGAGGCAGAATTTGGCTCCAAAATATTGCTCAAGCCTCGAAATTGTGATATTTGGGATATTTCGAAAACTGCAGGGGAGTTTGTGCGAAATGTGACTCACTGCCGCTTTCAGTACTTGGCATATGTTGGGTAAAAAAAAGTAGTAATTTCAAACTGCGAATACGTGCAGAGAGCGTGAGTTTGGCTCCAAAATATGGCTCAGGCCTCGAAATTGGGATATTTGGGATTTTTCGAAAACTGCAGGGGAGTTTGTGCAAAATGCGACACACTGCCGCTTTCAGTACTTGGCATAGGTTGGGTATAAAAACCGTAATATCAAACTGGTATTACGTGCAGAGAGCCAGACGTTGGCTCCAAAATATGGCTCAGGCCTCGAAATTATGATGTTTGGGATATTTTGAAAACTGCAGGGACGGTTTGGGACAAATGTGACCAAACGCCGCATTCAGTACTTGGCATATGTTGGGCATAAAAAAGTCGTAATTTCAAACTGCGAATACGTGCAGAGAGGCAGAATTTGGCTCCAAAATATGGCTAAGGCCTCAAAATTGGGATATTTGGGATATTTCGAAAACTGCAGGTGAGTTTGTGCGAAATGTGACTCACTGCCGCTTTCAGGACTTGGAATATGTTGGGTATATAAATTCGTAATTTCAAACTGCGAATACATTCAGAGAGCCAGAATTTGGCTCCAAAATATGGCTCATGCCTCGAAATTGGGATGTTTTGGATATTTTGAAAACTGCAGGGAGGTGTGGGACAAATGTGACCAAACGCCACTTTCAGTACTTGGCATATGTTGGGTATAAAAAGTCGTAATTTCAAACTTCGAATACGTGCAGAGAGGCAGAATTTGGCTCCAAAATATGGCTCAGGCCTCGAAATTGGGATATTTGGGATATTTCGAAAACTGCAGGGGAGTTTGTGCGAAAAGTGACTCACTCCCGCTTCAGGACTTGGCATATGTTGGGTATAAAATGACGTAATTTCAAACCGCGAATACGTGCATAGAGCCAGAATTTGGCTCCAAAATATTGCTCAGGCCTCGAAATTGGGATGTTTGGGATATTTTGAAAACTGCAGGGGGGGGGGGGGTTTGGGACAAATGTGACCAAATGCCGCTTTCAGTACTTGGCATATGTTGGGTATATAAATTCGTAATTTCAAACTGCGAATACGTGCATAGAGCCAGAATTTGGCTCCAAAATATGGGTCATGCCTCGAAATTGGGATGTTTGGGATATTTTGAAAACTGCAGGGAGGTTTGGGACAAATGTGACGAAACGCCGCTTTCTGTTCTTGGCATATGTTGGGCATAAAAAAGTCGTAATTTCAAACTGCGAATACGTGCAGAGAGCCAGAATTTGGCTCCAAAATATTGCTCAGGCCTCGAAATGGGGATATTTGGGATATTTTGAAAACTGCAGGGGAGTTTGTACGAAATGTGACTCACTGCCGCTTTCAAGACTTGGCATATTTTGGGTATAAAATGTGGTAATTTCAAACCGCGAATACGTGCATAGAGCAGTAATTTGGCTCCCAAATATGGCTCAGGCCTCGAAATTGGGATGTTTGGGATATTTCTAAAACTGCAGAGAGGTTTGGGACAAATGTGACCAAACGGCACTTTCAGTACTTGCTATATGTTGGGTATAAAAAGTCGTAATTTCAAACTGCGAATACGTGCAGAGAGGCAGAATTTGGCTCCAAAATATGGCTCAGGCCTCGAAATTGGGATATTTGGGATATTTCGAAAACTGCAGGGGAGTTTGTGCGAAATGTGACACACTGCCGCTTTCAAGACTTGGCATATGTTGGGTATAAAATGTCGTAGTTTCAAACCGCGAATACGTGTATAGAGCCAGAATTTGGCTCCAAAATATGGCTCAGGCCTCGAAATTGAGATGTTTGGGATATTTTGAAAACTGCAGGTGGGTTTGGGAAAATGTGACCAAACGCCGCTTTCAGTACTTGGTATATGTTGGGTAAAAAAAAATCGTAATTTCAAACTGTGAATACGTGCAGAAAGCCAAAATTTGGCTCCAAAATATGGCTCAGGCCTCGAAATTATGATGTTTGGGATATTTTGAAAGCTGCAGGATGGTTTGAGACAAATGTGATCAAACGCCGCTTTCAGTACTTGGCATATGTTGGGTATACAAAAGTGGTAATTTTAAACTGCGAATACGTGCAAAGAGTCGGAATTTGGCTCCAAAATATTGCTCAGGCCTCGAAATTATGTTGTTTGGGATATTTTGAAAACTGCAGGGACGGTTTGGGACAAATGTGACCAAACGCCGCATTCAGTACTTGGCATATGTTGGGCATAAAAAAGTCGTAATTTCAAACTGCGAATACGTGCAGAGAGGCAGAATTTGGCTCCAAAATATGGCTAAGGCCTCAAAATTGGGATATTTGGGATATTTCGAAAACTGCAGGGGAGTTTGTGCGAAATGTGACTCACTGCCGCTTACAGGACTTGGAATATGTTGGGTATATAAATTCGTAATTTCAAACTGCGAATACATTGAGAGAGCCAGAATTTGGCTCCAAAATATGGCTCATGCCTCGAAATTGGGATGTTTGGGATATTTTGAAAACTGCAGGGGGGGGGGGGGTTGGGACAAATGTGACCAAATGCCGCTTACAGTACTTGGCATATGTTGGGTATAAAAATCGTAATATCAAACTGTGAATAAGTGCAGAGAGCCAGAATTTGGCTTCAAAATATGGCTCAGGCCTTGATATTGTGATGTTTGGAATATTTTGAAAACTGCAGGGAGGTTAGGGACAAATGTAACCAAACGCCGCTTTCAGTACTTGGCATATTTTGGGTTAAAAAAAATCGTATTTTCAAACTGCGAATACGTGCTGAAAGCCAGAATTTGGCTCCAAAATATAGCTGAGGCATCGAAATTGGGATATTTGGGATATTTCGAAAACTGTAAGGGAGTTTGTGCAAAATTTGACTCAATGCCGCTTTCAGGACTTGGCATATGTTGGGTATAAAAAGTCGTAATTTCAAACGGCGAATACGTGCATAGAGCCAGAATTTGGCTCGAAATTATTGCTCAGTCCTCGAAATTGGGATGTTTGGAATACTTTGAAAACTGCAGGGGGGTTTGGGACAAATATAACCAAACGCCGCTTTCAGAACTTGGCATATGTTGGGTATAAAAATTCGTAATTTCAAATTGCGAATACGTGCAGAGAGCCAGAATTTGGCTCCAAAATATGGCTAAGGCCTCAAAATTGGGATATTTGGGATATTTCGAAAACTGCAGGGGAGTTTGTGCGAAATGTGACTCACTGCCGCTTTCAGGACTTGGCATATGTTGGGTATATAAATTCGTAATTTCAAACTGCGAATGCATGCAGAGAGCCAGAATTTGGCTCCAAAATATGGCTCATGCCTCGAAATTGGGATGTTTTGGATATTTTGAAAACTGCAGGGAGGTGTGGGACAAATGTGACCAAACGCCACTTTCAGTACTTGGCATATGTTGGGTATAAAAAGTCGTAATTTCAAACTTCGAATACGTGCAGAGAGGCAGAATTTGGCTCCAAAATATGGCTCAGGCCTCGAAATTGGGATATTTGGGATATTTCGAAAACTGCAGGGGAGTTTGTGCGAAAAGTGACTCACTCCCGCTTTCAGGACTTGGCATATGTTGGGTATAAAATGACGTAATTTCAAACCGCGAATACGTGCATAGAGCCAGAATTTGGCTACAAAATATTGCTCAGGCCTCGAAATTGGGATGTTTGGGATATTTTGAAAACTGCAGGGGGGGTTTGGGACAAATGTGACCAAATGCCGCTTTCAGTACTTGGCATATATTGGGGTATAAAAAAGTCGTAATTTCAAACTGCGAATACGTGCATAGAGCCAGAATTTGGCTCCAAAATATTGCACAGGCCTCGAAATTGGGATGTTTGGGATATTTTGAAAACTGCAGGGAGGTTTGGGACAAATGTGACGAAACGCTGCTTTCAGTACTTGGCATATGTTGGGTATATAAATTCGTAATTTCAAACTGCGAATACGTGCATAGAGCCAGAATTTGGCTCCAAAATATGGTTCATGCCTCGAAATTGGGATGTTTGGGATATTTTGAAAAATGCAGGGAGGTTTGGGACAAATGTGACGAAACGCCGCATTCTGTTCTTGGCATATGTTGGGCATAAAAAATTCGTAATTTCAAACTGCGAATACGTGCAGAGAGCCAGAATTTGGCTCCAAAATATTGCTCTGGCCACGAAATGGGGATGTTTGGGATATTTTGAAAACTGCAGAGAGGTTTGGGACAAATGTGACCAAACGGCACTTTCAGTACTTGCTATATGTTGGGTATAAAAAGTCGTAATTTCAAACTGCGAATACGTGCAGAGAGCCAGAATTTGGCTACAAAATATTGCTCAGGCCTCGAAATTGGGATATTTGGGATATTTCGAAAACTGCAGGGGAGTTTGTGCGAAATGTGACTCCCTGCTGCTTTCAGGACTTGGCATATGTTGGGTATAAAATGGCGTAATTTCAATCCGCGAATACGTGCATAGAGCCAGAATTTGGCTCCAAAATATGGCTCAGGCCTCGAAATTGGGATGTTGGGGATATTTTGAAAACTGCAGGGAGGTGTGATACAAATGTGACCAAACGCCACTTTCAGTACTTGGCATATGTTGGGTATAAAAAGTCGTAATTTCAAACTTCGAATACGTGCAGAGAGGCAGAATTTGGCTCCAAAATATGGCTCAGGCCTCGAAATTGGGATATTTGGGATATTTCGAAAACTGCAGGGGAGTTTGTGCGAAAAGTGACTCACTCCCGCTTTCAGGACTTAGCATATGTTGGGTATAAAATGACGTAATTTCAAACCGCGAATACGTGCATAGAGCCAGAATTTGGCTACAAAATATTGCTCAGGCCTCGAAATTGGGATGTTGGGGATATTTTAAAAACTGCAGGGGGGGTTTGGGACAAATGTTACCAAACGCCGCTTTCAGTACTTGGCATATGTTGGGTATAAAATGTCGTAATTTCGATCCGCGAATACGTGCAGAGAGTCGGAATTTGGCTCCAAAATATTGCTCAGGCCCCGAAATTGGGATGTTTGGGATATTTTGAAAACTGCAGAGACGGTTTGAGACAAATGTGACCAAACGCCGCATTCAGTACTTGGCATATGTTGGGCATAAAAAAGTCGTGATTTCAAACTGCGAATACGTGCAGAGAGGCAGAATTTGGCTCCAAAATATGGCTCAGGCCTCGAAATTGGGATATTTGGGATATTTCGAAAACTGCAGGGGAGTTTGTGCGAAATGTGACTCACTGCCGCTTTCAGTACTTGGCATATGTTGGGTATAAAAAAGTCGTAATTTCAAACTGCGAATACGTGCAGAGAGCCAGAATTTGGCTCCAAAATATGGCTCTGGCCTCGAAATTGGGATATTTGGGATATTTCGAAAACTGCAGGGGAGTTTGTGCGAAATGTGACTCACTGCCGCTTTCAGGACTTGTCATATGTTGGGTATATAAATTCGTAATTTCAAACTGCGAATACATGCAGAGAGCAAGAATTTGGCTCCAAAATATGGCTCATGCCTCGAAATTGGGATGTTTTGGATATTTTGAAAACTGCAGGGAGGTGTGGGACAAATGTGACCAAACGCCACTTTCAGTACTTGGCATATGTTGGGTATAAAAAGTCGTCATTACAAACTTCGAATACGTGCAGAGAGAGCCAGAATTTGGCTCTAAAATATTGCTCAGGCTATGAAATTGGGATGTTTTGGATATTTTGAAACCTGCAGGGGGGTTTGGGACAAATGTGACCAAACGCCGCTTCCAGTACTTGGTAAATGTTGGGTAAAAAAAAGTCGTAATTTCAAACTGCGAATACGTGCAGAGAGCCTGAGTTTGGCTCCAAAATATGGCTCAGGCCTCGAAATTGGGATATTTGGGATTTTTCGAAAACTGCAGGGGAGTTTGTTCAAAATGCGATTCACTGCCGCTTTCAGTACTTGGCATAGGTTGGGTATAAAAACCGTAATATCAAACTGTTAATACGTGCAGAGAGCCAGACGTTGGCTCCAAAATATGGCTCAGGCCCCGAAATTATGATGTTTGGGATATTTTGAAAACTGCAGGGACGGTTTGGGACAAATGTGACCAATCGCCGCATTCAGTACTTGGCATATGTTGGGCATAAAAAAGTCGTAATTTCAAACTGCGAATACGTGCAGAGAGGCAGAATTTGGCTCCAAAATATGGCTAAGGCCTCAAAATTGGGATATTTGGGATATTTCGAAAACTGCAGGGGAGTTTGTGCGAAATGTGACTCACTGCCGCTTTCAGGACTTGGCATATGTTGGGTATATAAATTCGTAATTTCAAACTGCGAATACATTCAGAGAGCCCGGATTTGGCTCCAAAATATGGCTCATGCCTCGAAATTGGGATGTTTTGGATATTTTGAAAACTGCAGGGAGGTGTGGGACAAATGTGACCAAACGCCACTTTCAGTACTTGGCATATGTTGGGTATAAAAAGTCGTAATTTCAAACTTCGAATACGTGCAGAGAGGCAGAATTTGGCTCCAAAATATGGCTCAGGACTCGAAATTGGGATTTTTGGGATATTTCGAAAACTGCAGGGGAGTTTGTGCGAAATGTGACTCACTGCCGCTTACAGTACTTGGCATATGTTGGGTATAAAAATCGTAATATCTAACTGTGAATAAGTGCAGAGAGCCAGAATTTGGCTTCAAAATATGGCTCAGGCCTTGATATTGTGATGTTTGGAATATTTTGAAAACTGCATGAAGGTTAGGGACAAATGTTACCAAACGCCGCTTTCAGTACTTGGCATATTTTGGGTTAAAAAAAATCGTTTTTTCAAACTGCGAATACGTGCAGAGAGCCAGAATTTGGCTCCAAAATATAGCTGAGGCATCGAAATTGGGATATTTGGGATATTTCGAAAACTGTAAGGGAGTTTGTGCAAAATTTGACTCAATGCCGCTTTCAGGACTTGGCATATGTTGGGTATAAAAAGTCGTAATTTCAAACGGCGAATACGTGCATAGAGCCAGAATTTGGCTCGAAATTATTGCTCAGTCCTCGAAATTGGGATGTTTGGGATACTTTGAAAACTGCAGGGGGGTTTGGGACAAATATAACCAAACGCCGCTTTCAGAACTTGGCATATGTTGGGTATAAAAATTCGTAATTTCAAATTGCGAATACGTGCAGAGAGCCAGAATTTGGCTCCAAAATATGGCTAAGGCCTCAAAATTGGGATATTTGGGATATTTCGAAAACTGCAGGGGAGTTTGTGCGAAATGTGACTCACTGCCGCTTTCAGGACTTGGCATATGTTGGGTATATAAATTCGTAATTTCAAACTGCGAATACATGCAGAGAGCCAGAATTTGGTTCCAAAATATGGCTCATGCCTCGAAATTGGGATGTTTTGGATATTTTGAAAACTGCAGGGAGGTGTGGGACAAATGTGACCAAACGCCACTTTCAGTACTAGGCATATGTTGGGTATAAAAAGTCGTAATTTCAAACTTCGAATACGTGCAGAGAGGCAGAATTTGGCTCCAAAATATGGCTCAGGCCACGAAATTGGGATATTTCGAAAACTGCAGGGGAGTTTGTGCGAAAAGTGACTCACTCCCTCTTTCAGGACTTGGCATATGTTGGGTATAAAATGACGTAATTTCAAACCGCGAATACGTGCATAGAGCCAGAATTTGGCTACAAAATATTGCTCAGGCCTCGAAATTGGGATGTTTGGGATATTTTGAAAACTGCAGGGGAGTTTGCGCAAAATGTGACTCTCTGCCACTTTCAGTACTTGGCATATGTTGGGTATAAAAAGTCGAAATATCAAACTGTGAATTCGTGCAGAGAGCCAAACGTTGGCTCCAAAATATGGCTCAAGCCTCGAAAGTGGGATGTTTGGGATATTTTGAAAACTGCAGGGGAGTTTGTGCAAAATGTGACTCACTGCTGCTTTCAGTACTTGGCATATGTTGGGTATAAAAAGTCGTAATTTCAAACTGCGAATACGTGCAGAGAGCCAGAATTTGGCTCCAAAATATGGCTCAGGCGTCGAAATTGGGATATATGGGATATTTTGAAAACTGTACGGGAGTTTGTGCTAAATGTGACTCACTGATGCTTTCAGTTCTTGGCATATGTTGGGTATAAAAAGTCAAAATTTCAAACTGCGAATACGTGCATAGAGCCAGAATTTGGCTCTAAAATATTGCTCAGTCCCCGAAATTGGGATGTTTTGGATATTTTAAAAACTGCAGGGGGGGTTTAGGGCAAATTTGACCAATCGCTGCTTTCAGTACTTGGCATATGTTGGGTATAAAAAGTCGTAATTTCAAACTGCGAATACGTGCCGAGAGCCAGAATTTGGCTCCAAAATATGGCTCAGGTGTCGAAATTGGGATATTTGTGATATTTCGAAAACTGCAAGGGAGTTTGTTCAAAATGTGACTCACTGCCGCTTTCAGGACTTGGCATATGTTGCGTATAAAATGTTGTAATTTCAAACCGCGAATACGTGCATAGAGCCAGAATTTGGCTCAATAATATTGCTCAGGCCTCAAAATTGGGATGTTTGGGATATTTTGAAAACTGCAGGGGGGGGGGGGGGTTTGGGATCAATGTGACCAAACAGCGCTTTCAGTACTTGGCATATGTTGGGCATAAAAAAGTCGTAATTTCAAACTGCGAATACGTGCAGAGAGCCAGAATTTGGCTCCCAAATATTGCTCAAGCCTCAAAATTGGGATATTTCGAAAACTGCAGTGCAGTTTGTGCGAAATGTGACTTACTGCCGCTTTCAGGACTTGGCATATGTTGGGTATAAAATGTCGTAATTTCTAACCGCGAATACGTGCATAGAGCCAGAATTTATAATAATAATAATAATAATAATTTTTATTTAGGCAAAGGTACATACATAAAGAGATTTTACAAAGTTTGTTGGCTTTATAGATAAGAGCTAGTACATACAATGCCTAAAGCCACTATTACGCAAAGCGTTTCGGGCAGAAACGGCTCCAAAATGTGGCTCAGGCCTCGAAATTGGGATGTTTGGGATATTTTGAAAACTGCAGGGGGGGTTTGGGACAAATATTGCCAAACGCCGCTTTCAGTACTTGGCATATGTTGGGTACATAAAGTCGTAATTTCAAACGGCGAATACGTGCAGAGAGCCAGAGTTTGGCTCCAAAATATGGCTCAGGCCTCGAAATTGAGATGTTTGGGATATTTTGAAAACTGCAGGGGGGATTGGGGCAAATGTGACCAACGCAGCTTTCAGTAATTGGCATATGTTGAGTATAAAAAGTCGTAATTTCACACTGCGAATACGTGCAGAGAGCTTGAATTTTGCTCCAAAATATGGCTCAAGCCTCGAAAGTGGGAATTTTGGGATATTTTGAAAACTTCAGGGGAGTTTGTGCAAAATGTGACTCACTGCTGCTTTCAGTTCTTGGCATATGTTGGGTATAAAAAGTCAAAATTTCAAACTATGAATACGTGCATAGAGCCAGAATTTGGCTCCAAAATATTGCTCAGTCCTCGAAATTGGGATGTTTTGGATATTTTGAAAACTGCAGGGGGGGTTTGGGACAAATTTGACCAAACGCCGCTTTCAGTACTTGGCATATGTTGGGTATATAAAGTCGTAATTTCAAACTGCGAATACGTGCAGAGAGCCAGAGTTTGGCTCCAAAATATTGTTCAGGCCTCGAAATTGAGATGTTTGGGATATTTTGAAAACTGCAGGGGGATTGGGGCAAATGTGACTAACGCAGCTTTCAGTAATTGGCATATGTTGAGTATAAAAAGTCGTAATTTCACACTGCGAATACGTGCAGACAGCTTAAATTTTGCTCCAAATTATTGCTCAAGCCTCGAAAGTGGGATGTTTGGGATATTTTGAAAACTGCAGGGGAGTTTGTGCAAAATGTGACTCACTGCTGCTTTTAGTACTTGGCATATGTTGGGTATAAAAAGTCGTAATTTCAAACTGCAAATACGTGCAGAGAGCCAGAATTTGGCTCCAAAATATGGCTCAGGCGTCGAAATTGGGATATATGGGATATTTTGAGAACTGCACGGGAGTTTGTGCTAAATGTGACTCACTGATGCTTTCAGTACTTGGCATATGTTGGGTATAAAAAGTCGTAATTTCAAACTGCGAATACGTGCCGAGAGCCAGAATTTGGCTCCAAAATATGGCTCAGGTGTCGAAATTGGGATATTTGGGATATTTCGAAAACTGCAAGGGAGTTTGTGCAAAATGTGACTCACTTCCGCTTTCAGGACTTGGCATATGTTTTTATAAAAAGTCGTAATTTCAAACTGCGAATACGTGCAAAGAGCCCGAATTAGGCTAGAAAATTATGGCTCAGGCGTCGAAATTGGGATGTTTGAGATATTTTGAAAACTGCAGTGAGGTTTGGGACAAATATGACCACACGCCGCTTTCAGTACTTGGCATATGTTGGGTATATAAAGTCGTAATTTCAAACTGCGAATACGTGCAGAGAGCCAGAATTTGGTTCCAAAATATGGATCAGGCCTCAAAATTGGGATATTTGGGATATTTCGAAAACTGCAGGGGGGTTTGTGTGAAATGTGACAAACTGCTGCTTTCAGTACTTGTCATATGTTGTGTATATAAAGTCGTAATTTCAAACTGCGAATAAGTGCAGAGAGCCAGAATTTGGCTCCAAAATATGGCTCAGGCATCGAAATTGGGATATTTGGGATATTTTGAAACCTGCAGGGGAGTTTGTGCTAAATGTGACTCACTGCTGCTTTCAGTTCTTGGCATATGTTGAGTATAAAAAGTCGTAATTTCACACTGCGAATACGTGCAGAGAGACAGAATTTGGCTACAAAATATGGCTCAGGCCTCGAAATTGGGATGTTTGGGATATTTTGAAAACTGCAGGGGAGTTTGCGCAAAATGTGACTCTCTGCCACTTTCAGTACTTGGCATATGTTGGGTATAAAATTCGAAATATCAAACTGTGAATTCGTGCAGAGAGCCAAACGTTGGCTCCAAAATATGGCTCAGGTCTCGATATTGGGATGTTTGGGATATTTTGAAAATTGTAGGGAGGTTTGGGACAAATGTGACCAAACGCCGCTTTCAGTACTTGGCATATGTTGGGTATAAAAAAAGTCGCAATTTCAAATTCGAATACGTGCAGAGAGCCAGAATTTAGCTCCAAAACATGGCTCAGGCCTCGAAATTGGGATATATGTGATATTTTGAAAACTGCAGGGGGGGTTTAGGACAAATTTGACCAAACGCTGCTTTCAGTACTTGGCATATGTTGGGTATAAAAAGGCCTAATTTCAAACTGCGAATACGTGCAGAGAGCTTGAATTTGGCTCCAAAATATAGCTCAGGCCTCGAAAGTAGGATGTTTGGGATATTTTGAAAACTGCAGGGGAGTTTGTGCAAAATGTGACTCACTGCTGCTTTCAGTACTTGGCATATGTTGGGTATAAAAAGTCGTAATTTCAAACTGCGAATACGTGCAGAGAGCCAGAATTTGGCTCCAAAATATGGCTCAGGCGTCGAAATTGGGATATATGGAATATTTTGAAAACTGCACGGGAGTTTGTGCTAAATGTGACTCACTGATTCTTTCAGTACTTTGCATATGTTGGGTATAAAAAGTCGTAATTTTAAACTGCGAATACGTGCCGAGAGCCAGAATATGGCTCCAAAATATGGCTCAGGTGTCGAAATTGGGATATTTGGGATATTTCGAAAACTGCAAGGGAGTTTGTGCAAAATGTGACTCACTTCCGCTTTCAGGACTTGGCATCTGTTTGGTATAAAAAGTCGTAATTTCAAACTGCGAATACGTGCAGAGAGCCAGAATTGGGCTCCAAAATATGGCTCAGGTGTCGAAATTGGGATATTTGGGATATTTCGAAAACTGCAAGGGAGTTTGTGCAAAATGTGACTCTCTGCCGCTTTCAGAACTTGGCATATGTTTGGTATAAAAAGTCGTAATTTCAAACTGCGAATACGTGCAGAGAGCCAGAATTAGGCTCCAAAATATGGGTCAGGCGTCGAAATTGGGATGTTTGGGATATTTCGAAAACTGCAAGGGAGTTTGTGCAAAATGTGACTCACTGCCGCTTTCAGGACTTGGCATATGTTTGGTAAAAAATTCGCAATTTCAAACTGCGAATACGTGCAGAGAGCCAGAATTTGGCTCCAAAATATGGCTCAGGCGTCGAAATTGGGATGTTTGAGATATTTTGAAAACTGCAGTGAGGTTTGGGACAAATATGACCAAACGTCGCTTTCAGTACTTGGCATATGTTGGGTATATAAAGTCGTAATTTCAAACTGCGAATACGTGCAGAGAGCCAGAATTTGGCTCCAAAATATGGCTCAGGTGTCGAAATTGGTATATTTGGGATATTTCGAAAACTGCAAGGGAGTTTGTGCAAAATGTGACTCACTGCCGCTTTCAGGACTTGGCATATGTTTGGTAAAAAAATCGCAATTTCAAACTGCGAATACGTGCAGAGAGCCAGAATTTGGCTCCAAAATATGGCTCAGGCGTCGAAATTGGGATGTTTGAGATATTTTGAAAACTGCAGTGAGGTTTGGGACAAATATGACCAAACGTCGCTTTCAGTACTTGCCCACCAAACACACACCGAAACTACAACGTTGGTACAACGTTCGATCAAGTTTTAACACCTCCTAACCAGTTATAACAACCAATATAGCAAGTTGTAACAACGTTCTAATACGTCATAAACATGTTAAGCAAAGATGTAACAACTTTATTACAAGTTGTAACAAGCGGAAAATAGAGACAGTTTCGGTTGTGTTTCCAGGGTGGCATATGTTGGGTATATAAAGTCGTAATTTCAAACTGCGAATACGTGCAGAAAGACAGAATTTAGCTCCCAAATATTGCTCAAGACTCGAAATTGGGATATTTGGGATATTTCGAAAACTGCAGTGCAGTTTGTGCGAAATGTGACTCACTGCCGCTTTCAGGACTTGGCATATGTTGGGTATAAAATGTCGTAATTTCTAATAGCGAATACGTGCATAGAGCCAGAATTTGGCTCCAAAATGTGGCTCAGACCACAAAATTGGGATGTTTGGGATATTTTGAAAACTGCCGGGGGGGTTTGGGACAAATATTACCAAACGCCGCTTTCAGTACTTGGCATATGTTGGGTATATAAAGTCGTAATTTCAAACTGCGAATACGTGCAGAGAGCCAGAGTTTGGCTCCAAAATATGGCTCAGGCCTCGAAATTGAGATGTTTGGGATATTTTGAAAACTGCAGGGTGGATTGGGACAAATGTGACCAACGCAGCTTTCAGTAATTGGCATATGTTGAGCATAAAAAGTCGTAATTTCACACTGCGAATACGTGAAGAGAGCTTGAATTTTCCTCCAAAATATGGCTCAAGCCTCGAAAGTGGGATGTTTGGGATATTTTGAAAACTGTAGGGGAGTTTGTGCAAAATGTGACTCACTGCTGCTTTCAGTACTTGTCATATGTTGTGTATAAAAAGTCGTAATTTCAAACTGCGAATAAGTGCAGAGAGCCAGAATTTGGCTCCAAAATATGGCTCAGGCGTCGAAATTGGGATATTTGGGATATTTTGAAACCTGCAGGGGAGTTTGTGCTAAATGTGACTCACTGCTGCTTTCAGTTCTTGGCATATGTTGAGTATAAAAAGTCGTAATTTCACACTGCGAATACGTGCAGAGAGACAGAATTTGGCTACAAAATATTGTTCAGTCCTCGAAATTGGGATGTTTTGGATATTTTGAAAACTGCATGGGGGGGTTTGGGACAAATTTGACCAAACGCCGCTTTCAGTACTTGGTATATGTTGGGTATAAAAAAGCCGTAATTTCAAACTGCGAATACGTGCAGAGAGCCAGAATTTGGCTCCAAAATATTGTTCAGTCCTCGAAATTGGGATGTTTTGGATATTTTGATAACTGCAAGGGGGGTTTGGGACAAATTTGACCAAACGCCGCTTTCAGAACTTGGCATATGTTGGGTATAGAAAGTCGTAATTTCAAACTGCGAATACGTGCAGAGAGCTTGAATTTGGCTCCAAAATATAGCTCAGGCCTCAAAAGTGGGATGTTTGGGATATTTTGAAAACTGCAGGGGCGTTTGTGCAAAATGTGACTCACTGCTGCTTTCAGTACTTGGCATATGTTGGGTATAAAAAGTCGTAATTTCAAACTGCGAATACGTGCAGAGAGCCAGAATTTGGCTCCAAAATATGGCTCAGGCGTCGAAATTGGGATATATGGGATATTTTGAAAACTGCACGGGAGTTTGTGCTAAATGTGACTCACTGATGCTTTCAGAACTTGGCATATGTTGGGTATAAAAAGTCGTAATTTCAAACTGCGAATACGTGCAGAGAGCCAGAATTTGGCTCCAAAATATGGCTCAGGTGTCGAAATTAAGATATTTGGGATATTTCGAAAACTGCAAGGGAGTTTGTGCAAAATGTGACTCACTGCCGCTTTCAGGACTTGGCATATATTTGGTAAAAAAAGTCGTAATTTCAAACTGCGAATACGTGCAGAGAGCCAGAATTTGGCTCCAAAATATGGCTCATGCGTCGAAATTGGGATGTTTGAGATATTTTGAAAACTGCAGTGAGGTTTGGGACAAATATGACCAAACGTCGCTTTCAGTACTTGCCCACCAAACACACACCGAAACTACAACGTTGGTACAACGTTCGAACAAGTTTTAACACCAAACCAGTTATAACAACCAATATAGCAAGTTGTAACAACGTTCTAATACGTCATAAACATGTTAAGCCAAGATGTAACAACTTTATTACAAGTTGTAACAAGCGGAAAATAGAGACAGTTTCGGTTTGTGTTTCCAGGGCATGGCATATGTTGGGTATATAAAGTCGTAATTTTAAACTGCGAATACGTGCAGAGAGCCAGAATTTAGCTCCAAAATATGGCTCAGGCCTCGAAATTGGGATGTTTTGGATATTTTGAAAACTGCAGGGGGGGTTTGGGACAAATGTGACCAAACGCCGCATTCAGTACTTGGCATATGTTGGGTATAAAAAAGTCGTAATTTCAAACTGCGAATACGTGCAGAGAGCCAG
Organism: Procambarus clarkii; assembly: GCF_040958095.1. Taxonomy (NCBI): domain Eukaryota; kingdom Metazoa; phylum Arthropoda; class Malacostraca; order Decapoda; family Cambaridae; genus Procambarus; species Procambarus clarkii. Next base: position 19,133,122 of record NC_091228.1, on the reverse strand, counting down.
AATTTGGCTCCAAAATATGGCTCAGGCGTCGAAATTGGGATGTTTGGGATATTTTGAAAACTGCAGTGAGGTTTGGGACAAATATGACCAAACGTCGCTTTCAGTACTTGGCATATGTTGGGTATATAAAGTCGTAATTTCAAACTGCGAATACGTGCAGAGAGCCAGAGTTTGGCTCCAAAATATGGCTCAGGCCTCGAAATTGAGATGTTTGGGATATTTTGAAAACTGCAGGGGGGATTGGGGCAAATGTGACCAACACAGCTTTCAGTAATTGGCATATGTTGGGTATAAAAAGTCGTAATTTCAAACTGGGAATACGTGCAGAGACCCAGAATTAGGCTCCAAATTATGGCTCAGGCCTCGAAATTAGGATGTTTGGGATATTTTGGAATCCGCAGAGAGATTTGGAACACATGTTACCAAACGCCGCTTTCAGTACATGGCATATGTTGGGTATAAAAAGTCGTAATTTCAAACTGGGAATACGTGCAGAGACCCAGAATTTGGCTCCAAAATATGGCTCACGCCTCAAAATTGGAATATTTGGGATATTTTGAAAACTGCAGGGGAGTTTGTGCAAAATATGACTCACTGCCGCTTTCAGTACTTGGAAAATGTTGGGTATAAAAAGTCATAATTTTAAACTGCGAATACGTGCATAGAGCCCGAATTTGGGTCTAAAATATTGCTCAGTCCTCGAAATTGGGATGTTTGGGATATTTTGAAAACTGCAGAGGGGGGGGGGGACAAATATGCCGAAACGCCGCTTTCAGAACTTGGCATATGTGGGGTATAAAAAGTCGTAATTTCAAACTGCGAATACGTGCAGAGAGCTTGAATTTGGTTCCAAAATATGGCTCAGGCCTCGAAATTGGGATGTTTGGGATATTTTGAAAATAGCTGGGAGGTTTGGGACACATGTGACCAAACGCCGCTTTCAGTACTTGGCATATGTTGGGTATAAAATGTCGTAATTTCAAACTGCGAATACGTGCAGAGAGCTTGAATTTGGCTCCAAAATATGGCTCAGGCCTCGAAATTGGGATGTTTGGGATATTTTGAAAATAGCTGGGAGGTTTGGGACACATGTGACCAAACACCGCTTTCAGTACTTGGCATATGTTGGGTATAAAAAGTAATAATTTCAAACTGCAAATACGTGAAGAGAGCCAGAATTTGGCCTCAAAATATGGCTCAGGCCTCGAAATTGAGATGTCTGGGATATTTTGAAAACTGCAGGGGGGATTTGGGACAAATGTGACCAACGTCGCTTTCAGTACTTGGCATATGTTGGGTATAAAAAGTCGGAATTTCAAACTGCGAATACGTGCAGAGAGCCAGAATTTAACTACAAAATATGGCTCAGGCCTCGAAATAGGGATGTGTTGGATATTTTGAAAACTGCAGGGGGGTTTTGGACAAATGTGACCAAACGCAGTTTTCAGTAATTGGCATATGTTGGGTATAAAAAGTCGTAATTTCAAACTGCGAATACGTGCAGAGAGCCAGAATTTAGCTCCAAAATATGGCTCAGGCCTCGAAATTGGAATGTTTGGGATATATTGACAACTGCTGGGAGGTTTGGGACCAATGTGACCAAACGCCGCTTTCAGTACTTGGCATATGTTGGGCATAAAAAGCATTAATTTAAAACTGCGAATACGTGCATAGAGCCAGAATTTTGCTCCAAAATATGGCTCAGGCCTCGAAATTGGGATGTTTGAGATATTTTGAAAACTATAGGGGGGATTGAGACAAATGTGACCAAACGCAGCTTTCAGTACTTGGCATATGTTGGGTATAAAAAAGTGGTAATTTCAAACAGCGAATATGTGGAGAGAGCCAGAATTTGGCTCCAAAATATTGCTCAGGCCTCCAAATTGGGATATTTGGGATATTTCGAAAACTGCAGGGGAGTTTGTGCGAAATGTTGCTCACTGCCTTTTTCAAGACATGGCATATGTTGGGTATAAAATGTTGTAATTTCAAACCGCGAATACGTGCATAGAGCCAGAATTCTTCTCTAAAATTTGGCTCAGGCCTCGAAATTGGGATGTTTGGGATATTTTGGAAACTGCAGGGGGGGTTTGGGACAAATGTGACCAAACGCCGCTTTCAGTACTTGGTATATGTTGGATATAAAAAAGTCGTAATTTCAAACTGCGAATACTTGCAGAGAGCCAGAATTTGGCCCCAAAATGTTGCTCAGGCCTCGAAATTGGGATGTTTGGGATATTTTGAAAACTGCAGGGGGGATTGAGACAAATGTGACCAAACGCCGCTTTCAGTACTTGGCATATGTTGGGTATAAAAAAGTGGTAATTTCAAAGTGCGAATACGTGCAGAGAGCCAGAATTTGGCTCCAAAATATTGCTCAGGCCTCGAAATTGGGATATTTGGGATATTTCGAAAACTGCAGGGGAGTTTGAGCAAAATATGACTCGCTGCCGCTTTCAGAACTTGGCATATGTTGGGTATAAAATGGCGTAATTTCAAAACGAGAATACGTGCATAGAGCCAGAATTTGGCTCCAAAATATGGCTCAGGCCTCGAAATTGGGATGTTTGGGATATTTTGAAAGCGGCAGGGGGGGTTTGGGACAAAGGTTACCAAACGCCGCTCTCAGTACTTGTCATATATTGGGTATAAAAAAGTCGTAATTTCAAACTGCGAATACGTGCAGAGAGCCAGAGTTTGGCTCCAAAATATGGCTCAGGCCTCGAAATTGGGATGTTTGGGATATTTCGACAACTGCAGGGGAGTTTGTGCAAAATGTGACTCACTGCCATTTTCAGTACTTGGCATGTGTTGGGTATAAAAATCGTAATATTAAACTGCGAATACGTGGAGAGAGCCAGAATTTGGCTCCATAATATGGCTCAGGCCTCGATATTGTGATGTTTGGGATATTTTGAAAACTGCAGGTAGGTTTGGGACAAATGTGACCAAATGCCACTTTCAGTACTTGGCATATGTTGGGTATAAAAAGTCGTAATTTCAAACTGCGAATACGTGCAGAGAGCCAGAATTTGGCTCTAAAATATGGCTCAGGCCTCGATATTGGGATATTTGAGATATTTCGAAAACTGCAGGGAAGTTTGTACAAAATTTGACTCACTGCCGCTTCCAGGAATTGGCATATGTTGGGTATAAAAAGTCGTAATTTCAAAGTGCGAATACGTGCATAGAGCCAGAATTTGGTTAAAAAAAATGGCTCAGGACTCGAAATTTGGATATTTGGGATATTTTGAAAACTGCAGGGGGGTTTGGGGACAAATGTGACCAAATGCCGCGTTCAGAACTTGGCATATGTTGGGTATAAAAAAGTCGTAATTTCAAACTGCGAATACTTGCAGAGAGCCAGAATTTGGCTCCAAAATATGGCTCAGAACTCGAAATTGGGATATTTGGGATATTTCGAAAACTGCAGCGGAGTTTGTGCGAAATGGGACTCACTGCCGCTTTCAAGACTTGGCATATGTTGGGTATAAAATGTCGTAATTTCAAACAGCGAATACGTGCATAGAGCCAAAATTTGGCTCCACAATATGGCTCAGGCCTCGAAATTGGGATGTTTGTGATATTTTGAAAACTGCAGGGAGGGTTTGGGACAAATGTTACCAAACGCCGCTTTCAGTACTTGGTATATGTTGGGTATAAAAAAGTTGTAATTTCAAACTGCGAATACGTGCAGAGAGCCAGAACTTGGCTCCAAAATATGGCTCAGGCCTCGAAATTGGCATGTTTGGGATATTTTGAAAACTGCAGGGAGGTTTGGGACAAATGTGACCAAATGCCATTTTCAGTACTTGGCATATGTTGGGTATAAGAAGTCGTAATTTTAAACTGCGAATACGTGCAGAGAGCCAGAATTTGGCTCCAAAATATGGCTCAGGCCTCGAAATTAGTATGTTTGGGATATTTTGGAATCCGCAGGGAGATTTGGAACACATGTTACCAAACGCCACTTTCAGTACATGGCATATGTTGGGTATAAAAAGTCGTAATTTCAAACTGCGAATACGTGCAGAGAGCCAGTATTTGGCTCCAAAATATGGCTCACGCCTCAAAATTTCAATATTTGGGATGTATTGAAAACTACAGGAAGGTTTGGGACCAATGTGACCAAACGCCGCTTTCAGTACTTGGCATATGTTGGGTATAAAAAGTCGAAATTTAAAATTGCGAATACGTGCAGAGAGCCAGAATTTGGCTCCAAAATATGGCTCACGCCTCAAAATTGGAATATTTGGGATATTTTGAAAACTGCAGGGGAGTTTGTGCAAAATATGACTCACTGCCGCTTTCAGTACTTGGCAAATGTTGGTTATAAAAAGTCGTTATTTAAAACTGCGAATACGTGCAGAGAGCCAGAATTTGGCTCCAAAATATGGCTCAGGCCTCGAAATTGGGATGTTTGGGATATTTTGAAAATAGCTGGGAGGTTTGGGACACATGTGACCAAACACCGCTTTCAGTACTTGGCATATGTTGGGTATAAAAATTCGTAATTTCAAACTGCGAATACGTGCAGAGAGCTAGAATTTGGCTCCAAAATATGGCTCAGGCTTCGAAATTGGGATATTTTGGATATTTCGAAAACTGCATGGGAGTTTGTGCAAAATGTGACTCACTGCCACTTTTAGGACTTGGCATATGTTGGGTATAAAAAGTCATAATTTTAAACTGCGAATACGTGCATAGAGCCCGAATTTGGGTCTAAAATATTGCTCAGTCCTCGAAATTGGGATGTTTGGGATATTTTGAAAACTGCAGAGGGGGGGGGGGGACAAATATGCCGAAACGCCGCTTTCAGAACTTGGCATATGTTGGGTATAAAAAGTCGTAATTTCAAACTGCGAATACGTGCAGAGAGCTTGAATTTGGTTCCAAAATATGGCTCAGGCCTCGAAATTGGGATGTTTGGGATATTTTGAAAATAGCTGGGAGGTTTGGGACACATGTGACCAAACGCCGCTTTCAGTACTTGGCATATGTTGGGTATAAAAAGTCGTAATTTCAAACTGCGAATACGTGCAGAGAGCTTGAATTTGGCTCCAAAATATGGCTCAGGCCTCGAAATTGGGATGTTTGGGATATTTTGAAAATAGCTGGGAGGTTTGGGACACATGTGACCAAACACCGCTTTCAGTACTTGGCATATGTTGGGTATAAAAAGTAATAATTTCAAACTGCAAATACGTGAAGAGAGCCAGAATTTGGCCTCAAAATATGGCTCAGGCCTCGAAATTGAGATGTTTGGGATATTTTGAAAACTGCAGGGGGGATTTGGGACAAATGTGACCAACGTCGCTTTCAGTACTTGGCATATGTTGGGTATAAAACGTCGGAATTTCAAACTGCGAATACGTGCAGAGAGCCAGAATTTAACTACAAAATATGGCTCAGGCCTCGAAATAGGGATGTGTTGGATATTTTGAAAACTGCAGGGGGGTTTTGGACAAATGTGACCAAACGCAGTTTTCAGTAATTGGCATATGTTGGGTATAAAAATTCGTAATTTCAAACTGAGAATACGTGCAGAGAGCCAGAATTTAGCTCCAAAATATGGCTCAGGCCTCGAAATTGGAATGTTTGGGATATATTGACAACTGCTTGGAGGTTTGGGACCAATGTGACCAAACGCCGCTTTCAGTACTTGGCATATGTTGGGCATAAAAAGCATTAATTTAAAACTGCGAATACGTGCATAGAGCCAGAATTTTGCCCCAAAATATGGCTCAGGCCTCGAAATTGGGATGTTTGAGATATTTTGAAACTATAGGGGGGATTGAGACAAATGTGACCAAACGCAGCTTTCAGTACTTGGCATATGTTGGGTATAAAAAAGTGGTAATTTCAAACTGCGAATACGTGCAGAGAGCCAGAATTTGGCTCCAAAATATTGCTCAGGCCTCCAAATTGGGATATTTGGGATATTTCGAAAACTGCAGGGGAGTTTGTGCGAAATGTTGCTCACTGCCGTTTTCAAGACATGGCATATGTTGGGTTGTTGTAATAAAATGTTGTAATTTCAAACCGCGAATACGTGCATAGAGCCATAATTCTTCTCCAAAATTTGGCTCAGGCCTCGAAATTGGGATGTTTGGGATATTTTGGAAACTGCAGGGGGGGTTTGGGACAAATGTGACCAAACGCCGCTTTCAGTACTTGGTATATGTTGGATATAAAAAAGTCGTAATTTCAAACTGCGAATACTTGCAGAGAGCCAGAATTTGGCCCCAAAATATTGCTCAGGCCTCGAAATTGGGATGTTTGGGATATTTTGAAAACTGCAGGGGGGATTGAGACAAATGTGACCAAACGCCGCTTTCAGTACTTGGCATATGTTGGGTATAAAAAAGTGGTAATTTCAAAGTGCGAATACGTGCAGAGAGCCAGAATTTGGCTCCAAAATATTGCTCAGGCCTCGAAATTGGGATATTTGGGATATTTCGAAAACTGCAGGGGAGTTTGAGCAAAATGTGACTCACTGCCGCTTTCAGAACTTGGCATATGTTGGGTATAAAATGGCGTAATTTCAAAACGAGAATACGTGCATAGAGCCAGAATTTGGCTCCAAAATATGGCTCAGGCCTCGAAATTGGGATGTTTGGGATATTTTGAAAGCGGCAGGGGGGGTTTGGGACAAAGGTTACCAAACGCCGCTTTCAGTACTTGTCATATATTGGGTATAAAAAAGTCGTAATTTCAAACTGCGAATACGTGCAGAGAGCCAGAGTTTGGCTCCAAAATAAGGCTCAGGCCTCGAAATTGGGATGTTTGGGATATTTCGACAACTGCAGGGGAGTTTGTGCAAAATGTGACTCACTGCCATTTTCAGTACTTGGCATATGTTGGGTATAAAAATCGTAATATTAAACTGCGAATACGTGGAGAGAGCCAGAATTTGGCTCCATAATATGGCTCAGGCCTCGATATTGTGATGTTTGGGATATTTTGAAAACTGCAGGGAGGTTTGGGACAAATGTGACCAAATGCCACTTTCAGTACTTGGCATATGTTGGGTATAAAAAGTCGTAATTTCAAACTGCGAATACGTGCAGAGAGCCAGAATTTTGCTCTAAAATATGGCTCAGGCCTCGATATTGGGATATTTGAGATATTTCGAAAACTGCAGGGAAGTTTGTGCAAAATTTGACTCACTGCCGCTTTCAGGAATTGGCATATGTTGGGTATAAAAAGTCGTAATTTCAAAGTGCGAATACGTGCATAGAGCCAGAATTTGGTTCAAAAAAATGGCTCAGGCCTCGAAATTGGGATATTTGGGATATTTTGAAAACTGCAGGGAGGGTTTGGGACAAATGTTACCAAACGCCGCTTTCAGTACTTGGTATATGTTGGGTATAAAAAAGTTGTAATTTCAAACTGCGAATACGTGCAGAGAGCCAGAACTTGGCTCCAAAATATGGCTCAGGCCTCGAAATTGGCATGTTTGGGATATTTTGAAAACTGCAGGGACGTTTGGGACAAATGTGACCAAATGCCATTTTCAGTACTTGGCATATGTTGGGTATAAGAAGTCGTAATTTTAAACTGCGAATACGTGCAGAGAGCCAGAATTTGGCTCCAAAATATGGCTCAGGCCTCGAAATTAGTATGTTTGGGATATTTTGGAATCCGCAGGGAGATTTGGAACACATGTTACCAAACGCCACTTTCAGTACATGGCATATGTTGGGTATAAAAAGTCGTAATTTCAAACTGCGAATACGTGCAGAGAGCCAGTATTTGGCTCCAAAATATGGCTCACGCCTCAAAATTTCAATATTTGGGATGTATTGAAAACTACAGGAAGGTTTGGGACCAATGTGACCAAACGCCGCTTTCAGTACTTGGCATATGTTGGGTATAAAAAGTCGAAATTTAAAATTGCGAATACGTGCAGAGAGCCAGAATTTGGCTCCAAAATATGGCTCACGCCTCAAAATTGGAATATTTGGGATATTTTGAAAACTGCAGGGGAGTTTGTGCAAAATATGACTCACTGCCGCTTTCAGTACTTGGCAAATGTTGGTTATAAAAAGTCGTTATTTAAAACTGCGAATACGTGCAGAGAGCCAGAATTTGGCTCCAAAATATGGCTCAGGCCTCGAAATTTAGATGTTTGGGATATTTTGAAAACTGCAGGGGGGATTGGGAAAAATATGACCAAACGCCGCATTCAGTACTTGGCATATGTTGGGTATAAAAAAGTCGTAATTTCAAACTGCGAATACGTGCAGAGAGCTAGAATTTGGCTCCAAAATATGGCTCAGGCTTCGAAATTGGGATATTTTGGATATTTCGAAAACTGCATGGGAGTTTGTGCAAAATGTGACTCACTGCCACTTTTAGGACTTGGCATATGTTGGGTATAAAAAGTCATAATTTTAAACTGCGAATACGTGCATAGAGCCCGAATTTGGGTCTAAAATATTGCTCAGTCCTCGAAATTGGGATGTTTGGGATATTTTGAAAACTGCAGAGGGGGGGGGGGACAAATATGCCGAAACGCCGCTTTCAGAACTTGGCATATGTTGGGTATAAAAAGTCGTAATTTCAAACTGCGAATACGTGCAGAGAGCTTGAATTTGGTTCCAAAATAAGGCTCAGGCCTCGAAATTGGGATGTTTGGGATATTTTGAAAATAGCTGGGAGGTTTGGGACACATGTGACCAAACGCCGCTTTCAGTACTTGGCATATGTTGGGTATAAAAAGTCGTAATTTCAAACTGCGAATACGTGCAGAGAGCTTGAATTTGGCTCCAAAATATGGCTCAGGCCTCGAAATTGGGATGTTTGGGATATTTTGAAAATAGCTGGGAGGTTTGGGACACATGTGACCAAACACCGCTTTGAGTACTTGGCATATGTTGGGTATAAAATTAATAACTTCAAACTGCAAATACGTGAAGAGAGCCAGAATTTGGCCTCAAAATATGGCTCAGGCCTCGAAATTGAGATGTTTGGGATATTTTGAAAACTGCAGGGGGGATTTGGGACAAATGTGACCAACGTCGCTTTCAGTACTTGGCATATGTTGGGTATAAAAAGTCGGAATTTCAAACTGCGAATACGTGCAGAGAGCCAGAATTTAACTACAAAATATGGCTCAGGCCTCGAAATAGGGATGTGTTGGATATTTTGAAAACTGCAGGGGGGTTTTGGACAAATGTGACCAAACGCAGTTTTCAGTAATTGGCATATGTTGGGTATAAAAAGTCGTAATTTCAAACTGCGAATACGTGCAGAGAGCCAGAATTCAGCTCCAAAATATGGCTCAGGCCTCGAAATTGGAATATTTGGGATATATTGACAACTGCTGGGAGGTTTGGGACCAATGTGACCAAACGCCGCTTTCAGTACTTGGCATATGTTGGGCATAAAAAGCATTAATTTAAAACTGCGAATACGTGCATTGAGCCAGAATTTTGCTCCAAAATATGGCTCAGGCCTCGAAATTGGGATGTTTGAGATATTTTGAAAACTATAGGGGGGATTGAGACAAATGTGACCAAACGCAGCTTTCAGTACTTGGCATATGTTGGGTATAAAAAAGTGGTAATTTCAAAGTGCGAATACGTGCAGAGAGCCAGAATTTGGCTCCAAAATATTGCTCAGGCCTCGAAATTGGGATATTTGGGATATTTCGAAAACTGCAGGGGCGTTTGAGCAAAATGTGACTCACTGCCGCTTTCAGAATTTGGCATATGTTGGGTATAAAATGGCGTAATTTCAAAACGAGAATACGTGCATAGAGCCAGAATTTGGCTCCAAAATATGGCTCAGGCCTCGAAATTGGGATGTTTGGGATATTTTGAAAGCGGCAGGGGGGGTTTGGGACAAAGGTTACCAAACGCCGCTTTCAGTACTTGTCATATATTGGGTATAAAAAAGTCGTAATTTCAAACTGCGAATACGTGCAGAGAGCCAGAGTTTGGCTCCAAAATATGGCTCAGGCCTCGAAATTGGGATGTTTGGGATATTTCGACAACTGCAGGGGAGTTTGTGCAAAATGTGACTCACTGCCATTTTCAGTACTTGGCATATGTTGGGTATAAAAATCGTAATATTAAACTGCGAATACGTGGAGAGAGCCAGAATTTGGCTCCATAATATGGCTCAGGCCTCGATATTGGGATATTTGGGATATTTTGAAAACTGCAGGGAGGGTTTGGGACAAATGTTACCAAACGCCGCTTTCAGTACTTGGTATATGTTGGGTATAAAAAAGTTGTAATTTCAAACTGCGAATACGTGCAGAGAGCCAGAACTTGGCTCCAAAATATGGCTCAGGCCTCGAAATTGGTCTGTTTGGGATATTTTGAAAACTGCAGGGAGGTTTGGGACAAATGTGACCAAATGCCATTTTCAGTACTTGGCATATGTATGGTATAAGAAGTCGTAATTTTAAACTGCGAATACGTGCAGAGAGCCAGAATTTGGCTCCAAAATATGGCTCAGGCCTCGAAATTAGTATGTTTGGGATATTTTGGAATCCGCAGGGAGATTTGGAACACATGTTACCAAACGCCGCTTTCAGTACATGGCATATGTTGGGTATAAAAAGTCGTAATTTCAAACTGCGAATACGTGCAGAGAGCCTGAATTTGGTTCCAAAATATGACTCAGGTCTAGAAATTAGAATATTTGGGATATTTTGAAAATTGCAAGAGAGTTTGCACAAAATGTGACTCACTGCCGCTTTCAGTACTTGGCATATGTTGGGTATAAAAAGTCGTAATATCAAACTGCGAATACATGCAGAGAGCCAGGATTTGGCTCCAAAATATGGCTCAGTCCTCGAAATTGGGATGTTTGGGATATTTTGAAAACTGCTGGGAGGTTTGGGACAAATGTGACCAAACGCCGCTTTCAGTACTTGGTATATGTTGGGTATAAAAAAGTCGTAAATTCAAACTGCGAATACGTGCAGAGAGCCAGAATTTGGCTAAAAAATATGGCTCAGGCCTCGAAATTGGGTTATTTGGGATATTTCGAAAACTGCAGGGGAGTTTGTGCAAAATGTGACTCACTGCCGCTTTCAGGACTTGGCATATTTTGGGTATAAAAAGTCGTAATTTCAATCTGCGAATCCGTGCATAGAGCCAGGATTTGGCTCCAAAATATTGCTCAGGCCTCGAAATAGGATCTTTGGGATATTTTGAAAACTGCAGGGAGGTTTCGGACAAATGTGACCAAACGCCGCTTTCAGTACTTGGCATATGTTGGGTATATAAAGTCGTAATTTCAAACTGCAAATACGTACAGAGAGCCAGAATTTAGCTCCAAAATATGGCTCAGGCCTTGAAATTGGAATATTTGGGATATTTTGAAAACTGCAAGGGAGTTTGTGCAAAATGTGACTCACTGCCGCTTTCAGGACTTGGCATATGTTGGGTATAAAAAGTCGTAATTTCAAACTGCAAATACGTGCATTAGCCAGAATTTGGCCACAAAATACGGCTCAGGCCTCGAAATTGGGATGTTTGGGATATTTTGAAAACTGCAGGGGGGTTTGGGACAAATATGACCAAACGCCGCTTTCAGAACTTGGCATATGTTGGGTATAAAAAGTCGTAATTTCAAACTGCGAATACGTGCAAAGAGCTTGAATTTGGCTCCAAAATATGGCTCAGGCCTCGAAAATGGGATGTTTGGGATATTTTGAAAACTGCAGGAGGGATTGAGACAAATATGACCAAAGGCCGCTCTCAGTACTTGGCATATGTTGGGCACTAAAAAGTCCTAAATTTCAAACTGCGAATACGTGCAGAGAGCCAGAATTTGGCTCCAAAATATGACTCAGGGCTCGAAATTGGGATATTTGGGATATTTCGAAAACTGCAGGGAGGTTTGGGACAAATGTAACCAAACGCCGCTTTCAGTACTTGGCATTTGTTGGGTATAAAAAGTCGTAATTTCAAACTGCGAATACGTGCAGAGAGCCAGAATTTGGCTCCAAAATATGGCTCAGGCCTCGAAATTGGGATGTTTGGGATATTTTGAAAACTGCAAGAAGGATTGAGACAAATGTGACCAAACGCCGCTCTCAGTACTTGGTATATGTTGGGTATAAAAAATTCGTAATTTCAAACTGCGAATACGTGCAGAGAGCCAGAATTTGGCTCCAAAATATGGCTCAGGCCTCGAAATAGGGTTATTTGGGATATTTCGAAAACTGCAGGGGAGTTTGTGCAAAATGTGACTCACTGCCGCTCTCAGGACTTGGCATATGTTGGGTATAAAGAGTCGTAATTTCAAACTGCGAATACGTGCATAGAGCCAGAATTTGGCTCCAAAATAGGGCTCAGGCCTCGAAATTGGGATGTTTTGTATATTTTGAAAACTGCAGGGGGGTTTGGGACAAATATGACCAAACGCCGCTTTCAGTACTTGGCATATGTTGGGTATAAAAAGTCGCAATTTCAAACTGCGTATACGTGCATAGAGCCAGAATTTGGCTCCAAAATACGGCTCAGGCTTCGAAATTGGGATGTTTAGGATATTTTGAAAACTGGGGGTGGGTTTGGGACAAATATCACCAAACACCGCTTTCAGAACTTGGCATATTTTGGGTATAAAAAGTCGTAATTTCAAAGTGCGAATACATGCAGAGAGCCAGAATTTGGCTCCAAAATATGACTCAGGCCTCGAAATTGAGATGTTTTGGATATTTTGAAAACTGCAGCGGGGTTTGGGACAGATGTAACCAAACGCCGCTTTCAGTACTTGGCATATGTTGGGTATATAAAGTCGTAATTTCAAACTGCGAATACGTGCAGAGAGCCAGAATTTTGCTCCAAAAAAAGGCTCAGGCCTCGAAATTGGGATGTTTGGGATATTTTGAAAACTGCCGGAGGGATTGAGACAAATATGACCAAACGCCGCTTTCAGTACTTGGCATATGTTGGGCACTAAAAAGTCCTAAATTTTAAACTGTGAATACGTGCAGAGAGCCAGAATTTGGCTCCAAAATATGACTCAGGGCTCGAAATTGGGATATTTGGGATATTTCGAAAACTGCAGGGAGGTTTGGGACAAATGTTACCAAACGTCGCTTTCAGTACTTGGCATATGTTGGGTATAAAAAGTCATAATTTCAAACTGCGAATACGTGCAGAGAGCCAGAATTTGGCTCCAAAATATGGCTCAGGCCTCGAAATTGGGATGTTTGGGATATTTTGAAAACTGCAAGAAGGATTGAGACAAATGTGACCAAACGCCGCTCTCAGTACTTGGTATATGTTGGGTATAAAAAATTCGTAATTTCAAACTGCGAATACGTGCAGAGAGCCAGAATTTGGCTCCAAAATAAGGCTCAGGCCTCGAAATAGGGTTATTTGGGATATTTCGAAAACTGCAGGGGAGTTTGTGCAAAATGTGACTCACTGCCGCTCTCAGGACTTGGCATATGTTGGGTATAAAAAGTCGTAATTTCAATCTGCGAATACGTGCATAGAGCAAGAATTTGGCTCCAAAATGTGGCTCAGGCCTCGAAATTGGGATGTTTGGGATATTTTGAAAACTGCAGGGAGGTTTGGGACAAATGTGACCAAACGCCGCTTTCAGTACTTGGCATATGTTGGGTATATAAAGTTGTAATTTCAAACTGCGAATACGTGCAGAGAGCCTGAATTTGGTTCCAAAATATGGCTCAGGTCTAGAAATTGGAATATTTGGGATATTTTGAAAACTGCAAGAGAGTTTGTGCAAAATGTGACTCACTGCCGCTTTCAGTACTTGGCATATGTTGGTTATAAAAAGTCGTAATTTCAAAGTGCGAATACATGCAGAGAGCCAGAATTTGGCTCCAAAATATGACTCAGGCCTCGAAATTGGGATGTTTGGGATATTTTGAAAACTGCAGCGGGGTTTCGGACAGATGTAACCAAACGCCGCCTCCAGTACTTGGCGTATGTTGGGTATAAAAAGTCGTAATTTAAAACTGCCAATACGTGCAAAGAGCCAGAATTTGGCTCTATAATATGGCTCAGGCCTCGAAATTAGGATATTTGGGATATTTTGAAAACTGCAGCGAGGTTTGGGACAAATGTCACCAAACGCCGCTTTCAGTACTTCGCATACGTTGGGTATAAAAAAGTCGTATTTTAAAACTGCGAATACGTGCAGAGAGCTAGAATTTGGCTCCAAAATATGGCTCAGGCCTCGAAATTGGGATGTTTGGGATATTTTGTAAACTGCAGGGAGGTTTGGGACAAATGTGACTGACTGCTGCTTTAAGTACTTGGCATTTGTTGGGTATAAAGAGTCGTAATTTTTAAACTGCGAATACGTGCAGAGAGCCAAAATTTGGCTCAAAAATATGGCTCAGGCCTCGAAATTGGGATGTTTGGGATATTTTGAAAACTGCAGGGGGGTTTGGGACATATGTGACCAAACGCCGCTTTCATTACTTACATATGTTGGGTATAAAAAAGTCGTAATTTCAAACGCCGAATACGTGGAGAGAGCCAGAATTTGGCTCCAAAATATAGCTCAGGCCAGGAAATTGGGATATTTGGGATATTTTGAAAACTGCAGGGGAGTTTGTGCAAAATGTGACTCACTGCCACTATCAGGACTTGGCATATTTTGGGTATAAAAAGTCGTAATTTCAATCTGCGAACACGTGCATAGAGCCAGAATTTGGCTCCAAAATATTGATCAGGCCTCGAAATTGGGATGTTTGGGATATTTTGAAAACTGCAGGGAGGTTTGGGACAAATGTGACCAAACGCCGCTTTCAGTACTTGGCATATGTTGGGTATATAAAGTCGTAATTTCAAACTGCGTATACGTGCATAGAGGCAGAATTTGGCTCCAAAATACGGCTCAGGCTTCGAAATTGGGATGTTTAGGATATTTTGAAAACTGCAGGGGGGTTTGGGACAAATATCACCAAACGCCGCTTTCAGTACTTCGCATATGTTGGGTATAAAGAATCGTAATTTCAAACTGCGAATACGTGCAGAAAGCCAGAACTTGGCTCCAAAATACGGCTCAGGCCTCGAAATTGGGAAGTTTGGTATATTTTGAAAACTGCGGGGGGGTTTGGGACAAATATGACCAAACGCTGCTTTCAGAACTTGGCATATGTTGGGTATAAAGAATCGTAATTTCAAACTGCGAATACGTACAGAGAGCCAGAATTTGGCTTCAAAATATGACTCAGGCCTTGAAATTGGAATATTTGGGATATTTTGAAAACTGCAAGGGAGTTTGTGCAAAATGTGACTCACTGCCGCTTCCGGACTTGGCATATGTTGGGTATAAAAAGTCGTAATTTCAAACTGCGAATACGTGCATTAGCCAGAATTTGGCTCCAAAATACGGCTCAGGCCTCGAAATTGGGATGTTTGGGATATTTTGAAAACTGCAGGGGGGTTTGGGACAAATATGACCAAACGCTGCTTTCAGAACTTGGCATATGTTGGGTATAAAAAGTCGTAAAATCAAAGTGCGAATACGTGCAGAGAGCCAGAATTTGGCTCCAAAATATGGCTCAAGCCTCGAAATTGGAATGTTTGGAATATTTTGAAAACTGCAGGGGGGTTTGGGACAGATGTAACCAAACGCCGCTTTCAAGACTTGGCATATGTTGGGTATAAAAAGTCGTAATTTCAAACTGCAAATACGTGCATTAGCCAGAATTTGGCTCCAAAATACGGCTCAGGCCTCGAAATTGGGATGTTTGGGATATTTTGAAAACTGCAGTGGGTTTGGGACAAATATGACCAAACGATGCTTTCAGAACTTGGCATATGTTGGGTATAAAAGGTCGTAAATTCAAAGTGCGAATACGTGCAGAGAGCCAGAATTTGGCTCCAAAATATGGCTCCAGCCTCGAAATTGGAATGTTTGGGATTTTTTGTAAACTGCAGGGAGGTTTGGGACAAATGTGACAAAACGCCGCTTTCAGTACTTCACATATTTTGGGTATAAAAAGTCGTAATTTCAAACTGTGAATATGTGCAGAGAGCCAGAATTTGGCTCCAAAATATGGATCAGTCCTCGAAATTGGGATGTTTGGGATATTTTGAAAACTGCAGGGGGCTTTGGGATATATGTGACCAAACGCCGCTTTCATTACTTGGCATATGTTGGGTATAAAAAAGTCGTAATTTCAAACGGCGAATACGTGCAGAGAGCCAGAATTTGGCTCCAAAATATAGCTCAGGCCTCGAAATTGGGATATTTGGGATATTTCGAAAACTGCAGGGGAGTTTGTGCAAAATGTGACTCACTGCCGCTTTCAGTACTTGGCATATGTTGGGTATAAAAGGTCGTAATTTCAAACTGCGAATACGTGCAGAGAGCCAGAATTTGGCTCTATAATATGGCTCAGGCCTCGAAATTGGGATATTTGGGATATTTCGACAACTGCAGGGGAGTTTGTGCAAAATGTGACTCATTGCCGCTATCAGGATTTGGCATATGTTGGGTATAAAAAGTCGTAATTTCAAACTGCGTATACGTGCATGAAGCCAGAATTTGGCTCCAAAATATGGCTCAGGCCTCGAAATTGGGTTATTTGGGATATTTCGAAAACTGCAGGGGAGTTTGTGCAAAATGTGAGTCACTGCCGCTTTCAGGACTTGGCATATTTTGGATATAAAAAGTCGTAATTTCAATCTGCGAATACGTGCATAGAGGCAGAATTTGGCTCCAAAATATTGCTCAGGCCTCGAAATAGGATCTTTGGGATATTTTGAAAACTGCAGGGAGGTTTGGGACAAATGTGACCAAACGCCGCTTTCAGTACTTGGCATATGTTGGGTATATATAGTCGTAATTTCAAACGGCGAATACGTGCAGAGAGCCAGAATTTGGCTCCAAAATATAGCTCAGGCCTCGAAATTGGGATATTTGGGATATTTCGAAAACTGCAGGGGAGTTTGTGCAAAATGTGACTCACTGCCGCTTTCAGGACTTGGCATATGTTGGGTATAAAAAGTCGTAATTTCAAACTGCGTATACGTGCATGAAGCCAGAATTTGGCTCCAAAATACGGCTCAGGCCTCGAAATTGAGATGTTTGGGATATTATGAAAACTGCAGGGGAGTTTGGGCAAAATGTGACTCACTGCTGCTTTCAGTACTTGGCATATTTTGGGTATAAAAAAATCGTAATTTCAAACAGCGAATACGTGCAGAGAGCCAGAATTTCGCTCCAAAATATGGCTCAGGCCTCGAAATTGGGATGTTTGGGATATTTTGAAAACTGCAAGAAGGATTGAGACAAATGTGACCAAACGCCGCTTTCAGTACTTGGTATATGTTGGGAATAAAAAAGTCGTAAATTCAAACTGCGAATACGTGCAGAGAGCCAGAATTTGGCTCCAAAATATGGCTCAGTCCTCGAAATTGGGATGTTTGGGATATTTTGAAAACTGCTGGGAGGTTTGGGACAAATGTGACCAAACGCCGCTTTCAGTACTTGGTATATGTTGGGTATAAAAAAGTCGTAAATTCAAACTGCGAATACGTGCAGAGAGCCAGAATTTGGCTAAAAAATATGGCTCAGGCCTCGAAATTGGGTTATTTGGGATATTTCGAAAACTGCAGGGGAGTTTGTGCAAAATGTGACTCACTGCCGCTCTCAGGACTTGGCATATTTTGGGTATAAAAAGTCGTAATTTCAATCTGCGAATCCGTGCATAGAGCCAGGATTTGGCTCCAAAATATTGCTCAGGCCTCTAAATAGGATCTTTGGGATATTTTGAAAACTGCAGGGAGGTTTGGGACAAATGTGACCAAACGCCGCTTTCAGTACTTGGCATATGTTGGGTATATAAAGTCGTAATTTCAAACTGCAAATACGTACAGAGAGCCAGAATTTAGCTCCAAAATATGGCTCAGGCCTTGAAATTGGAATATTTGGGATATTTCGAAAACTGCAATTGAGTTTGTGCAAAATGTGACTCACTGCCGCTTTCAGGACTTGGCATATGTTGGGTATAAAAAGTCGTAATTTCAAACTGCAAATACGTGCATTAGCCAGAATTTGGCTCCAAAATACGGCTCAGGCCTCGAAATTGGGATGTTTGGGATATTTTGAAAACTGCAGGGGGGTTTGGGACAAATATGACCAAACGCCGCTTTCAGTACTTGGCATATGTTGGGCACTAAAAAGTCTTAAATTTCACACTGCGAATACGTGCAGAGAGCCAGAATTTGGCTCCAAAATATGACTCAGGGCTCGAAATTGGGATATTTGGGATATTTCGAAAACTGCAGGGAGGTTTGGGACAAATGTAACCAAACGCCGCTTTCAGTACTTGGCATTTGTTGGGTATAAAAAGTCGTAATTTCAAACTGCGAATACGTGCAGAGAGCCAGAATTTGGCTCCAAAATATGGCTCAGGCCTCGAAATTGGGATGTTTTGTATATTTTGAAAACTGCAGGGGGGTTTGGGACAAATATGACCAAACGCCGCTTTCAGTACTTGGCATATGTTGGGTATAAAAAGTCGCAATTTCAAACTGCGTATACGTGCATAGAGCCAGAATTTGGCTCCAAAATACGGCTCAGGCTTCGAAATTGGGATGTTTAGGATATTTTGAAAACTGGGGGTGGGTTTGGGACAAATATCACCAAACACCGCTTTCAGAACTTGGCATATTTTGGGTATAAAAAGTCATAATTTCAAAGTGCGAATACATGCAGAGAGCCAGAATTTGGCTCCAAAATATGACTCAGGCCTCGAAATTGAGATGTTTTGGATATTTTGAAAACTGCAGCGGGGTTTGAGACAGATGTAACCAAACGCCGTTTTCAGTACTTGGCATATGTTGGGTATAAAAAGTCGTAATTTCAAACTGCAAATACGTGCAAAGAGCTTGAATTTGGCTCCAAAATATGGCTCAGGCCTCGAAATTGGGTTGTTTGGGATATTTTGTAAACTGCAGGGAGGTTTGGGACAAATGTGACAAAACGCCGCTTTCAGTACTTCGCATATTTTGGGTATAAAAAGTCGTAATTTCAAACTGCGAATACGTGCAGAGAGCCAGAATTTGGCTCTATAATATGGCTCAGGCCTCGAAAATAGGATATTTGGGATATTTTGAAAACTGCAGGGAGGTTTGGGACAAATGTGACCAAACGCTGCTTGCAGTACTTGGCATATGTTGGGTATATAAAGTCGTAATTTGAAACTGTGAATACGTGCAGAGAGCGAGAATTTGGCTCCAAGACATGGCTCAGGCCTCGAAATTGGGATATTTGTGATATTTTGAAAACTGCAGGGGAGTTTGTGCAAAATGTGACTGACTGCTGCTTTAAGTACTTGGCATTTGTTGGGTATAAAAAGTCGTAATTTTTAAACTGCGAATACGTGCAGAGAGCCAGAATTTGGCTCCAAAATATGGCTCAGGCCTCGAAATTGGGATGTTTGGGATATTTCGAAAACTGCAGGGGAGTTTGTGCAAAATGTCACCAAACGCAGCTTTCGATCAGTACTTCGCATATGTTGGGTATAAAAAATTCGTAATTTAAAACTGCGAATACATGGAGAGAGCCAGAATTTGTCTCCAAAATATGGCTCAGGCCTCGAAATTGAGATGTTTGGGATATTTTGAAAACTGCAAAAAGGATTGAGACAAATGTGACCAAACACCGCTTTCAGTACTTAGTATATGTTAGTTATAAAAAAGTCGTAATTTCAAACTGCGAATGCGTGCAGAGAGCCAGAATTTGGCTCCAAAATATGGCTCAGTCCTCGAAATTGGGATGTTTGGGATATTTTGAAAACTGCAAGAAGGATTGAGACAAATGTGACCAAACGCCGCTTTAAGTAATTGGTATATGTTGGGTATAAAAAAGTCGTAATTTCAATTTGCGAATACGTGCTGAGAGCCAGAATTTGGCTCCAAAATATGGCTCAGTCCTCGAAATTGGGATGTTTGGGATATTTTGAAAACTGCTGGGAGGTTTGGGACAAATGTGACCAAACGCCGCTTTCAGTACTTGGTATATGTTGGGTGTAAAAAGTCGTAATTTCAAACTGCGAATACGTGCAGAGAGCCAGAATTTGGCTCCAAAATATGGCTCAGGCCTCGAAATTGGGTTATTTGGGATATCTCGAAAACTGCAGGGGAGTTTGTGCAAAATGTGACTCACTGCCACTTTCAGGACTTGGCATATTTTGGGTATAAAAAGTCGTAATTTCAATCTGCGAACACGTGCATAGAGCCAGAATTTGGCTCCAAAATATTGATCAGGCCTCGAAATTGGGATGTTTGGGATATTTTGAAAACTGCAGGGAGGTTTGGGACAAATGTGACCAAACGCCGCTTTCAGTACTTGGCATATGTTGGGTATATAAAGTCGTAATTTCAAACTGCGAATACGTACAGAGAGCCAGAATTTGGCTTCAAAATATGACTCAGGCCTTGAAATTGGAATATTTGGGATATTTTGAAAACTGCAAGGGAGTTTGTGCAAAATGTGACTCACTGCCGCTTCCGGACTTGGCATATGTTGGGTATAAAAAGTCGTAATTTCAAACTGCGAATACGTGCATTAGCCAGAATTTGGCTCCAAAATACGGCTCAGGCCTCGAAATTGGGATGTTTGGGATATTTTGAAAACTGCAGGGGGGTTTGGGACAAATATGACCAAACGCTGCTTTCAGAACTTGGCATATGTTGGGTATAAAAAGTCGTAAAATCAAAGTGCGAATACGTGCAGAGAGCCAGAATTTGGCTCCAAAATATGGCTCAAGCCTCGAAATTGGAATGTTTGGAATATTTTGAAAACTGCAGGGGGGTTTGGGACAGATGTAACCAAACGCCGCTTTCAAGACTTGGCATATGTTGGGTATAAAAAGTCGTAATTTCAAACTGCAAATACGTGCATTAGCCAGAATTTGGCTCCAAAATACGGCTCAGGCCTCGAAATTGGGATGTTTGGGATATTTTGAAAACTGCAGTGGGTTTGGGACAAATATGACCAAACGATGCTTTCAGAACTTGGCATATGTTGGGTATAAAAGGTCGTAAATTCAAAGTGCGAATACGTGCAGAGAGCCAGAATTTGGCTCCAAAATATGGCTCCAGCCTCGAAATTGGAATGTTTGGGATTTTTTGTAAACTGCAGGGAGGTTTGGGACAAATGTGACAAAACGCCGCTTTCAGTACTTCACATATTTTGGGTATAAAAAGTCGTAATTTCAAACTGCGAATATGTGCAGAGAGCCAGAATTTGGCTCCAAAATATGGATCAGTCCTCGAAATTGGGATGTTTGGGATATTTTGAAAACTGCAGGGGGCTTTGGGATATATGTGACCAAACGCCGCTTTCATTACTTGGCATATGTTGGGTATAAAAAAGTCGTAATTTCAAACGGCGAATACGTGCAGAGAGCCAGAATTTGGCTCCAAAATATAGCTCAGGCCTCGAAATTGGGATATTTGGGATATTTCGAAAACTGCAGGGGAGTTTGTGCAAAATGTGACTCACTGCCGCTTTCAGTACTTGGCATATGTTGGGTATAAAAGGTCGTAATTTCAAACTGCGAATACGTGCAGAGAGCCAGAATTTGGCTCTATAATATGGCTCAGGCCTCGAAATTGGGATATTTGGGATATTTCGACAACTGCAGGGGAGTTTGTGCAAAATGTGACTCATTGCCGCTATCAGGATTTGGCATATGTTGGGTATAAAAAGTCGTAATTTCAAACTGCGTATACGTGCATGAAGCCAGAATTTGGCTCCAAAATATGGCTCAGGCCTCGAAATTGGGTTATTTGGGATATTTCGAAAACTGCAGGGGAGTTTGTGCAAAATGTGAGTCACTGCCGCTTTCAGGACTTGGCATATTTTGGATATAAAAAGTCGTAATTTCAATCTGCGAATACGTGCATAGAGGCAGAATTTGGCTCCAAAATATTGCTCAGGCCTCGAAATAGGATCTTTGGGATATTTTGAAAACTGCAGGGAGGTTTGGGACAAATGTGACCAAACGCCGCTTTCAGTACTTGGCATATGTTGGGTATATAAAGTCGTAATTTCAAACGGCGAATACGTGCAGAGAGCCAGAATTTGGCTCCAAAATATAGCTCAGGCCTCGAAATTGGGATATTTGGGATATTTCGAAAACTGCAGGGGAGTTTGTGCAAAATGTGACTCACTGCCGCTTTCAGGACTTGGCATATGTTGGGTATAAAAAGTCGTAATTTCATACTGCGTATACGTGCATGAAGCCAGAATTTGGCTCCAAAATACGGCTCAGGCCTCGAAATTGAGATGTTTGGGATATTATGAAAACTGCAGGGGAGTTTGGGCAAAATGTGACTCTCTGCTGCTTTCAGTACTTGGCATATTTTGGGTATAAAAAAATCGTAATTTCAAACAGCGAATACGTGCAGAGAGCCAGAATTTCGCTCCAAAATATGGCTCAGGCCTCGAAATTGGGATGTTTGGGATATTTTGAAAACTGCAAGAAGGATTGAGACAAATGTGACCAAACGCCGCTTTCAGTACTTGGTATATGTTGGGAATAAAAAAGTCGTAAATTCAAACTGCGAATACGTGCAGAGAGCCAGAATTTGGCTCCAAAATATGGCTCAGTCCTCGAAATTGGGATGTTTGGGATATTTTGAAAACTGCTGGGAGGTTTGGGACAAATGTGACCAAACGCCGCTTTCAGTACTTAGTATATGTTAGGTATAAAAAGTCGTAATTTCAAACTGCGAATACGTGCAGAGAGCCAGAATTTGGCTCCAAAATATGGCTCAGGCCTCGAAATTGGGTTATTTGGGATATTTCGAAAACTGCAGGGGAGTTTGTGCAAAATGTGAGTCACTGCCGCTTTCAGGACTTGGCATATTTTGGATACAAAAAGTCGTAATTTCAATCTGCGAATACATGCATAGAGCCAGAATTTGGCTCCAAAATATTGCTCAGGCCTCGAAATAGGATCTTTGGGATATTTTGAAAACTGCAGGGAGGTTTGGGACAAATGTGACCAAACGCCGCTTTCAGTACTTGGCATATGTTGGGTATATAAAGTCGTAATTTCAAACGGCGAATACGTGCAGAGAGCCAGAATTTGGCTCCAAAATATAGCTCAGGCCTCGAAATTGGGATATTTGGGATATTTCGAAAACTGCAGGGGAGTTTGTGCAAAATGTGACTCACTGCCGCTTTCAGTACTTGGCATATGTTGGGTATAAAAAGTCGTAATTTCAAACTGCGAATACGTGCAGAGAGCCAGAATTTGGCTCTATAATATGGCTCAGGCCTCGAAATTGGGATATTTGGGATATTTCGAAAACTGCAGGGGAGTTTGTGCAAAATGTGACTCATTGCCGCTATCAGGACTTGGCATATGTTGGGTATAAAAAGTCCTAATTTCAAACTGCGTATACGTGCATAAAGCCAGAATTTGGCTCCAAAATACGGCTCAGGCCTCGAAATTGGGATGTTTGGGATATTTTGAAAACTGCAGGGGAGTTTGTGCAAAATGTGACTCACTGCTGCTTTCAGTACTTGGCATATTTTGGGTATAAAAAAATCGTAATTTCAAACCGCGAATACGTGCAGAGAGCCAGAATTTCGCTCCAAAATATGGCTCAGGCCTCGAAATTGGGATGTTTGGGATATTTTGAAAACTGCAAGAAGGATTGAGACAAATGTGACCAAACGCCGCTTTCAGTACTTGGTATATGTTGGGTATAAAAAAGTCGTAAATTCAAACTGCGAATACGTGCAGAGAGCCAGAATTTGGCTAAAAAATATGGCTCAGGCCTCGAAATTGGGTTATTTGGGATATTTTGTAAACTGCAGGGAGGTTTGGGACAAATGTGACAAAACGCCGCTTTCAGTACTTGGCATATGTTGGGTATATAAAGTCGTAATTTCAAACTGCAAATACGTACAGAGAGCCAGAATTTAGCTCCAAAATATGGCTCAGGCCTTGAAATTGGAATATTTGGGATATTTTGAAAACTGCAAGGGAGTTTGTGCAAAATGTGACTCACTGCCGCTTTCAGGACTTGGCATATGTTGGGTATAAAAAGTCGTAATTTCAAACTGCAAATACGTGCATTAGCCAGAATTTGGCTCCAAAAAACGGCTCCGGCCTCGAAATTGGGATGTTTGGGATATTTTGAAAACTGCAGGGGGGTTTGGGACAAATATGACCAAACGCCGCTTTCAGTACTTGGCATATGTTGGGCACTAAAAAGTCCTAAATTTCAAACTGCGAATACGTGCAGAGAGCCAGAATTTGGCTCCAAAATATGACTCAGGGCTCGAAATTGGGATATTTGGGATATTTCGAAAACTGCAGGGAGGTTTGGGACAAATGTAACCAAACGCCGCTTTCAGTACTTGGCATTTGTTGGGTATAAAAAGTCGTAATTTCAAACTGCGAATACGTGCAGAGAGCCAGAATTTGGCTCCAAAATATGGCTCAGGCCTCGAAATTGGGATGTTTTGTATATTTTGAAAACTGCAGGGGGGTTTGGGACAAATATGACCAAACGCCGCTTTCAGTACTTGGCATATGTTGGGTATAAAAAGTCGCAATTTCAAACTGCGTATACGTGCATAGAGCCAGAATTTGGCTCCAAAATACGGCTCAGGCTTCGAAATTGGGATGTTTAGGATATTTTGAAAACTGGGGGTGGGTTTGGGACAAATATCACCAAACACCGCTTTCAGAACTTGGCATATTTTGGGTATAAAAAGTCGTAATTTCAAAGTGCGAATACATGCAGAGAGCCAGAATTTGGCTCCAAAATATGACTCAGGCCTCGAAATTGAGATGTTTTGGATATTTTGAAAACTGCAGCGGGGTTTGGGACAGATGTAACCAAACGCCGCTTTCAGTACTTGGCATATGTTGGGTATAAAAAGTCGTAATTTCAAACTGCGAATACGTGCATAGAGCTTGAATTTGGCTCCAAAATATGGCTCAGGCCTCGAAATTGGGTTGTTTGGGATATTTTGTAAACTGCAGGGAGGTTTGGGACAAATGTGACAAAACGCCGCTTTCAGTACTTCGCATATTTTGGGTATAAAAAGTCGTAATTTCAATCTGCGAATACGTGCAGAGAGCCAGAATTTGGCTCTATAATATGGCTCAGGCCTCGAAATTAGGATATTTGGGATATTTTGAAAACTGCAGGGAGGATTGGGACAAATGTGACCAAACGCTGCTTGCAGTACTTGGCATATGTTGGGTATATAAAGTCGTAATTTGAAACTGTGAATACGTGCAGAGAGCGAGAATTTGGCTCCAAGACATGGCTCAGGCCTCGAAATTGAGATATTTGTGATATTTTGAAAACTGCAGGGGAGTTTGTGCAAAATGTGACTGACTGCTGCTTTAAGTACTTGGCATTTGTTGGGTATAAAAAGTCGTAATTTTTAAACTGCGAATACGTGCAGAAAGCCAGAATTTGGCTCCAAAATATGGCTCAGGCCTCGAAATTGGGATGTTTGGGATATTTTGAAAACTGCAGGGGGGTTTGGGACAAATGTCACCAAACGCAGCTTTCGATCAGTACTTCGCATATGTTGGGTATAAAAAATTCGTAATTTAAAACTGCGAATACATGGAGAGAGCCAGAATTTGTCTCCAAAATATGGCTCAGGCCTCGAAATTGGGATGTTTGGGATATTTTGAAAACTGCAAAAAGGATTGAGACAAATGTGACCAAACGCCGCTTTCAGTACTTAGTATATGTTGGTTATAAAAAAGTCGTAATTTCAAACTGCGAATGCGTGCAGAGAGCCAGAATTTGGCTCCAAAATATGGCTCAGTCCTCGAAATTGGGATGTTTGGGATATTTTGAAAACTGCAAGAAGGATTGAGACAAATGTGACCAAACGCCGCTTTAAGTAATTGGTATATGTTGGGTATAAAAAAGTCGTAATTTCAATTTGCGAATACGTGCTGAGAGCCAGAATTTGGCTCCAAAATATGGCTCAGTCCTCGAAATTGGGATGTTTGGGATATTTTGAAAACTGCTGGGAGGTTTGGGACAAATGTGACCAAACGCCGCTTTCAGTACTTGGTATATGTTGGGTGTAAAAAGTCGTAATTTCAAACTGCGAATACGTGCAGAGAGCCAGAATTTGGCTCCAAAATATGGCTCAGGCCTCGAAATTGGGTTATTTGGGATATCTCGAAAACTGCAGGGGAGTTTGTGCAAAATGTGACTCACTGCCACTTTCAGGACTTGGCATATGTTGGGTATAAAAAGTCGTAATTTCAAACTGCGAATACGTGCATTAGCCAGAATTTGGCTCCAAAATACGGCTCAGGCCTCGAAATTGGGATGTTTGGGATATTTTGAAAACTGCAGGGGGGTTTGGGACAAATATGACCAAACGCTGCTTTCAGAACTTGGCATATGTTGGGTATAAAAAGTCGTAAATTCAAAGTGCGAATACGTGCAGAGAGCCAGAATTTGGCTCCAAAATATGGCTCAAGCCTCGAAATTGGAATGTTTGGGATATTTTGAAAACTGCAGGGGGGTTTATGACAGATGTAACCAAACGCCGCTTTCAGGACTTGGCATATGTTGGGTATAAAAAGTCGTAATTTCAAACTGCAAATACGTGCATTAGCCAGAATTTGACTCCAAAATACGGCTCAGGCCTCGAAATTGGGATGTTTGGGATATTTTGAAAACTGCAGTGGGTTTGGGACAAATATGACCAAACGATGCTTTCAGAACTTGGCATATGTTGGGTATAAAAGGTCGTAAATTCAAAGTGCGAATACGTGCAGAGAGCCAGAATTTGGCTCCAAAATATGGCTCAAGCCTCGAAATTGGAATGTTTGGGATTTTTTGTAAACTGCAGGGAGGTTTGGGACAAATGTGACAAAACGCCGCTTTCAGTACTTCACATATTTTGGGTATAAAAAGTCGTAATTTCAAACTGCGAATATGTGCAGAGAGCCAGAATTTGGCTCCAAAATATGGATCAGTCCTCGAAATTGGGATGTTTGGGATATTTTGAAAACTGCATTGGGCTTTGGGATATATGTGACCAAACGCCGCTTTCATTACTTGGCATATGTTGGGTATAAAAAAGTCGTAATTTCAAACGGCGAATACGTGCAGAGAGCCAGAATTTGGCTCCAAAATATAGCTCAGGCCTCGAAATTGGGATATTTGGAATATTTCGAAAACTGCAGGGGAGTTTGTGCAAAATGTGACTCACTGCCGCTTTCAGTACTTGGCATATGTTGGGTATAAAAAGTCGTAATTTCAAACTGCGAATACGTGCAGAGAGCCAGAATTTGGCTCTATAATATGGCTCAGGCCTCGAAATTGGGATATTTGGGATATTTCGACAACTGCAGGGGAGTTTGTGCAAAATGTGACTCATTGCCGCTATCAGGACTTGGCATATGTTGGGTATAAAAAGTCGTAATTTCAAACTGCGTATACGTGCATGAAGCCAGAATTTGGCTCCAAAATACGGCTCAGGCCTCGAAATTGGGATGTTTGGGATATTTTGAAAACTGCAGGGGAGTCTGGGCAAAATGTGACTCACTGCTGCTTTCAGTACTTGGCATATTTTGGGTATAAAAAAATCGTAATTTCAAACTGCGAATACGTGCAGAGAGCCAGAATTTCGCTCCAAAATATGGCTCAGGCCTCGAAATTGGGATGTTTGGGATATTTTGAAAACTGCAAGAAGGATTGAGACAAATGTGACCAAACGCCGCTTTCAGTACTTGGTATATGTTGGGAATAAAAAAGTCGTAAATTCAAACTGCGAATACGTGCAGAGAGCCAGAATTTGGCTCCAAAATATGGCTCAGTCCTCGAAATTGGGATGTTTGGGATATTTTGAAAACTGCTGGGAGGTTTGGGACAAATGTGACCAAACGCCGCTTTCAGTACTTAGTATATGTTAGGTATAAAAAGTCGTAATTTCAAACTGCGAATACGTGCAGAGAGCCAGAATTTGGCTCCAAAATATGGCTCAGGCCTCGAAATTGGGTTATTTGGGATATTTCGAAAACTGCAGGGGAGTTTGTGCAAAATGTGACTCACTGCTGCTTTAAGTACTTGGCATTTGTTGGGTATAAAAAGTCGTAATTTTTAAACTGTGAATATGTGCAGAGAGCCAGAATTTGGCTCCAAAATATGGATCAGTCCTCGAAATTGGGATGTTTGGGATATTTTGAAAACTGCATTGGGCTTTGGGATATATGTGACCAAATGCCGCTTTCATTACTTAGCATATGTTGGGTATAAAAAAGTCGTAATTTCAAACGGCGAATACGTGCAGAGAGCCAGAATTTGGCTCCAAAATATGGCTCAGGCCTCGAAAATGGGATGTTTGGGATATTTTGAAAACTGCAGGAGGGATAGAGACAAATATGACCAAACGCCGCTTTCAGTACTTGGCATATGTTGGGCACTAAAAAGTCCTAAATTTCAAACTGCGAATACGTGCAGAGAGCCAGAATTTGGCTCCAAAATATGACTCAGGGCTCGAAATTGGGATATTTAGGATATTTCGAAAACTGCAGGGAGGTTTGGGACAAATGTAACTAAACGCCGCTTGCAGTACTTGGCATTTGTTGGGTATAAAAAGTCGTAATTTCAAACTGCGAATACGTGCATAGAGCCAGGATTTGGCTCCAAAATATTGCTCAGGCCTCGAAATAGGATCTTTGGGATATTTTGAAAACTGCAGGGAGGTTTGGGACAAATGTGACCAAACGCCGCTTTCAGTACTTGGCATATGTTAGGTATATAAAGTCGTAATTTCAAACTGCAAATACGTACAGAGAGCCAGAATTTAGCTCCAAAATATAACTCAGGCCTTGAAATTGGAATATTTGGGATATTTTGAAAACTGCAAGGGAGTTTGTTCAAAATGTGACTCACTGCCGCTTTCAGGACTTGGCATATGTTGGGTATAAAAAGTCGTAATTTCAAACTGCAAATACGTGCATTAGCCAGAATTTGGCTCCAAAATACGGCTCAGGCCTCGAAATTGGGATGTTTGGGATATTTTGAAAACTGCAGGGGGGGTTTGGGACAAATATGACCAAACGCCGCTTTCAGAACTTGGCATATGTTGGGTATAAAAAGTCGTAAATTCAAAGTGCGAATACGTGCAGAGAGCCAGAATTTGGCTCCAAAATATGGCTCAAGCCTCGAAACTGGGATGTTTGGGATATTTTGAAAACTGCAGGGGGGTTTGGGACAGATGTAACAAAACGCCGCTTTCAGTACTTGGCATATGTTGGGTATAAAAAGTCGTAATTTCAAACTGCGAATACGTGCAAAGAGCTTGAATTTGGCTCCAAAATATGGCTCAGGCCTCGAAAATGGGATGTTTGGGATATTTTGAAAACTGCAGGAGGGATAGAGACAAATATGACCAAACGCCGCTTTCAGTACTTGGCATATGTTGGGCACTAAAAAGTCCTAAATTTCAAACTGCGAATACGTGCAGAGAGCCAGAATTTGGCTCCAAAATATGACTCAGGGCTCGAAATTGGGATATTTAGGATATTTCGAAAACTGCAGGGAGGTTTGGGACAAATGTAACCAAACGCCGCTTTCAGTACTTGGCATTTGTTGGGTATAAAAAGTCGTAATTTCAAACTGCGAATACGTGCAGAGAGCCAGAATTTGGCTCCAAAATATGGCTCAGGCCTCGAAATTGGGATGTTTGAAATATTTTGAAAACTGCAAGAAGGATTGAGACAAATGTGACCAAACGCCGCTCTCAGTACTTGGTATATGTTGGGTATAAAAAATTCGTAATTTCAAACTGCGAATACGTGCAGAGAGCCAGAATTTGGCTCCAAAATATGGCTCAATCCTCGAAATTGGGATGTTTGGGATATTTTGAAAACTGCTGGGAAGTTTGGGACAAATGTGACCAAACGCCGCATTCAGTACTTAGCATATGTTGTGTATAAAAAGTCGTATTTTCAAACTGCGAATAGGTGCAGAGAGCCAGAATTTGGCTCCAAAATATGGCTCAGGCCTCGAAATAGGGTTATTTGGGATATTTCGAAAACTGCAGGGGAGTTTGTGCAAAATGTGACTCACTGCCGCTCTCAGGACTTGGCATATGTTGGGTATAAAAAGTCGTAATTTCAAACTGCGAATACGTGCATAGAGCCAGAATTTGGCTCCAAAATACGGCTCAGGCCTCGAAATTGGGATGTTTTGTATATTTTGAAAACTGCAGGGGGGTTTGGGACAAATATGACCAAACGCCGCTTTCAGGACTTGGCATATGTTGGGTATAAAAAGTCGTAATTTCAAACTGCAAATACGTGCATTAGCCAGAATTTGGCTCCAAAATACGGCTCAGGCCTCGAAATTGGGATGTTTGGGATATTTTGACAACTGCAGTGGGTTTGGGACAAATATGACAAAACGCCGCTTTCAGTACTTCGCATATTTTGGGTATAAAAAGTCGTAATTTCAAACTGCGAATACGTGCAGAGATCCAGAATTTGGCTCTATAATATGGCTCAGGCCTCGAAATTAGGATATTTGGGATATTTTGAAAACTGCAGGGAGGTTTGGGACAAATGTGACCAAACGCTGCTTTCAGTACTTGGCATATGTTGGGTATATAAAGTCGTAATTTGAAACTGTGAATACGTGCAGAGAGCGAGAATTTGGCTCCAAAATATGGCTCAGGCCTCGAAAATGGGATGTTTGGGATATTTTGAAAACTGCAGGAGGGATAGAGAAAAATATGACCAAACGCCGCTTTCAGTACTTGGCATATGTTGGGCACTAAAAAGTCCTAAATTTCAAACTGCGAATACGTGCAGAGAGCCAGAATTTGGCTCCAAAATATGACTCAGGGCTCGAAATTGGGATATTTAGGATATTTCGAAAACTGCAGGGAGGTTTGGGACAAATGTAACCAAACGCCGCTTTCAGTACTTGGCATTTGTTGGGTATAAAAAGTCGTAATTTCAAACTGCGAATACGTGCATAGAGCCAGGATTTGGCTCCAAAATATTGCTCAGGCCTCGAAATAGGATCTTTGGGATATTTTGAAAACTGCAGGGAGGTTTGGGACAAATGTGACCAAACGCCGCTTTCAGTACTTGGCATATGTTAGGTACATAAAGTCGTAATTTCAAACTGCAAATACGTACAGAGAGCCAGAATTTAGCTCCAAAATATGGCTCAAGCCTTGAAATTGGAATATTTGGGATATTTTGAAAACTGCAAGGGAGTTTGTGCAAAATGTGACTCACTGCCACTTTCAGGACTTGGCATATGTTGGGTATAAAAAGTCGTAATTTCAAACTGCAAATACGTGCATTAGCCAGAATTTGGCTCCAAAATACGGGTCAGGCCTCGAAATTGGGATGTTTGGGATATTTTGAAAACTGCAGGGGGGGTTTGGGACAAATATGACCAAACGCCGCTTTCAGAACTTGGCATATGTTGGGTATAAAAAGTCGTAAATTCAAAGTGCGAATACGTGCAGAGAGCCAGAATTTGGCTCCAAAATATGGCTCAAGCCTCGAAACTGGGATGTTTGGGATATTTTGAAAACTGCAGGGGGGGTTTGGGACAGATGTAACAAAACGCCGCTTTCAGTACTTGGCATATGTTGGGTATAAAAAGTTGTAATTTCAAACTGCGAATACGTGCAAAGAGCTTGAATTTGGCTCCAAAATATGGCTCAGGCCTCGAAAATGGGATGTTTGGGATATTTTGAAAACTGCAGGAGGGATAGAGACAAATATGACCAAACGCCACTTTCAGTACTTGGCATATGTTGGGCACTAAAAAGTCCTAAATTTCAAACTGCGAATACGTGCAGAGAGCCAGAATTTGGCTCCAAAATATGACTCAGGGCTCGAAATTGGGATATTTAGGATATTTCGAAAACTGCAGGGAGGTTTGGGACAAATGTAACTAAACGCCGCTTGCAGTACTTGGCATTTGTTGGGTATAAAAAGTCGTAATTTCAAACTGCGAATACGTGCATAGAGCCAGGATTTGGCTCCAAAATATTGCTCAGGCCTCGAAATAGGATCTTTGGGATATTTTGAAAACTGCAGGGAGGTTTGGGACAAATGTGACCAAACGCCGCTTTCAGTACTTGGCATATGTTAGGTATATAAAGTCGTAATTTCAAACTGCAAATACGTACAGAGAGCCAGAATTTAGCTCCAAAATATAACTCAGGCCTTGAAATTGGAATATTTGGGATATTTTGAAAACTGCAAGGGAGTTTGTTCAAAATGTGACTCACTGCCGCTTTCAGAACTTGGCATATGTTGGGTATAAAAAGTCGTAATTTCAAACTGCAAATACGTGCATTAGCCAGAATTTGGCTCCAAAATACGGCTCAGGCCTCGAAATTGGGATGTTTGGGATATTTTGAAAACTGCAGGGGGGGTTTGGGACAAATATGACCAAACGCCGCTTTCAGAACTTGGCATATGTTGGGTATAAAAAGTCGTAAATTCAAAGTGCGAATACGTGCAGAGAGCCAGAATTTGGCTCCAAAATATGGCTCAAGCCTCGAAACTGGGATGTTTGGGATATTTTGAAAACTGCAGGGGGGTTTGGGACAGATGTAACAAAACGCCGCTTTCAGTACTTGGCATATGTTGGGTATAAAAAGTCGTAATTTCAAACTGCGAATACGTGCAAAGAGCTTGAATTTGGCTCCAAAATATGGCTCAGGCCTCGAAAATGGGATGTTTGGGATATTTTGAAAACTGCAGGAGGGATAGAGACAAATATGACCAAACGCCGCTTTCAGTACTTGGCATATGTTGGGCACTAAAAAGTCCTAAATTTCAAACTGCGAATACGTGCAGAGAGCCAGAATTTGGCTCCAAAATATGACTCAGGGCTCGAAATTGGGATATTTAGGATATTTCGAAAACTGCAGGGAGGTTTGGGACAAATGTAACCAAACGCCGCTTTCAGTACTTGGCATTTGTTGGGTATAAAAAGTCGTAATTTCAAACTGCGAATACGTGCAGAGAGCCAGAATTTGGCTCCAAAATATGGCTCAGGCCTCGAAATTGGGATGTTTGAAATATTTTGAAAACTGCAAGAAGGATTGAGACAAATGTGACCAAACGCCGCTCTCAGTACTTGGTATATGTTGGGTATAAAAAATTCGTAATTTCAAACTGCGAATACGTGCAGAGAGCCAGAATTTGGCTCCAAAATATGGCTCAATCCTCGAAATTGGGATGTTTGGGATATTTTGAAAACTGCTGGGAAGTTTGGGACAAATGTGACCAAACGCCGCATTCAGTACTTAGCATATGTTGTGTATAAAAAGTCGTATTTTCAAACTGCGAATAGGTGCAGAGAGCCAGAATTTGGCTCCAAAATATGGCTCAGGCCTCGAAATAGGGTTATTTGGGATATTTCGAAAACTGCAGGGGAGTTTGTGCAAAATGTGACTCACTGCCGCTCTCAGGACTTGGCATATGTTGGGTATAAAAAGTCGTAATTTCAAACTGCGAATACGTGCATAGAGCCAGAATTTGGCTCCAAAATACGGCTCAGGCCTCGAAATTGGGATGTTTTGTATATTTTGAAAACTGCAGGGGGGTTTGGGACAAATATGACCAAACGCCGCTTTCAGGACTTGGCATATGTTGGGTATAAAAAGTCGTAATTTCAAACTGCAAATACGTGCATTAGCCAGAATTTGGCTCCAAAATACGGCTCAGGCCTCGAAATTGGGATGTTTGGGATATTTTGACAACTGCAGTGGGTTTGGGACAAATATGACAAAACGCCGCTTTCAGTACTTCGCATATTTTGGGTATAAAAAGTCGTAATTTCAAACTGCGAATACGTGCAGAGATCCAGAATTTGGCTCTATAATATGGCTCAGGCCTCGAAATTAGGATATTTGGGATATTTTGAAAACTGCAGGGAGGTTTGGGACAAATGTGACCAAACGCTGCTTTCAGTACTTGGTATATGTTGGGTATATAAAGTCGTAATTTGAAACTGTGAATACGTGCAGAGAGCGAGAATTTGGCTCCAAAATATGGCTCAGGCCTCGAAAATGGGATGTTTGGGATATTTTGAAAACTGCAGGAGGGATAGAGAAAAATATGACCAAACGCCGCTTTCAGTACTTGGCATATGTTGGGCACTAAAAAGTCCTAAATTTCAAACTGCGAATACGTGCAGAGAGCCAGAATTTGGCTCCAAAATATGACTCAGGGCTCGAAATTGGGATATTTAGGATATTTCGAAAACTGCAGGGAGGTTTGGGACAAATGTAACCAAACGCCGCTTTCAGTACTTGGCATTTGTTGGGTATAAAAAGTCGTAATTTCAAACTGCGAATACGTGCATAGAGCCAGGATTTGGCTCCAAAATATTGCTCAGGCCTCGAAATAGGATCTTTGGGATATTTTGAAAACTGCAGGGAGGTTTGGGACAAATGTGACCAAACGCCGCTTTCAGTACTTGGCATATGTTAGGTATATAAAGTCGTAATTTCAAACTGCAAATACGTACAGAGAGCCAGAATTTAGCTCCAAAATATGGCTCAAGCCTTGAAATTGGAATATTTGGGATATTTTGAAAACTGCAAGGGAGTTTGTGCAAAATGTGACTCACTGCCACTTTCAGGACTTGGCATATGTTGGGTATAAAAAGTCGTAATTTCAAACTGCAAATACGTGCATTAGCCAGAATTTGGCTCCAAAATACGGGTCAGGCCTCGAAATTGGGATGTTTGGGATATTTTGAAAACTGCAGGGGGGGTTTGGGACAAATATGACCAAACGCCGCTTTCAGAACTTGGCATATGTTGGGTATAAAAAGTCGTAAATTCAAAGTGCGAATACGTGCAGAGAGCCAGAATTTGGCTCCAAAATATGGCTCAAGCCTCGAAACTGGGATGTTTGGGATATTTTGAAAACTGCAGGGGGGGTTTGGGACAGATGTAACAAAACGCCGCTTTCAGTACTTGGCATATGTTGGGTATAAAAAGTTGTAATTTCAAACTGCGAATACGTGCAAAGAGCTTGAATTTGGCTCCAAAATATGGCTCAGGCCTCGAAAATGGGATGTTTGGGATATTTTGAAAACTGCAGGAGGGATAGAGACAAATATGACCAAACGCCACTTTCAGTACTTGGCATATGTTGGGCACTAAAAAGTCCTAAATTTCAAACTGCGAATACGTGCAGAGAGCCAGAATTTGGCTCCAAAATATGACTCAGGGCTCGAAATTGGGATATTTAGGATATTTCGAAAACTGCAGGGAGGTTTGGGACAAATGTAACCAAACCACGCTTTCAGTACTTGGCATTTGTTGGGTATAAAAAGTCGTAATTTCAAACTGCGAATACGTGCAGAGAGCCAGAATTTGGCTCCAAAATATGGCTCAGGCCTCGAAATTGGGATGTTTGGGATATTTTGAAAACTGCAAGAAGGATTGAGACAAATGTGACCAAACGCCGCTCTCAGTACTTGGTATATGTTGGGTATAAAAAATTCGTAATTTCAAACTGCGAATACGTGCAGAGAGCCAGAATTTGGCTCCAAAATATGGCTCAATCCTCGAAATTGGGATGTTTGGGATATTTTGAAAACTGCTGGGAGGTTTGGGACAAATGTGACCAAACGCCGCTTTCAGTACTTGGCATATGTTGTGTATAAAAAGTCGTATTTTCAAACTGCGAATAGGTGCAGAGAGCCAGAATTTGGCTCCAAAATATGGCTCAGGCCTCGAAATAGGGTTATTTGGGATATTTCGAAAACTGCAGGGGAGTTTGTGCAAAATGTGACTCACTGCCGCTCTCAGGACTTGGCATATGTTGGGTATAAAAAGTCGTAATTTCAAACTGCGAATACGTGCATAGAGCCAGAATTTGGCTCCAAAATACGGCTCAGGCCTCGAAATTGGGATGTTTTGTATATTTTGAAAACTGCAGGGGGGTTTGGGACAAATATGACCAAACGCCGCTTTCAGGACTTGGCATATGTTGGGTATAAAAAGTCGTAATTTCAAACTGCAAATACGTGCATTAGCCAGAATTTGGCTCCAAAATACGGCTCAGGCCTCGAAATTGGGATGTTTGGGATATTTTGAAAACTGCAGTGGGTTTGGGACAAATATGACCAAACGATGCTTTCAGAAATTGGCATATGTTGGGTATAAAAAGTCGTAATTTCAAACTGCGAATACGTGCAGAGAGCCAGAATTTGGCTCCAAAATATGGCTCAGTCCTAGAAATTGGGATGTTTGGGATATTTTGAAAACTGCTGCGAGGTTTGGGACAAATGTGACCAAACGCCGCTTTCAGTACTTAGTATATGTTAGGTATAAAAAGTCATAATTTTTAACTGCGAATACGTGCAGAGAGCCAGAATTTGGCTCCAAAATATTGCTCAGGCCTCGAAATAGGATCTTTGGGATATTTTGAAAACTGCAGGGAGGTTTGGGACAAATGTGACCAAACGCCGCTTTCAGTACTTGGCATATGTTGGGTATATAAAGTCGTAATTTCAAACTGCAAATACGTACAGAGAGCCAGAATTTAGCTCCAAAATATGGCTCAGGCCTTGAAATTGGAATATTTGGGATATTTTGAAAACTGCAAGGGAGTTTGTGCAAAATGTGACTCACTGCCGCTTTCAGGACTTGGCATATGTTGGGTATAAAAAGTCGTAATTTCAAACTGCA
The DNA here is from genome assembly GCF_040958095.1 of Procambarus clarkii. NCBI lineage: Eukaryota > Metazoa > Arthropoda > Malacostraca > Decapoda > Cambaridae > Procambarus > Procambarus clarkii. The sequence continues at coordinate 19,096,456 of NC_091228.1, read as the reverse complement.
AATACGTGCATTAGCCAGAATTTGGCTCCAAAATACGGCTCAGGCCTCGAAATTGGGATGTTTGGGATATTTTGTAAACTGCAAGAAGGATTGAGACAAATGTGACCAAACGCCGCTCTCAGTACTTGGTATATGTTGGGTATAAAAAAATCGTAATTTCAAACTGCGAATACGTGCAGAGAGCCAGAATTTGGCTCCAAAATATGGCTCAATCCTCGAAATTGGGATGTTTGGGATATTTTGAAAACTGCTGGGAGGTTTGGGACAAATGTGACCAAACGCCGCTTTCAGTACTTGGCATATGTTGTGTATAAAAAGTCGTAATTTCAAACTGCGAATAGGTGCAGAGAGCCAGAATTTGGCTCCAAAATATGGCTCAGGCCTCGAAATAGGGTTATTTGGGATATTTCGAAAACTGCAGGGGAGTTTGTGCAAAATGTGACTCACTGCCGCTCTCAGGACTTGGCATATGTTGGGTATAAAAAGTCGTAAATTCAAAGTGCGAATACGTGCAGAGAGCCAGAATTTGGCTCCAAAATATGACTCAGGCCTCGAAATTAAGATGTTTTGGATATTTTGAAAACTGCAGCGGGGTTTGGGACAGATGTAACCAAACGCCGCTTTCAGTACTTGGCATATGTTGGGTATAAAAAGTCGTAATTTCAAACTGCGAATACGTGCAAAGAGCTTGAATTTGGCTCCAAAATATGGCTCAGGCCTCGAAATTGGGTTGTTTGGGATATTTTGTAAACTGCAGGGAGGTTTGGGACAAATGTGACAAAACGCCGCTTTCAGTACCTCGCATATTTTGGGTATAAAAAGTCGTAAATTCAAAGTGCGAATACGTGCAGAGAGCCAGAATTTGGCTCCAAAATATGGCTCAAGCCTCGAAATTGGGATATTTGTGATATTTTGAAAACTGCAGGGGAGTTTGTGCAAAATGTGACTGACTGCTGCTTTAAGTACTTGGCATTTGTTGGGTATAAAAAGTCGTAATTTTTAAACTGCGAATAAGTGCAGAGAGCCAGAATTTGGCTCCAAAATATGGCTCAGGCCTCGAAATTGGGATGTTTGGGATATTTTGAAAACTGCAGGAGGGTTTGGGACATATGTGACCAAACGCCGCTTTCAGGACTTGGCATATTTTGGGTATAAAAAGTCGTAATTTCAATCTGCGAATCCGTGCATAGAGCCAGGATTTGGCTCCAAAATATTGCTCAGGCCTCTAAATAGGATCTTTGGGATATTTTGAAAACTGCAGGGAGGTTTGGGACAAATGTGACCAAACGCCGCTTTCAGTACTTGGCATATGTTGGGTATATAAAGTCGTAATTTCAAACTGCAAATACGTACAGAGAGCCAGAATTTAGCTCCAAAATATGGCTCAGGCCTTGAAATTGGAATATTTGGGATATTTTGAAAACTGCAAGGGAGTTTGTGCAAAATGTGACTCACTGCCGCTTTCAGGACTTGGCATATGTTGGGTATAAAAAGTCGTAATTTCAAACTGCAAATACGTGCATTAGCCAGAATTTGGCTCCAAAAAACGGCTCAGGCCTCGAAATTGGGATGTTTGGGATATTTTGAAAACTGCAGGGGGGTTTGGGACAAATATGACCAAACGCCACTTTCAGTACTTGGCATATGTTGGGCACTAAAAAGTCCTAAATTTCAAACTGCGAATACGTGCAGAGAGCCAGAATTTGGCTCCAAAATATGACTCAGGGCTCGAAATTGGGATATTTGGGATATTTCGAAAACTGCAGGGAGGTTTGGGACAAATGTAACCAAACGCCGCTTTCAGTACTTGGCATTTGTTGGGTATAAAAAGTCGTAATTTCAAACTGCGAATACGTGCAGAGAGCCAGAATTTGGCTCCAAAGTATGGCTCAGGCCTCGAAATTGGGATGTTTTGTATATTTTGAAAACTGCAGGGGGGTTTGGGACAAATATGACCAAACGCCGCTTTCAGTACTTGGCATATGTTGGGTATAAAAAGTCGCAATTTCAAACTGCGTATACGTGCATAGAGCCAGAATTTGGCTCCAAAATACGGCTCAGGCTTCGAAATTGGGATGTTTAGGATATTTTGAAAACTGGGGGTGGGTTTGGGACAAATATCACCAAACACCGCTTTCAGAACTTGGCATATTTTGGGTATAAAAAGTCGTAATTTCAAAGTGCGAATACATGCAGAGAGCCAGAATTTGGCTCCAAAATATGACTCAGGCCTCGAAATTGAGATGTTTTGGATATTTTGAAAACTGCAGCGGGGTTTGGGACAGATGTAACCAAACGCCGCTTTCAGTACTTGGCATATGTTGGGTATAAAAAGTCGTAATTTCAAACTGCGAATACGTGCATAGAGCTTGAATTTGGCTCCAAAATATGGCTCAGGCCTCGAAATTGGGTTGTTTGGGATATTTTGTAAACTGCAGGGAGGTTTGGGACAAATGTGACAAAACGCCGCTTTCAGTACTTCGCATATTTTGGGTATAAAAAGTCGTAATTTCAATCTGCGAATACGTGCAGAGAGCCAGAATTTGGCTCTATAATATGGCTCAGGCCTCGAAATTAGGATATTTGGGATATTTTGAAAACTGCAGGGAGGTTTGGGACAAATGTGACCAAACGCTGCTTGCAGTACTTGGCATATGTTGGGTATATAAAGTCGTAATTTGAAACTGTGAATACGTGCAGAGAGCGAGAATTTGGCTCCAAGACATGGCTCAGGCCTCGAAATTGAGATATTTGTGATATTTTGAAAACTGCAGGGGAGTTTGTGCAAAATGTGACTGACTGCTGCTTTAAGTACTTGGCATTTGTTGGGTATAAAAAGTCGTAATTTTTAAACTGCGAATACGTGCAGAAAGCCAGAATTTGGCTCCAAAATATGGCTCAGGCCTCGAAATTGGGATGTTTGGGATATTTTGAAAACTGCAGGGGGGTTTGGGACAAATGTCACCAAACGCAGCTTTCGATCAGTACTTCGCATATGTTGGGTATAAAAAATTCGTAATTTAAAACTGCGAATACATGGAGAGAGCCAGAATTTGTCTCCAAAATATGGCTCAGGCCTCGAAATTGGGATGTTTGGGATATTTTGAAAACTGCAAAAAGGATTGAGACAAATGTGACCAAACGCCGCTTTCAGTACTTAGTATATGTTGGTTATAAAAAAGTCGTAATTTCAAACTGCGAATGCGTGCAGAGAGCCAGAATTTGGCTCCAAAATATGGCTCAGTCCTCGAAATTGGGATGTTTGGGATATTTTGAAAACTGCAAGAAGGATTGAGACAAATGTGACCAAACGCCGCTTTAAGTAATTGGTATATGTTGGGTATAAAAAAGTCGTAATTTCAATTTGCGAATACGTGCTGAGAGCCAGAATTTGGCTCCAAAATATGGCTCAGTCCTCGAAATTGGGATGTTTGGGATATTTTGAAAACTGCTGGGAGGTTTGGGACAAATGTGACCAAACGCCGCTTTCAGTACTTGGTATATGTTGGGTGTAAAAAGTCGTAATTTCAAACTGCGAATACGTGCAGAGAGCCAGAATTTGGCTCCAAAATATGGCTCAGGCCTCGAAATTGGGTTATTTGGGATATCTCGAAAACTGCAGGGGAGTTTGTGCAAAATGTGACTCACTGCCACTTTCAGGACTTGGCATATGTTGGGTATAAAAAGTCGTAATTTCAAACTGCGAATACGTGCATTAGCCAGAATTTGGCTCCAAAATACGGCTCAGGCCTCGAAATTGGGATGTTTGGGATATTTTGAAAACTGCAGGGGGGTTTGGGACAAATATGACCAAACGCTGCTTTCAGAACTTGGCATATGTTGGGTATAAAAAGTCGTAAATTCAAAGTGCGAATACGTGCAGAGAGCCAGAATTTGGCTCCAAAATATGGCTCAAGCCTCGAAATTGGAATGTTTGGGATATTTTGAAAACTGCAGGGGGGTTTATGACAGATGTAACCAAACGCCGCTTTCAGGACTTGGCATATGTTGGGTATAAAAAGTCGTAATTTCAAACTGCAAATACGTGCATTAGCCAGAATTTGACTCCAAAATACGGCTCAGGCCTCGAAATTGGGATGTTTGGGATATTTTGAAAACTGCAGTGGGTTTGGGACAAATATGACCAAACGATGCTTTCAGAACTTGGCATATGTTGGGTATAAAAGTTCGTAAATTCAAAGTGCGAATACGTGCAGAGAGCCAGAATTTGGCTCCAAAATATGGCTCAAGCCTCGAAATTGGAATGTTTGGGATTTTTTGTAAACTGCAGGGAGGTTTGGGACAAATGTGACAAAACGCCGCTTTCAGTACTTCACATATTTTGGGTATAAAAAGTCGTAATTTCAAACTGCGAATATGTGCAGAGAGCCAGAATTTGGCTCCAAAATATGGATCAGTCCTCGAAATTGGGATGTTTGGGATATTTTGAAAACTGCATTGGGCTTTGGGATATATGTGACCAAACGCCGCTTTCATTACTTGGCATATGTTGGGTATAAAAAAGTCGTAATTTCAAACGGCGAATACGTGCAGAGAGCCAGAATTTGGCTCCAAAATATAGCTCAGGCCTCGAAATTGGGATATTTGGAATATTTCGAAAACTGCAGGGGAGTTTGTGCAAAATGTGACTCACTGCCGCTTTCAGTACTTGGCATATGTTGGGTATAAAAAGTCGTAATTTCAAACTGCGAATACGTGCAGAGAGCCAGAATTTGGCTCTATAATATGGCTCAGGCCTCGAAATTGGGATATTTGGGATATTTCGACAACTGCAGGGGAGTTTGTGCAAAATGTGACTCATTGCCGCTATCAGGACTTGGCATATGTTGGGTATAAAAAGTCGTAATTTCAAACTGCGTATACGTGCATGAAGCCAGAATTTGGCTCCAAAATACGGCTCAGGCCTCGAAATTGGGATGTTTGGGATATTTTGAAAACTGCAGGGGAGTCTGGGCAAAATGTGACTCACTGCTGCTTTCAGTACTTGGCATATTTTGGGTATAAAAAAATCGTAATTTCAAACTGCGAATACGTGCAGAGAGCCAGAATTTCGCTCCAAAATATGGCTCAGGCCTCGAAATTGGGATGTTTGGGATATTTTGAAAACTGCAAGAAGGATTGAGACAAATGTGACCAAACGCCGCTTTCAGTACTTGGTATATGTTGGGAATAAAAAAGTCGTAAATTCAAACTGCGAATACGTGCAGAGAGCCAGAATTTGGCTCCAAAATATGGCTCAGTCCTCGAAATTGGGATGTTTGGGATATTTTGAAAACTGCTGGGAGGTTTGGGACAAATGTGACCAAACGCCGCTTTCAGTACTTAGTATATGTTAGGTATAAAAAGTCGTAATTTCAAACTGCGAATACGTGCAGAGAGCCAGAATTTGGCTCCAAAATATGGCTCAGGCCTCGAAATTGGGTTATTTGGGATATTTCGAAAACTGCAGGGGAGTTTGTGCAAAATGTGACTCACTGCTGCTTTAAGTACTTGGCATTTGTTGGGTATAAAAAGTCGTAATTTTTAAACTGTGAATATGTGCAGAGAGCCAGAATTTGGCTCCAAAATATGGATCAGTCCTCGAAATTGGGATGTTTGGGATATTTTGAAAACTGCATTGGGCTTTGGGATATATGTGACCAAATGCCGCTTTCATTACTTAGCATATGTTGGGTATAAAAAAGTCGTAATTTCAAACGGCGAATACGTGCAGAGAGCCAGAATTTGGCTCCAAAATATGGCTCAGGCCTCGAAAATGGGATGTTTGGGATATTTTGAAAACTGCAGGAGGGATAGAGACAAATATGACCAAACGCCGCTTTCAGTACTTGGCATATGTTGGGCACTAAAAAGTCCTAAATTTCAAACTGCGAATACGTGCAGAGAGCCAGAATTTGGCTCCAAAATATGACTCAGGGCTCGAAATTGGGATATTTAGGATATTTCGAAAACTGCAGGGAGGTTTGGGACAAATGTAACTAAACGCCGCTTGCAGTACTTGGCATTTGTTGGGTATAAAAAGTCGTAATTTCAAACTGCGAATACGTGCATAGAGCCAGGATTTGGCTCCAAAATATTGCTCAGGCCTCGAAATAGGATCTTTGGGATATTTTGAAAACTGCAGGGAGGTTTGGGACAAATGTGACCAAACGCCGCTTTCAGTACTTGGCATATGTTAGGTATATAAAGTCGTAATTTCAAACTGCAAATACGTACAGAGAGCCAGAATTTAGCTCCAAAATATAACTCAGGCCTTGAAATTGGAATATTTGGGATATTTTGAAAACTGCAAGGGAGTTTGTTCAAAATGTGACTCACTGCCGCTTTCAGGACTTGGCATATGTTGGGTATAAAAAGTCGTAATTTCAAACTGCAAATACGTGCATTAGCCAGAATTTGGCTCCAAAATACGGCTCAGGCCTCGAAATTGGGATGTTTGGGATATTTTGAAAACTGCAGGGGGGGTTTGGGACAAATATGACCAAACGCCGCTTTCAGAACTTGGCATATGTTGGGTATAAAAAGTCGTAAATTCAAAGTGCGAATACGTGCAGAGAGCCAGAATTTGGCTCCAAAATATGGCTCAAGCCTCGAAACTGGGATGTTTGGGATATTTTGAAAACTGCAGGGGGGTTTGGGACAGATGTAACAAAACGCCGCTTTCAGTACTTGGCATATGTTGGGTATAAAAAGTCGTAATTTCAAACTGCGAATACGTGCAAAGAGCTTGAATTTGGCTCCAAAATATGGCTCAGGCCTCGAAAATGGGATGTTTGGGATATTTTGAAAACTGCAGGAGGGATAGAGACAAATATGACCAAACGCCGCTTTCAGTACTTGGCATATGTTGGGCACTAAAAAGTCCTAAATTTCAAACTGCGAATACGTGCAGAGAGCCAGAATTTGGCTCCAAAATATGACTCAGGGCTCGAAATTGGGATATTTAGGATATTTCGAAAACTGCAGGGAGGTTTGGGACAAATGTAACCAAACGCCGCTTTCAGTACTTGGCATTTGTTGGGTATAAAAAGTCGTAATTTCAAACTGCGAATACGTGCAGAGAGCCAGAATTTGGCTCCAAAATATGGCTCAGGCCTCGAAATTGGGATGTTTGAAATATTTTGAAAACTGCAAGAAGGATTGAGACAAATGTGACCAAACGCCGCTCTCAGTACTTGGTATATGTTGGGTATAAAAAATTCGTAATTTCAAACTGCGAATACGTGCAGAGAGCCAGAATTTGGCTCCAAAATATGGCTCAATCCTCGAAATTGGGATGTTTGGGATATTTTGAAAACTGCTGGGAAGTTTGGGACAAATGTGACCAAACGCCGCATTCAGTACTTAGCATATGTTGTGTATAAAAAGTCGTATTTTCAAACTGCGAATAGGTGCAGAGAGCCAGAATTTGGCTCCAAAATATGGCTCAGGCCTCGAAATAGGGTTATTTGGGATATTTCGAAAACTGCAGGGGAGTTTGTGCAAAATGTGACTCACTGCCGCTCTCAGGACTTGGCATATGTTGGGTATAAAAAGTCGTAATTTCAAACTGCGAATACGTGCATAGAGCCAGAATTTGGCTCCAAAATACGGCTCAGGCCTCGAAATTGGGATGTTTTGTATATTTTGAAAACTGCAGGGGGGTTTGGGACAAATATGACCAAACGCCGCTTTCAGGACTTGGCATATGTTGGGTATAAAAAGTCGTAATTTCAAACTGCAAATACGTGCATTAGCCAGAATTTGGCTCCAAAATACGGCTCAGGCCTCGAAATTGGGATGTTTGGGATATTTTGACAACTGCAGTGGGTTTGGGACAAATATGACAAAACGCCGCTTTCAGTACTTCGCATATTTTGGGTATAAAAAGTCGTAATTTCAAACTGCGAATACGTGCAGAGATCCAGAATTTGGCTCTATAATATGGCTCAGGCCTCGAAATTAGGATATTTGGGATATTTTGAAAACTGCAGGGAGGTTTGGGACAAATGTGACCAAACGCTGCTTTCAGTACTTGGCATATGTTGGGTATATAAAGTCGTAATTTGAAACTGTGAATACGTGCAGAGAGCGAGAATTTGGCTCCAAAATATGGCTCAGGCCTCGAAAATGGGATGTTTGGGATATTTTGAAAACTGCAGGAGGGATAGAGAAAAATATGACCAAACGCCGCTTTCAGTACTTGGCATATGTTGGGCACTAAAAAGTCCTAAATTTCAAACTGCGAATACGTGCAGAGAGCCAGAATTTGGCTCCAAAATATGACTCAGGGCTCGAAATTGGGATATTTAGGATATTTCGAAAACTGCAGGGAGGTTTGGGACAAATGTAACCAAACGCCGCTTTCAGTACTTGGCATTTGTTGGGTATAAAAAGTCGTAATTTCAAACTGCGAATACGTGCATAGAGCCAGGATTTGGCTCCAAAATATTGCTCAGGCCTCGAAATAGGATCTTTGGGATATTTTGAAAACTGCAGGGAGGTTTGGGACAAATGTGACCAAACGCCGCTTTCAGTACTTGGCATATGTTAGGTATATAAAGTCGTAATTTCAAACTGCAAATACGTACAGAGAGCCAGAATTTAGCTCCAAAATATGGCTCAAGCCTTGAAATTGGAATATTTGGGATATTTTGAAAACTGCAAGGGAGTTTGTGCAAAATGTGACTCACTGCCACTTTCAGGACTTGGCATATGTTGGGTATAAAAAGTCGTAATTTCAAACTGCAAATACGTGCATTAGCCAGAATTTGGCTCCAAAATACGGCTCAGGCCTCGAAATTGGGATGTTTGGGATATTTTGAAAACTGCAGTGGGTTTGGGACAAATATGACCAAACGATGCTTTCAGAAATTGGCATATGTTGGGTATAAAAAGTCGTAATTTCAAACTGCGAATACGTGCAGAGAGCCAGAATTTGGCTCCAAAATATGGCTCAGTCCTAGAAATTGGGATGTTTGGGATATTTTGAAAACTGCTGCGAGGTTTGGGACAAATGTGACCAAACGCCGCTTTCAGTACTTAGTATATGTTAGGTATAAAAAGTCATAATTTTTAACTGCGAATACGTGCAGAGAGCCAGAATTTGGCTCCAAAATATTGCTCAGGCCTCGAAATAGGATCTTTGGGATATTTTGAAAACTGCAGGGAGGTTTGGGACAAATGTGACCAAACGCCGCTTTCAGTACTTGGCATATGTTGGGTATATAAAGTCGTAATTTCAAACTGCAAATACGTACAGAGAGCCAGAATTTAGCTCCAAAATATGGCTCAGGCCTTGAAATTGGAATATTTGGGATATTTTGAAAACTGCAAGGGAGTTTGTGCAAAATGTGACTCACTGCCGCTTTCAGGACTTGGCATATGTTGGGTATAAAAAGTCGTAATTTCAAACTGCAAATACGTGCATTAGCCAGAATTTGGCTCCAAAATACGGCTCAGGCCTCGAAATTGGGATGTTTGGGATATTTTGTAAACTGCAAGAAGGATTGAGACAAATGTGACCAAACGCCGCTCTCAGTACTTGGTATATGTTGGGTATAAAAAAATCGTAATTTCAAACTGCGAATACGTGCAGAGAGCCAGAATTTGGCTCCAAAATATGGCTCAATCCTCGAAATTGGGATGTTTGGGATATTTTGAAAACTGCTGGGAGGTTTGGGACAAATGTGACCAAACGCCGCTTTCAGTACTTGGCATATGTTGTGTATAAAAAGTCGTAATTTCAAACTGCGAATAGGTGCAGAGAGCCAGAATTTGGCTCCAAAATATGGCTCAGGCCTCGAAATAGGGTTATTTGGGATATTTCGAAAACTGCAGGGGAGTTTGTGCAAAATGTGACTCACTGCCGCTCTCAGGACTTGGCATATGTTGGGTATAAAAAGTCGTAAATTCAAAGTGCGAATACGTGCAGAGAGCCAGAATTTGGCTCCAAAATATGACTCAGGCCTCGAAATTAAGATCTTTTGGATATTTTGAAAACTGCAGCGGGGTTTGGGACAGATGTAACCAAACGCCGCTTTCAGTACTTGGCATATGTTGGGTATAAAAAGTCGTAATTTCAAACTGCGAATACGTGCAAAGAGCTTGAATTTGGCTCCAAAATATGGCTCAGGCCTCGAAATTGGGTTGTTTGGGATATTTTGTAAACTGCAGGGAGGTTTGGGACAAATGTGACAAAACGCCGCTTTCAGTACCTCGCATATTTTGGGTATAAAAAGTCGTAAATTCAAAGTGCGAATACGTGCAGAGAGCCAGAATTTGGCTCCAAAATATGGCTCAGGCCTCGAAATTGGGATATTTGTGATATTTTGAAAACTGCAGGGGAGTTTGTGCAAAATGTGACTGACTGCTGCTTTAAGTACTTGGCATTTGTTGGGTATAAAAAGTCGTAATTTTTAAACTGCGAATAAGTGCAGAGAGCCAGAATTTGGCTCCAAAATATGGCTCAGGCCTCGAAATTGGGATGTTTGGGATATTTTGAAAACTGCAGGAGGGTTTGGGACATATGTGACCAAACGCCGCTTTCATTACTTGGCATATGTTGGGTATAAAAAAAGTCGTAATTTCAAACGCCGAATACGTGCAGAGAGCCAGAATTTGGCTCCAAATTATAGCTCAGGCCTCGAAATTGGGATATTTGGGATATTTCGAAAACTGCAGGGGAGTTTGTGCAAAATGTGACTCACTGCCACTATCAGGACTCGGCATATGTTGGGTATAAAAAGTCGTAATTTCAAACTGCGTATACGTGCATAGAGCCAGAATTTGGCTCCAAAATATGGCTCAGGCCTCGAAATTGGGATGTTTGGGATATTTTGAAAACTGCAGGGGGGTTTGGGACAAATGTCACCAAACGCAAGCTTTCAGTACTTCGCATATGTTGGGTATAAAAAATTCGTAATTTAAAAATGCGAATACATGCAGAGAGCCAGAATTTGTCTCCAAAATATGGCTCAGGCCTCGAAATTGAGATGTTTGGGATATTTTGAAAATTGCAAGAAGGATTGAGACAAATGTGACCAAACGCCGCTTTAAGTACTTGGTATATGTTGGGTATAAAAAAGTCGTAATTTCAATTTGCGAATACGTGCTGAGAGCCAGAATTTGGCTCCAAAATATGGCTCAGTCCTCGAAATTGGGATGTTTGGGATATTTTGAAAACTGCTGGGAGGTTTGGGACAAATATGACCAAACGCCGCTTTCAGTTCTTGGTATATGTTGGGTATAAAAAGTAGTAATTTCAAACTGCGAATACGTGCAGAGAGCCAGAATTTGGCTCCAAAATATGGCTCAGGCCTCGAAATTGGGTTATTTGGGATATTTCGAAAACTGCAGGGGAGTTTGTGCAAAATGTGACTCACTGCCACTTTCAGGACTTGGCATATGTTGGGTATATAAAGTCGTAATTTCAAACTGCGAATACGTGCATTAGCCAGAATTTGGCTCCAAAATACGGCTCAGGCCTCGAAATTGGGATGTTTGGGATATTTTGAAAACTGCAGGGGGGTTTGGGACAAATATGACCAAACGCTGCTTTCAGAACTTGGCATATGTTGGGTATAAAAAGTCGTAAATTCAAAGTGCGAATACGTGCAGAGAGCCAGAATTTGGCTCCAAAATATGGCTCAAGCCTCGAAATTGGAATGTTTGGGATATTTTGAAAACTGCAGGGGGGTTTGGGACAGATGTAACCAAACGCCGCTTTCAGGACTTGGGATATGTTGGGTATAAAACGTCGTAATTTCAAACTGCAAATACGTGCATTAGCCAGAATTTGGCTCCAAAATACGGCTCAGGCCTCGAAATTGGGATGTTTGGGATATTTTGAAAACTGCAGTGGGTTTGGGACAAATATGACCAAACGATGCTTTCAGAACTTGGCATATGTTGGGTATAAAAAGTTGTAAATTCAAAGTGCGAACACGTGCAGAGAGCCAGAATTTGGCTCCAAAATATGGCTCAAGCCTCGAAATTGGAATGTTTGGGATTTTTTATAAACTGCAGGGAGGTTTGGGACAAATGTGACAAAACGCCGCTTTCAGTACTTCACATATTTTGGGTATAAAAAGTCGTAATTTCAAACTGCGAATACGTGCAGAGAGCCAGAATTTGGCTCCAAAATATGGCTCAGGCCTCGAAATTATGATATTTGTGATATTTTGAAAACTGCAGGGGAGTTTGTGCAAAATGTGACTGACTGCTGCTTTAAGTACTTGGCATTTGTTGGGTATAAAAAGTCGTAATTTCAAAATGCGAATACGTGCAGAGAGCCAGAATTTGGCTCCAAAATATGGATCAGTCCTTGAAATTGGGATGTTTGGGATATTTTGAAAACTGCAGGGGGCTTTGGGATATATGTGACCAAACGCCGCTTTCAGAACTTGGCATATGTTGGGTATAAAAAGTCGTAAATTCATAGTGCGAATACGTGCAAAAAGCCAGAATTTGGCTCCAAAATATGGCTCAAGCCTCGAAATTGGGATGTTTGGGATATTTTGAAAACTGCAGGGGGGTTTGGGACAGATGAAACCAAATGCCGCTTTCAGTACTTGGCATATGTTGGGTATAAAAAGTCGTAATTTCAAACTGCGAATACGTGCAAAGAGCTTGAATTTGGCTCCAAAATATGGCTCAGGCCTCGAAATTGGGATGTTTGGGATATTTTGAAAACTGCAGGAGGGATTGAGACAAATATGACCAAATGCCGCTTTCAGTACTTGGCATATGTTGGGCACTAAAAAGTCCTAAATTTCAAACTGCGAATACGTGCAGAGAGCCAGAATTTGGCTCCAAAATAAGACTCAGGGCTCGAAATTGGGATATTTGGGATATTTCGAAAACTGCAGGGAGGTTTGGGACGAATGTAACCAAACGCCGCTTTCAGTACTTGGCATTTGTTGGTTATAAAAAGTCGTAATTTCAAACTGCGAATACGTGCAGAGAGCCAGAATTTGGCTCCAAAATATGGCTCAGGCCTCGAAATTGGGATGTTTGGGATATTTTGAAAACTGCAAGAAGGATTGAGACAAATGTGACCAAACGCCGCTCTCAGTACTTGGTATATGTTGGGTATAAAAAATTCGTAATTTCAAACTGCGAATACGTGCAGAGAGCCAGAATTTGGCTCCAAAATATGGCCCATTCCTCGAAATTGGGATGTTTGGGATATTTTGAAAACTGCTGGGAGGTTTGGGACAAATGTGACCAAACGCCGCTTTCAGTACTTGGCATATGTTGTGTATAAAAAGTCGTAATTTCAAACTGCGAATAGGTGCAGAGAGCTAGAATTTGGCTCCAAAATATGGCTCAGGCCTCGAAATAGGGTTATTTGGGATATTTCGAAAACTGCAGGGGAGTTTGTGCAAAATGTGACTCACTGCCGCTCTCAGGACTTGGCATATGTTGGGTATAAAAAGTCGTAATTTCAAACTGCGAATACGTGCATAGAGCCAGAATTTGGCTCCAAAATACGGCTCAGGCCTCGAAATTGGGATGTTTGGGATATTTTGAAAACTGCAGGGGGGTTTGGGACAAATATGACCAAACGCTGCTTTCAGAACTTGGCATATGTTGGGTATAAAAAGTCGTAAATTCAAAGTGCGAATACGTGCAGAGAGCCAGAATTTGGCTCCAAAATATGGCTCAAGCCTCGAAATTGGAATGTTTGGGATATTTTGAAAACTGCAGGGGGGTTTGGGACAGATGTAACCAAACGCCGCTTTCAGGACTTGGCATATGTTGGGTATAAAAAGTCGTAATTTCAAACTGCGAATACGTGCATAGAGCCAGAATTTGGCTCCAAAATACGGCTCAGGCCTCGAAATTGGGATGTTTGAGATATTTTGAAAACTGCAGGGGGGTTTGGGACAAATATGACCAAACGATGCTTTCAGAACTTGGCATATGTTGGGTATAAAAAGTTGTAAATTCAAAGTGCGAACACGTGCAGAGAGCCAGAATTTGGCTCCAAAATATGGCTCAAGCCTCGAAATTGGAATGTTTGGGATTTTTTGTAAACTGCAGGGAGGTTTGGGACAAATGTGACAAAACGCCGCTTTCAGTACTTCACATATTTTGGGTATAAAAAGTCGTATTTTCAAACTGCGAATACGTGCAGAGAGCCAGAATTTGGCTCCAAAATATGGCTCAGGCCTCGAAATTAGGATATTTGTGATATTTTGAAAACTGCAGGGGAGTTTGTGCAAAATGTGACTGACTGCTGCTTTAAGTACTTGGCATTTGTTGGGTATAAAAAGTCGTAATTTCAAAATGCGAATACGTGCAGAGAGCCAGAATTTGGCTCCAAAATATGGATCAGTCCTTGAAATTGGGATGTTTGGGATATTTTGAAAACTGCAGGGGGCTTTGGGATATATGTGACCAAACGCCGCTTTCAGAACTTGGCATATGTTGGGTATAAAAAGTCGTAATTTCAAACTGCGTATACGTGCATAGAGCCAGAATTTGGCTCCAAAATATTGATCAGGCCTCGAAATTGGGATGTTTGGGATATTTTGAAAACTGCAGGGAGGTTTGGGACAAATGTGACCAAACGCTGCTTTCAGTACTTGGCATATGTTGGGTATATAAAGTCGTAATTTCAAACTGCGAATACGTACAGAGAGCCAGAATTTGGCTCCAAAATATGACTCAGGCCTTGAAATTGGAATATTTGGGATATTTTGAAAACTGCAGGGGGGTTTGGGACAGATGTAACCAAACGCCGCTTTCAGGACTTGGCATATGTTGGGTATAAAAAGTCGTAATTTCAAACTGCAAATACGTGCATTAGCCAGAATTTGGCTCCAAAATACGGCTCAGGCCTCGAAATTGGGATGTTTGGGATATTTTGAAAACTGCAGTGGGTTTGGGACAAATATGACCAAACGATGCTCTCAGAACTTGGCATATGTTGGGTATAAAAAGTCGTAAATTCAAAGTGCGAATACGTGCAGAGAGCCTGAATTTGGCTCCAAAATATGGCTCAAGCCTCGAAATTGGAATGTTTGGGATTTTTTGTAAACTGCAGGGAGGTTTGGGACAAATGTGACAAAACGCCGCTTTAAGTACTTGGCATTTGTTGGGTATAAAAAGTCGTAATTTCAAACTGCGAATACGTGCAGAGAGCCAGAATTTGGCTACAAAATATGGATCAGTCCTCGAAATTGGGATGTTTGGGATATTTTGAAAACTGCAGGGGGCTTTGGGATACATGTGACCAAACGCCGCTTTCATTACTTGGCATATGTTGGGTATAAAAAAGTCGTAATTTCAAACTGCGAATACGTGCAGAGAGCCAGAATTTGGCTCTATAATATGGCTCAGGCCTCGAAATTGGGATATTTGGGATATTTCGAAAACTGCAGGGGAGTTTGTGCAAAATGTGACTCACTGCCGCTTTCAGTACTTGGCATATTTTGGGTATAAAAAAATCGTAATTTCAAACCGCGAATACGTGCAGAGAGCCAGAATTTCGCTCCAAAATATGGCTCAGGCCTCGAAATTGGGATGTTTGGGATATTTTGAAAACTGCAAGAAGGATTGAGACAAATGTGACCAAACGCCGCTTTCATTACTTGGTATATGTTGGGTATAAAAAAGTCGTAAATTCCAACTGCGAATACGTGCAGAAAGCCAGAATTTGGCTCCAAAATATGGCTCAGTCCTCGAAATTGGGATGTTTGGGATATTTTGAAAACTGCTGCGAGGTTTGGGACAAATGTGACCAAACGCCGCTTTCAGTATTTAGTATATGTTAGGTATAAAAAGTCGTAATTTCAAACTGCGAATACGTGCAGAGAGCCAGAATTTGGCTCCAAAATATGGCTCAGGCCTCGAAATTGGGTTATTTGGGATATTTCGAATACTGCAGGGGAGTTTGTGCAAAATGTGACTCACTGCCGCTTTCAGGACTTGGCATATTTTGGGTATAAAAAGTCGTAATTTCAATCTGCGAATACGTGCAGAGAGCCAGAATTTGGCTCCAAAATATTGCTCAGGCCTCGAAATAGGATCTTTGGGATATTTTGAAAACTGCAGGGAGGTTTGGGACAAATGTGACCAAACGCCGCTTTCAGTACTTGGCATATGTTGGGTATAAAAAGTCGTAATTTCAAACTGTGAATACGTGCAGAGAGCCAGAATTTGGCTCTATAATATGTCTCAGGCCTCGAAATTGGGATATTTGGGATATTTCGGAAACTGCAGGGGAGTTTGTGCAAAATGTGACTCATTGCCGCTATCAGGACTTGGCATATGTTGGGTATAAAAAGTCGTAATTTCAAACTGCGTATACGTGCATAAAGCCAGAATTTGGCTCCAAAATACGGCTCAGGCCTCGAAATTGGGATGTTTGGGATATTTTGAAAACTGCAGGGGAGTTTGTGCAAAATGTGACTCACTGCTGCTTTCAGTACTTGGCATATTTTGGGTATAAAAAAATCGTAATTTCAAACCGCGATTATGTGCAGAGAGCCAGAATTTCGCTCCAAAATATGGCTCAGGCCTCGAAATTGGGATGTTTGGGATATTTCGAAAACTGCAGGGGAGTTTGTGCAAAATGTGACTCACTGCCGCTTTCAGGACTTGGCATATTTTGGGTATAAAAAGTCGTAATTTCAATCTGCGAATACGTGCATAGAGCCAGGATTTGGCTCCAAAATATTGCTCAGGCCTCGAAATAGGATCTTTGGGATATTTTGAAAACTGCAGGGAGGTTTGGGACAAATGTGACCAAACGCCGCTTTCAGTACTTGGCATATGTTGGGTATATAAAGTCGTAATTTCAAACTGCAAATACGTACAGAGAGCCAGAATTTAGCTCCAAAATATGGCTCAGGCCTTGAAATTGGAATATTTGGGATATTTTGAAAACTGCAAGGGAGTTTGTGCAAAATGTGACTCACTGCCGCTTTCAGGACTTGGCATATGTTGGGTATAAAAAGTCGTAATTTCAAACTGCAAATACGTGCATTAGCCAGAATTTGGCTCCAAAATACGGCTCAGGCCTCGAAATTGGGATGTTTGGGATATTTTGAAAACTGCAGGGGGGTTTGGGACAAATATGACCAAACTCCGCTTTCAGAACTTGGCATATGTTGGGTATAAAAAGTCGTAAATACAAAGTGCGAATACGTGCAGAGAGCCAGAATTTGGCTCCAAAATATGGCTCAGGCCTCGAAATTGGGTTATTTGGGATATTTCGAAAACTGCAGGGGAGTTTGTGCAAAATGTGACTCACTGCCGCTTTCAGGACTTGGCATATTTTGGGTATAAAAAGTCGTAATTTCAATCTGCGAATACGTGCATAGAGCCAGGATTTGGCTCCAAAATATTGCTCAGGCCTCGAAATAGGATCTTTGGGATATTTTGAAAACTGCAGGGAAGTTTGGGACAAATGTGACCAAACGCCGCTTTCAGTACTTGGCATATGTTGGGTATATAAAGTCGTAATTTCAAACTGCAAATACGTACAGAGAGCCAGAATTTAGCTCCAAAATATGGCTCAGGCCTTGAAATTGGAATATTTGGGATATTTTGAAAACTGCAAGGGAGTTTGTGCAAAATGTGACTCACTGCCGCTTTCAGGACTTGGCATATGTTGGGTATAAAAAGTCGTAATTTCAAACTGCAAATACGTGCATTAGCCAGAATTTGGCTCCAAAATACGGCTCAGGCCTCGAAATTTGGATGTTTGGGATATTTTGAAAACTGCAGGGGGGTTTGGGACAAATATGACCAAACGCCGCTTTCAGAACTTGGCATATGTTGGGTATAAAAAATCGTAAATTCAAAGTGCGAATACGTGCAGAGAGCCAGAATTTGGCTCCTAAATATGGCTCAAGCCTCGATATTGGGATGTTTGGGATATTTTGAAAACTGCAGGGGGGTTTGGGACAGATGTAATCAAACGCCGCTTTCAGTACTTGCCATATGTTGGGCACTAAAAAGTCCTAAATTTCAAACTGCGAATACGTCCAGAGAGCCAGAATTTGGCTCCAAAATATGTCTCAGGGCTCTAAATTGGGATATTTGGGATATTTCGAAAACTGCAGGGAGGTTTGGGACAAATGTAACCAAACGCCGCTTTCAGTACTTGGCATTTGTTGGGTATAAAAAGTCGTAATTTCAAACTGCGAATACGTGCAGAGAGCCAGAATTTGGCTCCAAAATACGGCTCAGGCCTCGAAATTGGGATGTTTGGTATATTTTGAAAACTGCATGGGGGTTTGGGACAAATATGACCAAATGCCGCTTTCAGAACTTGGCATATTTTGGGTATAAAAATTCGTAATTTCAAAGTGCGAATACGTGCAGAGAGCCAGATTTTGGCTCCAAAATATGACTCAGGCCTCGAAATTGGGATGTTTTGGATATTTTGAAAACTGCAGCGGGGTTTGGGACAGATGTAACCAAACGCCGCTTTCAGTACTTGGCATATGTTGGGTATAAAAAGTCGTAATTTCAAACTGCGAATACGTGTAAAGAGCTTGAATTTGGCTCCAAAATATGGTTCAGGCCTCCAAATTGTGTTGTTTGGGATATTTTGTAAACTGCAGGGAGGTTTGGGACAAATGTGACAAAACGCCGCTTTCAGTACTTCGCATATTTTGGGTATAAAAAGTCGTAATTTCAAACTGCGAATACGTGCAGAGAGCCAGAATTTGGCTCTATAATATGGCTCAGGCCTCGAAATTAGGATATTTGGGATATTTTGAAAACTGCAGGGAGGTTTGGGACAAATGTGACCAAACGCTGCTTTCAGTACTTGGCATATGTTGGGTATATAAATTCGTAATTTGAAACTGTGAATACGTGCAGAGAGCGAGAATTTGGCTCCAAGATATGGCTCAGGCCTCGAAATTGGGATATTTGTGATATTTTGAAAACTGCAGGGGAGTTTGTGCAAAATGTGACTGACTGCTGCTTTAAGTACTTGGCATTTGTTGGGTATAAAAAGTCGTAATTTTTAAACTGCGAATACATGCAGAGAGCCAGAATTTAGCTCTATAATATGGCTCAGGCCTCAAAATTGGGATATTTGGGATATTTTGAAAACTGCAGGGGAGTTTGTGCAAAATGTGACTCACTGCCGCTATCAGGACTTGGCATATGTTGGGTATAAAAAGTCGTAATTTCAAACTGCGTATACGTGCATAGAGCCAGAATTTGGCTCCAAAATATGGCTCAGGCCTAGAAATTGGAATATTTGGGATATTTTGAAAACTGCAAGGGAGTTTGGGCAAAATGTGACTCACTGCCGCTTTCAGTACTTGGCATATGTTGGGTATAAAAAGTCGTAATTTCAAACTGCGAATACGTGCAGAGAGCCAGAATTTGGCTCTATAATATGGCTCAGGCCTCGAAATTGGGATATTTGGGATATTTCGAAAAATGCAGGGGAGATTGTGCAAAATGTGACTCACTGCCGCTTTTTGGACTTGGCATATGTTGGGTATAAAAAGTCGTAATTTCAAACTGCGAATACGTGCATTAGCCAGAATTTGGCTCCAAAATACGGCTCAGGCCTCGAAATTGGGATGTTTGGGATATTTTGAAAACTGCAGGGGGGTTTGGGACAAATATGACCAAATGCCGCTTTCAGAACTTGGCATATGTTGGGTATAAAAATCGTAAATACAAAGTGCGAATTCGTGCAGAGAGCCAGAATTTGGCTCCAAAATATGGCTCAAGCCTCGAAATTGGGATGTTTGGGATATTTTGAAAACTGCAGGGGAGTTTGGGACAGATGTCACCAAACGCCGCTTTCAGGAATTGGCATATGTTGGGTATAAAAAGTCGTAATTTCAAACTGCGAATATGTGCAAAGAGCTTGAATTTGGCTCCAAAATTTGGCTCAGGCCTCGAAATTAGGATATTTGGGATATTTTGAAAACTGCAGGGAGGTTTGGACAAATATGACTGACTGCTGCTTTAAGTACTTGGCATTTGTTGGGTATAAAAATTCGTAATTTCAAACTGCGAATACGTGCAGAGAGCCAGAATTTGGCTCTATAATATGGCTCAGGCCTTGAAATTGGGATATTTGGGATATTTCGAAAACTGCAAGGGAGTTTGTGCAAAATGTGACACACTGCCGCTATCAGGACTTGGCATATGTTGGGTATAAAAAGTCGTAATTTCAAACTGCGTATACGTGCATAGAACCAGAATTTGGCTCCAAAATACGGCTCAGGCCTCGAAATTTGGATGTTTGGGATATTTTGAAAACTGCAGGGGAGTTTGTGCAAAATGTGACTCACTTCCGCTTTCAGGACTTGGCATATTTTGGGTATAAAAAAATCGTAATTTCAAACCGCGAATACGTGCAGAGAGCCTGAATTTCGCTCCAAAATATGGCTCAGGCCTCAAAATTGGGATGTTTGGGATATTTTGAAAACTGCAAGAAGAGTTGAGACAAATGTGACCAAACGCCGCTTTAAGTACTTGGTATATGTTGGGTATAAAAAAGTCGTAATTTCAAACTGCGAATACGTGCAGAGAGCCAGAATTTGGCTCCAAAATATGGCTCAGTCCTCGAAATTTGGATGTTTGGGATATATTGAAAACTGCTGGGAGGTTTGGGACAAATGTGACCAAACGCCGCTTTCAGTACTTGGTATATGTTGGATATAAAAAGTCGTAATTTCAAACTGCAAATACGTGCAGAGAGCCAGAATTTGGCTCCAAAATATGGCTCAGGCCTCGAAATTGGGGTATTTAGGATATTTCGAAAACTGCAGGGGAGTTTGTGCAAAATGTGACTCACTGCCGCTTTCAGGACTTGGCATATTTTGGGTTTAAAAAGTCGTAATTTCAATCTGCGAATACGTGCATAGAGCCAGAATATGGCTCCAAAATATTGATCAGGCCTCGAAATTGGGATGTTTGGGATATTTTGAAAACTGCAGGGAGGTTTGGGACAAATGTGACCAAACGGCGCTTTCAGTACTTGGCATATGTTGGGTATATAAAGTCGTAATTTCAAACTGCGAATACGTACAGAGAGCCGGAATTTGGCTCCAAAATATGGCTCAGGTCTTGAAATTGGAATATTTGGGATATTTTGAAAACTGCAAGGGAGTTTGTGCAAAATGTGACTCACTGCCGCTTTTAGGACTTGGCATATGTTGGGTATAAAAAGTCATAATTTCAAACTGCGAATACGTGCATTAGCCAGAATTTGGCTCCAAAATACGGCTCAGGCCTCGAAATTGGGATGTTTGGGATATTTTTAAAACTGCAGGGGGGTTTGGGACAAATATGACCAAATGCTGCTTTCAGAACTTGGCATATGTTGGGTATAAAAAGTCGTAAATTCAAAGTGCGAATACGTGCAGAGAGTCAGAATTTGACTCCAAACTATGGCTCAAGCCTCGAAATTGGGATGTTTGGGATATTTTGAAAACTGCAGGGGGGTTTGGGACAGATGTAACCAAACGCCGCTTTCAGTACTTGGCATATGTTGGGTATAAAAAGTCGTAATTTCAAACTGCGAATACGTGCAGAGAGCGAGAATTTGGCTCCAAAATATGGCTCAGGCCTCGAAATTGGGATGTTTGGGATATTTTGAAAACTGCAGGGGGGTTTGAGATATATGTGACCAAATGCCGTTTTCATTACTTGGCATATGTTGGGTATAAAAAAGTCGTAATTTCAAACGGCGAATACGTGCAGAGAGCCAGAATTTGGCTCCAAAATATAGCTCAGGCCTCTAATTTGGGATATTAGGGATATATCCAAAACTGCAGGGGAGTTTGTGCAAAATGTGACTCACTGCCGCTATCAGGACTTGGCATATGTTGGGTATAAAAAGTCGTAATTTCAAACTGCGTATACGTGCATAGAGCCAGAATTTGGCTCCAAAATACGGCTCAGGCCTCGAAATTGGGATGTTTAGGATATTTTGAAAACTGCAGGGGGGTTTGGGACAAATTTCACCAAACATTTCAGTACTTCGCATATGTTGGGTGTAAAAAAGTCGTAATTTCAAACTGCAAATACGGGCAGAGAGCCAGACTTTGGCTCCAAAATATGGCTCAGGCCTCGAAATTGAGATGTTTGGGATATTTTGAAAACTGCAGGGGGAATTGGGACAAATTTGACAAAACGCCGCTTTCAGTACTTGGCATATGTTGGGTATAAAAAAGTCGCAATTTCAAACTACGAATACGTGCAGAGAGCCAGAATTTGGCTTCAAATTATGGCTTAGGCCTCGAAATTGGAATATTTCGGATATTTTGAAAGCTGCAGGGGAGTTTGTGCAAAATATGACTCACTGCCTCTTTCAGTACTTGGCATATGTTGGGTATAAAAAGTCGTAATTTCAAACTGCGAATACGTGCAGAGAGCCAGAATTTGGCTCCAAAATATGGCTCAGGCCTCGAAATTGAGATGTTTGGGATATTTTGAAAACTGCAGTGGGGATTGGGACAAATGTGACCAAACGCCACTTTCAGAACTTGGCATATGTTGGGTATAAAAAAGTGATGTGGAAAGCATTGGGGATTTTTTTTATATTGCAGAATGGTGACTGATAGGGGCTAGTGCGTGATGCTTTCCTACTAATCCAAATCCACTCAGATGCACCTGCTATATTTAGATCAACAACACTGCTGATCTATGATTCATCCAGTGTCTAATGTCACTTAGTGGAGAGATTTAGCAAGAGGTGAGCAGCAGATCAACTTTTTCTAAATACCATGTTGGCGATCACGGCAAACAATGAGGGTGAAAAAAGTTCATTTGCTGAGAGATTGCAATTCAGTAGAACTCCATTCACACTGACTGATGCCAAATCTAGTACATCCATATCAGCCTGGATTGCTCCAAGGAGCCTCTGGCTCTCGCCAAGTAAATGATGTTTCATTACATTCATTTTTTTTTTACCCTGTCTGTAAGACATTGTTTTCTACAGAAAAAATAATAACTATTTGGTATTTTTGAACATCATTCTCATAAATTTCTGCTCTGTTAAATTGAAGCCTTTTTATTTCAGCCATCCAACTATTATGAAGCCAAATGAGGTACGTAACAGCAATCCACGATTAGCAGAACTCACTGCCAAACAGGTAAGTGGGAGGGATGAGGTTTGATGCAAATGACAGATAAGGACAAACTTTGAAAGGATTCAGTATAAGTAGACAAATAAACACACAATTTAACAGGAGCATATCTAAGCAGTAGCGTATATACTAAGCCTACAAACATCGGATTATGCCTAAACAGTAGGAGTGAGTGCTCCCAAAGACACAAAGCCAGTGTTCTAAACACTTATATTCGTCGAGCCCTTACCCACTGTTCAGAATGGAGCAACGTGAGTAGGGAGTTTGAAAGTTAACTGAAGTGTTGGTGAACAATGGATATAGCAACAAAGAAATAAACGCGACATAAGATGACACCTGGACCAGGTACAATCCTGAGCCTAGAACAGAAACCACAACACCTCCAATAATATTATATTACAAATCGGATTTGGAAGGAAGGATTGGGCTACAGGAAGGATTGGGCTACAGGAAGGATTGGTCTACAGGAAGGATTGGGCTACAAGAAGGATTGGGCTACAGGAAAGATTGGGCTACAGGAAGGATTGAGCTACATCTCCAAATGTATATTTGCCAGATAATTTGGCACTAAAAACAAAACGCATATATTATTGTTTAGACTAAATCCGCTACTCATTACTTTCCTGAAGTTGTCGTATATACACTACAAAATCTGCGTGTAAATCACGACAATTAACACGTGATGAAAATGTGACAGTGTCAGACCACGAAGGAAGAATTGAAACAGGAATTTCCTTAAGTATTTTCGTAATTAATAATACATCTTCAGAAGGGTGTTTCAGTTCTTCCTTCGAGGTCCGACACTGTCACTACAGAACATGAATGTATTTAAACGTTGCAACAATGAATAATGAGAGCAATCATTATATGGATGGCGTAATAACAGGGGAGCATTAGCGCCTCTAGTGGTCAGATGCTTAACTGTATTAGAGGTTGACAGTTTAGATATTATGGTGAAGTAAGGGTGAGTGGCGCGTCTGGGAATCCCACTTCTTAACGTGTGGCTCAGTTGTCGACCAGCCGCCGCCTGGCAAGGGTCACGTTGATTACCAGTGAGCAAAAAATAAATGTGTTACAGATATCATTATTCAATCATAATATAGAAAGGATTGTTCGAGGTGTGTACTTCATGTTGTTATTCGTTATTATTTTGTATATTATATGTATTTAGACAAAATATAGAGGTGACTGTCAGGTGGCAGCCATAGGTGTACCCGCTAGTTAAGTCATTAGGGCGCTTGTGGTGGCCTTAATAGCCATGCCAGTAGTTAGCCAGCAATCTTAAGGTTATCTTGAGATGATTTCGGGGCTGAGCGTCCCCCGCAACCCGGTCCTCGACCAGGCCTTGTTTTTCTTACACATCCCAAAGGAAGCAGCCCATAGCAGCTGTCTAACTCCCAGGTACTTATTTACTGATAGGTAAACAGGGTCATCAGGGTGAAAGAAAGTGCCCATTTGTTTCAGCCTCCACCGGGGATCGAACCCGGAACCTCAGGATCACGAATCCGAAGCGCTGTCCACTCGGCTGTCAGGCCCCTTAAAACAACCCAAAAAGAAATCTTCGACATATTTTGATGAAACGAGAAATTTTGGCCACAGATTGTGTGAAGATATTGGGGGGGGGGGGATTGAAGGGGTGCAGGTTAATATGATGAGCATGATTGAGAATGATGGAAGGAGAAGGGCTCGTATGATGAATTGACCTAAGGGCCACCATCTACAGTGGCCACGACGGGGACAAGACGGCGGCGCCTTGTCGAAGGTCAGCCTTCCTACTCCCCCCCCCCCCCACCCTTATTTTATTGAGGATTTGTCTTGTGTATATTGTGAACAAAAGGAATGACTCGGCATTTCAGACTTGAGTGGTTAAGCGGGTTCATGGGTTAATAATCCTATGGGGGAAACAACACACCTATTTTCTGTGTTACATTGTGGCTTGTTGAGCTTGCAGCTGTTGTCCAGCCTGTCTGTGTCAAATATTACATTTTAGAGAAGTGGTCTGTATTAATGACCTCCAACTTGGTCAGTATTACAAAGGCCTAGGCTGTTATTTATTTATTTATATAACTACAAGTTATATTGGGTTTCTGATCAACCCGTCCACTTAAAACTAACGTCACTTTTGGCTGGTATGCGCGGCGCTATGGCCAAATTTGGATGTAATTTTAAATGAAATCGACTCACAAAAGTGACGCACTGTTCCGTTTTCTGTTTGAGTCGTCCGGCTTACTCGGCAAGCTTAGAAGAGGATTCTTTCCATTAACATTTTTCATAACGTTTTGAAACTTTATGAGAATTTCCTGCCCACCTAACCTATCAGAGGACCCTTAACTTATTGTTGTTGAAAAAAAACATCCCAAATTTATTTTCATTTTGTTTTCATTTTCAAATTACGTCCATATTCGCCATACGGGTAAACGGCCAAAAGCGACGCTATTTTTAAGAGGACAGGTGACAAGGAGTACATAGCACTATGTGTTTACATTCTTGTAAAGCCACTAGTACGCATAGCACTTCGGGCAGGTCCTTAATCTAACAGATAATATTAAATAGGTAATTTCTAGGAAAATTTATAGGCTAATCTATCAAAATCTATAACAATTTAAACATTTATAGTGTTAGTCCCTCAGAGATTCGAAGTAGTGACAGTTGAACAAGTTCTGGCATGATTGTTGTTGCTGTCTTGAACTTTCTCCAAAGCGGAAAATCATTGATGTGTTTTTGAAGTGAAGTTTCCATATTAGGACACAGTAGGCCAGATGAGGCCACAACAGAGACTCGTACAGTTGAATATTCAATGTTGTTCGTTTAAGTCAATGATTCCTTTAACTATTCTTAAGGATTCTTTTCATATTATCTGTGAGTCCCAGATGTTTAATGGCTGGTACATCATAACTCCTAGGTAATATTGACTTAAATTTACCAGAGGGCCACCATTTCTCCATGGTGCCCTCTACGGCAACAGGAAGCCGGCGGTTTGTCAAAGGTTCCCCTACGGTTCCTGAGGAGTTTGTCTATCTGTATTTTGAGCGCGCAAACTGCTGCATTATGACATTAAAGGTAGTTTCATAATATGTACACGGTGTCTTGTAGCTAAGGTAAAGGTGGCATATAATGTTTAGCAACAAGTCGCCCTAGATTGTTTAGTGTTAACGACTAGGGCGATGGAGTGGTCATATCAGGATAGCAATTGTGCAGATAAATGGGGAAGATAATTGCAGACGAGGAGTCACAATAACGGGGGCTGAAATATGTTGACCAAACCACACACTACAAAGTGAAGGGACGACTAGATAATTGTTTATCTAATAGATGGAAGATGTTAATTGTTTGCATCTTGTTTACTCTGCGATGTAAAATGAATTCACCTGTAAATGGTCATTTTTAACAATGTAATCACTAGGCTTCTAACGTTAGTTTAGTGCTCAGAGACCATATACTGTACTTGAGGTGTTTTAAACATGTTGTTTATATAATTTAGGCCAATACACAGCTAAATAAATTAATAATACACAGTACTTTTAACTAAGGTTAGCTAAAGGTTTGTTTTAGTGGAAGACCCTAATAAGGTAATGTGTTTCTATGTAACTTTAAAAGAACATTGATGCTTAACCATAGCCTCATGAGTCGGAGACAAAAATGTATTCCGTTAGGCTATTGCAGTCTTATCAGTCTTGCTTACTCGCTATTGTTGATACAATCTGTAATTAATCTCCATTGCAATTTCACCTTTTCCAGTGATTGGTTCCAGTGTTCTTGAAATTCATAATTGTATTTTCCTACTCGATTGTATTTGAAATAAACTGTTTATACTTACCCTGGTGCTACATAGCCTTCCTGGTTTGGTGCCTTCTTTTGATAATTACTTATACTTGCCCTTAATATATGTAAAAAATATTTTTTCAGGAGTGTGGCACGTGTGGACAAGTGTTGGATCAGAGGAGTCAAGGTAAAGTTAACAACTAGTTCTAGGGAGGAGCGGGTGGAACTAGATGGAAGTAGAAAACTTCACATTCTTGTTACACTAACACTGGTTTGTGCCTCGGAGAGATTGTAGGATCCATTAAGTTCAGTAGAACTTCGGTTTCAACTCCTTTTGACCATGTCGTAGCTCAGTCGATTACGGCAGCGTCTGGGATGCTTTCGGATGCAGGTTTGAATCCTCGTCCCGGCCCTTGTGGATTTGTACACTCTTGTTAGCAGGCTGAGAGCTTTTCTTTCCCATAGATTTATTTATAGAAGAGTTAGCAATAAGTCGGCTGGGTTTATTAAAGTATTGTTTTTAGGTCCCATTTAGATTATGCCGTTCAGTTTTGATCGCCATGCTAAAGAATGGACATAATTCACTAGAACACGTCAGTTAGGATGACAAAGTTAATCCCGTAAATTAGAAAGCTTCCGTATGAAGAGATGTTGGAAAAATCTTAACGTGACATGATTGAAGTGTACAAGTAGATGAATGGGCATAACAAGGAAGCTATTGATAAGGCTTTAAATGAAGATAAGTTCAGATTTAGGAAATACCTGGGTAAATACTGGTTTGGTAACTGGGTTGTGGATTTGTGGAACAAATTACTGGATCATGTGCAGACGACGAGTCACAAAAACGTGCCTGAAGTATGTTGACCAGACCACACACTAGAAGGTGAAGGGACAACGACGTTTCGGTCCGTCCTGGACCATTCTCAAATCGATTGTGGATCATACTACTGGATCACTGGATCCATATTACTGGATCATAATAGGCATAGGAATCTTTGATTGTTTGAAGCTTAGGTTAGACGTATATGAATGAGTGTGGGTGGATATAAATAGGTGCCGCCACGTGCAGGACAATAGGCCATCTGCAGTTTCTTGACTTACGTTCTACTAGTTTACACTCAGAACGCGACTCTCCAATCAGCTTACATCTGTATCCTCAATTGCTGCTAGGTGATCAAGGGCGAACATTTAACCTTGAATGTTTTATCCAAACCAAATGATGGGTAGCAAAGATGTATGATAAGGTAAAAGCTGGGTGGCGAGGCAAGTTTTGGGGTAGTGAAGACTTAGAATATTGTTCAATGTGGGTGACAAAGACTTGCTGTGAAGAGTAGGTAAAGAATAAATTGAGAGATAGGAGAATTATCTTAAAATTAGACTTGGACTGGCTGGCATATGCATTATATATCATTAATGCATATGCCAAGTGGGGGGGGGGGAGATCTCCCCAAAGGCATAAACTGCTAGGTCAGGTAATCCACAAATCCATATCCAATGACTCCAAGGTCCTGGGAAGCTTGACCTTCCCATGAAGTTGGAGGATTGTTAGTGGGTTTGTGGATTTGGAATGAGGGAAGAGGCGGGCTGGATTAGGCAGTTTATGTCTTGGGAAATATTTGTAATCATTTTATTTAGAGATGAGTGTGAGCAGAAATGACACGCTATAGTAGTCATTTATAGTGAAGATGATAATGTATTTTCCAAATGAGAAAAAATTATGCTTGGCGAAAACTTAAGTTGAGATAAAAGTATGTTGTCAACAGCTCTACAATAAAAGATTTCGTTGTGGAGGAGATTCCCGCCCGAAAGGTCGGCCATCTTGGCGCGCAGTTTGAACGCTCCTGGCTGGACTTACTTTCCACACCTCGCCTGGAGCTCATCTTTGAATTCAACTGGCGTTTTTGGGCCAGTGTTTGCTCACTGCAGCTACCCAGGGGCTCACAGCATCGGGGGAGGCCGGAGCCTCCCTAATGTACGCTTCCCAGAGCGGGGGCGCTATGTACATTGACAGCAAGTCCTAGTGAGGAAAGCGGCGTTTGGTCACATTTGTCCCAAACCTCCCTCCAGTTTTCAAAACATCCCAAACATCCCAATTTCGAGGCCTGAGCCATATTTTGGAGCCAATTTCTGGCTCTCTGCACGTATTCGCAGTTTGATATTACGACTTTTTATACCCAACATATGCCAAGTACTGAAAGCGGCAGTGAGTCACATTTAGCACAAACTCTCCTGCAGTTTTCAAAATATCCCAAACATCCCAATTTCAAGGCCTGAGCTATATTTTGGAGCCAAATTCTGGCTCTCTGCACGTATTCGCAGTTTGAAATTACGACTTTTTTATACCCAACATATGCCCAGTACTGAATGCGGCTTTTGGCCACATTTGTCCCAATCCCCCCTGTAGTTTTCAAAATATATCAAACATCCCAATTTCGAGGCCTGAGCCATATTTTGGAGCCAAATTCAGGCACTCTGCACGTGTTCGCAGTGTGAAATTTCGACTTTTTATACCCAACATATGCCAAGTACTGAAAGCGGCAGTGAGTCACATTTTGCACAAACTCCCCTGCAGTTTTCAAAATATCCCAAACTTCCCAATTTCGAGACCTGAGCCATATTTTGGAGCCATATTCAGGCTCTCTGCACGTATTCGCAGTTTGAAATTACGACTTTTTATACCCAACATATGCCATGTACTGCAAGCGGCAGTGAGTCACATTTTGCACAAACTCCCCTGCAGTTTTCAAAATATCCCAAATATCCCAATTTCGAGGCCTGAGCCATATTTTGGAGCCAAATTCTGGCTCTCTGCACGTATTCGCAGTTTGAAATTGCGACTTTTTTATACCCAACATGTGCCAAGTACTGAAAGCGGCGTTTGGTCATATCTGTCCCAAACCCCCCTGCAGTTTTCAAAATATCCCAAACTTCCCAATTTCGAGGCCTGAGCCATATTTTGGAGCCACATTCTGGCTCTCTGCACGTCTATTATGATTCGGATATGATTTTAATTAATAAGATTTGATATGATTTTGATATGATATGGAAATAATACATTTCTTAGATGATTATTAGATATGGCGGGTAAAATTTCCCACACCACTCATTAACGACTCTTAGTCTGATGATGGTCTTACTGACATCTGACATATGACTTGTTTCCAAAAACCTGTTATGTCCTCTCGTTCTATTGAGCCTTTCGTTATACATTGTTTCTATATCTTCGTTGTTAGTTTACTTTAGTATCTTGTACGTTGTTATATGTCCGCCCTATTCCTCCATTCTCTCATTGTAATGAGGTCAAGTTACCTCAGTCCGTCTTCATAGTTCCGTTCCTTAGCTGAGGAACGAGCCAGGCTGCACACACTTATGAATATTTTCTAGTTTTGTTTTAAGTTTTCATAGGTAGGGGTTCCATGCCCGGGCAATATACTCATTATTGTTTTACTCAATATCTCAATATATTCATCGCTTGTGAGGAGCTGCAACAAAAGTTTCCTGGACTTCTAGGAACAAGCAGAGTCTCTCCTGTTTGATTGTTGCAATATTCTCATGGAACAAACAAGTTGCTCAAACAGGATTTTTCCTTTACGAAAATTCTGTGTTAGTATTTTTGTGTATGTACTTACCTAGTTGTGCTTGCGGACGTTAAGCTGCGGCTCTTTGGTCCCGCCTCTCAACTTCCATCTACAGCTGTACAGGTTCCTGAGCTACTCGAGCTCCGTCATGTCTAAATTTGAAATAGTGTATAGAGTTTGCCTTCACCACATCACTTCATATTGCATTCCATCTATTAACTTCTCTGACAGTGAAAACGTTCTTTCAAATTTGTCTAATTAGAAAGGCTCATTTGAGTACTCAACTTCTACGTGTGTCCCTTTGCATGAGTGCCACCCGTGTTAAATAATCTGTTCTTATCTACCCTCTCAATTCCCCTTAGAATTTTGTATGTGGTGATCATGTCTCCCTGAACACTTCTCTCTTCCAGCTACGTGAGGAGCAGTTTACACAGCCTAGTGGTCTACCTCTGAACTTTCTCCAACTTCTTGTGCTTGACAAGGTACGGGCTCCATGCTGGGGCCGCATACTCCAGGATTGGTCTTACATATGTGGTATACAAGGTTCTGAATTTTTCATTACACAGGTTTCTGAAGACTGATCTGATGTTAGCCAGACTTGCGTATGCCACTTTTGATCTTTTGTTGTGGGTTTCAGGAGACATGTTTGCCATGATGTCATCTACGTTTTTCTCTGTCCGTTTCATGAAGGATTTCATCCCCTATTCGGTATCCTGTTTCTAGCCTCCTGTTTCCACCGCCTAGTTTCATTACCATATATTCACTTGGGTTGAACGTCAGTAGTCATTTGTTGGACCATTCCTTCAATTTGTCCAGGTCATCTTTGTAGCCTCATGCTATCTTCCTCCGGCGTAATCCTCCTCATTATTTGTTCATCGTCAAAAAACATTGAGAGGAACGAGTCTATTTCTTCTGGGAGATCAGTTACATACATCAGAAACAGTATAGGTCCAAGGACGTAACCCTGCGGGGTTCTACTAGTGACGTCTGGCCACTCTGCGGCCTCACCGCTCACAGTGACTCGCTGTCACTGTGAGAAGTGAGGCCTTTGCTTTAGTACACCTTCATCCAGTGGAGTACCTTCCCTTTCACTCCTGCCTGCATTACCAGCTTGTGCACTAGTCACTTAATGGGTACTGTGTGAAGGTCTTTCTGGTAATACAAAAATATGCAGTATACCCACGTTTTTCTTTGATGCCTGATTTTTGTCACTTGGTCAATTAATCCTGTGAAGCATGATTTGCCGTCCCTGAAGCCTTGCTGATCATGTGTTACAAAGTTCTTTTGCTCCAAATGATCTACCATTTTCTTCGCACATTCTTCTCCTTTGTTTTCCATGGTATGCAGGTGTGCGTGCGTGCGTGCGTGCGTGCGTGCGTGCGTGCGTGCGTGCGTGCGTGCGTGTGTGTGTGTGTGTGTGTGTGTGTGTGTGTGTGTGTGCTTAGAGAGGACGCGCTTACACCGTTCACGACCTGACTATCTGGCCGTGTATAATCATCCAGTCGTTACCATTCACAAATATGTGTTTTTGGGCAGCACTGCGTGCCTGCATCACGGTGTGGGAGAGGCAGTGTTGGGGTAGAGCTGGTTGGGGCTGTTGGCGGACTGGGGCTTGATGCCTGCTGATAGCTGCGACTAAGGGGTGGTAGGTGATGAGTTATAACCATGGGTAGGAAGCTCGGCCAGTGGTGGTGGTGGTGGTTGGGGTAGAAGTGATCCCGGGGAAATTGGTGTGGGAAGATGTGATTAGTTGACTAGAAGGAGTATTGGGTGTTGATAGGGGCCGACAGGTACTGAGAAGGGGTGGTAGGTGTTGAGAAGGGGTGGTAGGTGTTGAGAAGGGGTGGTAGGTGTTGAGAAGGGGTGGTAGGTGTTGAGAAGGGGGTGGTAGGTGTTGAGAAGGCGGTGGTAGGTGTTGAGAAGGGGTAGAATGTGTTGTGAACGGCTGGTAGGTGTTGAGAACGGCTGGTAGGTGTTGAGAACGGCTGGTAGGTGTTGAGAACGGCTGGTAGGTGTTGAGAAGGTCTGGTAGGTGTTGTGTAGGGGTGGTAGGTGTTGAGAAGGGGTGGTAGGTGGTGAGAAGGGGTGGTAGGTGTTGAGTAGGGCTGGTAGGTGTTGAGAAGGGGTGGTAGGTGTTGAGAAGGGGTGGTAGGTGTTGAGTAGGGCTGGAAGGTGTTGGGAAGGTCTGGTAGGTGTTGAGTAGGGCTGGTAGGTGTTGAGTAGGGCTGGAAGGTGTTGAGAAGGGGTGGAAGGTGTTGAGTAGGGCTGGTAGGTGTTGAGAAGTGGTGGTAGGTGTTGAGAAAGGGGTGGTAGGTGTTGAGAAGGGGGTAGTAGGTGTTGAGAAGGGCTGGAAGGTGTTGAGAAGGGGTGGTAGGTGTTGAGAAGGGGTGGTAGGTGTTGAGTAGGGCTGGAAGGTGTTGAGAAGGGGTGGTAGGTGTTGAGAAGGGGTGGTAGGTGTTGAGAAGGGGTGGTAGGTGTTGAGTAGGGCTGGAAGGTGTTGAGAAGGGGTGGTAGGTGTTGTGAAAGGGTGGTAGGTGTTGAGAAGGGGTGGTAGGTGTTGAGTAGGGCTGGAAGGTGTTGAGAAGTGGTGGTAGGTGTTGAGAAAGGGGTGGTAGGTGTTGAGAAGGGGTGGTAGGTGTTGAGAAGGGGTGGTAGGTGTTGAGTAGGGCTGGAAGGTGTTGAGAAGGGGTGGTAGGTGTTGCGAAAGGGTGGTAGGTGTTGAGTAGGGCTGGTAGGTGTTGAGAAGGGGTGGTAGGTGTTGAGTAGGGCTGGTAGGTGTTGAGAAGGGCTGGTAGGTGTTGAGTAGGGCTGGTAGGTGTTGAGTAGGGCTGGAAGGTGTTGAGAAGGGGTGGTAGGTGTTGAGAAGGGGTGGTAGGTGTTGAGTAGGGCTGGAAGGTGTTGAGAAGGGGTGGTAGGTGTTGAGAAGGGGTGGTAGGTGTTGAGTAGGGCTGGTAGGTGTTGAGAAGGGGTGGTAGGTGTTGAGAAGGGGTGGTAGGTGTTGAGTAGGGCTGGTAGGTGTTGGGAAGGTCTGGTAGGTGTTGAGTAGGGCTGGTAGGTGTTGAGTAGGGCTGGAAAGTGTTGAGAAGGGGTGGAAGGTGTTGAGTAGGGCTGGTAGGTTTTGAGAAGTGGTGGTAGGTGTTGAGAAGGGGTGGTAGGTGTTGAGAAGGGGGTGGTAGGTGTTGAGAAGGGGGTGGTAGGTGTTGAGAAAGGGGTGGTAGGTGTTGAGAAGGGGGTAGTAGGTGTTGAGAAGGGGGTGGTAGGTGTTGAGAAGGGGGTGGTAGGTGTTGAGAAGGGGTGGTAGGTGGTGAGAAGGGGGGGGGGTAGGTGGTGAGAAGGGGCGGTAGGTGTTGAGTAGGGCTGGAAGGTGTTGAGAAGGGGTGGTAGGTGTTGAGAAGGGGTGGTAGGTGTTGAGTAGGGCTGGAAGGTGTTGAGAAGGGGTGGTAGGTGTTGAGAAGGGGTGGTAGGTGTTGAGAAGGGGTGGTAGGTGTTGAGTAGGGCTGGAAGGGGTGGTAGGTGTTGAGTAGGGCTGGAAGGTGTTGAGAAGGGGTGGTAGGTGTTGCGAAAGGGTGGTAGGTGTTGAGTAGGGCTGGTAGGTGTTGAGAAGGGGTGGTAGGTGTTGAGAAGGGGGTGGTAGGTGTTGAGAAGGGGGTGGTAGGTGTTGAGAAGGGGGTGGTAGGTGTTGAGAAGGGGGTGGTAGGTGTTGAGAAGGGGGTGGTAGGTGTTGAGAAGGGGGTGGTAGGTGTTGAGAAGGGGGTGGTAGGTGTTGAGAAGGGGGTGGTAGGTGTTGACTTGTCGTAGATACTGAAGGAAGATGGTCACAGAGTATCGATGTGGTGTGTATGCACTGAACTGGGGGGGGGGGAACGGCAGCCATAAGTGGGGGGGCGGAACGGCAGCCATAAGTGGGGGGGCGGAACGGCAGCCATAAGTGGGGGGGCGGAACGGCAGCCATAAGTGGGGGGGGGGGAACGGCAGCCATAAGTAGGGGGGGACGGCAGCCATAAGTGGGGGGGGGGGAACGGCAGCCATAAGTGGGGGGGGGGAACGGCAGCCATAAGTGGGGGGGGGGAACGGCAGCCATAATTGGGGGGGGGGAACGGCAGCCATAAGTGGGGGGGGGAGGAACGGCAGCCATAAGTGGGGGGGGGGAGGAACGGCAGCCATAAGTGGTGGGGCGGAACGGCAGCCATAAGTGGGGGGGGGAACGGCAGCCATAAGTGGGGGGGGGAACGGCAGCCATAAGTGGGGGGGGGGAACGGCAGCCATAAGAGGGGGGGGAACGGCAGCCATAAGTGGGGGGGGAACGGCAGCCATAAGTGGGGGGGGAACGGCAGCCATAAGTGTGGGGGGGAGAACGGCAGCCATAAGTGGGGGGGAGGACGGCAGCCATAAGTGGGGGGGAACGGCAGCCATAAGTGGGGGGGGAACGGCAGCCATAAGTGGGGGGGGGGAGAACGGCAGCCATAAGTAGGGGGGAGAACGGCAGCCATAAGTAGGGGGGAGAACGGCAGCCATTAAGGGGGGGAGAACGGCAGCCATAAGGGGGGAGGGAACGGCAGCAATAAGTGGGGGGAGGAACGGCAGCCATAATTGGGGGGGTAACGGCAGCCATAAGTGAGGGGGAGGAACGGCAGCCATAAGTGGGGGGGAGGAACGGCAGCCATAAGTGGGGGGGAGGAACGGCAGCCATAAGTGGGGGGGGGGAACGGCAGCCATAAGTGGGGGGGGGAGGAACGGCAGCCATAAGTGGGGGGGGGGAGGAACGGCAGCCATAAGTGGTGGGGCGGAACGGCAGCCATAAGTGGGGGGGGGAACGGCAGCCATAAGTGGGGGGGGGAACGGCAGCCATAAGTGGGGGGGGGGGAACGGCAGCCATAAGTGGGGGGGGGAACGGCAGCCATAAGTGGGGGGGGGGAACGGCAGCCATAAGTGTGGGGGGGAGAACGGCAGCCATAAGTGGGGGGGAGGACGGCAGCCATAAGTGGGGGGGAACGGCAGCAATAAGTGGGGGGGGAACGGCAGCCATAAGTGGGGGGGGGGAGAACGGCAGCCATAAGTAGGGGGGAGAACGGCAGCCATAAGTAGGGGGGAGAACGGCAGCCATTAAGGGGGGGAGAACGGCAGCCATAAGGGGGGAGGGAACAGCAGCAATAAGTGGGGGGAGGAACGGCAGCCATAATTGGGGGGGTAACGGCAGCCATAAGTGAGGGGGAGGAACGGCAGCCATAAGTGGGGGGGGAGGAACGGCAGCCATAAGTGGGGGGGAGGAACGGCAGCCATAAGTTGGGGGGGGGAGAACGGCAGCCATAAGTCGGGGGGGAGAACGGCAGCCATTAAGGGGGGGGGGAGAACGGCAGCCATAAGTGGGGGGGGAACGGCTGCCATAAATGGGGGGGGGAACGGCAGCCATAAGTGGGGGGGGGAACGGCAGCCATAAGTGGGGGGGGAATGGCAGCCATAAGTGGGGGGGAGGAACGGCAGCCATAAGTGGGGGGGAACGGCAGCCATAAGTGGGGGGGGGAGGAACGGCAGCCATAAGTGGGGGGGAGGGAACGGCAGCCATAAGTTGGGGGGGAACGGCAGCCATAAGTGGGGGGGGAACGACAGCCATAAGTGGGGGGGGAGGAACGGCAGCCATAAGTGGGGGAGAGGAACGGCAGCCATAAGTGGGGCGGGGGGAACGGCAGCCATAAGTGGGGGGGGGACGGCAGCCAAAAGTGGGGGGGAGAACGGCAGCCATAAGTGGGGGTGGAGGGAACGGCAGCCATTAGTGGGGGGGGGGAACGGCAGCCATAAGTGGAGGGAGGAACGGCAGCCATAAGTGGGAGGGGGAACGGCAGCCATAAGTGGGGGGGAACGGCAGCCATAAGTGGGGGAGGAGGAACGGCAGTCATAAGTGAGGGGGGGAACGGCAGCCATAAGTGGGGGGGGAGAAACGGCAGCCATAAGTGGGGGGGAGGGAACGGCAGCCATAAGTGGGGGGGGGAATGGCAGCCATAAGTGGGGGGGGGGAGGAACGGCAGCCATAAGTGGGGAGGGGGAGGAACGGCAGCCATAAGTGGGGGGGGAGAACGGCAGCCATAAGTAGGGGGGGGGAGAACGGCAGCCATAGTGGGGGGGAAAGGCAGCCATAAGTGGGGGGGGAACGGCAGCCATTAGTGGGGGGAGGAACGGCAGCCATAAGTGGGGGGGAACGGCAGCCATAAGTGGGGGGGAGGGAACGGCAGCCATAAGTGGGGGGGGGGGAACGGCAGCCATAAGTGGGGGGGGGGTAGATGGTGATAAGGAGCAGTAGACGTTTACAGTGGACAACAGGTGTTGAGAGGGCGTAGTTGTGGTTGACATGAGGAGGCGGGATTTACGAATGAGTGGAAGGTGTAGAGAAGTTGTAGATACTGAGACAACACAAGATAACCTCAAGGGAGGTGTTGAGAGGTGGTAGATGGTGACTGTAGATGGCAACCTGGAGTGATAGGTGAGGATAGGCACGATAGGATATAATGACTATATAAATCACGTGTTTATAAAGCTGGACATAAATTAAGCCAAAATAGTGAGAACAAATTTGTTGTTTGTGCAATTTTAGTGCTTGCAGCTCAGTTATCAGTCACCTTCTGTCACCTTCATGGAGGTTACGGGTCACCTTCATGGAGGTTACTTGTCACCTTCATGGAGGTTACTTGTCACCTTCATGGAGGTTACTTGTCACCTTCATGGAGGTTACTTGTCACCTTCATGGAGGTTACTTGTCACCTTCATGGAGGTTACTTGTCACCTTCATGGAGGTTACTTGTCACCTTCATGGAGGTTACTTGTCACCTTCATGGAGGTTACTTGTCACCTTGATGGAGGTTACTTGTCACCTTGATGGAGGTTACTTGTCACCTTCATGGAGGTTACTTGTCACCTTGATGGAGGTTACGTGTCACCTTCATGGAGGTTACTTGTCACCTTCATGGAGGTTACTTGTCACCTTCATGGAGGTTACTTGTCACCTTCATGGAGGTTACTTGTCACCTTCATGGAGGTTACTTGTCACCTTCATGGAGGTTACTTGTCACCTTCATGGAGGTTACTTGTCACCTTCATGGAGGTTACTTGTCACCTTCATGGAGGTTACTTGTCACCTTCATGGAGGTTACTTGTCACCTTGATGGAGGTTACGTGTCACCTTCATGGAGGTTACTTGTCACCTTCATGGTGGTTACTTGTCACCTTCATGGAGGTTACGTGTCACCTTCATGGAGGTTACGTGTCACCTTGATGGAGGTTACTTGTCACCTTGATGGAGGTTACTTGTCACCTTCATGGTGGTTACTTGTCACCTTCATGGAGGTTACGTGTCACCTTCATGGAGGTTACGTGTCACCTTCATGGAGGTTACTTGTCACCTTCATGGTGGTTACTTGTCACCTTCATGGAGGTTACGTGTCACCTTCATGGAGGTTACGTGTCACCTTCATGGAGGTTACTTGTCACCTTCATGGTGGTTACTTGTCACCTTGATGGAGGTTACGTGTCACCTTGATGGAGGTTACTTGTCACCTTGATGGAGGTTACGTGTCACCTTCATGGAGGTTACTTGTCACCTTGATGGAGGTTACTTGTCACCTTCATGGAGGTTACTTGTCACCTTCATGGAGGTTACTTGTCACCTTCATGGAGGTTACTTGTCACCTTCATGGAGGTTACTTGTCACCTTCATGGAGGTTACTTGTCACCTTCATGGAGGTTACTTGTCACCTTGATGGAGGTTACTTGTCACCTTCATGGAGGTTACTTGTCACCTTGATGGAGGTTACTTGTCACCTTGATGGAGGTTACTTGTCACCTTCATGGAGGTTACTTGTCACCTTGATGGAGGTTACTTGTCACCTTGATGGAGGTTACGTGTCACCTTCATGGAGGTTACTTGTCACCTTCATGGAGGTTACGTGTCACCTTGATGGAGGTTACTTGTCACCTTGATGGAGGTTACGTGTCACCTTGATGGAGGTTACTTGTCACCTTCATGGTGGTTACTTGTCACCTTCATGGTGGTTACTTGTCACCTTCATGGAGGTTACGTGTCACCTTCATGGAGGTTACTTGTCACCTTCATGGTGGTTACTTGTCACCTTCATGGAGGTTACGTGTCACCTTCATGGAGGTTACGTGTCACCTTCATGGAGGTTACTTGTCACCTTCATGGTGGTTACTTGTCACCTTGATGGAGGTTACGTGTCACCTTGATGGAGGTTACTTGTCACCTTGATGGAGGTTACGTGTCACCTTCATGGAGGTTACGTCTCACCTTCATGGAGGTTACGTGTCACCTTCATGGAGGTTACGTGTCACCTTCATGGAGGTTACGTGTCACCTTCATGGAGGTTACGTGTCACCTTCATGGAGGTTACGTGTCACCTTCATGGAGGTTACGTGTCACTTTCATGGAGGTTACGTGTCACCTTCATGGTGGTTGCTTGTCACCTTCATGGAGGTGACAGGTGTACAACATAAGAGGGCGACGTCTCCACCTAGCAAGACGCAACAGTACCTTGAGTGACCCAAGTCACTCAAGGTACTGAGTGACCTCGTCCCCCCCCCCCCCCCACACACACAAGTCTATATGGGTGGGGACGAGGCCTGGTAGACTAGTCTAACAGTTACCAGGGAGGATTATATTAAACAAATAGTAAAATTCAAACCAAACAAATCCCCAGGGCCGGATGAAGTGTTTGCCAGGGTGCTTAAAGAATGCAAAGAGGACCTTTCCGAGCCACTGTCTACCATATTTAATAAATCATTAGTCAGGCAGAGTGCCAGAGTCATGGAAGGTAGCTAATGTGATACCAATTTTTAAGAAAGGAGATAGATCACTTGCGTCAAACTATCGGCCAATTAGCCTAACGTCTATTGTGGGAAAGTTACTTGAAGACGAATTTTATTTGCACTTATCGATTCATCTCGAAAAACATAAATTAATAAATGAGTCGCAACATGGTTTTACAAATGGCCGTTCATGTTTAACAAATTTGTTACCTTTTTATTCCAGCATAGTTGAGGCAGTTGATAGTGGTAAGGATTGTGATGTTGTGTACCTTGACTTTAGCAAAGCTTTTGATACAGTGCGATATGAAAGACTGATTAAAAAGATAGTCTCATGGTATTGGGGGTGCTATATTAAGCTGGATTAGGGCATAGCTATACCAAAGGAAACAGAGTTAGTATAAATGGGGTTAAGTTTAAGTGGGAAAATGTTGTAAGTGGAGTGCCTCAAGGCTCTGTCCTGGGACCTCTGTTGTTTACAATATATATATAAATAATTTAGATTCAGGTTTGAGTAGCAACATTTGCAAATTTCCCGATGATACAAAAATCGGCAGGGAAAAGTTCTGAGGCTAGGTAATGATGATAGTTACAGGATACGAGCTGGATGGTGTTGAGATTGCGAAAGGGATCTTGGAGTTATGATTAGTAAAAATTTAAAACTAAAAGATCAATGCATTTATGTTCGCAATAAGGCAAATAGGTCACTGGAATTTATTAATCGAAGCGGTAATAATAAGACACCTGGTTCTTATTGTGGTGTTCTTCACCTGGTTCTTATGGTAGTGTTCTTCACCTGGTTCTTATGGTGGTGTTCTTCACCTGGTTCTTATTGTGGTGTTCTTCACCTGGTTCTTATGGTGGTGTTCTTCACCTGGTTCTTATGGTAGTGTTCTTCACCTGGTTCTTATGGTGGTGTTCTTCACCTGGTTCTTATGGTGGTGTTCTTCACCTGGTTCTTATTGTGGTGTTCTTCACCTGGTTCTTATGGTGGTGTTCTTCACCTGGTTCTTATGGTGGTGTTCTTCACCTGGTTCTTATGGTGGTGTTCTTC
Organism: Procambarus clarkii; assembly: GCF_040958095.1. Classification (NCBI taxonomy): domain Eukaryota; kingdom Metazoa; phylum Arthropoda; class Malacostraca; order Decapoda; family Cambaridae; genus Procambarus; species Procambarus clarkii. The sequence goes on along the minus strand of NC_091228.1, from coordinate 19,056,167 downwards.
AGCTGGTTCTTATTGTGGTGGTGTTCACCTGGTTCTTAGGGTGGTGTTCTTCAGCTGGTTCTTATTGTGGTGGTGTTCACCTGGTTCTTAGGGTGGTGTTCTTCAGCTGGTTCTTATGGTGGTGTTCTTCACCTGGTTCTTATTGTGGTGGTGTTCACCTGGTTCTTATGGTGGTGTTCTTCACCTGGTTCTTATGGTGGTGTTCTTCAGCTGGTTCTTATTGTGGTGGTGTTCACCTGGTTCTTAGGGTGGTGTTCTTCAGCTGGTTCTTATGGTGGTGTTTTTCACCTGGTTCTTATGGTGGTGTTCTTCACCTGGTTCTTATTGTGGTGTTCTTCACCTGGAAAATTGTGGAAGTATAAGAGTGAAAATTGCTTGTTAAGATTTCTTGTTTTAACTCGCGAGTATTTCCCTCCTGACACGGCAATTTTATGATGGTTTATACGGATTATGATATTGGCCGAGGGAGGATTTATGAGGGGGAACTGGTGGCAGTTTGAATTAGCGGACAGTAGCTATACAGCTTTATGCCATCGGAGATGTCACATAGGATGGTGTTAATTTATTGAGTTGATTGGTAGAAGATGGACTCAGGTCTGTGCCCCTAGGGAGGGGGGGGGGGAAGGTTGAAAACATTTATGAACTTGAAGGAACATATAATGCAGAAGAGGGAAATATATTAATTAAATTGTTGATTTGTGGATTCTTTAAAATCCAAAACAATTTTGGATTTTATTCATTTTAAAGAAAAGTAGTTTGATTCTACGATGCTTTTGTTATTGTGAATAATGCTGAATCTTCCTCTTCTGCCTCTACTTCTAGTACACCTAGTGCCGGCACTCTTCTCGGGTGGTCACCACTACTCTGGCCACTTTTACTAAAAGTATTACTATAATGTGGGTAATAATGAAAAAAAGATATTGCTGATAATGTTGATAATAATTATAATTTTAAATGGCAAATACTACTACTACTACTACTAGTAATAATAATAATACTAGTAATAACTAACAATGAATATCATCTTTTTATCTTTTCTGCAACTCTCTCCCTGATGATTAGCACACCCTTCAAGAGCTGCAATACGAGGCAACCAGATAGATGTTTCTTTTGCATAAACAGAACCGTTGCAACGCTTCTTGCACCCTAAACTCACTATATTACGAACCTCTGTTTTGCAACACATTGACAACCAAAATGTCGTCACTGCAACATGTTAGCAACATGTTGCGGCCAGAAATGTACGTTGCTTCCCTTAAAATCATTGGGGCCCAGTATCTTAATCCAATATTAACGTTAATGTCTCACCTACATGAAAGGTATGGAGTCACCTTACCCACGAGATGGGTATGAGGGCCATTTACCCACAAGATAGGCATTAGTTCTACTTACAAGATGGGCTAGGCATCCACTTACCCAAAAGATGGGTATGGGGTCCACTTACACCACAGGATAGGTGTGGGGTCGTCCCCTAATCCACAGGATAGGTATGGGGTCGTCCCCTAATCCACAGAATGGAGATTGGGTCAAGACTAAAGTAATTAAATAAATAAAATACTCAGAAACGATGGGGTGTCCGTGTCACAATTGTCTGCGATTGACGTCCAAAAATGGATGGCTCATTTGTGTCAACCCGTCTCTGTACGTGTCCCTCCATGTGGAACCAGACGCGAGGGGCGCTGGTGTCGGGGCGACCTGTCCTCCACACCGGCCTCTCAATCCCAAGACCAGTTTACAAGATATAATTGTAGACAAATTTTCCGACTCATGTGATTTGATTGCCCCTTAAGTTTGGATATGGGGAGGGATCAAGGGATAGTGTATACGAAGCAGCCCATCATAAAAAATATTGTCCAAATACCAGTACGTATACAATATTAACCCGCTATTTGTAAATGGAAAACATTTTACACCATCCCGTTCTCAAGCTATGTTCATTCCATCCAGCGCCCGACCCCAAAGCAGCATTCATCAGTTTTAACACGTTTTTAACTGAAAATAGTAGTTTTTTTTTTAATATAAGTTTGTATTTGAGAAAATTCTTATTTTGAATTGATGAATGTGTCTTTGGAGTTGACCGCTGGATGGACGAGCATTACCTGATAACGAGATACAAATACAAACGACTGTTAACAGTACCTAAACATTTAATCTAACCTCGTCATAACTATGCACATAATCATACTTTATAATAAAATTAATTACTATATGAGAAAATATCTATTCTGATGTTACATTATACAGAAAAAAATCGAATCCATCCGGGATGTGCCACGGAACAGAATTCCATGGCTGGAGGATGACTTGCAAAATAGCTAGCCTTATCTTACCTAGGTATACCTGTACAACCAATTCTAACTAATAATAATAATAATTAATATATGAGAGACTACAGGTTATTATACTCTATACGTTAAAACAGCTGAACCTGTAGGATTGGCAGTAACTTGTACAAGGATAGACTGATGATTGGGTTTTTGTGAGACATTCAGAATAACATTGTCTCTGTCTCCCTCTCTCTCTCTATCTCTGTCTCTCTCTTCTTTCTCTCCTCGCACTCTTCTCTCTCCTATCATCACTTTTCACCGGAAAAGTACCGGCGATAAAAAAAATCAACGCAATGAATTCCAACACTTGCCAGCGTCACCAGAGTCGCCTTAGAGCTACAGCGTTAATAAACATGTCTCATAAGTATAAAATATCACAGCTGGCCATCGGAGGGGATGTAGTAAATTCCTTTCCACCACCACCACCACCCCTCCCCCTCAACCACCACAATCGGAACCATTACCACCTGAACCACTCCTTTACCAACACCACCTCCACCACCACCTACAACATCAACACCACCATCAACACCAAACCAGTCAACTTGTGAGACAGTGGAATAAACCAAGCAATTACTAAATCATTCTAGAACAAGGGAGACACTCAGGGGACCAAGGAGACACTCAGGGGACCAGGGAGACACTCAGGGGACCAGGGAGACACTCAGGGGACCAAGGAGACACTCAGGGGACCAGGGAGACACTCAGGGGACCAGGGAGACACTCAGGGGACCAAGGAGACACTCAGGGGACCAAGGAGACACTCGGGGGACCAGGGAGACACTCAGGGGACCAGGGAGACACTCAGGGGACCAGGGAGACACTCAGGGGACCAGGGAGACACTCAGGGGACCAAGGAGACACTCAGGGGACCAGGGAGACACTCAGGGGACCAAGGAGACACTCAGGGGACCAGGGAGACACTCAGGGGACCAGGGAGACACTCAGGGGACCAAGGAGACACTCAGGGGACCAAAGAGACACTCACGGGACCAAAGAGACACTCAGGGGTTCAAAGAGACACTCAGGGGACCAAGGAGACACTCAAGTGACCAAAGAGACACTCAGGGGAGCAAGAACTTCAACAGTCAAATAAAAGCTGTTCTACTCTCAGCTTAAAACTGTTCAAGTCAGTTAAATATTGTTCAACAGTTCGTCCCCACTGTATTCCAAAATCATCACTCTTCCTTTTAATGAATTATTCTCAGGCATTTAGCACTCAACGGAATCTCATGCGAGTTAGTCACTGTAAATGTAAAGGTAAATCATGGCAAAATGTAGAAAGAAGGGAGAGGAATATACTTTACCCACTGGACTGGTTATGGTGAGATTAGATTAGGCAGATCTTGAGAATATACGACATATCAAAGTCATAGCCAGCTTAGGCAAGTATGCTGGCTCTCTTAAGTACCAATACTCAGTGAAATGAGAGTCAGAATCACCACCTCCCACTCTCCCAAGTTTTTTCTTTGCAATCTTCCTTGCAATCGTTCTGCACCCATTCGGAATCTTCCTTGCACTCTTGAGTTTTGCTTGCAAGCTTTCGTGCACTCTTTGTTGCACTATTCTTAGCACTGTTCTTGGTCACTCTTCCTCATGCCAGCACTCATTTCCTTGGCTGGCTTCGTGGCAACGGCTGACACTGGCTCATACTACCTGGGTTTCTTTCCTTTCACTCCATGTTAATTTTATCTCTCTCTCTCTCTCTCTCTCTCTCTCTCTCTCTCTCTCTCTCTCTCTCTCTCTCTCTCTCTCTCTCTCTCTCTCTCTCTCTCTCTCTCTCTTTCTCTCTCTCTCTCTCTCTCTCTTTCTCTCTCTCTCTCTCTCTCTCTCTTTCTCTCTCTCTCTCTCTCTCTCTCTCTCTCTCTCTCTCTCTCTCTCTCTCTCTCTCTCTCTCTCTCTCTCTCTCTCTCTCTCTCTTTCTCTCTCTCTCTCTCTCTCTCTCTCTCTCTCTAAAACTATTTATATAAAAAATATATTATTTCATGACAATACTATGTATAACAAGACTAGATATAACAAGAGTAGGTATATGAAGACTAAGCATATCAAGACTGGGTATAACATACCTGTGGATAATCATTCTCCACGTAACAGATCTGTTGCTATATAGGTTCGCAACAAATAATAATATAATGCTGATTACTATACTCCAAGGATACTACAATTTATATATATATATATATATATATATATATATATATATATATATATATATATATATATATATATATATATATAAGTGAAGCAATGAGCTAATGATACCAGGGAGTAATGTGGCAGACAATTGGTTCGAGTCCTTTAATAAGCGCCCAGTCGTTCCAAACACTACTTTTCACCCAGTTGAATATACAGCAACAGTGTAGTGTAGTATATTCAACTGGCTGAAAAGTAGTATTTGGAACGACTGGGCGCTCATTAGAGGACTTGAACCATTAGTCTGCCACATTACTCCCTGGTATCATTAGCTCATTGCTTCACTTTTCAAACACCTGCCATTGTAATATTGCTGCAATTCCACACTTTTATATTTCCATTCCATTAAGTGTATTACTTGAAATCGAAAAGCAGAGTTTGATGGAAGTATTATGTCCTTCCCAAGTGTTTGAGGCGAAGAAACACTGAAGCGGTTTGGGAAGCTTTAATTACACTGAACAATTGTCAATATTAGACGGACGAGTAATTCTCAGTATTACACAGGGAGTCAAATACACCATTATCAAAGAACCTATCTACGTAATGCTTTAAAAAATTAGTTATAATACTTTGTTGTATAAACTGTTTCACCTATCAGAAAATCACAACACTAAAACCAAATCATATATGCATGTATATCAGTTTACCTGTGACAGATTATAATTAGGCCAAACAGTTAAATATTTGAATATTTAGATAAATGAACAATTAATATTTGTGAAAAAATATGCCCTCATTTCAACATGAGATAATTGACTGAGGAACAGATGTGAGAGGGAAAGTGGGTGTTGTGTAGGGGGGAACTGGGTGTTGTGGAGGGGGATTTGAGTTGTGGGAGGGGGACGGGGTATTGTGGGAGAGGGGTAGTTGAAGTGTGATGGGAAATGAGTGTGCTGAAGATGAATAAGTATGAGTAGGAGATGAAACCTCCCACTCATGTACATATGTACTATGTACGAAAGTGCATGCGAACCTTTTCCTGGTTACCTACTTCACGGCTTACCTATCCCATAGCAACCTAGCCCATAGCCTGCTATACCTAAGCTTCCTAGGATATATCTACTATCCCATGACCACCTAGCCCATCCCTATCCTTTAACTACCTATGACATGGCTTCTAGTCCACCCTCCTAACCTAACCATTGAATGATACGCCAGTACTCTCCTCTACCAAAACATCTTCATGCAAGTTAAATAAATTCGTATCAAACACACTCATATTCTCAGAGTCTGCAGTCAAAGTCAAATAGAACCATTTGCTAATGAAGTTCACGAGAAAAGTTCAATTTGAACACACCACAAGAGTTCGTGCTGATCATACGACTTAAAACCAGGGACATGGCAGGGACCGTCCAATCACCACGCTGACAGATCAATCAACTCTTGTCAGGAATATGAGAAATCAATCAACGCACGATACAGTGGCTTCGAAAATTCAGACCAATCAGCACACATCACGGAAGGCAATGACCAATCAGCAAATATCACAGAAGACAAGGACCACCAAAAAGCACGTATCAGATAAAACATGAACCAATCAGCACTTATCACAGAAGACCAGGACCAATCAGCACTTATCACAGAAGACCAGGACCAATCAGCACTTATCACAGAAGACCAGGACCAATCAGCAATTATCACAGAAGACCAGGACCAATCAGCACTTATCACAGAAGACCAGGACCAATCAGCACTCATCGCAGAACACAAGGTCCAATCAGCCCTCATTGTAGCAAGTGTGAACAAATCAGCGCAGGTGGTGCCCTCATCCTACTAAAGGTTCAATCAGAACGCCTGGGGAGCCAACAGGCACGCCCCTCACCCTCTGCAATTTCACGTTCAGGAAAAATGCTAATAGCTTTCTCTGTTTCATATATTGCTATTGTGAAAATATATTTATAAATTTTAGCTATAATCGAGCCAATTTGGGGGGTGAGAGATCAAAAGATTCCATGTTGAAAAAACAGATTTGATTTTATGTGGAGAGGGAATATTTGCGGAACAGGTTGGGAAAGAGGCTCGAACTCTCGATTTCCCACTCAATGAATGTTTTGTGTAAACAGAAACGTACAAACCCAAGCAACCCGCCTAACTTATTGACTCAGAAGCAAAAAAACTCATTAATACAGTGTTTCAACTTTGTACCAATATGTCGCGTTATTTTACGAATTGACTGCTTTCGTAAAAAATGCGACGTAATCTGTGATAGTTACGGAGTTTCCCATCGTGACCGAAGCGATAAATTGTCTGCAGATGCAAGCGAAATTAACCTCACAGAAATGAGTCAGTTTTTTTCAAAATTCTCACAGTTTAATGTTCGTCGTCCATTTTATTAATGCATCTTTCACCAGTCATTTGGGTAAGTTTTCAGGAACTTTGGACTTTACTGAAAACTTTTATAGATAATGACCCAAGATGGGAAAGTGGAGGTGAAAAACGTTTATCGTAGGAAAAAAATTTATTATGGAAAATGTTATGGTAAAATAATCTTTTGATATGTAAAAAAAAATATTTCATATATGATACATATATATCTCTAAAAGATTTATTGCAAAATAAGTTTAGATTCAGGTAAGACCGTGATAAATACTGATTTGGAAACTGACTTGTTGATTTATAGAACGAATTACTGATGAATGTAATAGACGTGGGATTGAAGGATTGATTCAAGCGTAGGTTAGACATATAAATGAATAATTTTGGGTGGATATAAGTAGAAACTGACTCGAATAGGCCTTCTGAAGTTTTCCAAACCATTCTCCTGTTTAGATTGTACTTTTTATAAATATGTGCACCATAGTACAAAAACATTGACGTGCTAAGCAATTAGATAGTATAACTTTGTATGATTCACTTTATAGAGAACGAAAAAAAATAAGCTAAAAAATATTCTTAAATATTCCTAGGCCAAGTATAGCATGCATATGTACTGTATAAGTCCTCAGATAGTGTATATTAGGCCTATAGGAAAGTTAGGTTAGGTTCGTTTATTTTGTCTTTGGAACGAAAGTGGAAAATCGTTTCCCGGTTGGTCCAAATTCAATAGTACCGATTTCTACTTTCTAATTGCGGTGCACGTCGGTATATGTACTATGGTCTTCATCTTTCCTATAAGTACTACAAAAACAGGAGGACGGGCATGAGTTTTTCTAATGTTTTTATGTGCTAGAGATGAAAAATCATAATACCCAAGAATCTCTGAACAAAGTGAGCATTTTTAAATAAATAAGTAACAGTACATTCTAAAAAAATCTAGCAAGACAATACTGAGAGGATCTGTATTTGAATAATTAGAAGAAATATAACAATTTTACGAAAACTGAACAAGATGCAAATTGGGAGAGCAAATATTGCAAGTTTATGCAATGTTTGTGTGGACGCGGGTATTGTGTGAGACCTTGATTTGGTATCAGGTTGATGCCTCAGGACCCTAAGAGGATTTAGTTAAATCCCAGGTTGCATAACAGCGTATCGTGGTCCAGGGGTTTAAGTCATGTGCTTCGGAGTACTCAGGGTGCAGGCTCGAATCCTCCTCATGGTTCCGGCTGATTTTCTCATTGATGCGTTATTGTTAATTCTTTGTACATTAAAGTTATATTCACTAAGACATTTTGCAATATGCCATTTCTTAACACACCATACTTTACAATTCCTTTACAAAAATGATTATAATAATTAGTTGCTTTTATTTTAGTAAATAAACAATCAGAACAAGAGGTAATCAAAGAGTCGACTACGTCATCTGCCTGTCTAAAGACCAGACACTTAGACACAACCCATAAATCTGAAAATAAAATAATTGACAAAGTTTTGGTCAGTCAAGGACCATTATCATGTAGACTAATGACTTCATAATGGTCCAGGACGGACCGTATCGCCAGTTCTCCTTTCTTTAGAAGGTAGGCACTCGAGGAAGGAATGATTGGAGGAGTATTGTAGCTGGGATGAAGGCATAAGCATCACTCCTGCGGAAGCCGGTCCTGCATTCTGACTGAGGCCTAGTGTGATAATGCCATTAAATAAGTTCTACGTGTTAAGCCTTCAGCATTATTAATAGAACCTGATAGACATGTGAACTATGCTTGGGAATTTTTTTTCCAAAGAGATATGAATAGCGTAATAAAGATGTTTACTTTTTACAACACAGACAACAAATATGTAATATTATATTAAATAAGCACACAACTAACCTTGAAATGAAATTATATTTGCAACTGCCCAAAATGCGTGTGTTTTCTCTAGAGAATTATAGAAGTAATGCTTACTATCAAAATAAAAAATATCAAAATTACATATTTTGATATTTTCAGCTAGACGAAAAGCTGTTAAAAAATAAGATCTCAAGCTGAAAATATCAAAATGTGTAACTTAAAAAAAAGGAACATTTATGCACTAAGCTGAAAACGAACAAATATTTAAAATCTCGCGGAAAATGTAGCAAAATATTACACAATTAAACGAAAATATTTAATTTTTGAACAGCTTCCATGGCAGAAAAAATACAACATTTAATAACACGACGAACAAAAGAATTTTTTTTAATCAAAATATAACAAAGGCCTGTTCTTGGAAAATGTGGCCTAAAGTTTACCTTTATCAACACGGATTAACTACAGGTTAGTGAACATAGGTTAATGAACAATATGGAATGTCTGGAGGTGACTGTTGGTGTTAGTGTACATAGGTTAGTGAATACTGGTTAGTGAACATAGATTAGTGAAAACATGCTAGAGAACATGGGTTAATGAACACAGATTAATGATCACAGGTTAGAGAACACAGGTTAGTAAACAGGAGCCTTTGGCTGAGTGGTCAGCGCTCCGAACTCGTAATCCTATGGCACGGGGATTGATCCCAATTGGAGGCGGAAACAAATAGGCAGAGTTTCTTTCACCATGGGGCCCCTGTTACCGAGCAGTAAAGAGGTACCTGGGAGTTAGACAGCTGTTACGGGCTTCTTCCTGTGAGTGTGTGTGTGTGTGTGTGTGTGTGTGTGTGTGTGTGTGTGTGTGTGTGTGTGTGTGTGTGTGTGTGTGTGTGTGTGTGTGCGCGCGTGCGTGTGCGTGTGTGTAAGTGTGTGTGTGTGAAAAAATAGTTAACAGTCAAGCCTGACAGTTGAGAGGCGGACTGAAAGAGCCAGAGCTCAACCACCGCAAGCACAACTAGGTGACTACAGGTTAGTGAACACAGGTTATTGATTACACAAACTATTATCCAGAAAAGGAAAGTTAAAATGGTTTTTTTCTCGTTGAAATTCCTTCTGTCGAGGTTATTTTGTGTTCATCGAACAGGAGAGTTGAATCATTTCTGCAACCTGCTGAAACATATGATAGATAAAGATTACACATGCGAAACACTTGCAGATTATTTGGAGTGGTTAATCAGTAGAACGGGAGCACCAATATGAGCGTTAGGCAAGGTCAGGGGGGGTCAGAGAGGTCACCATGTCCAAGCTCGAGCACCGGGGCCAGCAGGGCTAGCAAAAGCCAATATAGGCTCTCCACGATATGATATTTGCCGCCTCGGCTGTTGTGATCAGCAGTCACTCGCCACCAACAGCGAGGGTAATGAATGATCCTCACGGCTATTGCCTCGCCTGTGGGTGTTGGTGTGAGGTGACTGGTGGTGGTGACTGGTGTGGGGTGACTGATGGTGGTTTGGGGTGACTGATGGTTGTGTGGGGTGACTGGTGTTGGTGTTGGTGACTGGTGGTGGTGACTGGTGTTTGTGGTGGTGAGGGGTGACTGGTGTTAGTGAGGGGTGACTGGTGGTGGTGTGGGGTGACTGGTGGTGGTGAGGGGTGACTGGTGGTGGTGTGGGGTGACTGGTGGTGGTGAGGGGTGACTGGTGGTGGTGTGGGGTGACTGGTGGTGGTGAGAGGTGACTGGTGGTGGTGTGGGGTGACTGGTGGTGGTGAGGGGTGACTGGTGGTGGTGTGGGGTGACTGGTGGTGGTGTGGGGTGACTGGTGGTGGTGAGGGGTGACTGGTGGTGGTGTGGGGTGACTGGTGGTGGTGTGGGGTGACTGGTGGTGGTGTGGGGTGACTGGTGGTGGTGTGGGGTGACTGGTGGTGGTGTGGGGTGACTGGTGGTGGTGGTGTGGGGTGACTGGTGGTGGTGGTGTGGGGTGACTGGTGGTGGTGTGGGGTGACTGGTGGTGGTGAGGGGTGACTGGTGGTGGTGTGGGGTGACTGATGGTGGTGTGGGGTGACTGGTGGTGTGGGGTGACTGGTGTTGGTGGTGTGGGGTGACTGGTGGTGGTGTGGGATGACTGGTGGTGGTGTGGGGTGACTGGTGGTGGTGAGGGGTGACTGGTGGTGGTGTGGGGTGACTGATGGTGGTGGTATGGGGTGACTGGTGGTGGTTTTGGGTGACTGGTGGTGGTGTGGGGTGACTGGTGGTGGTGTGGGGTGACTGGTGGTGGTGAGAGGTGACTGGTGGTGGTGTGGGGTGACTGGTGGTGGTGAGGGGTGACTGGTGGTGGTGTGGGGTGACTGGTGGTGGTGTGGGGTGACTGGTGGTGGTGAGGGGTGACTGGTGGTGGTGTGGGGTGACTGGTGGTGGTGAGGGGTGACTGGTGGTGGTGTGGGGTGACTGGTGGTGGTGTGGGGTGACTGGTGGTGGTGTGGGGTGACTGGTGGTGGTGGTGTGGGGTGACTGGTGGTGGTGTGGGGTGACTGGTGGTGGTGAGGGGTGACTGGTGGTGGTGTGGGGTGACTGATGGTGGTGTGGGGTGACTGGTGGTGGTGTGGGGTGACTGGTGGTGGTGTGGGGTGACTGGTGGTGGTGAGGGGTGACTGGTGGTGGTGTGAGGTGACTGGTGGTGGTGAGGGGTGACTGGTGGTGGTGTGGGGTGACTGGTGGTGGTGTGGGGTGACTGGTGGTGGTGTGGGGTGACTGGTGGTGGTGAGGGGTGACTGGTGGTGGTGAGGGGTGACTGGTGGTGGTGGTGTGGGGTGACTGGTGGTGGTGGTGTGGGGGTGACTGGTGGTGGTGTGGGGTGACTGGTGGTGGTGACTGGTGGTGGTGGTGTGGGGTGACTGGTGGTGGTGTGGGGGTGACTGGTGGTGGTGACTGGTGATGGTGGTGTGTCAAAGAATGGTCAAAGAGGATTAAGCGGTCAGAGAATAAGGATGAAAGATTAAAGAAAAGCCTCATGAACACAATATATGAATATAAAATTGTAATGAGACATTGTAAGCCTCCCTATCAGAGTTTTTTCTTAAACTGTTGTGCAATATTATAACTTAAAAATGGATCAAGTTTGTATATACCAGTACTAATATTAAGAAGACTTGGACACTGACTGATTAGAGCAGACTCAATCAAATTCTGTTCCACGAAACCACCACAATTGGTAATGCTTTTCGCCCCCTTTTCCAGTTAATAGTGTGGCCGCATATACTTGTGTGCAGATACAATGCGTTAGACGTTTGGGCAGTTCTAATACTATAAGCATGTTGTGACAACCGCAATTGTAAGGA